>NC_137252.1:30291623-31491623 GCF_965637545.1 Phallusia mammillata | reverse complement strand
AATGCTGGTGGAATAAAATGACTTCTTTTCAGAGGGAATTCAAACTGTTCAGACCAAAACGAACAAATTAAAAACAAAAAAACACAGGACACATGGATAAATGTTTAGGACAATTAAACAGGCTTCATGAAACCGTTAAAGATCTTTTTACAGCCATTAAAAAATGATACAGACAATTAAAGCTGTTCAAAACATGCAAGAGAATACTGCTTTCAAAGACCTTATAATTATGCTAATGTTTTGCCCTTCAGAAAACTGGCCTTCTTGAGAGACAAGCAAAAACATTAAATTTGTGCCCCTAATATTACTACTGTATGTGGCTTATAGGTCAACAGAAGTTGTGCATTGATTTTTCTGGACAATTGATTTTTGTCCTAAGTAAAGCGCATGTGTAGAAAAGTTCTAAGACCAGTAATAGTGGTTTGTTGTGGTGTGTGCTTTAAAATTAAGAAATCCCAAGTCACAGAATGGATTTAAACACAAGCTATTTCTACATGGCCACATTTAATCATCAATCACAGATAGTTTTCACAAAATTAAAAATTCATAGAGTTTGTTGTCAATGGCCATAAATTAATAATCCAGTAATAATTTTTTTGTAAAAATCAACCTGTTTTACTACAAACCTTAAGGAGCTTATGCAACCTTTAACAAACATACAAACAAGGGTTAACCTACTTCTGAATCAGGATCTTCAAAAACACAACGCAACTTGGAATCCATCAGATCTCCAGGTGAGGCTTCTGCCCACTGAAAAATAAACACGATTTAACGATTTTTTTCATGTATAATTTAGTTGTGGTTTGATACCATGGTTGGTGATTAATAGATAGAATTTCTAGTGTAAAAAACATATCTATAAAAATGTGATGACTGTTACTCTCGTGACAACAACAAATAAATGACTAATTCTAATAATAGGCAAGATAAAGCATGTTATGTTGAAAAAATTAAGCCCAAATTTGTGCAAAGTACATTATTATAAATGCATTAGCCAAAAATTTTTATTGAAAACAAAAAGCTTACAAGTTCATGTTTGAACAGTGAAATAAACAAGCCAAGTTCAAATTTTTCAGTTGGGCTGATTTACAATGGGTTAACCACAAAAGAACCACAACAAATTACAGCAAAAATGGTAGGACTGTCACAAGCACAATTTGTAGAACTTAAAGTTATGTGTAAACTGCTAAGATAAATGTATTTCTTGTAAAAAGTTGTTAGGAACTAACCAGTTTTTCCACATCATCACCAACTTTTATTGCAAACATGGATTGGACCATAAACTTGTGTTTTCCTTTATCGGCGGCATCAGCGTCCATTGGCTGAAGCATAACTGGAAAGAAATTACACAAAATCAGTTAACAATTTGAAAGCTTTATGAAACCACTTCAAGAAAGGTTATAATGGATTACATTACATTTCCAAAACACTTACAACAATATTTAAATGAATCAGATACTTTTGCAGAGTTTAGTTGAGTTTGTAAAGGAAATATGGACTGAAACTATCTATGACCAAGCCATAGCTGGTACAACATCATGAAAAGTATATCTGTTTCGTTTAAGTGTTTGAACAAGGTTTAAAATGTGAAATTACTGCAAAGTGTTACGTAACAGAGGCCTACAAA
This sequence comes from Phallusia mammillata, assembly GCF_965637545.1. Taxonomy (NCBI): domain Eukaryota; kingdom Metazoa; phylum Chordata; class Ascidiacea; order Phlebobranchia; family Ascidiidae; genus Phallusia; species Phallusia mammillata. The sequence continues at coordinate 31,489,996 of NC_137252.1, read as the reverse complement.
CAACCTTTGCGCATTAGGTAAAAAAGGCATGAAATTTTAATGTAAAAATGGGCAAATAAGTACAACAAAAATATGTGCACAAATGGAGTGATATTAGTCAGATACTTTATAGCAAGTCAATTTTATTTTATTGAGCTTAAAATTTCATAAGACTAACCAGAAACGCTAACAGTTGCACCAGGGTCTACAAATCCACTGTTGGGTCGAACACAGTAACGCTTTGGTGCAGTTGTCTTCACTTTAAAGCAGACTCTTTGGTGTGAAGGATTTTTCAACTTCAATTGTGAGGTTACCACGTCAGTAAATGGTCCTAAAAAAACCTTATTGATAATTAAACGGTGGGGAAAATTTTGCACGATACAACAATTGTAATGGACAGAATAGCTTTTTTAAACAAAAACAGCTTATTTGTAAGAAAGACTTTGTTTTAATCAGCATGAGGTTATGAGTTGGAAATGTGTAATAATTATGGGCATTATACAGTGTAAATTCAATTTCAAACTCATAAAACAAAAATATGATTGCAAGCAAACTAGGCCATTTTAGTTTAGAAAGCTTGCATAAACTATATTTAAATTCAATGCAGTGTTAAAACAATTAAATGCTTTGAACATTTCAAATTGGATGACCCATGCGTTTAGTTTACAAAAAGGCAAAACTCCAGATTTTTTTACCTTTGAACCTAAGCTCAGTCATAGGATCAATGTCCAACACTTGGGACTGTTTGCGAGACATTTTTCTTCTGTCTTGATATCACAAAACCACAAGCACCACCGAAACTATTTAGATGATTTGCAAAAACCTTGACATAAATATAAACAAATAAATTACAGGTTTAAATTAAGAAAATCGGGTCAACGCATTCGCCTGCATTTCCTGTTTTTGAAATGTATCTTAGCACTAGAAGCCGTCTAACGTAAACAACTTTGCTGCGTTCTTCCTATGTGACATGAAACAACTGCGCAGACATGAGACAGAGGCAACAGTCAGCAAATCTAACGTAATCCCGAAAAGTCATCGTAAAACTCCACTAACCTCCTTTTACATCACCAAATCAATTGAAAACTTTAACGGTACCCAAACAATATTTATGTCGACAAACGTTTAAAATAATTTTTGCTCACTTTGAATTATTAAAAATATTGTTACAAATGAAATTAAAAACTCATTATTTTAATTTAGAGATTTTGTGTCAAAAGTTATTTTTGACAAAAAACTGCAAGAAATACGGCATACTTATCCTTTGCTGTTGATGTAAACGTAAAGTTATAGTTGTTTTGAAACACAGCAGAATTTTTAGTAATTTATGCGAATCCACAAAAAATAAAATAATGTTAAATAAATACCATACATGTTTTGCTGTAATTAATACCATCATCACAAATAAAACTCACAAGATTTATGCACGATTAGCTACGTTTAAAAGCGCAACTTAACGAACAGTCGAACAACGAACACTCACAAATGAGAAACATATCAAAAAATCTGGTAACTAATCTAATTTTGTTTTACCGCAAGACGTCGGCAAAGCGCATACGGCAAAATGTTATTAATTTCACAACAAAGTTCAATGTCATTCAGGTAAAATTTTTGCAGCAATTTGTAATTTTTTGTTGCTTGCAAAATGGTATATGTGTGTGTTTCTGTTGTTTAATTTTTTGCAAAGGTAATCCATCTTAAATTTGGCATTGTTTTTTAAGTTTAAATTTAGACAAAAATATACAGCTATCATATTAAATTGCAATTGCATGTTGTGCTGAACAGTGTACAAATAAATATTGTTGTAATATCCGTTTGCAGACAAATCTATTATAGTGGCAATAGTTGCTGCAAAACATATTGAAATGTAAAGTGGAAATATGACACATCCCTTACCTGGTGTTGGGGTATTTGGAACAGGTTTCACAGCAAAAGCATTCATTCATCTTCTTAAATTAGCCGGGTTTCGTATTGAAGCCCTGTGGGGCAGGACAACTGATGATGCAGAAAAACTTGCCTCCGAAATGGACATTCCATTCTTCACATCCAACATAGACGATGTTCTTCTTAACCAACATGTTGATTTAGTGTGCATTCATAGTCCACCATTTTTGCATTCCCAAATAGCAGTAAAAACTTTGGGGATTGGCAAAAATGTTGTATGTGAAAGACCAGGGGGACTGGGGTTCGAAGACACCCTCCGAATGCTTAATGCTGCCAAATATTACCCTTCATTGATGTCCCTTATGACTTACAACCTCCGATTTCTTCCTACATTCCAAAAAATGAGGCAGCAAATCCTTGAAGGATACATAGGTGACATTCTTATCATTGAAGTACGTGTTCACAGTGGTGTAATGCTAGATCAACATTACAACTGGTTGCATGATGGCCGAATGGGAGGTGGAATGCTAGCACAATTTGGGGGCCACTTCATTGATGTCATCAATTTTATATCAGGGCAAAAAGCGAAACAGGTCCATGGATTTCTAACAACCTTCCAAAAGCATACTGCCAAAGTGAATGGCTTTCGAGAGATTACTAGCGACGATTTCTGCACTTTTCAGATGAAACTTGACAAAGGTGCTTGCTGCACATGCATCCTCAACAACAATGTCCCAGGAAAGTTCTCATATGAAGTACTTGTCATAGGCACAAAGGCATGTCTAATTGCCAAAGATGGGATTCTACATGGACAGAGCAAGTCTGAGGGGAGGGGCTTTGGTAAACAAGAGGTTTTTGAAAGCGATGACCAAAAATTACCAAGTGGACTTGATACCATATTTCCAATTGAAATTTCGGAGCAAATTCCTGTAGCTCTATGTCAAGGCATGATGAAGTTCATTGAGTCCCTAAAGGAGTCATTTATGCAACAAGATGATAAAAGAACTTGGGATAGCGCCTCGTTGCAATCGGCTGCTACATTTGAAGATGCTTTGTATGTTCAATCGGTGCTAGAATCTGTTAGACAGTCAAGTGAAACAAGCGACTGGGTGCAGGTACTAAATTTGTACTTTTTGTTTTGTGCAAGGGCGGACAATGTTTTCGGCTTATAACAATTTTTTTTAAATTGACCAACAGAAATTATGCATGGTGCTCATAACCAGTGGTGGGATTCAATTTTTTTGTCAGCCGGTTCTGTCACAAAAGTCATATTTTCAGCTGTTTCTGTTATAAAAAGTGCATTGACAGTAACCAGTAATGCTAACCGGTTCGCTGATCTCATAAAATTTCGTGAGGCGGTTCTACGGAACCGGTGCGAACCGGCTGAATCCAACCACTGCTTATAACTCATAACTCAATTTTTGTCAAATTGATGCATCTTTATTCCATATCTTATATATATTTACATATAACAGCAGTAAACAATATTTGTTTTATAGGTTCATCCGACTGGAGTTAATATCAACACATCAATCAATCAAACCAACACTTGATGCACCATAACCATCTGCAAGTCCTTTTAGCCATGGCAAAGATTATTTACATGAAGCAAAAATAAGTGTTTTATTTCAGGGATCTGATATGTTAACCGTTGCAACCAAAAAAGAGCTTTACAAGATACTGCTGTAGTAGCATTTGCATTTGTGTTCTGGTGATAATCAGGGTTGCAGATAAGATATAACACCTGATTTGAACTCCTAAGATTTCAACTCTGATTCGTATTATTCCTGCTATCTTTTTGAAGATAAACAAATGATTTTTCAACAAATTATTACTGGAAATATAGCCTAAATGCTAACATGTGATTATTCTGCAATCCTGGTGTTAATATCATTAAACTGCATTTTAAGCTATGGTTTATCAAGCAATCACAACGCTCTCTGGATAAAAGTAGTATAAGAAAAGCGTAGAATCTAAGTTGCATACGCAAAGCAATGTAGCTGATAAAGTGGAAGTTAAATTAATCTTGCCAAACACCTTTAATCGACCTCAGTTAGAAGTTTCTATAGTTTTTAAGTAGAGATGTCACTAGAAGCAAAAATTCAGTTTCTTGGTAAATGTGTCAGTCACTTTATACTTCTGTGTTGGTTCAAAATTTCAATAATTGTTAAGTTTATATTTCCATTAAAGCTCCTTTAAAACTGTCACATTTACCATCCTCTTTAAGGTGATTTGATGCACTTTAATCAAATGTGTGTGTATTTTCATGTGTTTACATCCTTATGCAGTGTGCTGCCTTGATTCGCATCTATATATATATATATATATATATATATTGATCTTTTTTGATTGTCTTGCTTTTTAACCACGCAGAAATTGTACCCTTTAAAACTGATTGCTTTTTTCCATGTTCCATGCATATAAGATGAGCATTGCACATTTTAACATAGCTAAGTTTGTTAAAATGTATGAGTTTCAATTTTTTGTGTAATGACCAGTAAAACTTGTTGCTCTGCACTTAAAGTAGAATTTATTGCATCCAAATTGCTTTTTTATAGGACTATAAAAGCCAATATTATATCATAAAAAATGGTGTTAGAACATGTATAGTTTCTATGTATTTCACAAACTAATAGCATAATTAGAAAAACTTGGCTACTTTCAAATTTAAAATATTTTGTGGCAAAACAAATGTCTGAGATGCCGGAGTTCAATATTCTGGATGCAAAACAATTATTCTAGAGTATCGAGCTATTCTAAATTGAAACATCCTGAATATATATATATGTGTTGGTGGGATTTTAATTGCTAAGCTAGTTGCAATGTTTTTGTTTTTTATTGCCCATTAAATAACTACATTACAATACTTTTTCTGATTGTTTGGTTAAGAAGTATTTAAGTCGTTGAAGATTGTTTTGCATCTTTTTCAATATTATCCTCAAAAATATTTCAACTTTGGTTCTACAGTACTGTTGCAAAGATTTGTAAAACATTAAAATTGTGCACAAACTTTAGATGATAAATTGAGTATACAGGTGTAAACATTATTATATTAACCAGTGTTTTTCAACCCTTGCCAGTCTCTGAGTATTTTTTGCATAACCATAGACCGGAGGCATGCAACCTTTTCAATGCCCCATGCCAACATTTTTGTGTGTAATTGTGGTTTCTATCAGTTGATTAAGCAGACATGTTCATGTGTATAAGTTGGATTTTTCAGACCATTTTTACATGACAAGTTAATAACAAGCAACAAACATGCAAATTATTTAGCATGCCATGAAAAATCACCTTGTCCGGTGCTGAAATAAGAAGCAATATTGGAAATATTTTTTAATGCCATGAAAAGGTAATAGACTTACAAAAACCTTTCACAGACTCAGGGTTGACAAATGCTGACTAAAGACTGAAATAAAACAAAATTAATGTTTTGTTCTTTGGAAATTAATGGTTTATCATGATTTTATGTAGTATGGTCATTGTGCTCAAAAAACGATGAACTATTTTTTTTTGTCAGCAATAAAGTTTGTTTTGATTGTTCTGTGCAGGTGTTGCAGAAATAGTCTTTGCAGCAACAAAAGGTAATGTTCACTTAGAACACTAATGGAATCTGGTTACTTGCATACCAACTAATCTTATGTGTTTGGAAAGACTAAGGCCAAAGAGCTAGAGATCAGTGGGGATCATTAAAAACCAAAGCATTATACCAGTTCATGAGAAGATAATGTCTTTATCTGGGTTCAAACTGTGGATTAGGGAGTCTCACACCAAAACTCTAGTAGTCAGCTGTGCAACAACTTGGCAAACTGGACATGAGATTATCTTTGTCTGTACTTGTATTATGTCCAAGAAAAATTGATGTTTAGTCCCAAATTGCCTGGTCATTTGTATGTGTAAGCTTTTAGTTCTAACCTGCTTAACACACATAACTTAAACATTCTGGGAAATGAGTTTTTAATGCAAATATTTCAAAACACAATTGTGCATTAAGGTAACCCTATTGGCAGTTTAGACAAAAAATCACAAATTGCAGCTTCATTCCTCTTTCACCTTGTTGGTCCATCTTTTAGTTCTGTAATAGTCAAACTATAAGCTTCACGGATCTTTTTAAACGCTGCAAGATCATAGTAAGGAATTTTAGTCAGTGGGTCTATGAATCTGGCTGGTTTGTTTGTCACGACGCAGAACGGTTTTGGTCTCGGCCTGCTTCTTTTCCATTTGAAGGTGTCATGAAATATGGCATCGTGTGAAAAAACTACGAAGTTCTGTGACGTCTTGTTCTTGGCATCTGGATTTGTTAAAGGAGAGTCCACCCTAAACGAAAAAGATTGAGAAATATAAGAAAAATATTTGGCAACTAAAACAGCGGCAGATTTAATAGTTTTCATGCTGAAATTTCTTGATTTGATTTAATGACCCTGAATCGTTGCAGTCCTTCACTTGCCTTTAGAAAAAAAATAAAAGTTGGGTTTTCTGTGTATTTCTATTTTACATACTATGTACCCTATTAATCAATTTACTATACACATCATTTGATGTACACATATGATTGTTTTTGCAAAGAAAAACGAGTGGGTACCTACACCTGTATTTGTGCGGTAAAAATCATTAACCCAACTTTAAAAAAGTTTTGTCCATATTCTTTTTGCATCAGTATTGTCATGAACGGAAAAAATACTTTCAATTCAATCTCTTGCTTTGACCTTGTTATTGTGGTCCAAGGTCAGTTATTAAACACAAATTTTCCTAGAAAGCTTTGCCAGTTGTATGAAAGACACTATAAACTAGAAGGGTGGCTTAGCACATTTTACTATAGCATATACACTACAACCTATTCTGCAAACTGTAATATATTCTCTATATTTATTTATATTGGGTCCCATATTAGCCAACATTTTTATAATCTTGATTTGTTTCTGCAGGCAGAAACTCATGGGTCCCCAAAACCGCAAAGTTGTAAACAGACAACCATAAGAAACGTTGCTATAAAGTCAAACACAGTGATTGGTAGTCTTACTTAAAAAAAGAGGTTGTAAAGTACAAACTGTCCAAATCTCATGCAATTGAGACATTGTTATAAGTTTGTGTGCCTAAATAGCATAAAACACTGACATCTCAAAATGGCATATTATACAAACTGTCAAAATGTATTGTTGATTAATTCACCCATTTTGGGGGGTTGGTAGGGTAAATATTAGGGCTGCAGGGTGAAACAAAAAACTCAAAAAACTATCAAAAATTCATCCAAATCGGACGTTTTATAAACAATAGGTGGCTTAAGCACTAAATATTGGGCTACATGGTGAAACACAATAATCGACGCCCTAATATGGAACAATGAACAAACAGTCCAAATTTCATCCAAATCAGACATTGTTTAAAAAATCACCCATTTTAGGGGGTTAGTGGGGTAAATATTGGGGCTACAGGGTAAAACACAACAAACGATGGCCTAAAATGGCACAATGAACAAACTGTCCAAATTTCATCCAATTCGGACATTGTTTAAAAAATCACCCATTTTAGGGGGCTAGTGGGGTAAATATTGGGGCTACAGGGTAAAACACAACAAACGATGCCCTAAAATGGCACAATAAACAAACTGTCCAAATTTCATCCAATTCGGACATTGTTCAAAATTTACCCATTTTAGGGGGCTAGTGGGGTAAACACTGGGGCTATCGAGTCAAACAAAACAAATGACACATCTACATAACCATATCTACCATCTGTGAAAATTTCATCCAAATCCATCAATTATTTCTTGGCAAAGTGGGGTGGACAAACTTGAGGGAAGAAAAAAAAAAAAAGAAAAAAAATCGAGTAAAATCAAAATGTGTCCCCTTCAGGGAAGGGGACCCATAATTAAAAGCTACTTGCTACAAAGGTATACATAACAAATTGCTTTTCACTTAACTTTGTTTCGCAAACGAGTACCATTGACCTGTAGTAACCTCTCATAGTGCAGACGCCGAAAGACCGTTTGACACCGTTTTTAATAGCACGCATTCCTTAGTGTTCAACAATACCGTTTTGCCTAATTTATACATGACTTAAGTATTGATTCTTGAATTGGTTTGTCAAAAATAAAGAAGCTACGTTATGACGAAAAATCGTTATAACTGTGTTTGTAATACCTACAAGTTGACCTTTAGTGACCGGTGGTCATGCCACACCCAAGCTGACAACGAGAATTTAAAGACCATTTATCGCGGCTTTCGAAAAAGACAGGTTTATTTTTTTCATCTTTATGTTGATCAAGAACGTTTTGCTTGGCATATACGAAACCGAAGCACGTTGATCGAGTTTAAACCACGTCTTAGGTGTGAAACCTTCGCCAAAACTAAAAATACGCGTGATAACTTAACAAAACGACATGGCTTTGCAGCGCATCAATTTTTTAATCACCGAGACTGACTCCTAAAACGTCTGTCCGACGTCAAGCTGAGCCCAAGACTGCCTCGTAAAAATGCGTCAAGCAGCGATCTCCCGCTAAGCATTAAATCGCCACAATTGTAAACGAGTGAATTACTCCCTCGGGCTTTCCAGTAGACACAAGACACATGCTGTAGGGATAACCATTAGGCCCATTGAGCCAAAATTTTAAATAATCAACGAGTAACCCACTACAAACAATTGTTAAAATTTTCTGCCTCAAATTTTGTGAGTACATGTATTGGATATCATGAGATCCAACATAAATATAATCTTACTTTTCCACATCAACATTGTTGGTGTTGGGAGCTACAGTCATTGTGGTGGATATGTATTTCACAGTCGGGCCGTCGAACGTCCGTTTCTTTGCCATTGTTTTTTTCCTGTTCGCTTCCAGCCTTTGATAGTTTTCTGTGTAGGCGAGGCAGGAGATAAAAAAACGTCCACTAGCTACAGAGAAATATTCAGGAAACATGTCAACCTACCAAGGGATTTCAAGTTCTTTTTTTCTGTCTTTTCTGCTTCGGCTAAAAGTTCCTCTTGCGTCAATCTTCTTATCTGAGGACATATAGCATGAATGCACTAAAGGTTTTAATTCTTTGTTTGTTGGTACAGTAAACCGGTTAAAACAGATTCGGTTAATCCGGATCTTTGCCCAATTCAGACGAAACTCGAGGTACAAATGATTCGTAATGTGCTTGAACTAATCGACATCGGACAATTTTTTTGGCCCAATTGGGTCCAGGTTAACTGAGGTTTATTGAACGTATTCACTTTATCTTTTAACCTGTTAACTTCACTAAAATCTAATTTTATTAAAAGTCTGCTCCAAACTATTCCATAGACTTTAACGTTTCTGTTACTCTTTACTATTAGTATGCACAGTGATACAAAGGATAGCAATTTTGTACATGTGTATTAGTAAAATACTCTACATCCGCAGGCTTTTTTAAGGTTTGGTTTTGGTGACCGCTAAGTAGTTATAAGAGACCGTAAGTGTTTCATTTAAATACCAAAAAATAGCCATATTTGCTTGCAAGTCCAAATTTTGGGAAACCGCTGGAGAAAACCAAAACACCTTAAAAAGCACTGTACATCCGTACTAATTTTTTACCCCAACAGGTGGTTTTCTTCCAGACTCTCTCTTCTTTTTGTGTTTTTCTTCCTGTTCTTTGCGTCGTATACTTGTAAGAAGTGAATTGGTGGCAGTAGATCGACGAGAAGATTTTCGCACTACGATAAAAAACTCTCATAACACAAAAACACCTTGTTTTTCAAATCCGTTAGGGTCCTGTATTGCCTTAGCACACTTAATCCGTTGAGGTTCTGTATGTTACACTTACACCAGCGCACTTAAAACATAGTAAGATATCTATATCCTTCCATAACATTCATTAAATGCAAGAAGATGTTTGCATTACAAAAAAACAAATATTTGTATTACAAAACAGTTCCAACTGGTTATTTGCATAAATGCATATAGATAGTGAAACCATAGTTTATCACTAGTTAAGATAATTCGCTGACCTAATCGCATAATTACATAAACATGCAAGGCAAATTGTTTGTCTGATTAGCTGGATTCAATATCAAATCTACATCAATCACTGACCCTATACAAATGCATTCATCTTAGCAAATCTGCATCAGTAATTTGTTTAAAAATGATTTATTACAAATACTAACTTGGCCCATCCTGGTCATCAATTTTCCTATTTTTTTCTGGACTTTTGGCTTGGTCCTCTGTTTCAGGCTTCGAATGTTTCGGAACACTTTGTTCACTTTTTTTAACAGGTTTCTTTACAACAGTAGAGGGTTCTTTGTAAGCTTTTGTTACAACTCCCTTTTTCCTCCTCTTTGGTTTGTCCCCATTTTCCTCATCACTAATTGGCTCGTCTTCTACCTCGGATCGATCAAAATCTGAATCCACCTCATCTGCTGAGTCTTCTTGGCCAGAATCAAAATCATTGTCTTCCTCTTCCTTAAAAAATGAGCAAAGATGCAAGTCAAAAATTTTTTGATGATACATGTAACTTAAGGCAGGGGTTGGCAATCCCTGAGGCATTGGAAGATTTTTTGTGGTGCACCAAGTTTGCGATGTGTAATAGTTTTGAAAAACAAGTCTACATGTATGATTTTGTCTTCCTTTACAAATCAGATGGCACAAGCCAATATTGTACACAAAAATGCTTTCAAAGTCATTACCTATCTGATTAAACAAATAAATTGGCAAAGGATACTAAAATGTTTGCCGACCCCTGGCTCAACATTTACCATAATTGATCACAATGTAATAACACATATCACACACTTTTACAGCACTAATGATAAATTGCAATATAACGCAACCCTTAATCCATGGCTACATTTTTGTTATTTAGAAATACTTGTAATTACATGCATTATCGCAAGAAAATGGTGGATACTATACCCCACAAGGGACTGTATTTATAAATTAATTATCTTAATTTACTAAAAAAACATATATTTTTAAAATTAAGCTTGAAATGATCTGTTAATAGCATCAAATTTTAAGATAAACTCAAACAGAGAATTTGCTTTCACTTATTATAATAACTTAATTTCGAAAATACAAGTACAAGGAAGTTACAAAAGCTTCCCTAACATTTAACTAATTTTACCTCCATAAATCCTCCGTATGTGGTTTTGTAGAAATCATCTTCATCAGCCTCACCTTCCATCACCTTGTTCATCCTGTTACCAGCATTATGTCGAGGTTCACGTTGCGACGCCATGTTTGTGTTCAAATGTATTTATACTACCACCAAAATTCAACTTCAGTATTTAACTGTAACAGACAAAAATCAAAAATAATAGTAGGCAGTGACATGAAATCTAATGCAAAAAATAAAACATGGGTTTGAATGAAATTGTGCGCATGAAAATGGTATTGTATTCACATGCTTGTTTATGTTAAGCTTTGAAGCATTTTTTGAAGCAGTTGTACAGGCATAAATAAAACATGGTTTTAACTGATACTGTGCACATCAAAAAGGTAAGGTATTCATATGGTTGTTTAATTAACTTTAAGTTTTTGAAGCAAATATACAGGCATGTTCAGTGTTGCAAAATTGTGTTGGTAAATGTTGGGAAAACAACAAAACAATAGTTACCAGTCAAACATTTTCGTCTTACAACACTTTAAACATAATTCAAAACACACAATTTTGACATACAGATATTATTTAAACACAAAAAAAGAAAAAACATAATTGTTCATTAAAGAAAAAAAATTGACCAAGTAGCTTTTTCATGCAGTTAATAGCATAATTCACAGGCAATAAAAAACAAAACAGTAAATCAGGCAACAACACATTAAGTCCTTTATTTGAATTGAGAGCCCAGGTTTATGGCATGTTGGTGAACAATTGTGCTCTTTTCCACATCTTTTGCCCACAAATGATAATTCTCATAGATGGCAATCTCATGACCTTTTGCTGACGCCTGTCTAAGTCGCTCCTGCACTTCTTTGCGCTTGTTCACAAAATATTCTCGAATCGCACTTTTTGTCATTCCGGTTGCTATTTTAAGTCGCTGCATTTCTGCATCAATAGGATGAGGCCTTATGCAAAAGCTCTCATAAAGCACATCTAGACCATCTTGAATTGGAGAAACGACTGTAGGATTTGTGACATTTTCCGGAGGGCTTTGAAAAGGAATGGTGGCAGTGTTATTAGTCGGTTTGCGTGACTTCCGTTTTGTGTTTTTCGGGACACTCTTTGGTGCTTGTTTGTTGTTTATTTCACATTTACCTTGAAAAAAAGACTGCACAGCACATAGAGGCAAACCAGTGGCACGCTTTGCGTTTTGTAGCACCTGATTATTGGGCATCTCATTAATGCTCTCACCCATACTGTTTAACATTCCGATCTGTGAAGTATTGAGTTCATGCTCTAACCCACAGTTACATGTCATCCATACTGTTGGGCCTGGATTAATAGGAAAAGGTGCAGCAGGTGGTTCATTCATCATTGCTTGAACTGGTTTCGGCATTGGGGTGTGCACATTCGGAGCTGGCACATTTACAGCAACAGGACTGGTCATCTGTTGTGGAGGGGCAACTTGCTGACCACCGACAAACGACCATGCCTCCATCACTTCGTCTGGGCTCCAGCTGATCCCAAACTTTGTTCGGGCACCAACAAACCAGTTTTTAATCTGTGGCACTGATAGTTTTGTAGCACTCGCTAGGTAGAAAATTTCTTCTACTGGAGGATAAGGAAATTTGGAGAAGCTATGAAGAAGCACTGACCGAATGTTAGGATTCGAGTCGATGTACGATATAATCCGCATGTTTGGAAAACTAACAATGCCTCGCTCAGCACAAGTGGCAAAAAGCTCTCTAGGATTCTGTATTGTATGGTAGTTTAAAACATTAGAACAACCTGGTTCAGGTTGTGGAGCAGGATTTGATGCTTGTGGCAAGGGATCAAGTGGAACAGGCAGAGCTGCATATGGTACCACCTCGTTTTCTATCATTGGTTGATCATCATTTGAAGTGTGATTCATTTGTGTGGTAGTAGACAAAGAAGTAGAAACTGGAACCAAAGCAGATCCTAAGGGTTTATCCAGAATCTGTAACAAAACACTTGAAGTTGAAGTCTTGGGGCTTCTTTCTTTTGTTTCATTTATCGGTGATAAACTTGTATTCGAGCGATCACTGTTGCTTGTCGATAGCGAAGATAAATTTCCTTTTAGGCTATGTACAATGTTTTCTAGCTTTGAGCAAGACTTGCTTTTTGGAGGTGACACTTTGTCTTTTGAAAACTGTAGTCTCTGAGAACTGCTTTGTTTCTGGATCGGTGTTGGAGTGATGTCTTTATTTGCCCCTCCAATGGCGTCAGTTTGTTCATCTGTATTGGTTTCAACCAGCTCATTGCCTTTATCAGACTGGTTACTACCAAGAGAATTGCTGTCTGCAACATCTTTTGATACATTACACTCATCCTTATTCATAGCTTCTGTGTCGATTTGAATTTCCTCAACAGGTTTATCATTTTCAGCAGCTTCTTGTAAGGGTTTGTTTTCTTCACTATCCAAAAGACCTCTGATTATCACATATTTCTTGGAATCATCATTTTTTGGTTTTTCGGTTTCTGCATCATTGACACATGTTTCTGGAATATCAACGGCATCACAAGATACTTCACTTTTAGTGCTTTCAACAATCACGTCTGCACTTTCTTGTATTGTGCTTGGTCTATCCACATGTTCTTCAATACTTTTCGATTGCTCAGTACGCAAATCTGCATCATCAGATACTGAGGATAGTTTATCTTTGGTTTCATGTTCACCACTATCATTAAGCGTAGTTGTATTTTCGATCGCACTAACTGGTTTTTCACAGACTTCACTTTTAATCACATTATTGTTTGTCTCTTCAGTTGTTGGTTGGTTATTTTCCGTTTCTTTGCCTGGTTCTTCCTCATCCTGATTCAGTGTGGTTGGCAAAACAAAATGGTTGTCCTTGACATGTAGGAGGTACTTTCTAATGCTGAAAGATGAAAAACTGCAGAGATTGCAGCCAAAAGGTACCTTGTTGACATGAGGTGTCGAGCTGTTAGGGTGATTTCTTGGACGATGTTTAATGTAGTCCCGCTTCGAGCGATACTTCTTAATCATTTTGCTTAATTACATTAAAGGAAAATTATGACAATATTTTAATGCAAAGCTGTTCTCAACACATAAATAAGACAACCTTATTGATAGGATTTAGTGATGAAACAAGAACACCTTTCTTATAGTTTTTTAAAAGTGGTTTGCTTACTACTACTCCTGTGTTATGTGTTTTTAAAGGCAAATGCAATTAATAAAAAATATGCAATGTTCGATATTTGTGCAATTATCACCCACTAAGAGTACAGTGTTCAATCGTTGTTACATGAGTTAATTACGTCACAACATAGTTGGGCTCATAGCCTAATTTTTTATGTCCACGGGGTTCAATTCTATGAGACTAAAAATAGAGGTTGAAAGCCCTTTTTGTGTGCTGCAACATTTAAATCCAATTACAAAATCGGCGACAAAACACCAATAAAAACGTGTTTCTGTACATATGGTCATTTTTTGTCAATCTGATTCTGAGTTCTGAACCAAAAAGCGCTTCACGCGACATTACACACGGGAAACTCCCTTTTCACTTTATAATTGACGTCATGTTCCGAACGTATTTAGACGAAAATAAATAATAAACACAGCTTATCGCGTTGAACTTACAAATCAGACCGCACCTTTACTAATGCCGAGAGAAACCATTTTTTAAACAAATGCACTTTTAGTAGCGCAGGTCACCAAAGCCAAAGGTTATTGTTTCTCAGAAAACAGCTGTACGATTGAAAAATAACTTGTCTGTTTCGTAGGAAATGTTTTTATTGACGCAAGCAAGGCGATAATATTACCTCTTCAAATTCATGTTTGCTTTCTTGGGAGTGTTTTGATGACGCAAGTGTAGATGCACGAGGCCACAATTATTGAATTAACTGCCAAGGTCGTCGAAAAGAACATAGCCTTCAAAGGTCAGACGAAAATATTACCGTATTTGCTTGATGGTAAGCCGCATGTTGAGGTGTTACAAAAATAATGTTAGCCGCCCTCGATTGTAAGCCGCACGCTGGATTTTTAGATATTATTGTTTCGTAATACATCTTTCTGTTGTTACATAGTGTAACTATTTGTCCATATCTGTTAGTTACGTTTTGCCCATGTCTGTTAATTATACCCAGCAGGACGTATATCAACGTATAATCTGTACATGCATACAAGTTTGGAACCCGAATAAATTAAAAAGTTGGAGTGTAGAAATAAGATTGGTATAAAATTAAAATGTAAGCCGCCCTCGATTATAAGCCGCATAAACGGCAGGTAAAAAACAATATCGGCCCAAGTCGCGGCTTACAATCGAGTAAATACGGTAATCCAAAACAAAACGTAAAGCGGTAGCAAGACATTGGAATTAGCTTGTTTGTCTCCGATATAAAGTACATGCGCATAAAATCAGAAAAAAATTCAGAGGCCTTCACTTTATATATGCCAGGTAGCCTATATCTACAGTCAAAAGTTTTCCAGAATATGAATTTTGGCGCTAAATTTATTACTTTAGTGTTATAATTTACAACTCACTGCAATGCTTTTGTAAATGACACTATTTTCATCATTCCTTCCGGCTATAAAATTTGACAATCAACACAAAAATTCAACAAATCTAGCTATTACAAACCAAAAACCGCATAAAAGTGTCAGATAAAGTAACCACATGTCGTGCTATCGTTAAAACGAATGCGACCAGATCAGTTTCTGGACGAAAATTTTGGTCAATTTCAAACCATTGATCTGTGTTAATCTGTTGCGGAAAAAACCTGCTTTGTGTAAAAGCCGACTTAAATAGTAGAGTGTGGTCGCCCAATTACCAATCATTAAATCTCGCGTATGCGTTTATTTCAGTGCAGAAATTTGTTGCAAACAACATGGTATAGTTAATTCGCAAGAATACGCGAAATTAGCCTAAACGTTGCAATGCTGTTGTTAATATTAATATATATTCACAGTTTTGTTACACCTAAATTTTAAAGCGTTAAAATTTTGAACCAAACCAACTCAAATAATAACCCATTTTTGACATAAATGGACGTTTCATAGTATAAAAACACAAATGACTGTTTTTTTCTTCTTGTTTTCGAAATGAATATGCATGATTCATAAAAACAACCTACCAAAAAAGATCACAATTTATGTCAAACGGTCACGTTCCGCCTTCTACACCTGTTTATCAGGCCTATACTTTCGAACTGTTACGTCACAATAGAATGTTGTAATCACTTTTGGAATCTGTGCGGTGACGCAAATGCCAAGTAACCATGGAGACGAGTGCTTATAAATAACTCCGGCGGCGAGTAAGACTGTTATTTGGATTAATTCGCAACAAGTGAACAATCATGTTTGCTACACTTGTAATTATTACTGCTTTGTTGCAGCTTTCAGCAGGTAAAACTGAACATATATAGTTAGTTTGAACGCCTTGTTATTGATGGACGTTTGTGTTAGAATTTTTGTATTTTCTTAATTTTTTTTATCTATTTAAGTGACTTGGAAATAGTTGCAAACTTTAGTGTCTTTTAGTTTTTATCCTAAAATTTGCTAAAAGTACTTTTTCTTGTTGTTTTATATATTTGAATCTCGCTTTTTAACAATGTGTTTGTATAAACAACTAAAATATAGTCTGCATTGACCATGGTTCTGAACGATTTTTAACATTTTTGTTTTCCTAAACTGTTTGAGTTTGGGTTGAAAAAAGTTGCAAACTTTGCTGTAAAGTTCCTGAGAGTTAGAAAAAATTATTATTTTTGCATTTTTTTGGTTTCAGGTTTACGATGTTGGACTTGCGAAAACGCGAAAAGCGAATTGGAATGTCAACGTGAAGGCCATCTTCAAACTTGTAAAGAGAATGAGGTTAGTGGATATTATATTTGTTTATTGCGGGTTTTCGGCCTGGTATTTGAGTCAAAAGCTTATGAGCTATTTAAAGTTACCATAACATGATGAACCATAAATATCACAGCTCTTTGTCAAAACGTTTTCTTTCAAAATTATGAGGGATTGCGCAACAAAACGAGGTGACCAAAAGCTGTAGCCATTTATCCAAGGTGCAAAAAATAACAATGTTATGTTTTTAACATTATATCGTGATTATATTATTTTGCAAGCATGTTTTGTGCAAATGTGTTTTGCATTATTATTTTGCAGAGACAATGTCAGAACGAAATAAGAAGAGGCGGCCATGGTTTGCTGATTTCAAAACGTTGCAAGCAACTGGCTGCGTGTTCCAATAACTTTGTACAGGTAAAGACTATACGTAAAATTATAGAACGAAAAAAAATATCACGTAAAATTGTGTTTTACCAAAATCAAATAATTTAATCAAAGCACCGATGTTTCTGTAGATTTAAAAAAAATGTATTGAACACATTTCTGCCTGGTTTGAAAACAACAGTGTAACATGTAATCTATACACTGTAACATGTAAGTACAGTAAAGCTTAACTGACAGCGATCAAGGTGGGATTTAAACCCACAGCTTGTGGGTTTTCCGATCTTGCAAATCCAGACAAAAGCACAAAATTGTACAAATAAAGTTGGTTAGCATGAAAATAAATCCCGTGACAAACAATCTTATTACATTCCTCAGTGTTTTTTCAACCTTTTTTTACTCTGCGACCCCCTATAGAGGTTTTCTCGCACAACGCGACCCCCACCAGAATGTGTTCTTAATTTACTAACAAACGTCGCATAGAAAAACCCTTACAGTTGAGTTTTCATGCTTTATATGTCAAAAAGCCAAAAACCGCAATCACCCAGAAGTATATAATCGTTAATACTGTTGTGACAGTTCTCAATCAAAGTCTTCGCGACCCATTCAAAAGTGCTTGACGATTCCATTTGGGGTCGCGACCCTCAGGTTGAGAAACACTGCTAGACTCCAGTCTTAGTTTTGATTTAGTTCGTCAACTAAACCTGAACCTACATCCTTACGACAACTTTTGTTTTTTGTTCTTGAAAATTAGAACTCGAAA
This sequence comes from Phallusia mammillata, assembly GCF_965637545.1. Classification (NCBI taxonomy): domain Eukaryota; kingdom Metazoa; phylum Chordata; class Ascidiacea; order Phlebobranchia; family Ascidiidae; genus Phallusia; species Phallusia mammillata. The sequence continues at coordinate 31,472,112 of NC_137252.1, read as the reverse complement.
TTCCAGTGCGAATACCATCAATGGTCTTCGGTGTGTAGATGCTGTTGTTCATCATATCACTGCAACTCACCGGGGCTTGCCTGTCGAAAAAGTAAGCAATCAACACCTAACACTAACCTTACAAAAAGTTGCAAAACCCAAGTATATCGATTTACAAAGTCGCGAGAAACAAAATAAATTTGACGTCTTTTCTTGTCTTACTTTTCTTTTGTCCTACAATTTGTAATGCACACTTTAATGCAACTTTAATGCAACTTTAATGCATTTGTCCAATTTACAGCCCCAAGATGTGAGAGTCAAATCGGCAAGTTAAGAAACGGCGAAGTCACGTGCGAGAAGGGGAGTACCCACAGATCGAGATGTTTCTTCAAATGCAAGGCAGGTTATTACGTGGACGGCGAAATAGCCACGGAGGGCAATCAATGCATGTGGGATGGAGAGTGGGACAAACCGACACCATGCTGCTCAAGTAAGTTCTGATTGGCTGAGATACATGAGTTACGTAATCAGTCTATGTAACGCACAAGGACAACAATATAGGGACGCAAAGGTGTTTGGTGTATGCAAAACCCTGCAAAGTCCAAGGTTGTCGGTACAAATCTCACCACAGAATATTTCTTTCTAGCCAATCATTGCTATCAAAAAATACTCCTGTCAAGGCTAGACCAGCGGATTTTATGCCATAAAGCTTGCCTATTTAGTTACCACGCCTTAATTAGAATAAAAATATTTCCAGAAAGTTCGAAGCATCTTTTGACTTACTAATTTACAACCGAATTGTTTGGAAATCAAGTCTTAAAAAATATGTTAAAATAATCAAATATGTTGAAATAATCACTTTTTATTTGTTTCTTTGATTATCAGGAAACTGCTCCTTATCTGCCCTCGACATAATCATCGCGCTTGATTCCTCCTCATCGATTGGTGCAGAAAACTGGGTTACCATGACGACAATGGTGAAAGATTTTGTCAAGTAAGTTTCCCTATACTACTATAATTATAACTGTGGCTGGACTAAAATGATTGAACTTTAAATACGGTATGAAAGAAGGCTGGATATGTGGTCCTTGATTTATCTGCTTAATTAATAAAAACAATATTTGCCCGAAAACGCCATATCAAGTGTTTTATTCAAATAGAACAACACTAAAAGGCCTTTCTTGGAATTTTTTATCATTTTCAAATCAAAATTCACTGCACAGGGATTTGGCATCAAACCCTGAGATCCATGTCGGAGTTTTTCGCTACAACGAAGAGGTAGACGTCGAAACTCATCTTCTTCTTAAAGATTACACAGCATCAGGAACAGACGCGTTTCTACAAGCCATTGACGCCATGAACTACACCGGGTTAGGTAAGGATTGACATTACTTGTAAATCGTGGCCTAATATAGAACTCCAACCTATAACCTTGGCTTTGACTGAATTGGACGCTCATAATTTGACTTTTTCAAAAGTTAAACTGGTTTAAGCCGGTTTATTTCGGTCAAAAATCGTGGTTCGTCTTTGCGATGTCTCTTTGTGCCGTGGATTATCGTAAATATTTAGGTTTCAGCTAGCGGTGTGGCTTTGTAATCTTTATTGTGCTAAAGGTGTATTACACAAATACACAAGCAAATCACGCTGGGTTTAACCACTGAGCGCATAACTGATAGTTATATTTTTGCCGCGGAATTCGGATTTTCCCTCGCAACTTTACATAACACAAATTGACTGTTTTCTTGCATACCAGCAAACATGCTTATTAAGCTAACTACCGGTTAAATTCACAAGAGATTCAAGCCGCACAGTTAAGTTGCAAAAATAGCTCTGGACGCATTGATTTGCTGCGAAACAGAATAGGAATTGAAATCACTGCACTAAACTAGTTTTGCGGGCCACATTTCACTTAAAAGCAATATACGTCTTCGCCAGCCGCACAAACTTTATTTTATTAGCCATAGGTTGCAGATGAGTCGTAAGTGACCCTAACATTTAGGCCCTAACCCGAATTCGAAAAAAGAAGCCTAAACTAGGCCCGAAATTTGAAGAAATTTGCAACAGAAATGATGCTAAGTGTAACTCCAGACGCGAAAATCAAGTCCGTTCTCTTGAAACTCAAGCCAGAACCCAGCCCGACTTACAACTCTGGGTGACACACCGTTGCTTTACAAGATGTCGATTCCCCAATTTAGTTCCTAACCCAGTCAGAAAAACTATCCTTTGCCGTGCGTGTTTTTACCCTGACATGAAAACGCGCAGAAAACGTTGGATGAAAAGTTGATACTAAGCCAAAGTTATGTCCAATCAACTTCCTCTATCTAGTCGCATCTTTTGAATTTCATTAATAAAGGTTAAGACCAGTGGTGGGATTCAAATTTTTTTGTCAGCGATTTCTATCACAAAAGTCATATTTTTCAGTCGATTCTGTTACAAAAAGTCCATTGACAGTAATTAGAAATGCTAGCTGGTTCGCTGATCTCATAAATTTCGTGAGACGGTTTTATACTGGTTAAAACCGAGGATGTAAAACATTTACAAAAACACATAGGCCTATCAACGGAACATTGACATTTATTACCATACTGCGCTGTGTTATCATGCAGGAACCAACACAGGTGCTGCCCTTCAACACGCTTTCAAGGTCATGCTGAGTGATGCCAACGGCCACCGATCAACAGCCGAAGACGTCATACTCGTCATCACCGACGGCAAATCGAGTGATGACGTCAAAAGCGTTGCCACGCAACTGCACGACCACGGGACCACGGTGGGTTCGGAAAAAGTTCATCTCAATTTGCTTTTTAAGGATTTTTAGAGATTCCACTGTATATAACCAAGTATTGCTCATCCAGCAGTTTTATTGTAAACAATCGACGTTTCGACGTCCTATACAAGACGCCTTCATCAGGATAATGACATAACTTGCAGGACAAAATTCTTATAAAGCGACAAAGTGCAAAACACACACACAAAAAACAGCGATAAGAAGATCGCGCGGCTGCAAACTCGCACCAACGCCATGATAACACAGCTCAGTGCTTTTTTTATCTAATTAAACAGAAAAATAAGTTAAACGCTTTAAAATTGTTTTCATAAAAGTCACGGTTTCGGCTAAATTGCAACAATTTATTCGGCCAAAACCGAACCTTTTTGGAATTGTCTGTTTGAGCCAAAAAAATCGGCACATCACTTCTTGAAACGCCTCTGATTTAAAAGCAAGTCGCCGTATTTGCAAGAACAAAGTTATATCAAAAAAAACCTAGACCTGTCACATGCGGAGTTTGACCAATAAAGAGTCATAAGCATTTTTCGCATCTTAATATATTACAAAACTTCCCAGGTTCTGGTGGTTGGTATAGTTTCTTCCAGTGGTTCCCTCGACTTTACACAGCTTCGTGACATGGCAAGCAACGAGAATCTGATCTTGGTAGCAAGGCGGGGCTTCAAGCAACTAGACTCGGCATTTCTCAGGCAAATACGGGACTCGATCTGCGGCACTTGTCAAAATTAGCCCAAAACCCACGCTATGACGGCACAAGCTACGCTATGACGTCACGAACTACGCGTATGATTTCATTTGCGCGTGATAATATTTTTGGAATCTAAGATGTGTGTTTCATTGCCGTGGTAATACTAGTCGGCGACGTCATGTTATGTAAAGTCTGTGTAAAAGGTTTGAGTGTTGGTGTTAGTTGTTCTGTATGTGATTTTTATGTTTGTTTTGGTAAGATGGTGTATGCGTGCAACTATTTCCAATACAAATTATGATACTACAATACGCTATGTCTTTGTTTTACACTAATAGCTAAGCTAAAGATTGCAAAACAAAATGTTTCGCAACAACAGACGACCCCTATTGCCGCAGATTCGAATCCGTACGCTTAAATCTGGCAAAAAAACGACACACCACAATTTGGCGACATATACTGATGATGCTATTTCGGGGCAATAATTTCCCAAAAAATTCATTGATTCTTAAACTCTAAGGTTTATGCTATTTTGCCAAAAACATAGTTTATTACACAAACTGGTGACCGAAGAAGGGCACTGTATAATTAGCATCATATGACAGAAACAGTAGCAGCAATAATTTGAAGGTTTATGAGTTTTCATTGACAAGCAAAAAAAAAAATTTGATTTGACGAGTGGTATTGGTACATACAATGTAATTTCAGGCAATTTTTATGTTTTTGGCAACTTTTTGCTTGCAGCAAGGCACGAATAAGAACAAGATTATTTACAAAAGTGAGAAAGGCTAGACTCAACCTAACAGCAAAACTAAACACACACAGTAAAAAAAAAGAAAAAGCAATGACTAACAAAAAAATATCTTAACAGTCATGTAAATTAAATGTGTATTTATGTTTTTAATTCGGTAATTTGCGTCATTTGGCAACTTCTAAACCTACATGGAACTGAATAGCTGCGGACGGGCTACATCCCAAATCACCTACTAACTAAGTACATGCAGCTAAATTAGTAACTCGTGGTAAAACTGGAACTCATAATTAGCTGTTGAATTTAGTAAAAAAGCTACCAAGATGTAAGACAGGCTGGAATGGGCTTTAGTTTCAAGAAGATTAGAGCCTGACTTTACATTTGTATCGTAATTTCACATTGGTTGGTCCAATTTTCGGGTCTAATTCAGGCTTCTTTTTTAAAAAAAGCAGTTTCGGGCGCGCTTACAACTCTAAAAAGCGGTGTGCGGTTATAATCCCACAATATCAAGCAGAGATGTACAATCTGCGGCCGCGGATACAAAAATTATGCGGTCAAGCACCATGTTCTGGTGGCCTCGCATGCCTTACCAGACTTTGTATTGAGGCTCAGTATGCAGCTGGTGATGCGTGTACCTCAAGATTGAACCCAGTAATGACAAAATGTCGTTTTTTAACAAGGCAGCAAAATCGACACAAATAGGTTTGGCGGAGGAGACATGTTTTTGTGAAAATGGTATATATTGTAATGCTTTTACCCAAGTCTTAGCTAAATAAGATAATAAACTTGTCTAGCGTGGGGAACTGTTAAAAATGAGACAGTTACTACTAATTACATTTACAACACACAAACAAGGTAACGTTGAGACAGTTAAATGACATAAGTTGCACAGAAATGGGAGAAAAAAATGTAACATCAAAGGCAAAAAGTTTTACTGAACCAGTAATAGGTGTAGTACAGAAGAAAAATTAAAGTCTTGAATAACATTTTAAATACATTGATTTTACTCCAAAAAAGTTTGGATTAAATACTACTGTTTTAAGTTTCGCACTGAGATAAAATAAAAGTGTTATGATTGTCACACTACTTACAAAATATGATTTGGCAGTGACCGTATTTAAAAGACAAAAAACAATACATGCAACAACCTAGGCAAAAATTCTAGTATTTTGTTTAATTCAATGCCAGCATTGGGCTTTTTTGTGTGTATTTTGGGAGTACAAACCACATGGTATACCTGCTTGGAAACGTTTCTTAAGAAATTGCAAACACACCAGAAATTTATGTTGTATTTGTTGGGAATGTTGTGTTCAACAAAGGAGTGTACATTGTGGTTGACATTGACATTGTAACTGGGTCTGATTCAGCAAAAAGAAGCCCTGCAAATATTGTATTGGTTAAATCGGATATAGGACATATTGTTTTGGTTTGTAAACTTTACCATCTGTATAAGAAAACAAATTCGTTCACAAATAGTTCAAAGGTTCACATATCAGCCAATGAATTTAGAAACAAACCGAGTCATTTTATCATTCAAACAATTTAATTAAACTATGTTTCTGATCAGAAATATGACAGCAGGTTTGGTAAGAAGTTTGAGTTACAAGATGACTACGTCAATGACATTATGGTTCTTGGTTACACCCAGAACTAATAAAATGATGAGTCAATAGAGAATTCAGCCACATATTCAAAATAATATCATTATAAACTTTAATCCTAAAATCAATCATCGCCTTTTTTGACAAATTTTTTTTGAGTCAACTAAATTCTTAGGCATCATCAGTATCTTACATAAATACGTTCTATAAGTTTAAAACCGTTGTAGTAAAAACTAAGTTTTTTAAGTACCTGCAATTGATGCTGTCATGCAACAAGTTAACATTCCACCAACTAATGCTCGCAAAGCAAGTTCCGCGAGTTCAGTCTTTCGAGTTGGCATCAGAACACCTATAAAGGTAAAAATATTTTTTGGTCAAACAATTTTTAACCAAACCATGCAAAGCTGCCCACAAAGAAATGACCCACGCGATACAGTCAAACTTTACCCAGCACATACACAAAACATTGCATATGTACCAAGTGGGACAAAACTGCACAAAAAAATTATGATAACAATAGATGCTTGTTGAAGCTCCACCTATAATAAGCCTGCTTTAACAGAGGTTTTCTTTTTCTTTTAAAACTAAGATAGGGATGTGAGCTTCCTAGAAAGGTAAAACTTACTTAATCCCCCGACGATAATCCCCAGTGAGCTGATGTTACAGAAACCACAAAGAGCATGAGTGGCAATGACCTCCGACCTTTCCTAAAAAAATGAATTGGATTAATTACTAAAACATGATAATGCAATACTTTGCAGTCTACACAAATGTGAACACAATTATGTACATTATTAGAAACTAATTTTGACAAAAACATTACACACAAACAAAGGATTAGATTAAAAATTCTTTTACCCGAGTTGAAATATTCATATTTTTAAGAGAAAGTTTTCAGTAACTTTTGCACAGAAATAAATTAAACAAAATATTCAGAAATAAAATTAATTTAAAGTACGCAGATCCGAAACTCAATTCTGTTAATTGCAACAAATTATAATTTATTTTAATATGTGAAACACTGTGGCTATTGGCAATGGAATTTAAAATAAAGAAAATAAAAGAAAACAATTTTTCGTACCGACATAAACTGCAAAGTTCCATTTGCATCAAACTTTGAGATGGTTCCATTGAGTCGGTTTGCGAAATAAGGTTTCATCGACTCAAATGCAATAAATTCGTTTAAGAAAGTTTTCATTCCGAAAAGTTGACCGACCAAAAAACAATCTTCCCAATCAGCTCCCATTAAAAATGCAACGGGCATGAAAATGTAACTGCAAATTACCTGAAAAAACACAAATACAAATAAAGTGAGGGTTAAAACCAAATTTGGTCACCAATAAAATTTAATACACGATTATTGTCACTGAACGCTTGCTTGTTGTATAGCAGGGGTCGGCAACCCCTGGCACGCATGCCAAGGTTGGCATGTGAGATGGTTTTTCATGGCACGCCAACCGGTTTGCATGTTTATATTGAAGTAACAATTTAACCTGTTACACTGCTTGTTTATAGTTCTTATCATGCCATTGTCTTAAAATTCAGCCTTACATGCACAAAACACTCTGCTTTCTTTTTATTATTGATATCTGCTGGCGCGAACCACCATTATTTAGAAACGTTGGCACGCGAGGTCATTAACACATGGAAATTGGCACGCGTCGCCTAAAAGGTTGCCAACCTCTGCTGTATAGGTTAATTTGTGCCAACTTTTTCACTAAAAAAATTTCTTTCAAGCATTTTAAATGCAGATCCAATAATAGTTACATAATAGCTTACAACTATTTTCCATATTTTATGATTATTAAACAAAAATGATTTTGATTAAATAAAGGCATTTTTTTTGTTAGATTATGTCAGAATATGGGACAAGTTTTTTAAAAACAATGCGGATTTGGATGCAAACAATTTTTATCCTGCTATAATTAATGTTAATTTGTCATTGCCAACAAAATGACTTCCACAGCCTAAAATATATTATTATTATTATAGTTTCTCGCGCCCTTGGGCAGCAAGATTGATCCACTTTTTCCTGCCTAAAATATATGCACATGTAAATTTGGTAAACCTGTGGCGTGTCTACAGAAAACAATACCTCACGAGTTTGGAAGAAACAGTTCTTACCTCAAATGACAATCCCTGGATGCCAACAAAGGCACCAAACCAAGACAGTGTTGCATTTATAAACGCAAGCAAGGCAAGGAATGCAATAAGGTTAGCCGCAATGTTTGCCACAAGTCCAATTGACATAGAGGCACCGGCTGCAGCTGCTTCTACAATGTTGTGGTCAGTACTGTGACAAGAATGTTTAAAGAGTTATAACCCGCTACATGACCTATTTCATGGTATGTCAATAAAACCGAACAGGCTGCAAAAATGTATGGATGTTTAATGAGGAAAATAACAGCCTAAATAGATGTAAAGTGACATGCTTTATTTTTTAAACGGTTTTGGCAACTGGGCAATGCTCATGCCATCATCAGTGATATGAGGGACCACATCATTTGGATGTGTGACTTACTAAACTTGTGATCAAATCGGTGTACTATTTTCTACACAAATGGTGTCTTATTAACTTATAAATTCCTAAAAATAATAGCAAAAGGCCTTGGATAAAAATGTTTTACCCTTTTCAAATAATTGCTCTATGATAAAAGCACATAAAATAGATACAACCTCTGAAATGCTAGTCAAAGTAATTACTTGCTTCAATCAGAAAGAAAATGAAAGATATACTACATAAGCTATTGCTGCCAGGCATAGTATCAAGTTTAAAGAGCTCTTCTGGCAAATGTGATTGGGCCTCTAATCCCAATCACTTTAGAGGCCCAATCATTTGTTATCGCACAGTTTTATCGTTGCATTGTGACGTGCTTGCATTCTATTCTTTTTTCCTTTGTTTATCGTGCACTGTACTAGACGCATTCAGTGTTATTTACCCTGATGAAGCCGACCTGTAAAGGATGTCAAAACGTCGGAATAAAATCACATTTGCCAGAAGAGCTCCACAAACTTGAAAGACACACTACTTTCACTACCCTCTCCACAAAGTTTTTTATATGCCAAGATTAAACATTTTATCTTTATTAAAATGAACACAAACAGAGGTTCCCCTCGCTTACCCAGATTGCAGTTTAAGGGAGTCAGTGTTGAGGAATTGAGATTTTTCTCTTTCAGGAAACAACATTCTTGAAACAACAAGTGAAGCTGGGGCCGACATCACACATGCAGTTAACAGATGAACACTATTGACCTGAAATAAAAAGGAGATATTAAAAAAATGGATAGTTTAATTGTACCTAACAATATTATTTTTTACAAATAAAAGTGCTATTTTGTATTTTATTTTAGTTCTGCGCATAACGTTAAAGATTTAAAAACTACACTTGCATTAACGACACAGAATCAGAAACAAAAAAGCTGCAAAAACCTCACAGTTGAAAACACACAAACATGGGGTAGAATAGTTAAAGAGCACAGAACTTGACAAGTGACATGTAACAGAGGATTTTGAATACTTTGGCCAAAATGAACACACTTACAAAAATCAGTGGTGAAATGTATTGAATGTACATGTTCAAACAGTACTAATTCTTTTGCTCACCAGGCACAAATACTCACCCCGAAGCCAACAAAGACTCCGAACACAGAGAAAGCAATAGAACCAAGCCCAGCAGTCAAAACTGAATGAATTTCTGCCTTCGTTAAGTCTGCGAGATATGGTCGAACCACTAGGGGTGCCTCAGTCTAAAACAGCAAACAAGTATATTTTTATGCAAACAAATCAAGATAAAAATTTTTTTATATATTTTTTAATTAAGGGTAGACTTTATGATTTTAGGATAAGAGTTATTTCCACAAGTAAAAAAACAAGTATGTTTGTGTTTTGATACAGTAATGGCCATGTATTTTAGTGCTTTTTCACTAAGAAAAATGAGGTACTGCTTTTGTTGTATAGTCACCCTTGAAAAATTACCAAGAATTACTCGTGCAGTTTATAATTTCCTAGCAAACATAGGCAACCCATATACTTCAAAGTTGACACAACAAACCGTATCAAATACAATTAGAAAGTTTACATTAACCCTTCACTTATAGTTTATTTCTCACTAGTTTTCAAAGCACTTACAATAAATACTAAAACAGCTCGAAGTGCTTGATTCAGGTAGTATAAAAGTCCAACATTAAATTAGGCACAGAAATACTAAAATCTATAAAAATCAAACAAAACTATGTAAAGGGTACAAAAGAAATGCATATAATTGATGAACTAAATACAAAAACATTACAGCATGAAAATTAAAATTTGCAGACACACTGAACCTACCATTCCAACAAATATGTTGGCGATGGCCACAGTGGATTCAATAGCCGAAGTACCCAGCGTGATTTGTGTCAAAAAGGCAAGTTTTCCAATAAACCACTGCATGATTCCAATGTAATACAACATGTTCATGACTGTACTGAAGAACACAATCATAGGCAAGACCTGAAATGAAACAAATAAACTATTATATCAATACACATGGATGCCATTATCTGGAAATTTGGTTATGTGCAAGCTTTTTTTTAGAATTCAACCGGAAATGACAATTGACTGTAATACTTTATGAACTAATTTTAGGCTATGTATTATGTTTAGTTTAAGATTCATTGTGCAATGAAACAGAATTTGTGATTTTCCACAATTGTTTGTGTGTGTGTGTATCGCATTAATTAGCAGTCTTTGTTGTTTCCCACATGTAGTTGCAATTGAATAGTAACACTTAAAACTGTTCATTTTAAACAAGTGTTTAACTTCAACCAACAAGCCCAAAACCCTCAAGCTTGTGATTACATTTTTTGGAGCTCTTTAGTAACTTCCCTTAAATGAATATTTAGGATTGCTTAATTAACAGAACTTCCATTGAATCTATCAATCAACCCATGGTTTAAAGCAGGGGTGTGCAACCTTTGTTACTGTGGGGCCAAATATAGTTGTCAAAATTAGATCGTATGCCGCACCTGTGTATAACATATAGTGATTTCCCTTTGTTGACTACCAAATATGCTTAACTACAAGTAAATTCGCATTTGATTCTAGTCACGTTTTGTCAGGTCACAAAAAATAGCACCGGGCACATTAATCTGCTCAAAAATATATAGTAGTTAAACTTGTTTGCCAGTGCATTTGAAATCCAAGCACAACCTTTAATCAAGGGCCACATTTGGCCCGCGGGTTGCACACCCCTGGTTTAAAGCAGTGGTCAGCAACCATCTGCGGCCCTGTACCGGTCCACGAGGAGTTCATTACCGGGCCGTATAATTTTTCAGGTTAAATGCTACAAAAACATTTTGCCATGTATTCCGGGAATGATAAATTAATTTAGGCATTTTCATTGCTTATTTTTTTGCAGTTTTTTTTAAAACCGGTCCGCGATAAAATTTTACTTTTCAAAATGGTCCGCAGTGCAAAAAAGGTTGCCGACGCCTGGTTTAAAGCATAAAAACAACAAAAGATTAAAAAATATAATGCAGCATGTAAGAAAATATGAATCACAGCTTAGCAACAGTACAGAAAAAAAACTAATAATAGTTAGGATTAATAATAACAACCCTGGTTAACTTTCCCTAAAACAATCAACCATGTCCTTTTCAGCAACTATTCAAAATGACAGGAAACAAATACAACAATGAACATTGCATTACAACTGATAAAGCTGACCAAAATGGTTTGCTTCGGCGATAAGGAACGGTTGTTATGAAAAATGTTATCAATGTTTAAACTGCAGCAGCAAAATAAGTCTAGCGACACTGATTATTTCAAACCACAAGCTTGGAAACAAGTGCTAAAGGAAAAAGAAACCTAATACTTTGAAATATATTTTTTTGATTAACAAACCCCGCTTGAGATTACACACACTGGCCCACCTACAATGTATGTTTGTTAATAATAAATATATGTGTTTGTTAATAATAAATATATATATATGTCATAACAGACTACAGGAATCAGTCTGTGTAACAGGGTGGTAACCAATGGATCTGTCTTTTAAACGTAAAGCAAGCGACAATGCCTCCGAAACAGGCGAAATTAATATTTCTGTGATGTAAACAAATGATTTTAATAACGTTGATCATTGCCTTCTTGAGCAATTTGTACAATAAATATATGTGTTTATTTTCCACACTATAGTGACAGATTATATATGAAGACAGATTTCTCAGGACCTAAGAACTTTTTAATAAACTTTCTCTTTCCCAGCAAGCAAACAGGTTAACTCCAATGTAGTTGAAAATTTCAGTTTAGGCCATATGTCTCGGAAATTGTCAGAATCTGACACTATATTTGTCCGGCAAATTTGACAAGCAATTTCCTGAAGGTTTTCACCCATTAAAGAGTTCAAATTCGGGACTTTATTACCCAAGTTAAGGTAAAGGGCAACTTACTTTGAATGCAAAGTAATGCATCTTAAAGTTATCGAAGACAAAAATAGATCCATACTCTGTGTACTGCATGAAGGTCTGCAAAAGAAAAAATAAAGTCAGTTAATAGTATTATAATTTAAAGATTAAAAAATGTAAGATCTTTAATTGAAACGTAAATTGCCTCATGCAAGTAAGCTTAGCAATTCTTCTAAAATCAAAACAAATTTTGGATTTAATTTTAATAGTGGTTGTAACAGACTGTTTAAAATTAGATTACAAATTGTTGGTTTGTTTAGAAAACTTACAGCAACTTGGTCTCCAACGAATTTAATTGTGGCATAGCCTGCAGCTGTTCGCAAAATCAACAGACCAAATATAAACTGCATTGCAATTCCCCAAATAACTGGTCGCCATGTGATCTGCAACAAGATCAAAAATCTGCTCAGTAAAATATTACAAGATAAAATCGACATTTAACATAGTGTTAACACTAAACTGCCCAATGTTTTCTGCAGTTGCCTAAGTTTGTTAATTTCATCTAGCAACAATCTCGCATTACAAAAGATTTAGATACATCCCAAATTTAGTCACTAAAATGTTCAACTTCAATTGGAAAATGTGATAACTTTGCAGTAAACAAAATGCTTTCAGAGTTAAATTTATGAAATATACTGTTCCTGATATCTCTCTAACACAATATATGTTTTTCTTATTCATGGCTTACATGTTTTGGGTATTTGGAACCCCAGAAGCAAACACAGAGAATGATCACAAATCCAAGAAGTGACACCAACTGGCTGGGATTTCTCATCAAAATGTCCACAAGAAGCCAAACAATAAATGCCAAACAGCCGAGCAAAATTACCCAGTTTAGCGCTCTGCAAATTTGTACAAAAAAACAATGATAGTTGAACTGATATGTCACTGTACAAACACCTAGAGCCAGTTTTTACAACATATATATTTGTTTGTTGTTACAAATATTTAAGGTACACAAATGTACGTAGTGAAATGACTGACAATAAGTGATCTGTAACAAAGAGTTTGTACCGGTTGTAAAGTGGCAAACATGGAACTATCCTAGTTTGAGTTTTGAAAACAAAAAAACCTAATGTTTTTATTACTACACTAAAATATATGATCGAATAGTTTTTGGCACATCATTGACCAAGCATTAAGTGATGCTGTTTTTTGGCACTATTATGAGTAAATTAAAAAAACACATACTTTTTGGATCGTTGTTTGGAAACAGAACTAACATTTCTGATACCAGCACCAATCAGTTTGTAGAATCGCTTCGAGAACAGTTCATAGAAGACAAGAGCAAGAACCACACAAGTGAGAATGATGAGAGGAATTGCCGCATGTGCATCATACACGATGGCCACAATAAGGTAGACAAAATATGCTGTTGCAAAAATTATAAACAACGTAAGTAATTTTATTGCATTAATTTGTTAAAAGTTAACGCAAACATCTTTTAACATTTGTGAATTATTATTCCACAATTTAGCTTAGTTGGGTTTATTTTCAAATTTCCCTTTTTTTTCGAAAATTCTGTCAACAAGGAAAAGCTAGAATAATGAAATTCATACAACAAATGTTGAAAATGTGTGGAGGTGTAAGTTAGAGTGTTTTATAAAAAATATACACCTTTTGTCCAATCTTTTGACCAAAAGGTTTCAATACAAATAAAGGTATTTTACCAGCTATTAGAAGTCCAAAGAACATGTACTTCAAAATTGTAAGATGTTGTTTCACCACTGGAGCAATCGTATTTACTGGCCACAGAAGAATTCTAAAAACAAAAATGTATGTGTTCAGTTCGGTAAGGCCATGTAGTTACAAATAAACTTAAAAAATGAGGTTGAAACAAGTTTAAAAACTGCAAACCAGTTCAAACAAGGTAATTTGGCTGAACTGAAACAAAAACCTAAAAAATGAAACCAAACAAAAAACTGGAACGCAGAAATCCACCCTCAGAAACAGTAAATATTTACTATGTAGACATTTCATATTCTGTCCTTTCAAATTATATACCACTGCCCTGCATAAACCACAATTAGGTGTTGGTTTGAATTGACAAAGTTGTACCTGTTAAAAAGACCATCGCCCTTTCCAAGTGAATTAGTAGATGAACTTTCTTCAGATCCTGGTGTAAATTTTTCCATTTCACCCTTTTCCACATCTTGGTTGCACATTTCCATTTCTACTCTGTGGCCATCACCCTGCAAAAAATAAATAAATTGTAAAATGTGATTCAATTTTTAACACATGGAAAATTAAATTATTTATATAGTACAGAAAAGAAGCTTGTTTTAGTTTGTAAAATAATATCTAACAATAAAACACATGAAACAAAAAGCGATGTTTATAAAACAGAAAAAGAATAATAAGCAAAACATATGTCAGTAAATAATTTGCAATACTAAACACTTTTAAAATAAAAATAAATACCATTTTATGTGAAATAGAAAAGAACCTTACTAATGAAAATAGTTTCTTAAAATAAGAGAATAAATAAAAAACTTAGTATCTCTTTTTTGTCCATGTCCAATGTTCTAACTTCTTACGTATAAATTCACTATACTAATAAAAACAACAAAACAATACAAACTTAGTCAAAAACTTACTTTTTCATCAGTCATTTTGCTTCAGTTACTGTCTGGGATGTGGAAATCAAAGTAGCACGCATTCGCAAGTATTTACCAAACGCAAACTGTTTAGCCTTCAAAACTGTGAATTATCTTCAAACCAGTCACAATTCTCAACTGTCTTGTGCCTTTTTTTCAAGTTACGCGGCAAAACAGTGAAAGAAAACTTTGGCGGCAAACACGTGTTTATCACGCGCAACACTTCTTTTTTTACGTCACGCCTACTTAATTTCGTCCAATCATAGGCCGTAGATGAAAGTCACTAAAGGTCGCAAAATATTTGATCGCGTAAACGCGGGAAGAACATAAACATGGAAAGCCCACGGTTTTTCTCTTTGTATTCCTCAATTTTAGGATTAAAATAATAGCGTGAACAAAAAGTTAAATTTCACAAGTTGCAACATGATATATTGATACAACTACAACATGTTTGGATAACGTTCACCACATTTTTCCCCTATTGCTTTGTCTGCTGGTCATTGTTGCGCAGATCAAGACTAGACATGTACTTGCAACATCTAAGTCCTAAGATCCTGACTATTTACTTATCATTTTTTGACATTGGCGTATTTTCAACCGCGAGGTTTTTGCGGCTGTTTCCCGATTCCGTGGCGCTAGTGTAGTGTTTTCGTATTCCTATGTGCCATTTTCATGCACGGTTTCAAAATTAATACAATACAATACAATACAATCATGATCAATAGTGACATTAACTAGAAAGTCAATAAAACTTAAATTGACACCTGGCCGGTAGGATTGGTTAACCAGAACTAAAAAAACGATTAAAGCAACCCTTACCAATTGCTACCATAGCTACTGTATATATTGTGTTTTCATTTGCAATCAAACAGATCTCAAAAATAAGTGTATGCCTGCAGTCCAGCACTTAAATACATACTTGAACTTGTTTTCACTTTTCATTTTTTTACTGTGTTGTAATTGCACTGCAATTTTAATGATTTATTGTATATTTATAACTGCTGTTATATGAAGTGTGTTTTAAGTGTGAATATGTAGCATGTACTTCTTTCTTATACTTATGATGTCATTGTACATTTAATACAAAATAAATACATGTCCATGTGAAACAACATTTTTAAAGTCTGCCAAACTGCAATTGTATTGGTACAAGTTTGTCTTTACCAAAAAAAGCATGTGGAAGTTGATTACCCAAACAATCAACTATGTGCTAAAATTTTTCTTTTGTGAGCAAAAAGATACATCCCTTCCGTATACTGGCTTGTATATTTTTTTAGATTGTTTAGAACCATGCATTGTGTACTTCAGTTTCTCTTTTGTGTTTACACAAACTGCGTCATTGTGGACAGAGGCTCATGTGGTGTGTGCGTTGTGCCATTGTTGCTAACTAAAAACACATGAATGCCCTTGAAGTGAAAGCACACTGATGCCAGGTTTTGGTGTGTGTACTAAGTGCCTTTATTTGCTATTAACAAGACAGATGTTGGATGACATTTTAACTTTTTAAAAGCCGATGGTTTAGTGTTGAGTGACCTACATTCATCACATTAATGGTGCTAATAGTATGACTGAAGAAGCAGTACAAAAAATTGCAAGATGTCAAACTGAAAGGTTGCTAAGACATCTAAAAGATGATATTCCCTTTTCTGATGCAAAAATTGATGAAAATATTTATCCTCAGTTGGTCAAGGTTTCCTTTTATTACACTGAATATTTTGAAGAAGTGAAAAAAATAGACCCAAACCAGGTGGTAAAATTCAAAGATCTAATTTCTGAAAATAAAGGTGATTATGTAGTGCTTACAGGCCCACCAGGTTCAGGAAAAACAACCATCGCAAAAAGATTATCTTGTCAAACCAGTGCAGCAGAATATTTCTTTTATGTAAGTCTTATGGAGGTGGTACCAAATGGTCCAATAACATACAAGCAACTTCTTCTTGACCATATTTTTCCTGACATCAGTGAAGAAATTAGGAAAGATGCATTTAGATGGATAAAAGAGAATCCAGACAGATGTGTTGTTATTCTGGATGGTTATGACCAAGCTATTTGGTCAATACAGGATCTAAAACCTCAATATGCAGATTATGAAACCCCCAAACCTGTGAACCAATTGGTTTCAAATATGTGCTGTAGAAATGTTTTTTCTGAAGCCACTCTAATGTTAACATCACGATCCCATGCCTTGTTGTCGATTCCTTCTTATTTTCGTGCTAAAAACACTCTTTTGGTTCATGACCTTGAAGAAAAAGATATGAAAAAATTTTTTTTTTTAATTGCTAGAGAAAATGCCACTGAAGCATGGCAACGCCTGCATGATAAAGCATCACATCTTCTCTATCTTTGTTACAATCCTCTTCTACTGCAGTTTGTGGTCAATCTATTATTAGATGACTCTATTCCCATTCAATCAATAACCATTTTGTTTCAAAAGGTGATAGAAAGTATTCATCGTCAAAACTCTTCACAGGCCGGTTCTAAAGATTTGATGAATCCAATGTCTTCGCTGGCATTTAAGGGAATGGAAAAGTCTGTCTTTTTGTTTGAGGTTGATGACCTACAAAAGGAAGGGCTTACTGAAGTAAAAGTTCAAGATTTTGTCATTAGCTTTGGCAAACTGCCCAAAAGTGGGGGGCAGAGGCTGTTTGATGGTGACAAACGCTTTTATTTCTGCCATCAAACCCTGCAAGAATATTTTGCTGCACATTACATTGCTAAGCTTATGCCCTACAACAAGTTTAGTAATTTAATCCCCCAGATTTTTCATGAAAGGCGTTGGTCCATGGTTAAAAGATTCCTTGTTGGTCTTTTGCTGGAAGGAGCTCCAGCCAGTACACACGATGGTGAGAAATCAATCAACCCGGCTTCACAGAACATGAAATACTATTTGCATGAATCTTACAGTGTAAATTTTTAAGAGATTTTTAAACTAGCCATTTTGTTTCATTTGGTGCTTGGGCTGAATATTACTAGTAGATTATTTTTTTCTTTATTGCAGATAAAGTTTTTGACTTGGAAGCACAACTTTTCCAACTTACTGCTTTTCAAAAAGATTGCAAGGAAATCAAGAAACATAACGCTTATGGTAAACTTTGTTCTTGTTTCTTCTAAAAACTATTTACAAACATGTTAATCTCAAGTAAAAATATCCTCTGTAGAATTAAATAATGGTCGAAGTAAGGCGTTTATTTGCCAGTAAACCAGTATTTTTTTAGCTGAGGTAACTGTATTTTCAAACTCTTTCAGCTTTGGGCAAACAGGGGGTACATTTATTCTTTTTGGTGTACAGTGTGTACTCATTCTTACATTTTTTAGATTTACTGGAAATTATGGTGGATTTGCAAGACTGTGAAAAAATGATACAACATTTAGCTGAACAACTTTGTCCTAATCTGCACTTTATGGGGTTTCCATTGTCACTTAATGCATGCTATGCTTTGGGACAATTTCTGCAGCACACACACAAAGATATTGTGCAGTTGTCATTTGTGCAGTGCAATCTCAAAGGATCAACACTTCAAGTCATCAGTAATGCAATTAAAGAGGGCGATTGCATGGTAATATGAAAAAATCCAATACATAACAAATGTATGTATGAAGGGACACCAAATATGTTCTTGCACCTGTTTGGAACTTTTTGAATAAAAATACTTGTGCCATTTATCATGTAAATGGAGGATATTTAATATTTGAACTAGCATAGTTTTTTTCAAAACAGCTTTTGTCTATTTTTTTTATTCAACTGTTATATTCAGGTTAAAAAGCTTGTGGTTTGTGATTGTACTTTGGTTGGCAACGATGGCCCAGAAATCATGTGTGACAGCATCATAAAGCTAGATGCATTAACTCTGGAAAATTGTGGAATTACCAAAATCAACAACCTTTGCAAGAAAATCAGGGTCAATGAAAAAAGGGTATGTTGGATTTTTATTTATTATGTAATCTTGTTAAAATGTGGGTTTGGTTGGATGCCAAATAATTATGGGTCCCCTTCCCTGAAGGGGACACATATTGATTTTACTCGATTTGTTTTTTTGTTTTTTCTTTTTTTTTCTTGTTTTTTTTCTGCCTAAAGTTTGTCCACCTCGTTTTGCCTTGAAATGTTTGATGGATTTGGATGAAATTTTCACAGATGGTAGATATAGTTATGTAGATGTGCCATTTGTTTAGTTTGACTCGATAGCCCCAGTGTTTACCCCACTAGCCCCCTAAAATGGGTAAATTTTGAACAATGTCCGAATTGGATGAAATTTGAAAAGTTTGTTCATTGTGCCATTTTAGGGCATCGTTTGTTGTGTTTTACCCTGTAGCCCCAATATTTACCCCACTAGACCCCTAAAATGGGTGATTTTTTAAACAATGTCCGATTTGGATGAAATTTGGACAGTTTGTTCATTGTGCTTTTTTAGGGCATCGTTTGTTGTGTTTTACACTGTAGCCCCAATATTAACCCCAGTAGACCCCTAAAATGGGTGATTTTTTAAACAATGGCCGATTCGGATAAAATTTGGACAGTTTCTTCATTATGCCATTTTAGGGCGTCGATTATTGTGTTTCACCATGTAGCCCAATATTTACTGCTTAAGCCACCTATTTTTTAAAAAACGGCCGATTTGGATGAATTTTTGATAGTTTTTTTGAATTTGGCATTTGTAGCTGTCGAATATTGTGTTTCACCCTGCAGCCCTATTATTTACCCTACCAACCCCCCAAAATGTGTGAATTAATCAACAATACATTTTGACAGTTTGTATAATATGCCATTTTGAGATGTCAGTGTTTTATGCTATTTAGGCACACAAACTTATAACAATGTCTCAATTGCATGAGATTTAGACAGTTTGTACTTTACATAACTTTTTTTTTAGGAACACTACCAATCACTGTGTTTGACTTTATAGCACCGTTTCTTATGGTTGTCTGTTTACAACTTTGCGGTTTTGGGGACCCATGAGTTTCTGCCTGCAGAAACAAATCAAGATTATAAAAAATGTTGGCTAATATAGGACCCAATATAAATAAATATAGAGAATATATTACAGTTTGCAGAATAGGTTGTAGTGTATATGCTATAGTAAAATGTGCTAAGCCACCCTTCTAGTTTTGGAACATTTCGCCTCTTGCTATATTTTTTGACCTTTAAACAAATATCTTCAGAAGCAGATAACACAGTTGTTTGTTTAGATTTGCCTTAACCTTTGGGCCAATCAAATTCAAAACGATGAACTTACCGCACTTGCAGAATGTGTTCCATTTCTTGATGCTTTGGAACTTGATCATAATCACATAACAGATGTGATTGATTTCGCTGAATGTTTCAAAGTGCCTTCAGTCAAGGTAGATATACAGCAAAATATTCCAAGAACAATAAAGAAGTCCTCTTGTATGTGTATTTTAGGGAGGGTTAAGTAAATTTGTAAAATTAAGCAAGACCAAGTCCTTTGATCTAGGTTTATAACAAAGAGTTTTTAGATGACTGTGCTAAGTTTGCGATACAACATGATTGGTGACCTTGGTGCCAGAGCAATGATGGGGTGCATTCACAATGTGGGAAAGATGGATCTTGCTGGCTGTAACATAAGTCAGGGGACAAAAAATGAAATGAGCAAAAAAATAGGAGATCAAGGTTTGCATGTGAGTATAATTTTCACACAGTTTAAAAATTTCCAAAATTTTGACAACATCAACATTTTTTGGTGATGGTTGTAAAAGAAATGGAAAAATAAAAACACAAATAAATTTTGCATGGGTAGCTTATTTTATTTGTATTACAGGAATCATCAGTTTTGTTTTGAAACTTCAAAATGAAGCTTATAAGTGCTGGATCCTCAATGCCCTCAGGAGGACATATTTGTAGTTAAGAATGTGTGTTTTGAACACATACTGATTGGTTTCCGATTTTTGCTTGTTTTATTTGTGTGAATGCACTTAGCCCCAATAGAAAACCTAGTTCCTGTATGTCTAGAATAATTTTAAAAATGGTTGCATTTTTCAAATGATCTGTATATTCTCAGCCTTACTTGTGTTACCTTTTTATCAGCTGTGTGCAATATACCCAAATATGTCTTTCATTTTGTTATGTGTTTTACCATTTCAAAGGTCTAATACTGTGTATTTAATATGTGTACTTTCTGTTTGGCTGTTTGCTTTGTGTTATTTTAAAAACACTGTGTTAAATTGGTATATGCCTTAATTAACTACTTTGGTGATCTGAAATGCCCCCACAATGGACAAAACTCACGGCAAGTTTATTTTATGGCTAGTCTATCGATATTGGTTGCTGAATCATAGTATGCCATGTCTATTGAGGGCGATATATCGAATCAGCCAGTCACCAAGCATTAGGGTTGCTCATGTTTTTTTTCGAAGAATATATGCCCCAATATATACGCATTGTCGCTACATTCTGTTTTAACTCTGCAAACTTTTTTTGACCTAAATGTTACCATTCTTGCCCCTTAATTAGTCATTGTCTAATAAACAAAAAGCTTTGGATTTAGGTTTAATTTTTGTATTGCAACCAACAGACACTGCCACTGAGAAAGAAATAGGTAAAAAGTTTGGATGGCAAAAAGTAGAGTTTACGGTTTCGGACACGATTGAATTCCAGAAGCAGAAATTATGAAATGTTGATGGCCACTGGAGGTAGTAGAGAGAGAATCCATCCTGCTAAGAATGTTTGTTTGTTTATTAGTTATTACTGTTTATTTGTCTGTGACTAGGTAGGAGTTAAATCAATGTTTGGGGACAATACAGCAATTTAATAACCTCTATGCCTTGTTTTTTTTCACAGTTGACATCATAAAACACTTACTAGACATAAAGAAAATGTGACGTGAAGTTGTGTTTTATGATGCAAATCTGATTACCTTTCATCAGTATTACCCTGAATTGTTTCACAGTGATCAGTCGGTAGTTGTGCTTTGCTCTTAACTTCTGTTTCATCTATAATACAAACCAGTTAGGTTTTAAGATGCTTACAAAACACCTTGTGTTAGAAACACATAAATACAGTCAAACTGTACAAAATTCATAGCAAAATAGCAATTGTTTTTTTTTCTATTTGACAAAGTATAAATGCTTAATAGAATAGATGATAATGATGTAGTAGACATTTTAAAATCATTTTAATTCTACTTACCTTCTGTAGCCAGTTCTGGTAGCCTTTCATTTCCAATGACAAGAGTTACAGGACTGTTACCATCACCCTGTAGCACAAAAACCAAATGGGCAAAAATAAAACAAATTGCACACAAAGAATGCTACAATTATATGCTTGATTCATTTTTTTATGAGCAAATGCTGCATGTAAACTTAAAAAAATTGCTTTCAGTACCACTTGAGGTAAGATGACTTTTTGGAGGTTTGGAATTTTGATTAAAGCACTAAGAAAGTCTGCATCGAGTCCGTTCATTTCCTCGTCACTGTCACACTGGCCTTTCACTTCACCATTTGATTGAAATATATCACTGTCAGTCATTAACATTTCTATGGTTTGGGGATCACTAAAGCGCAGACCTGTAAAAATGCGAAAAAATAGATTCAATTTACTCACCAGTAACTCATGTTGATTTGTGGTAACTGATCATCATCATATTTTTTGACATATACAGTTGAAGCTAAGTAATGGAGAGAAAAAAATGTCCAGTCCAGTTTACAGCTAATTACACAAAATGGTTGAAACTATCAAAAAATGTATTTGGCAATGCTGATGTATCATAAAGGCTTGGATCTGCAAGTTTCATAAGAAAAATACAAAACATAATGTCAGTGTCAGAAATAAAAAACATGCTTTTTTCACAACTCAAAATGGTATTACTTCTTAGCAAGTGCCCAGTTTGTATCCCATTTGTGTTAAACCCCTACCTTGTGTGTTAGGAGTTGGTGATTCTGCCCTCGGTAACATTTTATCTTTGGTGTTTGCCATTGATACCGGGAGATTATTTGTGGCACTATTGACCAACACAAATCGCTCATTCTGTCCATGGTTTGAAACTAAGATTCCAGCTAGTTTTGCTGGTGAATCTTCTTCCAAATATGGGTAGTGGTGCTGGAACAACATAGCATACAGTTAAACCAGCAACGATAAATGATAAAGATTCAAGGGCCAATATCTTTCATTTTCCGTGTATATTTTCCTTCTTTGTTTTACAACCAACTTGTATAATGTACATTGGTCTTTTTTGGGGGGTCATTTAAACCATAACTCCCTTTTCATGGTCAGAAACAGACTCTTTCACTTGAAACTAGAAAGGTGGCTTTCTGATATACTTCCATTTTATATATTCTATACGATATTTACCAATTTACTATACACATCATTTGATCTACACATATGATTGTTTTTGCAAGCAAAAACGAATGGGTCCCCACACGCGCATTTGTGCAGATTTACGGTAAACAAACATCCTGGTTATTTTAAGATTCTTAAGGAAAAACTTAACCAACTTTGGCAATAACCAAACTTTAAAATTTTTGTCCGTATTCTTTTTGCATCATTATTGTTATATAATTACAAAAAAAACAGTAAATAAGAATGGGAAAAAGACTTTTAATTTAATCTTTGTCCTTGATATTGTCATTCAAGGTTAGTTTTTAAACACAATTTTCCAAAACTGAAAATGTGCTTGATAACGTAATAAAACGACTTAGCATGCTGCGCAAAAACAGCTGATTTCTAATTACCGACACGACTGTGTCGTAAAACGTCCGTCCGGACGTCAAGCTGAGCACTCCCGCTGCATTCACCCGCCTTTATTGTAAACAAGCGAATTACTCCCTTGAGAGTTGAGACGTCTATCTGACTGACAGCGTACACATATTATGGGCTGTAAAAGTAACTATTTGGCCGATTAAGGCAAAATTTTAAATACTGAACGATAACCTACTGCAAATAATTGTTTAACATTTCAGCACATTAAGTCTTGTATTTTGGGCCTAAAACTTATTATTTTGGGGTTTAAAGGGTAAAATGGGTGAATCCAATAAAAAGTTACAAAATTCTTTAGAATAGCTTACATTGCACCAACCAACAAAGCATGAAACCCACAGATTATGTACTTGGGTCAGAACAGCCATTTTTAATTTTTTTCGTTTTGGGGGCCTGTGTGTGAACTGCTGGGTTGTTTGGGGTCAAACTTCAGGAGGATCAAATTTGGATTAATAACTAACATCTGTCCAAATTTGAATAAATTTAAAGCACTCTTTCTTGACCAAACGCATTTAACAAACCAGCGTTAGACAGAAATGAAAAATTAGGGGTTTAAGGGGTGAATCGAAAAAAAGATACAAAATTCTTTGAAATACCTTATATTACACCAAACAACAAAGCATATCACTCAGAGATGCTGTACTTCAGTAAGTATAGCCGTTTATAAAGAAATACGTTTTGGGGGCCTGTGGGTGAACCGTTGGGTTATTCGGGGTCAAACTTCAGGAGGATCAAATTTGGATTAATAACTAACATCTGTCCAAATTTGAATAAATTTGAAGCACTCGTTCTTGACCAAACACGTATAACAAACCAGCGTTAGACAGAAAAAGGAAAAAAAAATACGGACAAAAACAATATGTGTCCCCTTCTAGAAGGGGACCCATAATAAACCACACATTCTAGGTCTATTTGTATATGGGTCAAACTTATTCTAAGCCGCACTTTTAAATAACTGAAATACACCAAGATACTAAGTAGCAGGCGAAAAGTAATCAAGTTGTATAACAAAACCTTAAATAGAAAATTTGCTTTATTGCAGTTACAGTGGAATATTTCTTATTTGTGTTTTCATATTTGAGGTGACATATACAAGGAAAAGGTAGCACAATCAAGGGGACAACTATAGAGGTGGTATAAACAACACCTGTTTAACATGTTTAAGAAGGTCAGCGCCTTCATCTGAAGAGAACTGACACTGTGGACATGGGTAGATCTTTAGACCAACATGTTTTTTTGTCTTTTTTACATGTTTCCTGATGTTTTCAATGTTGGTGCACCTTTGCAAGAATAAAAAAAAACTTTTATACACTTCACAGATCTTAAGTTGTATTTATGAACAACAGCAGATGCATTTTGTACAGTAAAATGTTTGGCATAAAAATACATTGTACAGTAAAACTCAGCTAATCCAGACCTGCTTGGAGCAATTTTCCGGATTTGGTTTAACTGATGTCGATTAGTTTAAGCCCTACCACATTACAAATCATTTGTACCTCTAATTTTGTCCGAATTAAGCGAAGATTGAATTTGTGGCCAAGGCACAGTTTACAAACAGTTCAGTAACCATCAAGAAAATGTGCAGAATCATTGTTGTTTTAGTCTACAATTGTTTCAAACTTACCTATAATCACAGTAGGGACATTTGAAAGGTTTGAGTCCAGAATGTTGTAGCATGTGTCGCTTAAGCCCAGTTGGGTGGTTGGTCTTATACGAGCATACCCTACATTTATAAGTTTTCTCCCCAGTATGTTTTCGCTTGTGTTTGTCCAAAAGTGACTTCGTTGAAGTGATGAATGAACACTCATCACACTTATAAGGTTTCTCTCCTGAAAAAGGTAAACTTTATAGAAATACTGAAACAAACATGATTGTTTTAATAAGTGACATTGCCTTATTTGTTTTTAAGTTAAAAGGTGAATTACATTTATACTGTATTGCCAGTTTGTATGTTTTACATTTTCTTTAAACACGTACCACATACTCCATGTGCTATACTTACAGCTGATATACATTTATTATCTCATAAAAAAAAGAAAACAACTAAAATTAAGAACGAAAAATAGTAACCATCCAAGAAATACTTGTGTTAAGTTAATGTGAAGCCTGAGCTTGGTGATTTGATATGATGAGATCAAGTCGGGGTTTAACGGGAGACAAGCTCACACGCAACGCAGCATTTAGTGTGTCAGTGTTAAGACTGTTTCGTGTCTTCGATTTCGTAATAGCTACAGTCGAAAACCCTGACTCACAAAGATATGTGGTGGTGAATGGCAAAAGATATTTAATTGCACGCTCTGACAAGGAAGGGTATTCCTTGATAGTCATCATCCAAAAAGAAGGAAGATCTACTTGTTGATATTGAAACTTCAAAGCACTGTCTTCGGAAAGTTCAATAAGTTTATTTTCAAGTTCTATGGGCAGGGCAACATCCTCCAATGCAGAATTAACAGCAAATGGATTCAAAATCCATAGGTTTCCAGGACGTGGATCTTCTGGAAAGTAGTGGTCAAATTTTTTCGATAGTTGGGCCAAATGATGAATTATCATTTCCGAGATGTCCACGTGGGGGATAGTTTCGTGGTTTTCGCTAAGGAGTGGGAACATATTAAGCCGTTTATCTTCCACTCTTCTTTCCAGAGACTTATCTTTTTAACCCCCCCCCCCCTCTATTCTATCGGCAACTAAAAATATTGAGCTGTGTCTACCTTGCATTGACACGTTGAGCTGATTCAACTGGTCAAATATATCGGAAAGGTAGGCCAGTTTTGCACAAAAGTAATCGTTAATGTAATGATCAGCAAGAGGTGAATGCTGATCCTGGAGAAATATGTGCACTTCACTTTTTAGTTCAAAAAGACGATTAAGAATGCACCCCTTTGAAAGCCACCTAACCTTACTGTGGTACAGAAGCTGTAAGTGTTCTGAATCAAGTCTGTCGCACAAGGCAGCAAAACATCTCGAGTGCAGCGCATTCTTCTTAATGTAGTTCACAGTTTGTACAGCTACAGACATGACGTCATGTAGTTCGGGTGACATCTGCCTTGTAGCGAGGTTTTCTCTGTGTAAAAAGCAGTGAGTCCATTTTGCTTGTCCCGCTCCCTCTTGGATTTGTTTTACAACGCCATGATGTACCCCAGTCATTGATGCAGCGCCATCTGTGCACACACCTACACAGTTCTTCCAATCAATGGAATTGTTAGCAAAATGGGTGTCAAGGCAACTAATTACCTCGTCAGCAGTTGTTCGAGTAGGAAGTTCTTGGCAAAATAATAGATCGTCATGAATATTACCATCAGCACAGTACCGTACAAACACAAGTAACAAAGCTTTGTTGGAAATATCAGTGGATTCATCCAACTGTATGGCATAATAGTGACTAGACTTAATCCCTTCCAACAGCTGACATTCTATGTCAGCACTCATTTCAATAATTCGCCTCGTAATTGTGTTGTTGGACAGTGGAATTGACTCAAGTTTAGCTGCAGCAGATGTGCCAAGTACTTCCCGACACATATCAATAGCACAAGGAAGAATTAATTCCTCTGCAATGGTAAATGGCTTCTTGCAGCGAGCAACACAAGCAGCCACCATATAACTAGCCTTCAATGCGGACTTTGATTGCGTGCTAAATGAAGTCATGACTCGCTGCTGTGCCTGCAAACCATCTCTTTTTCTCTAAAAATATTTCTTGCACTTCGCTGCAGTATGTGGATGGTGTGTGTCCAAGTGTCTTTTGAGTTTTGATGGTTTCAGTGCCTCATTGGACAATATTTTTGCGCACTCAACACATTGTGCTTTTGCCTCAAATTCACTTCCTGCCTTTATGAAACCATACTTGATGTGTTCTGGGTCATATTTTCTAACTACAACTGTCCGGGATTTGTTTTGATTTTCTTCACTTTCCTTGCTTTTTCGTTTTAAAAAACTATCCATTTCGAAGTTATGCAAAGACCAAATAAAGCTAAGAATAAGAGTTCCAGCATCAAGATTTTACAACTAGCACAAGTACTGTTGTGACGTGACAATCGCAGTTTGTTTGTGAAATAAAGCTTTGTTTAACGTGAAATCTTATGCGCCTATGCGGCTATCATAGTAAGTCGTATCATATTTTTGAGAACTTGAAAGTACGTTCACACGAACTGTGTATCTTTTTGTAAATTCTGTATTGGTATGGTAATAGTTTAAAAAGCTTCGCGGCCCACCAGAAAGAACGTGGCGGCCCACCGGTTGGGAAGTGCTGGTGTAGGCTACACTGTTTTCCCAGTTAAATTGTATAGTAAATTCATACCTTTGTTATTTTATCTGAGATATCACATTTTAGGTGACTTAAACCTAATCAGAGTTTTACAAACCCATAAAGAATTGGTTGGCACATATGTAGTTGCCTGTTGTACCACCTTTGTTAAAAACCTGATCTTAATAATGTCTCCATGAATTTTTGCTTACCTGAGTGAACTCTTTGATGGTCAAGTAATGAAGAGGTATTACGGAAACCATGTCCACACACATGGCAAGTTACTCTGTTGTAACCAGTGTGTGTTTGTATATGTTTGTTCACTGATGTCTTTGTAAGAAAAGTTTCATTGCATTCCTGGTGCAAGAAAACAACACAAACTTAAAATTGTTGGATAACACTAGACCTAAGACCAAATACCCAAGGATCATAGTTACATTCGCAATTCATAACCTGATAATCGTAATTTGTCACAAACTTGATAGACTGCCTTTTGATAGTATCCAGCAGCATTTTGATTAGTGGTAACAGAAACAAAATTCTGAATAGGCGTTTTCGTCCACCAGGTTGCATATTTAACAAATATTTCGTTCAACTGGTGTAATGTTACACAAAACTAGAATGGTGGCTTTCTGATATACTTCCATTTTATATATTCTATACGATATTTACCAATTTACTATACACATCATTTGATCTACACATATGATTGTTTTTGTAAACAAAAACTAATGGGTCCCCACACGCGTGTTTGTGCGGATTTACGGTAAACAAATGTTGCGGTGATTTTTAAATTCTTAAGAACAAATTTTTAGAATGCATTAACCCAACAATGAAAAATTTTGTTGTATTTTTTGCACTATTATTGTCGTATAATTACAAAAACATTAAAAAAGAACGAAACAAATACTTTCAATTTAATCTCTTGCTTTGACCCAGATATTGTCGTCCAAGGTCGGGTTTTAAACACAATTTTTTCTAGAAAGCTGTAACAGTTGTGTTACAGACAATTAAAAAGCGATTTGCTGCAAGTGTATACATAACTTTTCATTTAACTTTGTTTCGCAAAACGAGTTTTTCATTTAACTTTGTTTCGCAAAACGAGTACCATTGACCTGTAGTAACCTTTAGGGTGCACACACCAAACGACTGTTTGACCTTTTGACACCGTTTTCAATAGCACGCCGTCCTTGGTGTTCAACAACACCGTTTGACCTAATTTATACATGCCTTGAGTATTTGATTCAAAAAACAAAAAAAAACGCTACGTTATGGCGAAAGAAAGTTCTGAACTGTGTTAGTAATACCTTCTAATTGACCTTAAGTAACCCGTGGTCATGCAACGGCCAACCTGACAACGAGCATTTAAAAAACTTTCATCTTGCAAAAAAGTCAAGTTTATTTTTTCATATTTAGTTTCTTTAACAAAGTTTTGCTTGACATTATACGAAACCGAAGCGCGCTTATTAGGTTTAAATCGCGTCATATGTGTGAAACCTTTGCCAAAACTGAAAATGTGAGTGATAACTTAATAAAACGACATAGCATTGCTGTGCAAAACAGCTGATTTCTAATCACCGAAACGACGTCTCGTAAAACGTCTGTCCGACGTCAAGCTGAGCCCTCCTGCTCTGCCCTATTATTCGTAAACGTACTCTCTGTGGACTTCTGCCTACAGTGTCTTTCTTGACCAAATGAGCGTTAGAAACATTTACGTTTCGGGGGCCTGTGGGTGTGTCGCTGGGTCATTCCGGGTCAAACTTCAGGTGGACCAAGTTCAGATTAATATATAACATATGTCCAAATCTGAATAAATTTGAAGCACTCTTTCTTTACTAAACAAGCGTTACAAACCAGTGTTAAACATTTTACGTTTCGGGGGCCTGTGGGTGAACCGCTGGGTAATTTGGGGTCAAACTTCTGGTGGACCAAGTTTGGATTAATATCTAACATATGTCCAAATTTCAATAAATTTGAAGCACACTTTCTTCACTAAACGAGTGTTACAAACCAGCGTTAAAAATTTTACGTTTCGGGGGCCTGTGGGTGAACCGCTGGGTAATTTGGGGTCAAACTTCAGGTGGTCCAAGTTTGGATTAATATCTAACATATGTCCAAATTTGAATAAATTTCAAGCACTCTTTCTTGACCAAACGATCGTTACAAACCAGCGTTAGACAGAAAAAAGAAAAAGGGAAGGGGACCCATAAATACTAGTTTTTTTTGTGTGTATTGTTTTTGTTTTTTTTGTTATGGACAAAAACAACTAGTATTTTTGTGTAACATTACACCAGTTGAACGAAATATTTGTTAAAAAAGAAACAAAATTGGTATAAAGCTTAAAAACAGTGCATTTTGGAACACTATATACGGATATGTTCATAAGTTTAATGGTGAAAATAACGGCCCAAATAGACGTAAAAAGCGACATGCTTTATTGTTCAAACGTTTCGGCAAATGCTCATGCCATCATCAGTGATATCGATATCATTTGGGCCGTTATTTTCAGTGCATTTTGTTTAAAGCAATCTTAGTTGTCATTATTATTGGAAACCATCATTCTTCAGCCACCGGTTTTAAATAAGCTTGTGCACATTTAGCCTTTAAAGGTATTTTCATACAACTAGTTGACTGACTGTGCACTTGTAGTTCCGTGGTCTTTCATCTTCCATGCCATGTTTTGATATAAGATGTGACATCAGTTTGTACTGTTGTCTAAATGTCATGGTACACTGTGGACATTTGAATGCATTTGCTCCTAAACAAAGAAAAAGATGCAAAACTCATTTTACACATTGCATTAAAGTTACAAAGACCTATCACATTTCGAGTTTTTAACAACAAATGTCAATCAAAAGTTTTGGGGTAATAGTGTGCCAGCATGAAGCCTCAATTTTAGGTATTTCCTGGCCTAAATAATCTTTTAGCTTAATTGTGCTGCTATGATTTCTTTAGAGTGAAATAAGCCTAAAAATGAGGAAAAAAATTGGAAAACAAATTTTTACCTAAATGTTGTCGCAGATGAATAAGAAGATCACAGTTGCGATAGAAAAGCATTGAGCATCGAACACATTTGTACGGTTTTAGTCCTGTATGTTTCTTTCTGTAGTGTGTAATCATGCTTCTTCGTACAGTGAAGTTCTCATTGCACTTGAGACATTTTCCTGGCAATTTGACTTCACGCAATTCCTTCTCTTCATCCTGTATTGCTGAGTGGTCTGTCCCTAGGTAACACTGTTAAACAAAATTGTCAGTTAGATCCAAAACTCCTATTCATGGCACAAAAATTGAAACACCAATCATTGTTTTGGGGGAAGGTGGGGGAGGAGGTTTATTGGTAGGCCACTACATTTTTATCTGTAACTTTCAATACATAACCATTAATATAACTTTTTAAACTTTTAATACATCACATGTGCAGTTTTTGTGTCACAATGTCTTTCCACAAGATTTCTGTGTTGTGATGTTTGTAATTATTAGACACGACAACAAGATATATGAGATGTTGGACACTTAACATCAATTTGATGACCTAAAGGAGCTTGAAGGAAAGCTTTCCATTAGCATTTTAATACATAACCAGTATTGACCATTTTAAGGGGCTAGTATGTCCGAACTTGGTAGGTACCATTAGAAGCTTCTTGGTTTTGAAACACAATTTATGCTATTAAAAAGTTTTGAGGTAACTTTGGTTTAAAAGCAAAACTTACATCCGCTTTAATAATATGATCCAGACTTTTGACATGTTTTTCCCGTTTTGCTTTTGAGGCATAAACAAAATTGCAAACTCTACATATTCCTCCCACTAAAAGAAAAGTAGTTTTGGTCAAATATATTTTTATGGGCCACATAAATCCAACAAATTTGTCAAGAAAAAACACAAGTACCGAACATGTTTTAAAGAAGTTTTATTATTTTCTTATTACTATTTTAAACACAATTTTCACACAAGTAAGTCCAAATTTAGGCGAACAGATTTAACTACTTGTCACTAAAGACAAAATTTAATAATTAGAGAAGCCGTTTTCCAATGTTTTAGTGTAACTTTAAAACCAGGGATATATACCTAAATGTACACTTACACATTTCTTTGTCTTCAGGTGTTTCTTGTGCAACTTTTTCGCTTCCACTTTGTGGTAAATTTGTGGACAATGGTTTTCTTAGTTTTACTCTGAAAAATATACAAGCAGCAATAAATAAACTTAAACCAAAAATACAAACACACTTTAAAACAACTAATCGTTTTGCAAATTTTGGCATATTGTACCTTGGCGGGGGCTTTAATGTTAGCTTTAAAGGTCTGGCAACTACCATGTCAATTTTTTTCAAATCTTCAATTTTCTTTTTCAGGGTGGTCTTTCTGATTTTAGGTGTTTCTGAAAACAAAATACAATAACACTCATTAGATTTCTTTTTTAATGTAACACCTACCAGCAATCACCTTTTCTCGGTAATTTGTTGTACATGTGCAATTATTTTTATTTGTAACAAAACTGTGACATTTCTTAATCTTTGGGCCCCAAACTGGAGACGGGCATGCGAGCGTTTTTTGCACAATGTGCTCGAAAATGTGCAGGTCGAAATGTGCGCACATTTTTCGAAAATGTGCAGGTGCCAAAATGTGCAGGTCAAAATGTGCGCACATTTTTTGAAAATGTGCAGGTGCCAAAATGTGCAGGTCAAAATGTGCGCACATTTTTTGAAAATGTGCAGGTGCCAAAATGTGCAGGTCAAAATGTGCAGGTGCCAAAATGTGCAGGTCAAAATGTGCAGGTGCCGAAATGTGCAAGTCATAATGTGCAGGTGCCAAAATGTGCAGTCGCTCAAATGAAGTATTGATATTTAACGTCAAACTATTGTTGTGGTCATAAATTGTGCCAAAAATATTAGTTATAAGTTATGACCTATAAATTAAAATCGGATTTAAGAGAAACTTGTAAAAATGCATGTTGTGTTTGTTAGATATGGCAAAGCGTGAAATTATCTAGCATTCAGGAAATAGGAAACACTGTTTTTCAGACTAGATATGTACACGATCGTCACCTCAATCGGTTTGACTTTATTGTTTTTAATTTAAGGCCTGTTAGCTTGTAGCCTGCCCAGCTTCTATAGATTTTACAATTAGACAATAGTATACTCATATGACAGTCCAGCTATTGTTTCCGTCACGCTTGATTAACACTACACGCTTGTCGGATGCTTGCATTGAGTTTGGTGCTTTAAGAGCAAGCAAATGACAAAGCTGGGCTTGTATGGTCAGATTTATGCATCTACCCTGTATAATGTTACTACGTGGTTGTGATTGTGCTGTTGGAGAGTATTTAATGTACGTTTTATCTTTTTAGTACTTAAACGCTTTGAAGTGATTTTACCTAACATATTAAAGGGTGCATAAAGTTTATTACTAATTGATTTAAAGTCTGGTAAAAATAGAACTTTCCTAACTGGCTGTATCTTTGAACTGATGTTCAACGACTTTGGCCTCGACCAGGAACTCTGGACAGACGAAAGGTCAAGCTTGAACAAAGATCATGTTTTTTTCCAAAGTTACTCATTTTAAACTGTCAACAAAGGGTAAATTTTGTGAATCAAAAATTAAGTTTATTTGAAGAAAAATTCAAGGCACCAAAACAATTGCTAGACATCATAACCACCAAGGAAACTGGTGCAGAAAACACAAGTCAAATTGCTATGATAAGTAACAAAGAGTTAGACACAACAGAGTATTTATGAGGATATGTTTTTTCAAGGCAAAAAACTAGTTTACGGAAGTTATCAAAATTGTCAGCATGTTGTCAACCATGCGACCACAGGGCCAGCTGATTTCTTTAGTGGAGCCAAAGTCTGGAGGTCTCGCTTATCCTTTTATGAGTTACTGCAACTTTTACAAAGTGCGTAAATGCCTGACAGGATGTTTACGGCCAGCCAACAAGCTAGATTTTTACTGCATTGCAAAAGTTACACTGATCCTCACAGAGTTTCCAAAAAAGACATATGTGAAATTCTAGAAGTTGCTGGACTACCATATGAGTATACTGTTATTAAACTCAAAACCAAGTCAAAGACCCAGCTGTCCAGTGATTTTTATTCAATGAAACAAATGAATTATTAGAAAGTTTTCCATCCTTTGGGTTATACTGCACAATTGACAAAAGGACTATATATGTGTCTTTGGAAGAAACTCAAATGACAACATTCAAAAAGAAAAGGACAACCACACAGTTGCCCAACTTAATGTTTGACATTTTTTATTTGTTTGAGGCTCATTTACATGACATAACTTGGTATATGGGTATTTAATTAGGTTAGTTTTGAAACCCACACAAATACTTGATGTGATGCCCTAATTTTAAGTTTGCTAAAACATTCATGTTATTGCTTCTGACTTGCTATTGTGTGGACCAGATGGCTAAAAAGACCTACTGTAGGAATATCATAATACACCAAAATATCATTAGATGCTTTTGCAAAATTTGTAATTGTTTCCTGACTAATATACAGAAACTAGATGATTGCCATTATGAACGAAAAAGGTGTATGTTTCATGTGGGATTGCAAATAAATAAACAAACTAAATCTGGCGTGAACAATTAGAGAGATAAAGAGACTGAAACAGCCAGAAAGAATATTAGGATAGGGAAAATATTTTTTTGAGACCGCTGTGGGCATTCTGTTGTATATTTTTGGTAAAAAATATGTACAATGGTAACAAAACGGGTTTAGAAAAGGATAATACTGAGATGTCATGAAAAAAATGATGGATGTGCAATGCAAAAGTATAAGTTCTCACCATTTATATAGGCATCAGTTATTTACCACTGCATTTGTTTGAAACCACATTGTATTTTCAGTTATTTTTGCCCTGAAGGGTCATATTCTGTTCAGTTAAAAAACTTAATCCACTGCATTTAACAAGAAAAATAACATACCTATATAAGTTAATTGATTTGCACAGAACACTATTTAAAATAAAAATGCAGGGAAAGATATATAATAATTATGTAATTGGGACAAAAAATTGTTTGTGTGAAAGGGACAGAAAGACTTTTTTAGTATGAAAGGGAGAAATTTTGGCACCTGCACATTTTGACCTGCACATTTTGACCTGCACATTTTGACCTGCACATTTTGACCTGCACATTTTAACCTACACATTTTGACCTGCACATTTTGGCACCTGCACATTTTGACCTGCACATTTTGACCTGCACATTTTGACCTGCACATTTTGGCACCTGCACATTTTGACCTGCACATTTTGGCACCTGCACATTTTGACCTGCACATTTTGACCTGCACATTTTGACCTGCACATTTTGGCACCTGCACATTTTGACCTGCACATTTTGGCACCTGCACATTTTGACCTGCACATTTTGGCACCTGCACATTTTCGAAAAATGTGCGCATATTTTAACCTGCACATTTTGGCACCTGCACATTTTGACCTGCACATTTTGGCACCTGCACATTTTCGAAAAATGTGCGCACATTTCGACCTGCACATTTTGGCGCACATTGTGCAAATTCTTGCCGTAAGCCCTGTTGCCAAACTGGGACACCATTAGTTGGGTCACCAATTACAATATTTGATAAAGCCTTTAAAATATATTGTACCATGTTTTATTGCATGGGTCACTACAACTTTGTTATTAATTTATGCTTAAAATTTGGCCGCAACGAAATAAGAAGCACTTTTGACAGAGTTGAAAAAATGGACAAAAAATGATTTTACACTCAATACTGAATACCTGATGATTTTTCACACTTGTGGTGCTTTGCAACTTTTAGTTTTGTGCTGCTTCTTGTCATCGGTTTTGGTTTAGTTTTGCTTTTCACAGTTGCTCCCCGATCACATTTCGACAAGTTAAACTGATAAAGAAATTCTTCTTCATCAATGGAGTCAGGCACTATAAAAAATCATCATTCAATTTTGTGAACCACGAAAAACAGTTTTTCATGTTGGATGAAAAAATGTTACATAAACTTGTTAACACTGGCTAACAATAAATGAAACCACAACAACAACTAGAAGGGTGGCTTAGCACATATTGCCCTTGCACATACACTATGATCTATTTTAAAACATAAATATATTTCCTATGCTTATTTTGTATTGGGTCCCATATTAGCCATCGTCTTTTATAACCTTGGTTGTTTCTGCAGGCAAAAACTCATGGGTCCCCACACATGCAAAGTTGAAAATAATGCAATTCAATAGATAACAATGAGTAAGTTTGGTATTGTGAAGACAAACACAGTGATTGGTACTGTGCATATCTAAATATGCTATATGGAGTAAAAACTATTTAAATTAAAAAACTCATTTTAGGGGGCTAGTAGGATAACTAATTGAGGTTCAACACACACAAACTTAAAAGTAGGAAACCACAATGACTCAATCAATAGTACTGCAAAATTTCAGTCCAATCTGCCAACGTTTAAAATTTCAACCACTAGAGGTGTTTTGAGCAACAACCGTTAATGTTTCTGACGTCAAAGGGCTGTTAACAACCCCCGAACTGCAATGGCGCAATAATGATAATTGGCATACTTTACAAGCTATCCAAATTTTAGCCAATTCTGACATTGTTTACAAACTCACCCCTTTTAGGGGGATAGCGGGGTAAATACTAGGGTTATCCGGACAAACAAAGTGGGATGCACATCTACATAACTATATCTACCATCTGTATAAGTTTCAGCCACATCCATCAAGCATTTGATAGAAAAACGAGTCGGACAAACTTCGGGGGAAAATACCCATTTTAGGGGGCTAGCGGGGTAAATACTGGGGTTATCAACAAAAACAAAGTGGAATGCACATATACATAACTACATCTACCATCTGTATAAGTTTCAGCCACATCCATCAAGCATTTGATGGCAAAACGAGTCAGACAAACTTCGGGGGAAAATACCCATTTTATGGGGCTAGCGGGGTAAATACTGGGTTATCAACAAAAACAAAGTGGGATGCACATCTACATAACTACATCTACCATCTGTGTAAATTTCAGCCGAATCCATCAAACATTTGATAGAAAAACGAGTCGGACAAACTTCGGGGGAAAATACCTATTTTAGGGGGCTAGCGACATAAATACTGGGGTTATCAACAAAAACAAAGTGGGATGCACATCTGCATAACTACATCTACCATCTGTGTAAATTTCAGCCAAATTCATCCAAGATTTGATGAAAAAACGAGTCGGACAAACTTCGGGGAAAAAATACCCATTTTAGGGGGCTAGCGGGGTAAATACTGGGGTTATCAACAAAAACAAAGTGGGATGCACATCTACATAACTACATCTACCATTTGTGTAAATTTCATCCAAATCCATCAAGGATTTGATGGAAAAACGAGTCGGACAAACTTTGGGTAGAAGAATAAAAAAAAAAGAAAAAAAAAGAAAAAAAAAAAAACATTTTGAGTAAAATCAATATGTGTCCCCTTCAGGGAAGGGGACCCATAATAAGTACAAAAAGTGGGCTTGTTTGTTACATTTTATCTTGGCAGGCAGGCAACGCCTGCATGCAATATGCTCACAATAAGTCTGCTGTCAAGCAATCTTTTGTTTAATTTTTTTTAGGCAGTTGGTGACTTCAGTTTAGTTTAACCTATCGGGAGCCAATGGGTTGGAGCAATGTTGTTTGAGTTTCTTGCTTAAGGAAACACAAGCTGCCAAGATAGGATTAGAACCTACAACCTTGTGATCACATAGCAGTCCAGCTAACCACTTGGCTATGTGATCATATTACATTAATAAAAACGAGCACTTTGCTTACCTGATGAAATGGTTGTTGTAGTGGCGATCCTTTCGGTATTTAAAGCCTGGCTTGAAAACAGAAAGTTATTGTCCAGAGACTGAAATTGATTGTTGGATTGCGGGGAACTCAAAAGTGCTGTATAGGGTTCAGAAACACAAGATCCAACAATTTGACAAACTGCTCCTTTGCTGCCAAATTCATTAAACGACGCATCTTTCTTGTTTATGTCATAGTTGCAGAATGTCTCATTTGACAAAAGAATGTCTGATAAATCGGGCAATGGGTTTGCCTCATCATAACGCATGTATGACGACATTGCAGCTTCATCCTCCATTTTATAAATGGGAGATAGCTTTTGCAATATTCTGAATTGGCAAAAAAACTATCAAACCCAAAAAACTGCATGTACCCTAGATGTAAAAAGTGGGTATATTCAGTGATGGGATTCAATTTTTTTGTCAGCCGGTTCTATCACAAAAGTTGTATTTTTCAGCTGGTTCTGTAACAAAAAGTTTATTGACAGTAACCAGTAATGCTAACCATTCGCTGATCTCATAAAATTTTGTGAGACAATTCTGTAGAACTGGTGCGAACCGGCTGAATCCCACCACTTGGTATATTGTGTTTGTGCGTAAACCATGAAGAGCATTGTCGTGATGGTGAAAATGTGTTTGGACTTTTAATTTAGAATTTAAATCGGTTTGAGTAATTAAGTTTGAAGAACAAACGAACATAAACAAAACTAATTTACTAAAAAAGGTCTGCGACTTGGCATAAAATTACAAATTGTTGAACTCAGTAGTAACTAGTAAATTCAAATTGGACGTAAACAATCCTGTGAGGCTGATTTACGACGAGAAGAAAACCTAACTTTCTACTAAAAGTGAGGAATTTATTTACCATTGAGAGTTGACACCAAATTTTAATGTAATTGTATTTTTTCAACAAAGTTTAGCTCAATCCTTATAATTAACAAGCTCTTAATAAGAAAGTGCCAATTACACAACGTTGTAAAATCAGTGGCGAAAACAGGAAATTCTAAAACAAACAAATACGGTACCGCACAAGAACAAACACCCAGCTAAAACCACTGATGCATAGCTGCAGGTGCACGACGCTTTTATGATGTCACAAGCAGTTTGTAACCCATCAAGACAAAATCAGTAAAAATACAACCTACTAACTTTAAGCTTATTTTTTCATTTTCTTATGTACTGAATTACTTGACTTGCATTAAAAATTGACATTGACTTGTCATATTTTTGGCATTGGCATTGATTCCGTGTAAAAAGTACAAAGTCATATTCACAAGTTATAATACCAACTAGAATAAGCTATGTGGACAAAAAAAACTAACTAAAACACTATTACAATTTACAATTAATCAAAAAATGTTTTTGATTAATTTTGCGTAATTGTCACATTTCTTAAATTAAATAAAAAGCAAGATAGAAATCAATTCTCAAAAAATGTAAACATTTCACAATGGTTGATGCAACGAAATGGCGTGTTTCTGCTTCATTTCGTCATTGCTGCTGTGACGGAAAACGCGTTGTATATTGTTTTGATTTTCTTTTGTATTTGAGTAGGTTTGGTAAATACTTTTAGGCAAGTGTTTTAGCTTTGCATGTGCTGTACTTCTAAATATCTAAATAAGTAGTTGCTATATTTGTTAAAATAATGCTGGTATTGTTTGTCTAATTTTTTCTATTGTTAAAATCTTTTCATTCTGAAGTACTATACCTTAACTAAATAAAAAATAACGTTTACAACAACAAACTAAAGTAATTGGAAATATATGTATCATGAATTATCCTTCTAGTATTAATCTTAAGATTTGGGTTTCATTTTTCTTCACTGACAAAAAATGCTAAACGACTTTTAAAGTAATATTATTAGATCAGAATTAGCTGTGTTTAATAAAGCAGGTCTTGGGACACTATGTTTGCTATTTAAGTGTGGCATTTTTTTGAGAATATTTATTAAAATTCTGATTGTCTGGCAAATGAAAATTTAATGCAGATCCTCATTTATTGTGAAGCTGATTTAATGGTGCAAAATGTTTGTTTTGCCTCAAAAGTAGGATTCTATCTTATGGGGGTTGATAAACGTCATATGTGTTCCCCAGTCTGTAGAGTTTGGCAGGTGCAAGCATGAGGTTTTTACAAAAAACTTTGTGATTTGCACATGGATATTTAGCATAAAGTATTTCCTGGCCCTGTTTATTACTTGCATTATAATTGGTCTTTCTCGGGCACTTAGAGGTTGTGCGCATGCGTGACATGGTACTGCGCACCCAATCTTGTTGGAAACTGCCATTTTGTGTTTTGGTGTTTTCCTTGTGTCCAGCCAACAGTTTTTTTGCTGTGTGGCTTGGTAACAACTTTTTCATTAACTAGGTATAAGCCTGATGTTACTAATAAAAACAATAAGTTATTGTTTTAATAGGCAAATTTTAAACATCAGATTTACTCAATTATAATCCACCCTCGATTGTAAGCGGCATGTTATTAGTTAGACACTATTGTTTCTTAATACTTCTATTTGTTACTAGGTAGTGAAACTATTTGTCAACAATTGTTAGTCACACAAATAATTGTACCAAGCAGAGCATCTGTTGATGTGTAATGGCTACATGCAAAAGTATTTTGAATGTGATGTAAATCAAAAACCAGATAATATCTGTATAATATTGAAATGTATGCCCCTTGGTTATAAGCCACCAGAGATTGTAAGTTGCACGAGCCGTGAGGTAAAAAAAAATGGATAAGCAATAGCTTATAATCGAATAAATGCGATAAAAATACACTAACTATAGACCATTGTTTTAACAATATATATACCTGGGTACCAATTTGCAGAATATGGCAGCTCCATGCATGTGTTTTCCAAAAAGAATTTGCACTACTATTTTATGTGATTGCACGCGAAAATTTGGCATGATGAATTGCATGGTCCTGTTTATCACTTGCAATGTGCCCGTGGAAAATTGGTCTTGCATGTGCATTTATGGGTTATGCACTTGCAAGAGACATAGTGGTCCTGCACAGTTATTATTTAATAGTAAAAGTTTGGTTAAGCACAAATTAACACAATAAAGACTTTGATTCAGCACCTAGATAATGCTTTGTAGCTGTTGAGTCAAAGT
The DNA here is from genome assembly GCF_965637545.1 of Phallusia mammillata. NCBI lineage: Eukaryota > Metazoa > Chordata > Ascidiacea > Phlebobranchia > Ascidiidae > Phallusia > Phallusia mammillata. Next base: position 31,431,401 of record NC_137252.1, on the reverse strand, counting down.
TTTATTGTTTGTGTATTGGGCTTTCAATGGTGATTTATGAATATTTCTGTTCACAAGGATTTTCTGCATTTAAAAAAAATATTCACAAAACAAGGCTTTTGTTTAAAATTAGCTGCTTACACAATTTGTAGTAGTAATATACATTGAACCTGACTCAAACTTGTAAAAAATAGACAGTCATTTGTTCTCTGGCTGTAGAACACCCTTGTACTAAAAAATCATTGATATTAATTGTATGTATAATAATGCAAGCAATTCATTACAAATAAATCCGCTGTATCAAGGTCGTTGAGAGCTTGCTGCAGTACTATCGCTGCTGGTTAAAAAATGGGACGTCTAACTTTGATTATGTTTTGTTTTTAAACCAGTGCAGGTGCTAGGTTGATAGGGGCAGCATAAAAAATGCCTCGACGAAGATCAAAGCGCAAATCTGTTACTGCACAAACAACCTCAAAGCGGTCAAAGAAAGCAAAGGATGTGGAAGCTTCTCAAACTGAGGAGTCATCACAAGCAGAAGACACCGCAGATGCAGATGCCTCGCTACTCGATGAAAATCCACAAGAAGCAGGCGATCAGAACACCAGCCTCCCTGATGAGGAAGAATCCAGGTTATTGGCAGATGATACAGAAGTAAAGGATGACATCTTGGACACAGGCGCTGATGTTGTAGGAGATGATCTTATGGAGGAGCATGCTATTGTAGAGGAAGAAATTATTGAGCATGTTGATGACATTGCTGAGCAACAGGATAATGAAGATGTTGATCAGGAAACAGGGTCTAGGGATGAAGAAGAAATTGCAGAAGAGAGAGCTGTCAAGGATTCCGCCGAAGCCCAAAATAGAGAAGAGGACACTTTACAAACAGAAGATAATCAGGAAAACCTAGACAAGAGTGTAGTTGAAGAAGAAGTGCAAGAGGAAGATGCATTTGTAGAAGAGGAACAAGAGGAGGGTGAATATTTTGAAGAAGATAAAAACCACCAAGAAACCGAGGTATACAACAGAGATGAAAATTCAGAGGGGGAAATTGGTGAAAATTCCAATGACGCTGAGTTTGAAGAACAACAAGAAGAAATAGAGGAGTATGATTTACCTGATCATGACGAAGAAAAGGAGAATTATGACCATGATAATGCTGATGGAATTGATCTCAATACAGAGGAGTACACTGAGCGTAACATGGCTGCAGAGGATTATGACAAGGCAAGTGATATCAGCTCTGATCAACACGATTTCTCTCGTGAAATGTCCGATGATGATAGTCAGTCTTCGAAAAATCGCAGTCGAGCAATATCGCCAATAGTGTTTGATCGTGGTGACTCTTCGAGTGATGAAGATGTGGAGAATGATGATCAGCTCACACCTCCTGGTGAGTCAGATGTATTCATTCCGAAGAAGGAGATCATTCTACCACCTGTGGAAGTGAGAGCTGAACGAAGAGAGAAACACTCGAAAATGCTCAAGTATTTATTTCGCGAGGCTCACTTTTACATGATAAAGAGTAACAACCATGAAAACATATCTCTCTCCAAAGCAAAAGGAGTTTGGTCTACGCCACCAAGTAACGAATCCAAAATCAACAAGTCTTTTAGAGAAGCTAGAAACGTGATACTTATTTATTCTGTAAGAGAAAGTGGAGCATTTCAAGGTTTTGCTCGGGTATCATCAGAAGCAAGGCATGATCTCACACCAGTAAACTGGGTTTTACCTGCTGGGTTATCCGCTCGTGCACTTGGCGGAGTGTTCCAAGTGGATTGGCTTTGTCGCCGCGAACTCTCGTTTGCTAAGACGGTCGACATCTTCAATCCTTTCAATTACAACAAACCTGTAAAAATAGGCCGCGATGGCCAAGAGGTTGAACCAAATGCCGGAAAAATGCTGTGTCTTGAGTTCCCGCATGATGATAAAGTAGATTTGGAGGCGATTATACAACGGACGCGGAAACAGCAAAAAGCCTCCGGAGGTCCCCCGAAGTACCGCCCACCCCAACCTATGGAGACTTCATTTAAAGAGCGCAACAGAGGACGCCCTTCTTATCCCACAACCAGGCGAGTACCATCAAGGCAAGCGCCCCGCCCTCCACCAAAACCTCTACCAGAGCGCAATCCACTGAAAATACCGCTCGAACGCACTATTTACCGCTCACCAAGGCGCTCTGATTATAACGGAAGCGGTGGTGGAGGTGGAAGTAACACGATCACTCGTCGCTCCTCGAATCATATGACCAACGGCGGGTACAGTCACCATGACAACTACCAACCCCCGCCGCCGAGGCCCCCGCCTTCGTATCCCCCTAACAACTACTCGCACTCTTATTCTTCACCCCCGCCGTACGACCCCTACCCCTACCCACCGAGCCATTCAACACACACGCGGTACAACAGCGAAAGAGGAGGCAGAGGTGCTGGTGATAACCATGGCAACCATCACTCTTCGTCCTCATCCGGCGCTCGCGTGTCTTCGCGGGTCATTAGTTCTTCCAACCACTCGAGCAGTAGGTCGTATCATCCTCACGAAAGCTCATCACGAGTTTCTTCCTCATCTAGTCGTCGCTCATATGATGATCACCAGCCGCCACCTTCTTCTCGCATCTACGACTCTCGGTCTCACGCTGCAGCCTGTGACGACTTCGTACGTCGCGTAGCGGGCGGGAAAAGCATTGTGACGTCATCAGTGACGCTATCCAGGAGCAGCAGGCCTTCCTCGGGGGATACTTACTCCCGTTCGGCGCCTCGGCAGTCAGAGAGAGCAGGAGGGATGGAAAGAGCGTCAAGGTATCAAGAAAGAAGCCGATACCGGCGTTGAGGAGTTGGACAAAGGTGATAGAAGCCTTGAGAACCATCGGTGCAAACTGGAGACACCTTAAACACACACAAAAACCGTCGAACTGCGGCCGCTGGCTGTGCAGCAGTTGCGGTGGGCAAACGATTAAGTGCGGATTGTATCGTGCACTGAGAAACTTTCTTGAACTGTAGTTCGCGCGCGAAATACACGCTCAAACGGGGTCAGAAAGAGGGACTTTTTTACACCGCCGTGCGTGTCCTGTGTCAGGTCGGTCAAAGGACCCTTTGCGGTTCGGGAAAAAATGTTGTACATAAATGCAATCAAGTAGCACCTCTGTACAAATAAACCACTTTTTTAGTTCTTTTTTTATCCACGGACCAAGGGCACATGTCCCCAGAACCTGTTCAACGCAAAATCACGTTCACATTTTATTTCGTTTTTCCCTCGCTAAGAAATTGTTTTGACACGTTATGCCCTGTCATGCATAAACGCTACGGATCATTTTGCTGGTGATTAGTGCACAGTGATTATACACCCCTATGTTGTAACTTGCGTTGGTAAATTGCTAAGGCTTGCTCAAACTGCCATAATTTTAATACAAAAGTAATTCTCGCTGAGTTAGTTACGCCACAAAGAATATGTTTTCCATACAGCTTGTTTCCCGCTTACCTTAGATTCAGAACAGAATTTTGCATAATGTTGTGTTTATATTTTGTTTAGGGCTGGCTATGGAAATGCGAGTGTATAAACCTCGTTAGGTTTGAATTAAGTTACAAGGTTACGGCTATTAACGTTTGAACTTAAATCACCTAAGTTTGCAAAATACCGATAGGTGGCGCAAAGAGCATTTACGAATATGTAATACCAATATTGTATGAAAATGCTGACGGTTAGGCCCATTTGGATTGGGGACCCCACCCCAATTTGGGGTGAGGTTTTATAACAAAATCTCACTGAAAAATATAATTTATAATTCTAAAATAACTGTGCTCTACGCCATTTACCGGACTCTGTCGTGGGTTCGAATTTTGCAGTGGGAGCAAATGTTTTAGTTCGGTACAACGCCGCTTGCAAGACTGGTCCAAACTGGGTACTGTGCCTTGCTTAGTTTGTTGAGGCCGTTAACTGACAACGCCATAGTGCTCTTGTAGTACGAAATTCTTTAACTAAAATATGTTTTGAAACAAGTAAGTTGTAACACTTCTATTTTATTGAACTTCAATGAAAAACAGCGTATTTGAAAGTGCAAAAAAATAACGCACAATAATGCATTGATATATTAAAGGAAATCTACGCTTGTATGAACATGGCACGGTTTATAAAAAAGAGGAATAAAGGTTTCGCAAAACTGACAAAAAAAGTTAATTTCGGCTGATATAAAAAGTCCTGAACTCGTGTTTTGCATTTGTAGGTTAGATAGTAGAATAAAAACCAAAATATATGAAAAATTCGCTACAGCACTTAGTAATAATCCATCTTGATGCATACGGTCACAACTTTAGTGTTTAACTTGTGGCAGAGATTTACCGGAAAGTAGATCAGTCTCGCTTGAAATCTTGCTTCGCTGTCGCTGGGTGTCGCCAAAGTACTGTACCTTTTAATATTCCGAGCGACACAGTAGCGAGGACATATTGCCTTTCACCCAGAAATCAACAATAGCTCAACTCGACAGCGAACAACTGAAACCACGTGATTATTTTGACCAATGGGTGGCTTATTTTCAGTAGCTAGGATTAAATTACAGATAGTGACTCTACTACCACTGTTCAATGATTCGCGCGGGAAATTAAACAATTCTTTTGCACATCGGGTTATGTTCCATTGAAAGGGGATACCTTACCATAGCCTACGCCTTTCGCCGCAACGTACGAATATACATTCCAAAGCAACAAAGTTTCAAGTTTTTTCATATCCTGCGAAGTAGACATGATGATTTGAAAGTCAGTGGGCCATCTTTACCTTGTAGTAATTCCCTAATGTGTGCTAGCAATGTGGGTTATTCCCAGATAATGATAAATTATAATAGTTCAATTGCAATTTTTTATGTGAGTAATTTCTAAACCAGTTTTCTTAAACCTCACACAACACAATTCGCAAACCCCAAAGTTTTGATCATACGAATAAAATCGTATAGAATTGGGTTGCGTCTTTACGCCGGTTTCAAAAATGCTTGGCAACCACTTTTGGGGCCACGACCTCCAGGCTGAGAAACAATGTTCTAAACAATATTAAAATAAATTTTTAAATTGAAGATAGTTTTGAATTATATTAATTAAGGGCCAGTCAAAATAAATAGACGCTTGCACCCTATTTTGGTTTCAAAAGACATTTTTGTTGAGTTTAATGTTTGTATTGACAAATTTATTTGCTGATATTGAGTATTTACGACTAAAAAGTTTTTCTCACAATGCTTTTCCAAATAATTTTCTTACCCTATCCACCCTTTATTGCTAAATATACAAAGTCACCTATACGATATTATATTAGTTCATTTGCACACATGACCGGCTTTAACTGCTGGGGACGAATCCCGATCAGGTTATTTAATTTCTCTATATGGGTCAGGCGCGCCGGACCATTGGCCAAGTTTCTGTAACCACGTGACCAGCTTTTCGAACAGACACCGGTTTCAGGCGTAACATGACACCGCCTCGAATATTTGGGAAAAGGGAAATCTCCTACAGTTATCAGTATCGGGTTTTCTACCTTAAGTTTTCGTTTCCGATTGAATATCAAAAACTACATATCGAAAATGCGTCTTAGATATCAGAATGCTTTCTGGGTCGGAATGGGATTGTCTGTATTCATTTTCGCAAGGAAAGTTTTAACATGAACTGCGAGTCCCAGAAACTGAAAAATCTCCTTCAACGTCCTATAAAATGCGACGTCCTTCAGCAAATCATTACAACCCAAGAAACAACAGAGACAACAACAGCAAAAATACAAGAATAAAAACAAACTACAGTATACAGTTCAAGAATACTTACAAGATAATCTTCAAAAACAGAAACGTGAAAAAGAAAACTACAACCATGGTGAGTTAACTCAATTGTACCATCATAACTGGTTTTGATGATGTTTTACTGATAACACACGGTCAAATAATTGTTTAGATTGTTAAAAAAACAGCTGCTTTTTCTGCTAAATGTGCGCGTAACTTTGAGTTTTGTGAATTTGTCTGTAAAAATCTTTAAAACCTGACTATCAGGATAGAATGCTAAAATATAGAAAAAATGATAAATGGCAGTATGTTATTGTGAGGACGAGACATTTAGTAATGTTTTTAATCTAAACATTTGTTTCATTAAATACGACCAATTGAATTTAAACAAAGTATGATTCCAGTAAACATAATTACTAATTACGTTTGGTAAACTAAAACAATCAAAAACAGGTCAGGAAATAAAAATGTCACAATCTATTTTAATGTGTTCACTGTAATTACGTTCTAAAATTTTGTAAAATGTAGGCTGTTCTTGAGTTATAACTTATAAAATAAACCAGAGTTCGTTTGTTTTCAGAATTTCCTCCTAACCATCTTCGGCCTTGTTTTATTTGCTTTAGTTTGTGCAGCAAAATCTTGCCCCAAACTTGACACTACAAGGTGAGTTTGTAAACATTTTCAACAGAAAGTTTTGTTTCTTTTTGACACAAGTTCAAGGAAAATTGCCAATTAAACTATATGAAGCGTTTCTGTCATTAATTGGTTTACTCCTGAACTATCTGTTGCAAAAATTATTAGTTGTTGTAATGATGATATTTAACAAACCACTAACATCAAACAATACGGAATGCAGTTTTTGGAAAAAAAGTCGACTTATTTGCTTTACATGGTGGATTAATATTTATTCCATTACCAGATGTGACATGTCAAACCCACTTCAAACCCACACCGGTATCAGTACTTCGTTCGGTTACGTCTTCTGCAAAGTTGGACCAACGTTTGGACGCAGAAATGGTGTCAAAATTGTTAAGGTTGCCGTGTGCGACACCCAGTGTTCAGTTCCCGGCGACAGCGAAGCAAGATTTCAAGCGAGACCGATATATTACCCGATAAATCTCTTTCACAAGTGCGTAAGAGTCCCAGTGGCCTGTTACTGCGACATCAGAGATTACTATGCACTCGGAAAATAATTTGAATTTGGAAACTGTTATTGTAACTGCCCGCATATAGATTGATTTTTATTATTGTTTATTTTGTTTTAAGTTTTGTGTTTTTGCTCTTTGTTTTATGAGATTACTTACAGATGCAACAAACAAATTCTTTAGATTTTTTTTACTTTATGAACTTGCCTACTTTGCGAAATCTGTATTGCTTCATTCCATACACTGTGGTATGTCCTTGCCAAATTGATTAATCACGCCTATGCATGATAATAAGCGTCATTTTTTGCGCTTTCAAAAACACTGTCCTTTTACGCCTTAATATCGTTGTTTTAAAAATAAATAAAATAGAAGTGTAACAATTTACTCTTTTCAAAGCCTATTTTAGCTAAAAAAAATCCATTACAAGAGTGCCATAGCTTTGTCAAATATTGGTATTGACGAAAAAATTTGCTATATCCAAGATAATAAGCCAGCAGTCATTCATCGTAACAAAACAAATGCTGGCTCAGATATTATAGGATTTAAACCCGCGACAGAAATTTTACCTTGTATGTTGTCATGTTTAGGCTATCTAGAAACTTGGGAACAAAAGTTTAAAATTGAATGAAAATTTTTATTTCTTATCAGAGTTGTTGTGCGGTATAAGGTCCGACTACAAATTCTACCGAAAGCCGAATCCGCGTCATTTAAGTTGTAATTTCAGTTTAAAACGACAACGAGAAAAAAGCTTAAAACTTCTTTTCTTTGATATGTATGGTGTAAACATTGAATTAGGTGATTTTTAAACTTCGAACCGCGAGAAATTTTTAATTGTGCTGCTAAGTAAGCATTGTAAGGTAGGTGTGCACGGCAACGCCTTGACAGTAATGTTAAATACACTTTTTACGAACACTTTGCAATCACTAAACCTTGTACTTTTAAGAATTCCAAACGTTTGATATTAAAGCAAGGTTTTTTTCAACTGGGGTGCACTGCTAGAAAGCTATTGTTGGTTTAATGCGACATGACAACGTATTGAATACTAGACGTCCGACCCTTTACCTTCTGATTGTGTAACAGTATCTAGTTTTTAATAAAGACGATGTATAGTATAGCACGGTAGCACCAGTGATGGGATTCAGCCGGTTCGCACAGTTTCTATAGAACCGTCTCACGAAATTTTATGAGATCAGCGAACCGGTTAGCATTGCTGGTTACTGTCAATGGACTTTTGGAACAAATCTGGCGGAAAAATGTCTTTTGTGATAGAACCAACTGACAATAAAATTGAATCCCACCACTGTATAGCACCATCCAAGGAAAGGCTCCCGTCGCGGTTTGATTCCCACATTAGGCGAGCGGGTGTTTAAAATCAATATAACGCTACTTTCAAGAGTCTTCAAAGTTTTATTTTCCGTTGAGGCCTTTAAACTGACTCCACCATGGTGCAAAGGTAATGGAAATATTTAGCCAAATAGAATATAGATCACGTAAGTTGTTACACTTCTATTTTATTAAACCTAAATGATAACAACGACAGTAAGGCGAAAAAGGACAGTGTTTTTGAAAGTGCAAAATATGACCCTCATTATTATGCATAGGCGTAAGTAATCACAGTACTTCGGCAAAAACAGGTCACAGTGCATGGAATAATGCAATAAAGATTTCGCAAAGGGGGCAAGTTAATGTAGTTCGACTATCCTACAGAAACCATTTTTTGCATTTGTAAGTAATTTCATAAAAAAATCAATAACGCAAAAACATGTAAAAAATTCAGCAACAGCACAAAATAAAAATGCTAAAAATTAATCCATATGCAGGCGGTCACAATAATAGTTTTCAACTTTAAATTATTTTCCAAGTGCATAGTAATCTCTGATGTCGCAGTAACAGGCCACTGGGACTCTTACGCACTTGTGACAGAGGTTTATTGGATAGTAGATCGGTCTCGATTGAAATCTTGCTTCGCTGTTGCCGGGAACTAAACACTGGGTGTCGCACACTGCAACCTTAACAACTTTGACACCATTTCTGCGTCCAAACGTTGGTCTAACTTTGCAGAAGACGTAACCGAATGAAGTGCTGATACCGGTGTGGTTTTGAAGCGGGTTCGACATGTCACATCTGGTAACGGAATAAATATTAATCAGCTATTTCAAGAAAATAAGTTTTTTCCCAGACTGCATTTCAAAATGTTTTGTGTTTTGCCAAATATTCACATTACAAAAAAAATAATAAAAAATATTGTTACTCATTGTTTAATTTTAAACTTCTAATCACTGTCAAAAACGCTCCAAATAGTTTCATAACATTTTTCTTGAATTTGTGTCAAAAAAATATTTTTGGTAAAAGCGTCTACAAACTCACCTTGTAGTGTCAAGTTTTGGGCAAGATTTTGCTGCACAAACCAAAGCAAGAAGAACAAGGCCAAAGACGGTTAGGAGGAAATTCTGAACAAAGCAAAATATTTCTGATTCCATAGGCAAGGATAATGTACTTTTTACAGAATTTAGGAACAGTTAATACATTGGAATAGGTCAGTGGTTCCCAAACTGTGGGCCATGGTCCAGTACTAGGCCACCAAGACATTTTCAATGGGCCACAGAGCCATTTAAACAGATTCTACTGTTTTGTTATACTGTAGATATTATGCGCTTTGTTTTGAAAAACGTAATATTTGCAAAGAATTCCGAATCAAGTGGCCAATTTTCAGGAGCATGTATCTCATAAAAAATAAATTGCTACGAACCATTTCGCCTGTTTTTGAGTTATTTTTTTTGTTTGTGCCCAAATTTACAGCACGTGGTGGGTATATTAAATAGACAATTGGGCCACAGATAAAAAAAAGTTTGGGAACCCCTGGAATATAGGTGAAAAGATTTTTTAAGACCTGTTTCTCAATTAGTTTTCCGAACTGAATCAGTAATTAATTTACTTTATTTAGTCATTCGACCATTTTAGTCATTCGACTCGTGTAGCCAGTGCAGCATCATCTAAACAAGTTACGGTGGTACAACTTACCATGATTGCAGTTGTTTTTTTCCCGGTTCTGTTTTTGAAGATTATTTTGCAAGTTTTCTTGAACTGTTATACGGTTATTGGTTTTTATTCTTGTATTTTTTCTGTCCTTGTCTCTGCTGTTCCTCAAGTTGTAATGCTGAGCTGATAAAGACCGTGGCATTTTATAGGACGATAAAGGAGTTTTTTCAGTTTCTAGGACTCGCGTTTCATGGTAGAACTTTCCTTCGAAAGGGTGAATACGGACAATCCCATTTTCGACACAGAAAGCATCTTCGATATATTAGACACATTTTCGATATGTCGCTGTTAGCATTGCAACGAAATTGGATTGTATTTCAATACACGGATTCTTCATCTGTTATTCAATCGGAAACGATAACTGAAGGTAGAGGACCCGATAGGGGATTTCCCTTTTTACAATGTTTTGAGGCGGTGTCATGTTACGCCTGAAATCGGTGTCTGTTCGAAAAGCTGGTCACGTGTGTAGATGAACTAATAGAATGTCGTATAACTGACATTGGGCTTGCAGCCATGAAGTTCATTTTTATTGTTAGAATTGGCGAATAAATTTCTCGTTTGTTTCGAAGTATATTAAGTGATTATAGATTGACCAATGAAGCCTACATAGGGAGAATTTTTTTAATGAAAAAGCATTGCGAGATAAATATTTTTAGTTTTATATACACATAAAACATCAGCAACGAAATTGTCAACAGCAATATTAATTTTAACAAAAGTGTATTTTGAAAAACCCATTAAAGGTATAAAACGTACTTTTGATTTTGCCTAGCGATTTAACAATATGAGTTAATAATATTGGCTTTTTATTTATTTGTTCCTTATCTTTTAGGAATTACTTTTATGACATAAAAAAATTGCAATTAACTATTATCTGAACCAATCCACATATACTGCGTTCGCACATTAGGGGATCAGCACAAAATAAACAATGGTCCACTGATATTTAAATTATCATGTCTACTTTGTATAGGGGTGGAAAAAAACTTGAAACTTCGTTGCTTTGGAATATATTGGTGCGTTGCGACGAAAGGCGTAGGCTGGTAAAGTCTCCCCATTTCAATGGGACATAACCCGACGTGCGAAACAATTGTTTAATTTCACGCGCAAATCATTGGACACTTGTAAAGGAGTCACGATCTGTAATTTAATCCTCGCTGCTGAAATCGAGCTTCCAATTGGTCAAATTAATAACGTGGTTTCAGTTTCTCGCTATCCGGTGTAAACTCAATCTATAAGTTTCGTAGCAAAAGCTTTTGTGAATTTACCGGTGAAATGCAATATGCTTTGGCCACTGTATCGCACAGAGTATTAAAAGCTGTGGTATTTTATTTCTACACATGTACGAAAAACATAAAGTACAAATAAATGCCCCTAAAGCGAAATGTCGCATGTGCAGTACACGAACTGTTGGTGTGATTTTCCAATTTGCTTCAAAGTACGGGACATCATGATGTTTATTCTCGAAGCCAAGATTGCATGCACAACCAGGTTGTGGTCAACAGGTTGTGGGTTCTAAACCCATCTTTTGCGTTTCTTAAAACAAATAATCCAATCGACTTAGAACTGCTTGATTTTAAATTAAATATGGGCTATCTCTAAACAAAATAAATAATATAAAAAAATCAACTGATTTTAATGTTAAAAGTTGGACAACTGTATCAGCCAACAATCAGAAAGTCACACATATATATTTATGTAAATATATTGGTTTTAAATTCGTATGTCACACATCTTGTATCGATTTTAAGTAAAATTTGCACAGCATGGATAAAGTAAACATTCTGAAAATTTAAACAAGCGTTTGTAACTAGATTGGACGGTTTAGTCCAGTGTTTCTTAACCTTTTTAGCGCTGGTACCCTTTGAGCTTTCATAAAATAGCCGACGAAAGTTAATAAAATCGTAATAATAGGAATTAACATAATTTCAATAATAGCTATTTATAAGCTGCGTGTTGGATGCACGCATTAAAACAGTATTGTAAGTAGTACAAAACCAACCCGTTTAGACATATAACAAAGTAACTTGTTACGTATTCCTTACAAATATGCCTAAATACGGTATGATTTCACCCTGCATGCAGTACCCCCTGCTTTAGTGCTTCGTACCCACAAGGGGTACACGTACCCCTGGTTAAGAACCCCTGGTTTAGTCTGTGTATAGGGTAGTGCATTCACGTGTTAAACTGTTTAATATTTACAAAAACATGCAAAACTATACAGCCTACATTATATCATTTTCTAAAGTTCTTTAAAGATATTTTTATTGAAATAGAGGACATGACCCCAAAAACAAATAGTATAGGCCTAGTATAAACTGCATCCTGAGGGACCATATATAAAAATGCATTAACATATAGTTTGATCGCATACGGCCGTGACCTTGTATGTATTAATAGCTTTATGTGACGCTTGCAATACAAGTAAATACATGATCCCCAAACTTAGCCAGCGAAATTCAGCAAGCAAAAACTCATTGTGTTGAAATAATGTGATGTCAACAAGGTTCTTATTCGTATTCACTGCAGTTCGCAAATAACCTTTTCTCTATTAAAGTTGCAAATCGTTGTCCAAGCAGATTTCTACTAATGCAAAAAAATGTGACATTGTCTTTCGGACTGGGTTAGTTACCTTTGCTGTTTATGTTGTGGTACTTTATGACAAGAAAAAACAACAACATGTTTACCCAGCCCTTATTTGCATTGGGGTGACATTTTAGCTGAAAAAACAACAACATTAGTATTGTTTAGTCTGCTATTGTTTTGTGTTCAACTCTTAATACAAGTTTTGACAGTATCAATACAATAGTTTTACAGAACTGCTTGGTTTGAAGGTACGACATAGTAGCTTCCTAAACAGTTAAGTGGGTATTGACGTCATATCTTTTTGAACTTTTGGCGCCATAACTGATTCTTTAACTGACAGCGCCTTTAAAGCAAAACTACTGGAATGGAATCCATAAAAGACCAGCTACAGCCGAAAACTATATCAAATGCAGTTTATGATTGCCTATATTGTCATGCTTTTTTAACCGGGTACATTTTGTATTTGAGGTATAGTAATAGAATAAACGGAAACTTTTTATTCGCTTTTTATACTAAGCTGTTGAACTTAAACATTATTTGCAGCTTCGTACTTGTGTTTTTCCTCTGTGAAGTAATAAAAACCTTAAAAACACAAACGTTTTGTCCGTTTTAATACACGGTACTGTATTAGAAATTAGTTTATCATGACTAGCAAGTCGTGTTTTGCATTGATTTATGTGATTAAACATCATTTTATGGTTATTTTATGCAGTGGGTTCCTCGATTTTATGCATAAGTTATTGCAACGTGACTTGTACGCAAGTTAGAGATCTGCTGCCCTAAACATTAACGGAGTCAGTGACAGTCCATTTGAAGCGGTCATCAATCAAATTGACCACCGGTGTTTTTTTACGTGCGGTCAAACAATCGGTTTAACGCGTTTCGCTAGTTCGTGAACAATGCCAATCGATGACGGCAATTGTCCGTCGACCGATGACAGCTTTATGACGTCACAGTTGTTGGAAACTGTCAACACTTTGGCTGGAGATGAAGACGACTAAAAAGCGTGGAAAGTGGTGTCAAATAAATGGAATTGGCGATGATGTTATTTGTTTGCAAGACAAATGTTTGTTTGACATTTCAATTTTTGATTATTTGTTAAAACCCAAAAATGTGCATTTCTTTTATTTGTTTATTATTTTGTGGGGGGTGTGGGCTGGCCCCGTTGCCCTCCACAACTAAACCTATTGGATTCCTGTATGACAAGAACCGCCATTTGTAAATTCTTGCAATTGTTAGTGATAAATGATCTCAAGTCATAAACTGATCCTTAATGAAATATACTTTTCATTTGAAATCCATTATGAATTCTTAAAGAGCTTTTAAGATTCTGGCATTTGGATATGTACATGCCTTACTGCTACATCAAATCCTGCAAACGCCCATTCGCATTTGCCTTAGATTAGAGTAGGGTACAAACAAGGGCAATCAAATATTCAACGGTTCGTTTCAACAAAAACCTGTCACAGGGGAACGATTTTCAAAATGCAAATGCAATAACGTGGCCCAGCTGTGGTTAATGTGACAAATTTGACTTGTCAGGCGGCGTCAATTAAAGTCGCTTATCAGTTTTGCAGGCTCTTATCTGTCAAACTGCTTCTTGTCATAACCTTAGCTGGGTTGAGGAAAAAGGCAGGCGTCCGTGCTTACGCCGATGACGCGCCATTCCTACCAAAATAGTTTTCCAGTGATTAGAGAAGCAACGTTGAAGGCAGACGCGCTATTACGCTTGGGAATTCAGTGAGCTTGGAGTTAAGAAATATATACAGGGGACCTTAGGAGGTCAACTTCGTTGGCTGTGCGTTAATCTGGCATGGCAGTCGGTGCAGATAACTTAGTTATAGGGCCGGAAACTTTGAATTTCACAGACGGGCATACTAATTTGAAGTGCTTAGACATGTATAGTCGTAACGTATAGAGATAGGAATGATTGTACCAAAGTCACGTTAAAACATATTAGCATCTGTGGAGTTTTTATTTATTTATTTATGGTTGGTTTTGATGCGTCACAAAACGTTTTGTGACGTCATCCTGCGTTCAAAAAAGTGTATCCAGTTTCAGTTGAAAAGTCCTTTTTTGATGTTGGCTTTTACTTAATCACATTAAGATTTAGATATGGTTAAACTTAATATTTTCTTACTTTACCTAAACCAGGTACGAAATAAACACCTTGAAATTCTATTTGAACAAGATATGAACCCCAGCTGGTGCATGCAATGCACTGGCTCAAGAAACTGATATGTTTCATTGCTAAGTTACTTCACCGCATGGTATGGTATATTATCAAGTCAGTATGTATGCAATAACCGCCATGGAAATTTATTTAAGTAAGGTATAAAGCTAACTCGTTTGTGAAATGAAGCAGATGAACACCAACTTTTGTTTGTTCTTTTATTATTCTGCATAGTTTTGTCAACAAGTAAAACAGATAATGCCATCGCAATAATCGTCTTGAAATTCTATTTGAATAAGGTGTGTAATCCTAACTCGTTTATGGAAAGGACCAGATAAAGCTTAACGTTTGTATGTTTGTTCTTTTTAATTCGCTGCATAGTTGTATGTTGGTACGGTTGCAATGATCGTCCTGAAATTCTATTTTAATAAAGTATAAGCCTAGCTCGTGTGGAATCAAATGGCACTAACAACTTCTGTCAGTTGGTTACTTATGTTGTTGCATCAGTAAATCAGACAGTTGGTATGGTTGCAATGACGTTCATTCAATTCTATTTGAATAAGTTATAAACCTAGCTCTTAAATGAATTGAATTGTCTCAACCAACTTCTGTTAGTTGGCTACTTTATGTGGCTGCAAGGTTATATAAGCAAGTCAGACAGTTAATGTCATTGCAATGACCGTCCCGATGTGCCGAAGGGGTGATATTACGTCACCCACAGCGCCCTTCTTGTCTTTTTGGCGTGACAATGAGCACACATAAAAGCGACAAGACAGCTAGTATGGCGCCTGATGTTACTTGCACTTTTCGTGAACAGCTGAAGTTAGTTTAAGGTTATATTGCGTTTTTGTGCTTTCCAA
This sequence comes from Phallusia mammillata, assembly GCF_965637545.1. Lineage (NCBI taxonomy): Eukaryota > Metazoa > Chordata > Ascidiacea > Phlebobranchia > Ascidiidae > Phallusia > Phallusia mammillata. The sequence continues at coordinate 31,415,873 of NC_137252.1, read as the reverse complement.
CGCAAAACTACGTTAGCGCAAGGAAGCTATCCGAAAGCAGATAGTAAGGGGAATGTTGATACTACAGAAAGGGTGGTTACATGTTATTTTAGTTTTATGAATAAAGTCATTGTCTGAACTGATACGATTAACTTTTGCAAGAGTTTTTAATTTCGGTAATAGAAACTCGCCAAAAAAAACATTAAATGCAGACCGAAAAACTTAGAAAAAAATTCTGTAACCTTGTTCTCATATTGCCGCGAAGATGTACATAAAGAATACATAAGTTTTTTGTGCATATTCTACTATAAATTTTTTTCACGGTTTCTTTTTATATTTTGAGTTTGGGCATAACAGCATTTATACCCTGTCCTCGCACCAGCGGTAATCTGTAGGATTACAAATTTTACTCCTATAATGAAGTATACCAGAGTGGCAAATAAACATGTAAGTGTATTCATGCAAACCATGTGGACATTTGGACCATGTTAGTACTTTGCAACAAAACTTTTGAAACTTTTTGCTACGTGTGTAAACGTGTTGAGCTGTAGGTTTTAACAGTATTATGTGGTTAAAATGCTTTTCCAGCAATATTTGATGTTCCAAGTTCCATAACCAGAATCATTTTTCAAATGTACAAAATAGTGGATCATGATCCGTGAAAACTGTCTGAGAAATATTCGATGGCTGAAACCTGCAAATTGTGACTGTTTTTCTGTTTGCTTTGTTTTTAAGCATTAAAAATCCATTTGGGCCAAGTCTCTTATAGGATTAGAGCCCTGGAAAAGCTTGCGTTGTAAATCCCTAATACTGATTGTCATCGCTAGCTTTTTGTCCAACGTTGTTGCTATTCAATGTCGATGATGTACATTATGTCAACTGTGACTACGTTCTGATTCAGTATAATTTATGAACGAGAGTAAATTGAGAAAAACCTACGTAGCAAACAAAGACAATAACTACAGGGAATAACTCATACAGATTAGTAGTGACAGTTTGTGAACTGTTATAAAAATGTCGCCTGCGATTCATTAACTTTTATGTGAAGCTTACATTTTGTTCAAAGTACCAAAACCTATTCCAATTAAAAGGTCAGCTGTAGTTTCGTCTATAAAACTCAGGATTACCACGAAAACTCTTTTTGTCATCATGAGATTGTATTATTAACGTTGGTGGTAAACTGTACCAAAAAGTTGGCAATTTAATTTTTTTTGCATTTATATGTGGTAGCTTAACTTACCATGTGTTCCTCTCTACATTGTAGCACCTGTCCATGACCTAGCAAAGCTTAACCTTTAAACTGTGACCTTCGACCTGACGCCGACAGATGCTTGATGACATCATCCACATCGTAACGTCATGACGCACAGTGGGGGGAGGTTTGACTTCGACGACGGGGGGACCTATTGTGGGGGCTGGGAAGACGGAAAAGCCCATGGACAGGGGATCTGCACCGGCCCCAGGGGTCAAGGGGAGTACGCGGGGTCATGGAACCATGGGTTTGAAGTTTTGGGGGTTTATACTTGGCCAAGCGGGAACACTTATGAAGGAAATTGGTCCAACGGCAAGAGACACAACTTGGGGGTTGAAACTAAGGGTAAATGGCAGTACAAAGGTGAATGGGGGCATGGGTACAAGGGGCGATACGGGGTGAGGTCCAACATGGCAAGCCGGGCTAAATATGAAGGCACGTGGAGCAATGGATTACAGGATGGATATGGCACAGAAACTTACGCAGACGGAGGTATGGATATTTACTATTAAGGTTATACTTTTTTTTATCTTTTTTATATACTCAGTGGGCGGATCACTGGGCAAATACATTCCGCTTATAATAAATTCGCCGACGAACTTCATTTTTCCTGATCGAATTAGGAATAGTGAATTTTAAAAATTTCGACCTATGTGATTACATTGTGTTGGTGCAAAAAAATCAGTTCCTACGGAAAAACAGAAAGTTAAGACAGGATTAGAACCAACAACCTTGTGATAATATGGCTAATAAGGGGTCACGATCCTCTTGGCGTTTGATGAGTATTAAGAGAATATATTAATGATCAAATTAACAAAGCCCCGGCGGACGAATCACGTTTTAGAGAATTTTGAAGTATTTTGGGCGAAAAAAAACGTCAAGCACATGCTTGAGAAATGACAGCGCCAAAAAAATTTAGGCGTAACCTTCAAAACGACACGTGCTGATAGGAAAGGTCAAACCGTCTCATGTCTGTTCGTATTTTCACGTCCGCCTTTAACATTCGGTGACAACAAGAAAAAAGGGAAAATGCAACAGCATCCGCGGCGAATAAATAATTCAAGAAAAATCGTGTTGAAATCAATTTACAACGTGTTCACCGTCGCGCGAAATCGCTCGATAATGGATTGTGAATGATAATGGAGGCGCCTAAATTTTGTTACGACCGTTCGTCAAAATTCATCACCCTCCTGCAATTTAAAATCAACGCACTTTGGCGTAAATCGATTCAGACTGCATAAGAACGTGAAACAAAATTGGGAATGTGATAAATCGCTTTTCGTAAAGGAAAACAGCGATTGGTGATGTCATTATAGGATTGTGACGTGTTGCTAACGGGGTAGAGCTACTAACACAGGAACTCATAGTACAAGAGTTTGCGAAATTCCGATAAGTGGCGCAAAGAGCATTCGCAAATATTTAACACGTAATTTGTGTAAAAATTCTGGCGTTTAGAGCTATGAGGGTTAGGCTGAGGTTTCACAATAATAATATTAATAGTAAGATCAACCAAAAAACTGGTTCTCTATGTCACATTTAGTCCCGAACCCTATTCCAGTCTCACTGTTTATTTTTATCGCAAACCCAAGAAACTCACAAAAGGTCTGCTAAATACCGATAGGTGGCGTAAGAGAGTACAGTTATTTAACATTGAGATTGGGTTTGGGGTATGGTCTAAATTCAACATAAAGAACTGGGTTTCAGGGTTTAATTTATTGTTCTTATTAATTACCAAGCCCCAATAACCCACACCGTGAGCATTTAAAATATTTGCGTGCGCCACCTACCGGAATTTATCAAAACTGTGTGCTGCAAGTTCCTGTGTTAGAAGCTTTACCGAAACGCGCTACCTGATGACGGCAGCTGTACCGATTGCATGTTTCACTCGTTTTGCTTTCTGTTTTACAAAACGTATAAATAAATAATGCAAATTTCCTAAGGTGTTTGACTACGTCCGTTCGGTCGTTCTTGTGTCTTAAAAAATCACCCATTTTTAGGCACCTACCAGGGACAATGGTCAGGTGGAATGCGTCAAGGTTCCGGAGTCCGACAGAGTATGCCTTACGGCATGGCTTCGGTATTACGTAACTCATTACGTAGTTCGATGACGTCACTGAGAAGTGAGCACAGCAACGGAAACGTCTCCAGTGTAGACGTTCGTAAGTAGATGCATCGTTTTTTGCATGATTTTGAAAAATTAAAGGAAAGCCGAAAATAAAAAAATAAAAAACACTGATATATATTGATATTTGAAGAAAAAATAAATGATCTGAATGTCATTAAACTAAGCTTTAAGTCCTAAACTTTTTTCGTTTGTTTATTAAAAATATCACAAGTTGGGAAATGTTTATTCCTAGGTTAAAATCAGTTGACAGTGTTAGAATAAACGAATTAATTTCGCTAAAAAGCATCTTCAGTGTCTATAGAGAGCAATGAAAGAGATTAAAATTAGAAAAAAGCTAACAGTTCCTTCACAAACACAATCATTCCTTTAATAAGAAAAAAAGAAATATTTTAATATACCTAATAATTTTAACACAACCAGTTCCCCTTTAACTCAAAACCTCTCTCAGCTTCAGACGCGCCTGTCGGTTCTCGCGGCGGCTTCGTGTTGACGCGACAATCGTATATGACTTCACAAGGAGGAAAACAGGCGGCCTCGAAAAACCGCTTGTTCCGGAGTGGTTCCATCAGTTTGCGGAGGTCGTTACTCACTGGCTTGAAGATTCGTTCAAGGTCGAGTAGTTCAATCGCGAGTGGATCGAGTCGAGTTTCAGTGCAGAGTAGTAAATCCTACAGAAGGTCCGTGAGAGTTTTTTTGTGTTTTTCAACTTTCGCATCACAGCTCTAGTCAATAGCACTGGATCAAACGTTTTGCTCATGTACTTAACAGCCGTAATAATTAGCAATAGCACCAATTCTTAACGTATATACCAAAGAAAGAAGTAATATATGTACGAATATTAACTAAAAATAATATATGTCTTCAATAAGAATTAGCATGCACAATTTATTACGTTTTTTAACGGCTAAAAACCTTTTTACAAAATTGAATTTGGTTTCAATACAAATCACACACGTGATATCTTAACCACTTAACCAGTCTTTCCTAGTTCATTTTTTTAAATTATCTTTTATTTATTAACTTATTAAACAAACACAAATATATATTTATATTAACCATTTGACTTTTTACCACTCTGAGTATGCCTTTTTCCTATTTAAAGATGCTATTCTATATTTATGCGTAAGTTTTACTGTATGATTTCGTATTATTTTTTGACAAAAATAATTTTGAATTTTTCTCCAGTGACGTATCTAATCATTCTGTGACGAGTGACTATCAGTCCTTATATGGAAGTGCTAGTGAACCGGCTGGAGACATGATGTCAGGTTTGGACACAATCGAAGATGAGATTGACGTCAACACTTCTGAGAGTTACCATGGCGACTGGAAAAATGACAGCAGGACAGGTAACATTTGCTGAAGTGGACTTTTCTTTAGGTTATTTATTCTTTTTAACCAAAACGTAAGATGTCACCTGAGGATATTAAAATGCCCAAATTTCCTAATTTTTGCATTTGTATATTTTATTCAACAAGGTTTTGTGATCAACAACAAAATTGCCAGAAAGCACATAATCAGTAAATATCTTCTATTCCACACGTTTTGACCAAATGGTGCAAAATAAATTATTGGAAAGTTTAAAATAGAATGCACTTATTTTTCATATAGTTTTGTCCTTTTTTCAAAACAAACAAATATCCCAGTTTCATATTATCCTCGACCACAGGGTTCGGAGTTTGTCGCCGTACCGACGGTTTTATGTACGAGGGAGAGTGGTTGGGCAACCAACGGCACGGCTACGGATGTACGACTTTTCCTGATGGCACAACTGAAGAAGGGAAATATAAACACAATGCCATCACCAGTGGATCCCGAAAGATGCCCTTGAAATCGGGCAAAATCAAAAGCAAGGTCGCACACTCGGTGGCGCAAGCGAGGCGTGCAAAAGACACAGCTCTGCAGAAGTCGGATATTGCAGCATCAAGGTTTGTACAAGTCTGTTGCCCATATAGGGTGCAAGCAGCTTTTGGACAACATTTGCCTGTAAAAGAGGTTGTTTCACACTTTCGTCAATGGGACAATACAGTTTCCCTGAGGTTCACAGAATGATTTTGTACATGGGGTCCTTAAGTGCAAAAAAGTTTGAAAGCATATCTTCTAGTTATATTATAACTATTTTTATTCCAGAAAGAGACACCATGTTGAAGCTAAAATGCACCAGATTCATACGTTTAAGTTGTACTATGGTTGCAACACAATATTGTTAAGCTACTTTCATGTCAACTACACTGAAATTGATGACATACAAATATTCTTTACTGTTTTAAACACAACAAATAATGCACCTCTTATATTGTATTTTTTTACAAATCGAAAGAATATGGTTTGGGAAAGTAAGTTAGAGATACAGTCACTGTAGAACAGGGAATGATTCCCAGAATCAATTTACCAGGATTTAGAGATACAGTAATAATATATTGACTCAAAGTTTAACCGCCATTTCCACGAGTCCAATTTAACAATCAAATTATTCCCACAGAACAGCACACAGCATTGCGAAGGCCAATCAGGCAGAAACAGTTGCCCATAATGCAAAGGAAGAAGCGAAAATTGCAAGATGTGTGGCACGTGACCTTGCTCCGGATTTCCACCAACCAGGTAAGGGAACGTGGAAATTTGAATTTGAAAACAGCAGGGACAATGTAGAGTACGTGATATTAAAATAAGGTACTACCCCTGCTTGGGATCTTTTAATGCAACTGGACCTTTGTACCTTTAGCTTAAGAAGACTAATACTATAGTTACTGGTCCACAACTTTGACATGCGAAATTTAGCTAAATTTGTGCCATAAAATTGTGGTTGTCCATGTAAACAGTTTAGAGAACGACATTGTGTTTTTGCAGTGGAAATTTGAAAGGATTTCCTATTTTTGTGGGCGTATTTTTGTATTTTACCATAATGATTTTTGTTTATATTAATGCTTGTTTGCACACTGACTATTTTAGGGTCAGTTTCGGAAAAATAATTCGATGTTATATTCTTGTTAGCACCCTTGTTACATAAAAATGCTAAACAGAATCTATTGTGATCTAGGATTGGAATACATGAAAATGAGGGGTGAGGATCCTTTCAAGGAAAACGGCGATTCCATGTATCTTGCTGAAGGGGAAAGAAACGATGTAGCTGGACCTGAGAGTTATCATCAGTTCAGGTAAACCGTTTTCACAGACACAAAAACTTTGTTATTTAGTGATCCTATTTTAATTATCTTCTGGTGACCCCGTTTTTTTTGGGAAATTGTGCATGTGGTTTATTGAAACATAAAGACGACCTGAAATTCACAAACTTTGCACCATATTAAAACGCAACTCAAGTCTTTACCTGACTACTTTTGCCTGATTCATGAGCTTGTTTGGTCGTAAATCCAAAAACGGCAAACCCAATTTATATGGAAAGAAACAGAGTTCAATGACAGAGAAATATAAAATAGAGAAAATATAAAAACACTTAAGATCTTTTTAGATTATCAAATTTAGATTTATTTAAGTCCTTTTAATCGTGCAACTTTTTCTTCAGTAACAGCAAAACAGGATTAACAGCGTCTCCTGTGCCGAGCAGATCTGGAAGTATCGATGCAAACGCGATGGACATTACCGTGCGAAAACAACTACCCGAAAAACAACAAGCTCCCACTGACGCCAAACAACGGTAGGTGACGTCACCAAGACCTGAACACTACGAAAATTTAAATAACAACATGTAGCCCTTCATATCACTGATGATGGTATGAGCATTTGTCGAAACGTTTGAACAATAAAACATGTCACTTTTTACGTCTATTTGGGTCGTTATTTTTCATCATTAAACTTACGAACAGATCCGTACATAGTGTCCCAACGAACAAAATTACTTTAAAATAACATAGAACTTAGCTATTATATTATTCAAGCCACTTTCACGGCAAACTTGTTTAGACGTTTTGTTGTATTTTTTATACTTGTGCAGAAAAAGTGTCATCAGTAAAGCGGAAAGCCCATTCGCAAGAGCCGCGACAGAACCCATGATTGAACCACCGGCTCCCGGTCCCAGCAAGATGCAGTATCTTTCGCCAGAGAGCGCTATGAATGTGAACTACGAACCGCCAAAGAGTCCCGACAAAAATGACGCCAGTAGTCGCAAGCTGGGAAAAGCCCCGACTGAAAGTTTGGAAAAAGTCCGATCGCCGAAACGTAGCTTTCTTAATGCTCTCCGGAAACGACCTAAAAAGATCTCCACTGCTCAGTATCCGCCGGAGGAAATGAGGAAGAATGCGGAGCAACGGGAGCGAGAGGAGCAGGATGGGGGTACGTGGGGAGAAGGAAGCGCTGCTCAGAAGCGTCGACTTTGGCACAAATCTATGTCTTCACCAGAGCGCTTTCAAGGGAATTCCCTGAGTCGATCCCTGTGCGAGTCATTTGACTACGAGTCGAATCAAATCGAGTACCTGACCGGGTACGAAAAGGAGATGACGCAATCCGTCAAAAACTCTTTTGTGGATGACGACATTGATGACGACACAATGTCCAGACAGCATTTCATTAGCGGACAACTTGCGCCAAACCAAGGTTTCCATGGTGACCATGGGCATGCGCAAGTCCGTGAGGTTTACACTCCCGGGGGTTACCCTAGTTCTCAAATGTCGGGTAACTCTAGGTCATCGACCCTGAACAGGGGGCAAAACTCGAGCAGTCCGAGTCTCGTTAACTTGAACCAAAGCGGAGGTCACCTCAGCGCACCTGCCGTCCGGTCGGGTTACCCTGGGTCACCAGCTGCACATCACGGAGGTCACTCTAGGTCAAATCTCAACTCATCATCGGACAATTCATTGAGCATGGCGGCGTTGAGCCCGCAAAGTCCGGATAAAGTCAAGCAGGGGTGGCAGGAACCCCCCAAACAATGCACCCCCGCTTTTGCAAATTATTCCAGCCCTGCCGTCGAGGCGGATAAGGCTGCACAGAGAAAATTGTCGAACGCAGTCAGTGAAAAATTAGCGAAGCAACAAAGACTGCTTACCAGCACCACTATGCGGGTATGTTTATTTTAAATAAATAGGCAAAACGAGCACTTTATAGTGTTAATGTTTTAAGTGTTTGCGGAGAAATGTCAATATATTAACAAAGTTGGATTTTCGGCCAACACAACCCTTTTTTGTTATGTGGTTATTTTGTTATATATATATATTATAAAAAAAAATTTTGTGTTTTTTATAATTTCAATAAAGTTAAATTATTTTAAAGTTAGTTTAAATCTGTTTTATTGAAGTCCTGATTAAAGTTTGTTCAACATATTTTCAGACAAGTAAATACGATGACGAATCTTACTTCCGAGATTCTATGTTTTTGGATGACGACTTCCGTTCACCCCTTCCCGGAAGTTTAAGACGGCGGGCGCGCGGTGACGTATCAAACACTGGTGACGTCACTAGCACGGTGCCGGTTTCCCACGACAACGATTCGGTAAGTGCAAGATTTTAATAGTTTGTTTTAAAACAAATAAAATGCAAAGTATATTTTGGATCAAATATCTCGTTACTGTAAGTTAATCAATATTCGGTTTAATCATTTAAATTTTCTAATAACTGATTGCAAAAAAATAAAAATACGATCAGTATTTGCCATCTGCCGATTTTTTTCCTTCTATTGCGACAAAAGTAAATTTTAAATATATGGATTTGGAAACAACTTTCCAAAAAAGTTCTTTAGTTAAAGTAACTGTGCCGTTTAACAAACTAAATTTGTGATTTGTTTCTGGTTTGAAGCCTGCCTAAACTAGGGTTGCCATATTTTATGATACACAATCCCTGACAAAATTTATCTCGGTTGCGTTAACCCAGTTTTTCTCAAACTTTTTCGTTATTTTTTCTAAACGGTCCCTTTGCCATTTTTTCGAGGGCTCGCGGTGCGTAAGCCTGAATGTGTATTTTATTAAAAAAAACGAAAGTTGATTGCAGGATTTTAGCTAGTTATGCAAAATTGCGCATAACAATGATCCAAGTCTGACATCACAGACAAAACAAAAACATTATAATTGTGCGCGAACAATCGCATTTTTGTTAGTTGTCATGCAATAAAGCCTATTGTTTAGCAATGGAGACGGTCGATTCTTACTTTCACTTTGATTTAAACTTATTCAGTTGCACAAACTGACGCCAAATAAGAATATAAAATTACTTTCACCTTTTCGCGGTTCCCGCAAAATGCCCTAAAGCAGGGGTCGGCAACCTTTTTTGCACTGCGGACCGGTTTTGAAACTAAAATTTTATCGCGAACCGATCTTCAAAAAACTACAAATATATAGCTATAAAAACGCTTAAATTAGTTTATCATCCCCGGGATACATGGGCAAAATGTTTTAAAGCATTTAACCTGAAAAATTATACGGCCCGGTAATGAACTCCTCGCGGACCGGCGGTTGCCGACCACTGCCCTAAAGGACCGCGGACCCCAGTTTGAGAACCGCTGCGTTAACCTTTTTCGTGATCTAAACACTTCTATTCCGGAATAAATTTAGAATATTTGAAAGTCACACGGACGGCGACACTAGAAAACGTTACATACGATACTCTGATCTCTGTGAATCAACTTTCTGCGTAAGCTTCTGTTTAGTTAAGTTCATTAGGCTAAGCTCACTACTCTTACTATCCTTAAAACAATATCAGGGGTCACTAACCTTTACCACTCTAAAAACCATTCGGACCAATTTCACACAGAAAAACAAACAAACAATGGGGACCACAAAGACCTTTTTACATTTGAAAGAAAATGCCACTGTAAAAACGTTTTTAAGTCTCACAACATTCGACTTTTTGTTGTTACTTGGTTCCTGCACATTAGGTACACAGTTAAAGTAACTGAAATTTACCACGTTCCCACGTAGCATCGAATGCTGTGTTTTCTTGAGACGCGCATTTTTATTTGTGTATTTAACGCATATTGTAAGACAACTAGTAACAAACAGGTTAAGCGTGCACACACACTGCAAAACAAAACAGTAACCTTGGTTGTTTACCTGCACGCCGCCAGTTTACCTCTTTACGTTTCATGGTATAGACGCGGTTGTAGTTAACTACTAGAAACTTTCTCCGTTGGTAAATTAATACCATAGTATAAATATACATTTCTTCCTAAATTCCCGACTTTTAAGTACATTTTAACTTTCTCCCTGACGCAGATTTAAACACTAAATTCCCTGACATGTCAGGGAAAATCCTGACGTATGGCAACCCTAGCCTAAACCCGCAAACGTATGGCAACCCTAGCCTAAACCCGCAAAAAAATTGTGTTTTGTAATGTAGGAGTTAAGCCACACACCGTATTTGTGTGGCAGTATGTAAACTTTTTTTAAACCCAACATCTTGTTGTTATAAACCTGTATGTCCCAACGTACAAAACAAATTACTTGATGACGGTCCTTCGAACTCGATTGACACAAAAGCAATGACGTAAGCTTTTCAGTTAACTCATGGCTTTTATAATGAGAAAAGAAACTCCTTCATTTATATTCATTTATTTTTATTTGAAGTCCTAGTCGCTTGACAAAATTTTCAAACACTTGCTTTTTATTCTGCAGAGTCGAACTTACATGATAATTCTCGTCCTTCTGCTTAACATCGGTTTTCTTGCACTCTTCGCTCAATTTCTCACGTGATCACCTACATTGTTACATCAGATGACATATCATTGATGACAGCGTACACATTGTGACGTCACTTTCTTGACCAGCGTCCTGTTTGCGATTTCGTCGATTTAATTGTTTCTCTTATTTTTATGTTTCTCGTGTCAATTGTGTTGCTGCTGGTTGAATAAACTGCTGACTGCTTGCCTATCAAAACATCCAAGTCATAAAGTGCTTACATAGCACGAAGTGATGTAACAAGCATTTCGCACTTTTCAGTTGTGGATCAGTTGCAAAATAGTTTTCTGGTGAAATTCGGGCAAAAAAATCCTGAACTACTTGCGTTTCCTTTTGTTAATTTTGGAAAGTTTACAAAATGTATATAGGTCTAGGCAAGTAAGTTTATTTAAATTCGCATGGTTACTTTACTTTACAATGTACCAGAAATATAAGTTTAGAAACCAATTGGAAGTAAAACATTAAACTCTGCACAGTGTTTTAAGTAAACAAAACTGGCACCGGCTTTCAAGTTGTTAAGAACTAGGATAGGGTTGTTACAGACAATCAGTTTATTCTGCCGGCAGACTTGTTGATTGTTACGTAACAAGCATTGTGACGCGTGGTCCCATTATGAGCGCTGCAGGAAACGCAGGCAGCGATAATGCAGTTCGATGAGTTGTTCTTGCAATGGGGTTTGTTTATTTGCAGTTTTTGGCAGATAAATTGTTTTGACTGAAAATAAATGAACTGTTCAGTTAACTCTTCGAGCTGTAAGTCAATAGTTTAAGATGGGTTAAAAGATATGAGTACTGTTTGTGAGTACATACTGCATGGCCAAATCAAATGTTTGTCAATCGTTATTTTATCCTTAATTAAAGCTAAAATAGATTTCACTTTTTGTTTATTGTTTCAAGTTAAAGAAAAAATGTTGTTAGTTGATGGCAAATCAAAATGACCAAATGTTTGGACAGTACTTGACTGACAATTATGGCTTTTAGCTGATTCAATCTTTTGAGTACTAACATATGAATATTGGTAGCACTGTTTATTACTTCTAACCTGTAGTGAAGCCGTTTGTTTGTCGATAAACACAAAACTTCTGTATTGGAACCCACCAGTTCGGCCTATGACGTCATTCCCGGAAATTGTGACGTCACCAACGTCTAGGTTTGCTGTGGGGGCACGGGTTTGTCTTCAAGGCGTGTAAAAGAGGGCAGTGCAGGGCCAACAGGTGTTGTAATGCTGGCGACTCGTGCGGCTTCAACCGTATAAGGCTACTGTCCGGCTCGTAGCAAAGGTTGGAAACTTCTGGGAATTTTGTTTAGGCGGAGCTTGGAGCTGGGTAAGGTTTGTTTCTGCGTAATTATTTTTGGAACTTTACTTGGCAGAAATACTTTTTTGGCAGAATTTTAATGTGACTTGTATTTTGTTGAACGTTTGTGTTCCGTGTTATTAACATGCGGCTTCTTTTCTGAGATTAGTGTATTATATGACTGTGTGTTTCAAATTAAGTTTTTGAATCAAATCAAAAATACGGATGATTGTGTCTCAATTTGCATAAACAGTACTTTATAATTGATTCATCGATATTGAATAATCTAAAGATTTAAGTGTGCAGACGTTAAATGTTTTCAGAACACACACAAAAAGAAAATAATAATTTCCTGTTTTCACTTACGCCAGACACGCGGCCTGAAAAGTGACCCAAGTCGTTAAAAAGGTTTCTTCCGATTTAAGCCAATCAAAATTCTCAGTCGGGCCGAAAATGGAAGTTGTTAGACTGTTATTGGACGCCTCGTCCATTTGATAGGCAATCAAGATTATTACAAGCCAAAATGGTGTTACGTGATTGACCTGTTTTTATCCCTGGCTGAAGTAATTCTTGGCTGGGAGCAAAAAGTTAAATTTAACTTGCCTTTAGTTTGTATGTGTCTGTTGTACTTCGGATTGATATAGTACCAGCGATTTCAGTAGTTGTGATGATTTAGTTTTGTCATTGCTGTTTTATCTATATACTTCCGTCTAATTAAAACCACTTGTGCAGACGCATTGGAAATATAGATTCAAAACAAGGAAGAACTTTTTCCTCGCCGATAGCCCCCTTTAATTATTTCAAGTAATGCCGCTTAGCAATTGAATCATACTTTGAAATAAATAAAGCTGGTTTATCGTATTATTATACCACATACACGTATTTAGGAACTTAAAGTTTTTCAAAATCATCCATCTTTTCAGTCTAGTTGGTATATGTGCAGTTTGCAATTTAGACATAAAAATCGCCTGATATTTGTGCACACATGTAATTTCCTATAAAATGATCGTATATCGCTGGAAACAGGTTTCAAATTCCCCTTGCCATCTGACAGTTGCCTTTCGTAAACCATCAAGCAAGCGAAACAGGATTGTTGCCGCTTGCTTAGTCATAAGAAGCAAGGGGAAGGCGTGACACGTTCTAATGCCCATTGTAACGCAGAATGTGCTGATTAGGCAAAGATGGACTTTGGGTCGAACATAAGCAAATATTTTAAAACAAGTAAATGACGGATTGTTTAAGTTTTTAGACACATATGTTCAGGTATTGATATGATCAGAAACGTGTAAAGCTGTGTAATGTAACAAATACAATTTTGACATATTTAAGTTGTGTAAAATCACAGTTAAATTGTTTTACGTGCACCTTAGTGCACTTGTGAACCATATTACTCATGCAACTACGTTAATCATACCAATAGTTATTTCACATGTCTATGTTAAGATGATGCAGCAATTAGTCATATGACAAATTAACAGATTAAAATATAAAGCGATCGTTAACCTAAAAACGCTGCTACTGCATCTACATAAATGTTACATTGCTTGATATAATTACAAATTCTCACGCAGATATCACACATATTACATACATTTTGTATTTTACTGCATTTTTGATAGCTATAAAGGCCAAAAATGGTAAGACACTATATAATTTTACAGTTATAAGTTGCCGACAAAGTCAACTATTAAACCATTTTACCTTAACTTTGTTTGAAGTATTGAATTTAACTGAAACAATCACATCATTCGAATTTGGCACCTAGCTGAATCGTAACTGTGACGTAACAAGCAATGATTATGTTTAGTATGACTGGCTTGTAACATTGCGTGGAGGCAACTTGGTGGGTTGTTACTTCCTCAAACTGGCGATGTGGTGCAGCAGGTGTGTAATTGGCAACAATTAGTACTTGTTACAAATGGAATTCTAAAGAAAAGCGTGGTATCACTTGTGTAGCTTAGTTTTACTTTCGACGCTGCAGGGTCAAGTGATTTTGCTGAGTTTTACGAAAATTTCGGTGAGGCAATTCTCCGGTTATGGTTCAGGAGTCGGCAACGTTTTAATCGTAATTTCTAGCAAGTTGGTACAGATGGCTCAATTGACTTGTGTGATTTTTATTCCCCAGAGTCGGCGTTGATTGTTCGTGCAGTTACCTTATTCTCCCAATGGAGCAGTTAAAAGTAATTATTGATGCTAATCGCATACTGTGGCCTAATTGTGTGGGTGTGTCTGTGTGTATTACTTTATACCTATATGTTTGTTTTAAACGCATTTGTTCGAAACTGCTTGTTTAATTCTTTGTATGTCAGACAGAAAAACTGTAGACAGAATGTCACGAAAACTTTTATTTGTGCAAAAAACGTGTCCAGTAAGAAGCATACCATATCTAGAGCAACGTATGTTTGGACTTATCAGCACAAGTTTTGGTTTCGACAGCGCTTACTATACAACTTGCATCTCCTATAGTGATAACATTTTTGGCAATTAATGAGGCATATTTATACCTACAGGACCATTTCGTGCACCAAAGACCAAGATTGGGTACAAAGTGTTATGGGAACATTTCTTTATTCTTTAACACTACAGTTGGCGTAAACAGTTGCTATGTAGCTCAGTCAAGGAGCGACCTTTTATGTATGGATTTCGAGTTCCTACTGTCCGATACCCATCTATATTGGGAGTAATCGGTTAAAAAACGGAAAAGATAAGACACGAATTGTCCTTTTTTGACAAGCAGTGATCCATAGCTTGTTTTTGTTCAGTATCTCTTTTGTTTTGGGCCCCCCTATAAGACTTTAAAACAGTGGTTCTCAAACTTTTTTATTGTCGGGGCCAAAAAGTATTTTTTAAGTGTGCAAAAAAAAAAATAGCAATGTTTGGTGGTTTTGTGAGGTCTGGTGCGAGCCGCAAAGTAAGTAGTTGGGAGCCGCATGCGGCCCCGAAAACCGAGTTTGAGAACCACTGCTTTAAAATGTGGTCACGGACAAATAATTCAGGTGTCATTGGGTCAAGAGGTGTAACTATAGGTGTTTTTACAACTGTGTTTTTCTTTCATTATTAGTGAGGTCATAAACGTTGGCTGTTCGTGCTATAACTGATACATGATGCGTCATAGATTATTACGCACATAGCTCAAAACAGGGATAGTAAACCCGGCATATGCCTTGCGTTGGCAACTTGATGTCATTACTGCAGAACAAATCAGTTTCGGAAATTATTCTTTACGTAGATTTAGTTTACGTGCGATTCCTAAATTTAAGAATATTTATATAAATTTAAGAATATCACCGTATTTTTTTTGTTAGGTTGGTGTTTATTTAGAACGAAATATATAAATGCTCGGTTTGTTTGTATTCAAGTGTTCACTAAAATACTTCGTTGCATTTCCATGCCATTTAAGTAGCGAAAAATATGCGGTTTTTACAAAACAAGGAACAAATGCGAAATAAAGCCTTTAAAAAGAAAAAGGTAATTGACGAAGCAACAGTGCTTCCTAATTAGAATCTGTCAACAATATTGCATGTTAAACGATATATATTTCGCCCATGTGGGCATCTTCAGTCGCCCTGCAAAACAACAAATGTAAAGGTAAAACCAATAGTCAAGTAATAAAAAAGAGTTACAAAGGCAAATAGCTGGGATATGTGATGTGTTGAAAGTCTCATTATTGTAATAGGCCGTGATTTGTACGTTCTTATGATTGACAAGACCTTCTAGTTGAATATTGACCTCAAACACCAAAAAGTTATCAATGTCACTCTACCCTTTCCTATCAACAGCCAATACAAATATGTACACAGCGATACAACAGTACTAGCAGTTGTTTCTATTGATTTTCGAGGCCTGTGGTGTACTGCGTGTTGGGCTTATCAATTATACATAAGCCACGTCTGTCCAGCCTATGCAACATGTGGTACACGAGGAACTCTACTTCGCAAGACTCCAAAGAGCATTTTTTATTTCAAATGTTTTAGGTTTAGCCCTAGACACAACATGAATGTTTTATACTTTAACTACCCTGGGAATGGCAATACAAATTTTGAATATTTTTGCTGTATTTATGGATTATTGACTTGGCAGAAAGTCGAATTTATTGATGTGGACTTCACAAGCTTTTATTATTGCCCTATGCCGTGGCCTCGGAAGTAATAGCTGTTGAAGAAGACACACACTTGTCTGTAGCGCAAGTCTTATTGCTATCCCGTTAACAGTTTGTTAAGGCATTTGTTTAAAAACTGTAATTGTATTTTTTGTGGGCAAAGTTTTTTTGCAAGGTCCAAATCACAGCTTAGGTTTGTTCAGTGTACGTCATGCCTACAGCAAATGTAAAGCATGACACACGCATTATGTTTGGATTTGCTTGAACATGTTAAAACCGCTCTCGTGTGCTGTTTTATTATTGTGAACATTTAATTGGACTTTAATAAGGCTTGTTTTGGTGCACAGACAACTGGATAGCGTTCAAAAGATAAGGTGTGGGCATCTTTTGAAGTTACTCTGTACAGACGTATTGAATTCAACCGAACGATGGTATTCTAAAGACGTGAGGGCAGTGTTAAGTAGTAAAAAATCCCTCGAAAATTCCATGTAACCAGTTGCACGATGAGTAACTTAGTTGGAGAAAGAGGTGTAGTTTCTATTAAAGAAGTGCTTTTGTTATGTAACTATGCACGATGTCAGACGCAGCTATAGAAGCCGAAACCGAAAGTGTTCAGATTAAAACACCCGTGAAATTGAGTTGACTAAACAATTGTTCGCTTAGTTTCCTCCTTTGGTGGTCAGGTATAAATTTAAGCACTGGCGTAAGAAAAAGTTTCCTAAGCTGTTATTTGAAAAGCTAAGGTGCAACTGAGTGGTAATTAAACTGCAGAAGAAAGACAACAATTGTGTGCAAATTGACGTAACAAAACGCTCTCGCGTTTGGGTGTGATGCCAATAAATACACTAAATAGATACGTGGTAAAAAATAACAACAAACATTGCACATTAGGTCGATAAGAGCAAGTTGTTCTTGCTACAAACAATCGTATCAGTTGCATAGTTCTTGTCAATTTGGTTGTACATTGTGGTTATGTACAGCTGATATGTACGAAACTTCGGACTGCTATCTTATAAGTTGTTTAACGGTCATTGACTTGCTATAATTTTGGAAGCCGGGTGTTTAACTAAACGTAGGTAAACAATGCCAACGCAGTTCTACGATAGTTTTCAAACGAGGTTGAAGACTTTTCAATGTTTAAGATTTAATTTGGTTTTAAAATCCAATCAAATGTAAAGAGAATTGCAAAAAAAGATCAACGATCAATTTGATCGATGTAGATGTATATTAATGTTAAACTATATGCATATGGATTTTGAGTAAGTTTTTGTCTGGACTTTATATCACCGGTCATGAAAGACCACCTACTTCAAGTCAGTTTAGTAGACTCAGTTCCTCACAAAACAGTCAATGAATACTGTGAAATTTGCATACTTCACGTAAACCTTTGCCCTATTAATAGATAACGCTCCATAACTTTTAATAGTTCCAACCCTAACTTCCTATTGATACCTGTCAGAAGAACGCAGGCTAATAGATAACTTTGTTGTTACTTATATTGACGTTTTTGCTATACTAGTTACAAGAACAATGAAATAGTTCTTAATTAACAAACACCATTATGACGTTTCAATAATAGGTTTAATCTGCATTGTGTGTTGTTTGTCGTCAAGCTTTGCATTTAAATAGCAGCAGGTATATTTTTGTCAAGATGAGTTTGTTTGGAGTCAAGGTCATTGGTAAATACTGACCTAGATTTGTGTTTGAGTGACCGGGTCAGCAGGTAACTTAACCCTGGGATGTTGAGATTAACACACTTTTACCTGCCGATTCACAGGTGTCTGGAATTACCTTGCTTCCTTGAGCGGCCTTTGTTTGTAGCACCAGCAATGGATGGTGTTACTGTTGGAGTTATAGCACGTCTTGTAGTTTAGCTTATCACTGTAGTGCTTGTGTCATGAATAGCACCGTGTCCTAAAATAGATGTTTTTAATGAGCTTAGACAGCTAAACCATTATCGTATCTGTTTATTGGGGTTGTGACATTATAAACGTCATTTCATAGGACCTAATTGCATCATTAGTGTTATCTGCACGGTGGTTTTGAGTTATTTTTTTGGGTACTAACGTACATCAGATTGGTACGAAACATGTTTTTTTTATCGTGGTTAGCTAGCTGGCTGGATAATGTCTGTCATTCAAACTTGTTTGCATGTAACAGCTAACATTGTTTTGCTTTACAGTTTGATTGTATAATGCAGCTGCAGCAACTAGTCAAATTCGCCCTGAAAGTGCTGTAAAGTGCCTTTGAACTTTGACAAACGTGTACCAGAAAATAAAAGAATAATCAGCAAATACAATGGCAAGTTCGCCGGCCCGCGTAAGGCCAACGTTAAGCAACGACGAGCAGTTATGGCTGATGCAGCAAGTAAAGCTGAACGTGATGACCATTGACGAAGCTGTAACTTGGACCGCAAGCCGAGAGAATGAACTAAAAATGGAATATGAATTGAGAACGAACAACACAAAGGCAAGAATTTCAAAAATTTGACTTACAAAACTTTTGCCATCAAAATGTAGTTGATGGTGTGTTTGCTGTACCGGTAAAAAAGTATAAAACTATTTTCAATTAGGCGTTTAAAAAAATATATAAGGTATTTCAAGCAAGAAAATCTAAGGTATTACGGAGATCGACGTATGCATGTATTGACAGGAACAGTAGTGATTATTGAAACACTGACTTGTACTGTATTTAACTGCAGGCTAATTTATTTGTAATGTTGTTGATCACGCTTAGTGTCTTGTGTTACAAAGTAAATGTCATCTTAGACAACGTGCAACATAAGCAAATGCAAGAAATAACTGTTTTTTTATAAACTTTTTACAGGATCGAATCAATGTGAGCACCCATAAAAACCAGTTCAAAGCCACAAAAGTCCTGAAGACGTTGCTGAATAAAAAGACCACCAAAAAATCTGAGGTAACGCATTTTTATTTTCTGTATTATTGTAAGCCTGAGTTGTAAGTCGGGGCAGGTTTGGGCTTAAATTTTGATAAAGCTGTCTTGATTCGGGCCTGATTTCATAGTTGGCCAACTTTCGGGCCGTTTTTGTAACGACCTATCAAAGAGCATTTGTTTTTTTAGTCGGAAAAGGTTTCCTTGAACAGCAACGAAGACACACAAGACGGATTGACCGCTTTTGCTCACGACTTGCGCAACAAGAAAATTTACAATTTCTCGGTCTACAAATGTGCGAAAGCAAAAAGTCCGCAAAAACGAATTCTACAGGTAACCATAAGTATAACGTTTTTTTCTGATAACCGATTCAAACTACACGAAGCTGCAGGGAATGCTGTTTCGGCTTATTAGTGTAGCTTATAAAAAGACAAATGTCGTGCTGTTGGCCAGTTCAGCCATCTGACGGCACTCCAGTTATAAACAGGCCGAAAAACCGTTTGCTTGGCCATTGTGAACCAGTTTCCTTTATGGCTTATACTCAGGGTTGCCATCGACTTGAAACCAAAAATAAGGACAACCGAAAAAATTAATTTTTTATACGAAACAAAACAAACGTTTTTGAATAAATCATTGCATTTATACGAGCCATGACATATCATATGCAATATTTTGGCCGAAACAATCTGTTCCAGACACTCCTTGTTCGTCGAAAATACTTCACGCATTACACAACAACTCAGGTCTAGGTTTACTTTTACTTGTAGCAGGGATTTGACCAGTAATTGTTGAAAATAAGACAAAAGAAGGACTCAAGTCAAAAATAAGGACATTTCTTAGAAGTAAGGACAATGAACTTTTCTAAGACATAGCCCTTCAAAATAAGGACAAATCTTAGAAATAAGGACGGTATGGCAACCCTGCTTATACTCAATTGTGGCATCAAACCGAATTTGTAAGGCTTGGTTATTTCAGCATGTTTCTCCCAACAAACTGGATTGCCATTGGATAGCTACACTAGTCCCATATAGGTCGAAACAGTGTGCACTGTCATTTATTGGATTGATGCTTTTATAGTTTTAAACTATTTTAAGCCTACAAGTTTACCGATTCCTACTGACAACTACTTTTTAACTGCCTAGTTGGTGTGAACAAATGTAAACTATTTTTCTCAGGTCGACTTCGACGGTAAACTGCTTTCACTCATCCACCGTGGAAATATTACCAAAGCTCATCCTTTTTCGTCAATTGTTAGCGTCGATGGCCAGGTACAATGATATCTTTTTTTCAAGTTTTTTTTTTAAATTCCTCCACTTAAAATGTCAATTGATTGGGTTGGCCAAGCTGCCTATGTAAAATAAAGACCCTTGCAATTACTGATTTACTGAGAGGCCAAATACGTATTGATGTGTGTAGGAAATATATACTAAATAAAACCCATAACAATACTGCCACAATACAGATATATTTTTATATTTTCACAAGCAGGCATTTTTAAGGGGCGAAAATTTTATGAGGCTGGCTGACGTTTTGCTGACTCATTATGACGGTTTAATGACACAATTATTTGAAAGACAAACCGGTCTGTCGCATAGTTCTGCTTCGTTTGTTTGCTATTGTAGAATTAGACAATGACTTTGGAGTTTTAAACAACCACAGAGAAACAATGCAGATTTCTAAAGGATTTACAAAAGATTGCTGTCATTTTGTATTGCAGGAAGGCAAGAAAGTATTTCTATTCTTTGACGAAGCACAAGAGCTAGAAATTAATGCGGAGAATTTAGCTGACAAGACTAAGGTAAATGATAAAAGAAATACCGTGTCGCTTTGTAATGTTCTCGTAACAGGATTTTGTTGCCACATATCAATATTGCGGCCCGGTTTAATAAAATAAATGCTAAAAAGTATAAATTTCAATGAATTTTTAACATAGTGCCTTTTGTATTGTCGTTATGAAGACATAAAAATTAAGCAAGTTTTCTTACAAATGAAAATTACGTGTTTGAATGCGTTTGTATTTTTGCATTTATCGCCTAATAGCCATTTTTATTCAAACTATTTATGGTAGCTTGGATTTCTTTTGCACATGACGTCACTACGTCGCTATTTTCAAACGCATGCGTGGTAGTGCGATTTTTAGATTTTTTAAACATTTTGCGATTATTGCCACGTTAGCACCAAATAAGTTGTATTTGTTAATTGGTGTATACCAGCTCCTTGGCAGTAGTAAGTTTACAAATCGTTGTCTTTTAGCTGATCAGACTTCTCAACATTATTTGCGAACAAAACGACCACGAAGAAAGAGGTGAACCTTTTGACCCCTGTGAGAAATTACAACTTAGTTTCCGAGTTATTAAAGAAGGCTACCTTGAGAAGAAGGGAGGCTACACCGCTCTTAATTGGAACAAGTACGAGAACATTTTTTAAAATATTTCCAGTAGTGTCATTTTTGGATTTTTGTTTTGTTTTTTTAGACATTTAGTGTGTTTTGTGTTAGTCATAACAGACAGTTTTGTGAAATTAACCATAAGTTGAAGGACGATTTTTTAAAAGTAAATCAAAATATTGTTGATTGCGCACCTATATGTTTAGTGGAACATTACATTATGATTAGGAAATTTTAGAGCCATATCTGATTATGACTCAAACGAAATAGCAGTTGATAATTATGGTAACAGTCCAAGTTTTCAAGTATCAGGACAGTATCAGGCAATGTGAAAAGCTTAAAAGTATCCAGGCAAAATAACATTGGATTGACACCCCATAACAATGTGATAACATGGTACCAACGTTTTAATTTTATCCTGTTCAGGCGTTTAGTTGTTATTCGGGCTGGTGAACTCGCATATTACCGCATTGATGAGGAAGAACAGTCCGCTGCACTCAATATTATCCATCTCTCACCAGGAAGTATCGCTATCAACGCCGAGGACAGCAACACTTTTACCATAGCAACAACTAAAGAGAGTCATCGGTATGTCAATCAATGTTCAAATTATCTAGCGATCCCGTAGTACGAAGCTGACATGTGAAGCATCGAAAGCAGGCAACGGTGCTTGTGATTCGGCTTTCGGCGGTTTCTCCACTGAGCCTGTGTATCTCAGTTGGTAGAGCGCGAGTCCCGGAAATACTCCTGTTGATGGTTCGAATCCCACTGCAGGCTTCATTTTTCTAGTCTGTGCCTTGGCATGTGCGAATGAACAGCTTGATTTGGTACAACGTCTTCAATCGGCCTGGCGTAATATGATTTAAATGTTCAAATGAGGCATAACAACCAGTAAATAAAGTTTTATGGAATTTGGCGTTTTGCTTGTGCCAATGTATAACTGTTTTACTGAATGTTTTTTTTTAAATACAGAAATTTACGTACCAAAAGATTCTATTTGAATAAGGTACTGCAGATGTTTAATTATCTAGGCCAGCGGTGTTGAATAAGGTACTTTTTTTAATGGGGGCCAATTTTACCAAGTAAAGACGCCCGCGGGCCAACGTTTTTTTAGAAATAGAACACAAATATACGGGATTTAAGAAATTGTGGAATTTTGTTGCGTCAGCACGATGTACACTTCGTTTTTACCGGGAAATAAAGTTCCATGGAAGGCTTTTGCGTGAAGTCGCAAGTCGCCAAATCCTAAAAACCTAATCCGGACGATGGCGGGCCATACGGAACACAATTTGAAAAAAAAAAAACAGCTGCGGGCCACTTGAAATGCAGCCGCGGGCCGCACTTTGGACACCCCTGACCTAGGCAAATATAAACGAGATATTTTGAATAAAGCGATGAATTCAGACGTTTTTATTGTAATACATGTATTAAGAGCATGGTATACCTAATAATGATTCTTATTACGTAAAATGGTATAAAAAATTATGGATGATTCAGACTTTAGAGTTCAAAGTCTTTTTGAAATGCCGTCTAAGGTATAGATTTTCACACCTAAAGTTTTATGCATTTAAAGTCTAAAAGAAATGGCGTCCAAAGCAATTTACCTTCAAATTAGGCAACTTTTATTTATTTTTTTAGATTTCGTCTTCCGGAAAACGGACCGTCACTCGCTTGCTCTCAGGAGAAGATTCGTGATGAGTGGATTGAAGCTCTCCACGACGGATGCAAAAGACACTACCAGAAAACGTCATCCTCCGAAGAGGAAGAGGAAAATGAGCAGGAGAAGGAGCAAGAGTCCTCTGAAGTTGCTGACGTCAGAGACAGTTTTGACGTCATTTTAGAGGTAGGTAATTATTTTTTTACTGTACTATCTGTTGAAAATGTATTTTAAATAAATTGCAAAAACTTAACTAATACAATACACATATTAATGACAAAAAAATACAAAATATGTTAATGAAAATCGTATTTTTTTGAATTAACGAATATGGCAATGTCTGTCTTTGATAGGCCTGGATAATGATAAGTTTTCGGAAATTCTCGAATATAAAGCAGAGTTATTGGTTTATTAATGATTTCATGTTATTGTTACTGATTAAAAAGCGGCCATGATAGTAATTCCAAACAAGCCCGCCAATGCAAAATGTACCTCAATTGTTGTTCAGATGATTTGCTGTTGCAGAGGCAAAGAGTAAAAATCAAACCTATCTTTTACACAGGAGATGCAGAAGTTAAAAAGCACATACACGGAGCAAGAGAACAACAATTCTCTATCCTCCGAGATGAAGGAGAAGATTATGGCAGTGGAGAAGTTGCTCAGTGAACTAAAGAAGAGTTCAAAAACCCGGGAAGCCAGCAACAAATCACGGAAAAGCATTGGACCCATCTCCACACCCGTCACTGCTGAAACCCCGCCTATGACGTCACCCCCTAATGGCGTCATCACTGCGTCACAGGACAAGGATGATCAAACACGAGTGCGTTCGCTTGTGGAGTCGTTGATCATTAATACAGAAGAGATCGCCTTGAAAACCGAAAAAGAAACCCACCAGTATACTACAATCTCTAAAGTTCGGTCCAGTGAGAAGCACGCAGACAGTAACGGCACTCTGACTTCATTAAATGATGACGTGTTTGCCGATGAGAATCCGTATTCGCTTGCGGATGAGACGGTGAAGTTTTCCGCACTTCCGCCGCCTCCGTCTTTTCTCGCCGATTCCGCGATTTCCGAAATTCCCTCCAATCTTAGCTCTGGAAATTCCGAAATTCCCGCAACTGCCAGCTCCGAGATTTCCGCGGCCACGACACCAGACATGGTAAAAAGCGGGAACCAGGTGCCCCCTTTGCCACCCCCGCCTCCCCCTCCACTTGGGGTCCCGCCCCCACCGGGTGTGCCTGTGCCCCCGCCACTAGGAGGAATCCCAGCCCCACCTTCCGTTGCAGTCCTGGATACAGCTGAACCAAAGATCCAGATGAGGCCCTTCCATTGGCAACCTGTTTCCAAGCAACTGGTAGATTACATTCATTTTTGCGACTATTTACTTTACACTAACCAAAATGAGGTAGAACAAAGTTTTTTTGTAATACGGGTATTAGATAGTAAAGTTGTGTTTCAAAGGTAAGCGCTACGAATGTTTAGCTTTTTTGTCGGTGGTTCTAGTCCCGCCGTGGCCTTACCGAGGATAAAAACTGGCGAAACAACCAAAAATAGTATACGCCAGGCCTATTTAATGGCGTTGTACCAAATCAAGCACGTCTCCCAAGAATTCCCATATGGCAAGGCATAGACTAGAAACATCTAGATTGCGGTGGGATTCGAACCCACGACGTTTCAGGGCAAATCCCAGTATGAATGTATGTTTAACTTAGGTAACAAACAATGTTTCAGATTGGCAAGAGTATTTGGAAAAACATCGACGACTTCAGCTCACAAATCGACCAACAGGAGTTGATCGAAATGTTTCAAATCACCAATGACAAGAAGGGTCATAATTCTACGTCATCGACTCCCATGAGAGGTGATTACGTCATCATCATTAAAGCTATAGTTTGTTTTTTAGAAAGACAAAATCTTATTGTTGGTGTAAACAAAAAACTATAACAAACTGTAAAAAAACAATTTGACTGGAAAAGGTTGCGTTTTGCGACATGTTGTGTGATTTTTTGGGTATCATTAGTTTTTACCGAGTCTGTGTAACACTAAAAATTTTTTACAAAAAGGTATCATGTTTTTGCACCTAAATGTCTAGTGGGCCAAATATCATGTGACAAACCGCCCCTTACAAATCTTACTTTCTGTGATATGTTCTATTTTTGAGTATACGCTACAGACAGTGTACACTGTTTAGTGCAGCGGTTCTCAACCAGTGGGCCATGGAAGCATTTTCATTGGGCCACAGACCAATCAAATAGAAAGATTTTTAGGGATTTACTTTCATTTGTGTCACTACACTCAATTTTACAAGAATAATGGCTTGGGGAGGAATTTTAGGAATGTAAATTTATTTGAATTGATCTGTTTACGGTATAAAGTTACTTTGAGTTCTGCAACACCTTGTGTTTATGATGCAATAAACTACTTTGTGATTACAATAAAGCCAGATAATAGCAGCATATCCATTGTTTAATTACTCGGTCATAACTGAAAGTGCATGATTAAAAGAAGGGAAAGTGCTGTCTTATGATTTTTTTGTATGAAAGTTATTTTAAACTTATAATCTGTTTGAAATATGTTCTGCAGTTTTTTTTTGTGTGTCTGCATTCTTTTTTGTAAACATTTACTGGGCCACAGAATTTTTGAACAATGAAAATGGGCCATGAAAGAAAAAAGGTTGAGAACCACTGGTTTAGTATTTAGACCTACACGGGTTACCAGTGCCCTAGGTAAAAAGGCATAGACCGTATTGGCTAGAATATTCATCTAACGGCACTCCAGTTTGTTGGTAGTACCAGACTGACAAGCCATGGCCCACTATATCTGTTTGATGCCACAACTATAGCGTATAAACGAGAAATTATTATTTAAAAAAACTTGTTTTGCAACATTGTCCTATATTTGTAAAAATTTTGATTTTTGTTGGTTGTAGTTCAAGTGCTACCAAGTTCCTCGGAAACTCCCAAAAGGCGAGCCCTGGAAAGTTACTTGGATCATAAAACCGCACAGAACTTGGGAATATTCATGGCTGGGTTTAAGCTCAGAGGAGAGGAGCTTGTCCAAAAGCTTGCGATCATTAATGAAAACGACGGTGGAATATCGACTGAACAAGTCGCTGGGCTGAAAAAGTAAGAATGCTTGTGTATTTTGTAATATGCTTTAGGGATATGAACGACTCCGGTTAATCGCTTTGGGTTTCAATGCAAATTCCGTGTTATTGCATAGTGCATTAAGTCCCAATTTGTAGTCTTTTTCAGGTGAATTTTTTTTGATTGATTATTTATTTCGGTTAATCGCTATCGGCTTCAAATCCAAATTCCATTTTATTGCATATTGCATTTAGTCTTTTGGGGGTCAAAAAAATTATATGTTCGTTTGCACATTCCGGTTAATCGCAAGAACAAGATTGGAAAAATAAAGTTGCAATTAAGTAGAAAAAAATAGTTAAGTTATTCCCCCTCTATAGTAGGACTAGTTATTATAGCTCTTTGGACTTTAAAATTAGGCGTCCGTATTAACAAAACCTACAAACAAAATACAGTAAACCCCGGTTAAACTGCATGGATTCGGTTAATCCCGGAACTTCGCCTACATCGGACAAAACTTGAAGTACAAATGATTTGTAATGTGGTAAGACTTCGACTAGTCGACATCGGTTAATCTGGATCTTCGCCATATCCAGACAATTTTTATGGTCCTAATGGGTACGAAATAACTGGGTATCTTTAAAGGTTTTGTCCTGAACCGGAATTGAAAACTCTCTACGCAAAACACGAAGGCAGAGAAGAAGAATTATCAAAAGTCGACCGCTTCATGTCAGAGGTAAAAATATATCAGCAACGTTATTAAGCTTTCCACTCACTGACCACAAACTGAAATTTTTCCACCAGCTTTGTCACATTCCTCGTCTCAGCACAAGGCTCGAAGTTCTTACAACGATTCGGGAACTACCACAGGAGCTCGAGGCCCTTGGACCGGTAAGGGCGACGTAATTGTGTATTACGCTTTTTGTATTTTGGCTTGTGTTCGGCACTTAGAGCAAATTGGTTAAGTTATTCCGTTAGTTTCTAGAATTACACAGTTTCTACTTCAGACTCAAGCCCATTTTTGTAATTAGTGTTTAAGCAAGCAACAGTTTAAACTACTACAGCAAAAACAACTCAAATATTTTCAAACCGTTATTGTCAAATTAAACGGCGAAACACTAAACGTATTGATATCCTTAAACTAGGTAACCGAACGAAGTACCATACACTTTATAAAATTATGAAAATTATTTGAAAATGCCATTTATGTGCTACTTCCGTATTGGCACGTAACTTTAGCGTTTGTCGTTTGTTACAGGAAGTAGAATTATCGTTGCGCGCATGTCACGAACTTCTTGATAGCAAATTATTCGAAATCCTTCTATCTTACATTCTTTCTGTGGGAAATCTTATCAATGCGTCCAACAGCAAAGGAACAACGAAGGGAATTCGACTTTCAACTTTACAAAAGGTGATTTTTTGGATCAATTATATTCCGTGAAGCTGCTGGCATTGCACCCTGTTCCGACTATAAAGTTTAATCAGTGCAGCTGTTGTCAAGACGTTGGTCGTTTTGGTTAGCGTAGCTCTCTTACAGCACTAAAGTTTGTCGAGAGCAATAGAATAAAAAGCCCACAAATTCTGTTCGATGCCACAACTGGGCAGAAAACAGGTTCATTTTTATATTCGACGTTTTTGTGTGGAAAAATTAAATTCCTGCGGGACTTGGAAATATCAACCGGGCGAAGTAATAATTTCTACTTTAAACTGGCTTGCGTGGTCTTTCTCGCAACACAGGACACAACATGACAATTGAAAACTTTATTCAAGACAAAAACTTTATCACAAATATTTTTTTGACACGGCAGACTTGTATAATGCGAACAAACGACCGAAAACGGACCTTGCTTCAAGTTGTGCTAAGGATTGTGAAACATAACACCCCCCAAGTTTTGGACCTCCAACAAGAGATGACGTCACTAAGCAAGACCCAGTCACGTGAGCGGAACTTCCTTGTTTGGATTTGTGACGTCATTTTTGTTTCTGTCATGTGATTATGATGTTTTTGCTTTCAGATTCGGCAAAGGGGCTATTGGCTGAGATTGATAGTAAGTGGAATTTTAATTTTACTTGTCAAGTAAATTTTTGCTTCAAACTCTTACATTTATTTTTTGTGTATCGCATGAATCATGGGTGGGCAACCTTTGTTACTGTGGGGCCAAATACAATTACCAAATAAATGTAATATAACAGCCAACTTCAAAGTTTAATCTCGTTTTAAGCTAATGCTGACTGTTTTGCTTTTCAAAATAAGCCACATGCGTCATGTATTTTCAGGTCCAATGAATATGTTTGAATTTGTGTTTAAATTTTTGAAAAAGACCTAACCAATTTTGTTTCATGTAACATATATTGGTTTTATTTGCATTTCTACTACCACATCTACATTTTTTCTTCGTGTGCAAGATCATTTGCTGTTGAAACTAAATTGATTTTTATTTGTGTACAGTCATGCGTAAAAGCGTGATCAAGGTGCGAAAGAGTTGTGAGCTTCTGAAGAAGAAGAAATATCATCCCACCAAGGAGGATCTCCAGTTTTGCAGCGACGCTGAGGTGAATTAGTTAGCAATACATTATTTCAGTTCTCCCTCAGATGGCCGAGTGGTTAACGCAAACGCCTTGTGCTCACAAACATTTCTCTGGCCCCTTGCTTAATGTTTATTTGGACAAGAAACTTATGTCTCATTTCTTTAACCAAGAGGAACCTTCGGGGCTAAACTAAGCTGAAATCACTAACTTTCTAAGTCAAAAAAAAAAAAAAATTCAAAAAAAAAAAAAAAACTGTTGTACAGTTTCAATCTTTTTGCACAGGCTTCTCTTGGTGCCATGGAAAACAGTATAACTCAGCTGAGCGAGAAATGCATGGAGATCAAACGAACCGTCACCAAAGTGCTCGTCAAGTTTGGGGAATCCCCGGATTCAGACTCCCAGGAGATTTTTACCAGCGTCCGCGAATTCCTTGACCATTTCAAGAAAAGTTTGCCGCCGTAGGAAGTCCGATTCTTCACCGGGAACCGACTTTCATTGCCGATATTTAACTTTGAAAATAACGTTGGATTTAAGGGTTCAAAACAGTGGTTCTCAATCTTATACGGACCGCGTACCACTTTCTTTATCGCTGCATACCCCCTATCCTAAACCCTGTTTGAAAGGATAAATTGGGAATAGGCCGATTTTCTCGCCCTAACTAGCATATTTAGTAATTTCGCAAGACACGAGTTTCGCCCAAACCAGGGCTGACCAGTTGGGTCAGTTGAGTTGCAATTTTAGATTGGACTTAAATTAGGTGCCACAGAAAGCTGCTAGCGTACCACCTGAAAAGTCTCGGCGTACCACAGTTTGAAAACCACTGATTAAAAACATAATTTGTAGATTATGGATAGGAAATTTTTAAAACATGTTAAATAAGTTAGAACGCTTGTGTTATTTAAATACAGATCTGAAAAGGACTTTATTAGCTTTTGTTACTGCCAATATCCTTTGTAATTTGTATTAGATTTTTACCAATGGCTGAGCAAAAAGTTTTCACTATTTATAGCCCTATGCTGGGAAAATGTATGTAAAAATGCACTACACTTCGTAGTATTGTCTATCTATCAGTCGTTTTTCTGCAAATATGATTTTTGCCTGTAAAACGTTCAAACGCAATTTTACGAAAATTCCGCATATTTCATGTGCTCTTCATATTTTTACCGCTTTAATTGTTCTTTCTTTTTTCCATTTATTGTATTTACTGTTTTTCACTTGTGATGATCATTCGTGTTTACGAAATGTAACAACTTTTTTCCCGCTTTTCCATTAAAACTTGTGTCCAAGCCTTCATGAAACCTAAGAAGCCTTGCTCAAAGATTTCAAAACTCCAAAAAGGCAATTGTTTTTGACTCATAAACAAAAACAGAATGGTGATAAACCAGACAGCTTTTTTACACAAAGCTAAAAATGTCACAAATAACGTTTTCTAAAAAATTTTTAACCACCACATCTTTGTGGAAGAAAATTGAAACAGGAATTTCCGCATGGTGACGCTAACGCAGCAAGAATATCTGATCCGAGCGCAGTCATATTAATTTTCAACTTTTCTTTTCGTTTTTTGTAATCAAGCTTTCGTTTTAATTTCGCTATGTGGTGAATTTAAAAACTTTATGAACCCAGTATTTCCAAAGCTTTGGTTGAGAGTGGTTAAATTTGTTGTGGCGCCATTTCGGCCTTTGAAAGTTTCATTACAAAAATGTTAATGGGGCTTTTCTTAATGCAAAAACAAAATAACAATGAATACTAATTACAGCGATTATTAAAAACAGGCAAATACAGTGTTCAAGTGCGAAAATAGCAACTGTTAAAATTTTTATACCAACAAAACAGATCATGTAGCTAAGTGATAAATATCATTAGTTTCAGATGGCATTTGTATCGCTTAAGATTCACGCAACGTCCTGCCACTAAATCAATAAATATTGCATTACATAAATCGAAATTCCGTTTTGCGTCACTGAGCCGTTTGATTGATAGATATTCGAATGCGTGACATATGACGTCAGCACCAAAAATTACCCTCCAGCCAAATTCCTGAGGATGCCTGTCCTGTATCGTACATATTTTACTGCCATATTTATTAAATTTGAACAAACAAATGTTAAGGAATTTTAATTGTTGTACAAACTCAAAAAAATGTTTTAGTTTTTAATATACGCTTGCTGCATTATTGGCATTTTATGAATCAAATTTTGAATTTTTTTAAACGCTGATGCCACGGATTATGTTTCACTTACAGTTTTGTCTGAAAAAAGGTCGAAGGTTGTCTCTTGAGTTCTTAAACTTAGAGAAGTGGGTTTGTCCGTTTTATGCCACATAATTACAATTATTCCTGTAATTATAAGTAGTGTGTAGGATGCCACAAGCCATGGCCGTAAGGCGATGATTAAGGCTCCGTTGAAGCTAAAATGATCAGCCAACTGCAGTGATAAGAATCAGTTTGATTTTAAATTAACAGTGATATTTGAAATTTTGGTTTTTCGTCTTTACTTTCTTGAAAATCGAATTGGGAGAAATAAATTTCGTTTTGGGTAATTTCTTAAAATTTATTGACGTAAAATAAATTTTGACTACTTTTTCAAATTTTTGCAAAGTCAGCGAATTTTCAAAGCGAAACTGAATCTTTACAAATATTAAAAGGTTTAAATTGAAACGAAAGTAAGTTTTTGCAAAATTTTAGACAATCATGGCTCGTTTAACAAGGTGTATAGAAATTATAAACAATTAACTAAACCTGTTTGTGGGTTGCTAATCTTACTAAATACAA
This sequence comes from Phallusia mammillata, assembly GCF_965637545.1. Classification (NCBI taxonomy): domain Eukaryota; kingdom Metazoa; phylum Chordata; class Ascidiacea; order Phlebobranchia; family Ascidiidae; genus Phallusia; species Phallusia mammillata. Next base: position 31,384,189 of record NC_137252.1, on the reverse strand, counting down.
ACAATTCAGTCTATATTATTATGGTAACAAAACATAGCACAGTTGTCACGATTTTTTGTTGAAAACAGAGTAAGTAGGGTTAATAGAGTTAGTTTAAGGTTTTGGTGTTCAGGTAAACCAACATTTAAAAATTCCTATATTTAAAGCAAAGGCCATAGTTTTGTATATGTTGGCCATTAAGGACTTCATTGTAACTTTTACATTCACAAAATGTATCACTTTTCTGATATTTCACTGTCTGATCTTATTTTTTATCCTGATGTTCAATTGGCTTGAAAATGAAGCAGTACTTTCTAGACTGAATTTTGTTGTTTACAAAAAGGTTATAGTAGTTTCAACAATGATTGTGTGCATGGCATACTGTACCGAATTTGAAGCTAAAGCACATGTTTAATGTCAAACACATTTCTGTCAAGTTGTAATAATCACAATGTGTACAGCAGTGCATAAATGCTTGGCAAAACCTATACCAACCACAAAAAGCATGCAATCTAATTTTTAAACTTTTTGTTTAAAAATTCATGCTAGAGGGCTGCAAAAAGTTTAACCCCTCAGGTTTAAAAAGAGAAAATTTTGTAACATTAACAGCAGTTTCGAAGCTATATGCTTTTGCATACACATGTGGTTGTGTTATTGTTTTATTAATATTAACTTTGTCTTAGTCTGGTTTACAACACTGGTAAAAAATCTGTTTGTTGCAGCCTTGTTATCCCAGTGTCTGACTTTTGTAAATTTTTACTCCATAAAGTGTTTTAAACCTACCTGCCAAATATGGCAATGAATGACGATGATCCAGTTTCATTTTCATCTGTCGAAGAGGAACTAAATTACTGGAAAACAAATGCGAAAAGATATCGGGAATTGTAAGTTTTTGTTTAATTCAGGGTTGGGCAACCTTGTTACTGTAGAGTCGATTATAAATGTCAAAATTGGATCGCGGGCCGCACATGTGCATAACACAAAGTGATTTTGCTTTGTTTCTTACCAAATATGCTTAACTACAAGTATAATTCGTATTTGATTCTAGTCCAAGCATCTCAGCGGGCCGCACAACCTTTAATGAAGGGCCGCATGCGGCCTGCGGGCTGCAGGTTGCCCACCCCTGGTTTAATTTGTACAGCTTATTTCGGGATGCAAGAATATCAATTAGAAATTTCCATTCATTTTATTGTGGAGGCCTTTACTGCCTCAAGACTCAATTCCAAAGAAAAATACCAAAAGTATTGATCTCAATAGGCAGGCATTGATTTTTAGTTGTGGCTGGTTTATTGCCCTGTCACATAAAGGCCTTCATTTATTGCTAATTGGGCAGTGACCAGAGTCACAGATGGCCCAATAATATGAAGCATGTTGCTTAATGCCAGGGACCTATTTTTTAAAAAGTATATCAAACTGAACTAACAATCCCAGAAATTATAACCACATAAGTTTGAAAGTAATTGCAAATATGCCTTATTTCAGCTCTGTGAACAATATAAATTATTCTTTGCTTACAAAAGTTGTCTAATTGTTTACTTTATTGTTTGTGACTATAAATCAGTGTAGTGTTGTCAACATAAAAGAATAACTTGCATTTATGACAAAAATAGTGAAGTTCCAATACTATTGCATTTGATGAATTAACTGTTGCTGCCAGGCATAATGTATCAACCAATTTTTAGCTCTTCCAGTAGTCTTTATTATAATATGCCGATGTTTCGATGTCCCATACAAGACTTCATCAGGGTTATGACATAAATTGAAAACACAAAGTTGTTATAAGGCAAAAAGAGGGCGGTGAAACACACAAAAGCTATGTTAAAAATTGCAGTGTGCACCAATGGTTGAATGATAACACTATTGCATTTAGTTAACTTTTAAGTAATCTATATTATTTGACTTTTCTTTCTCTACACAGGACTGATGAGGTCCAACAGGAACTCCAGGAATTTCGTGAATGCAGCGAGGAATTTGAGAAGGAACTTGAAGTTCAACTTGAACAAAATGAAAAGCAAATGAAGGAACTAAAACAACAAAACACCACCCTCACATTTGAATATGAAACACTAAAGGTTTGTGTTGTATATCTTTGTTTCTGTCAATTTGCAGAATTGGGTTCTAAAAAATTGTGCTTTTCTTAGGGTAAATGTAGCTGCGCAAACTGGTTTTGTTTGTGCAGTTTTATGTATATAATCTACCGCAGAAGAATGCTTGCTAGTTACTTGTCCACCAAAAATGTTAAGCACCTGTAGACTTTAAAGTCACACTTGCAGTAAAAAGTAAAGCACTTATCTGTATTACAAGTATAGGACGATTTTGTATGACCTGCACAACAACTGATAATATATTTCCAGAAAAGTATAATATGCCATTTTTCTGAAAATAAGTTGCATTTGTTGTAAATTGTTTATGTATATGCATCTGTATATATTGTGGTTGCATGCACATTATTCAAACCAGAAACCAGTTACAGCATGAAACAAGTATGGCTCATACCTGTGATATAAAATTCAAATGTTCTGCCAATTATGTCAAGGTCATTGGTAACTTATGGGAATATACAGAATTGACATGTCAACTACTGCAAACATACATGAACTTCTGCAAATAGATCTTAACGTCTATATTCAAATCACGATGTCAAGTGTAGGGAGAAAAATGTTTCTTTGTTGAGCTGGTCTGACTTGCTATGCATTAATGATTCATGTATTGACATACAGGCTGTTTGAAAACCTGCCGTTAAACATTACGTCATTTGATCTGAATGCATTTATGTGCAATGTGTAATTCGATACTGACCAAATTCTGCCAAAAATTAACAAAATATTGCATACAGAAGCAAAATATGTATGTTGTTTGTTATGGTGCAAATTTTTGTTTTTTTCCTTACCTTTGTTCCATATATTTCGCTGTTGGATTTGTATAGGTTTGTCACTTATGATAACCAAGTAAAATTTGTATTTTTTTACTAGAAAGCCAACACTTTTGGGCAAACATTTGTAACCTATTTCAGTTAAAATTTGTTTGTGACAAAAAATGTGCAAAAGTCGGAAAATGAAAGTCAAGCGGTTATCAAAACTTTCTGTTTTCTGAGAATAAATGCTGATTAAATTTATTTTTAGGGAAACAGTTTAATTTGTTTAAGGTTACGCTCATCCTATGGAGAGGTGTGGCTTAACATTCATGCGATGCATTGTCCCACACCTTGCATTGGTCAAATCAATACATGCTCTATTACATTCTGCATAGAGGTGTTGACTGACATAATCCACATAAAGTCAGGACTGTGTCTGTTCCAGTGCTTAGCCATAGCTAGCTGGTGCTATCCACATCAATGTCCCTGACTTTATTAAAAAGCCATCATAAGGCTTAAATCAGATTTGCTTGGTTATTATTGAGCTAACTTCCAAGGCATAGTGTCTTTGAAACAGCGTGAAATTAACTTGGTTGATTTTGGGTATTAGTTGTTCAGCCCGGTGGTACACAAACCAGACAGCATAATTTATTGCTCCTGTTATTTGTGTAAAACACACTACCCTAAGGGCATACAAACAAAAAGGTAGCAAGTACATAGTTTAGGTTCTTAAAGTGACATAATTTGTTTGTGTACATGCTTGTAAAACGTAGTCTCACAAACTTACTGAACAAAAAATACAACTATTTCAAGTGCAACATAACACCTAATGCAAAACTAACTAATTTCTTTTTCATGTTCTTTTACTTGTCAAATTGTGGCAAATATTTCATCTTTTTACTAAAATATTGAAAATTTTGGAAGACTGTACACAGATCTGTTTATAAGTTTAATAAGTAAAATAATGACAAAAATTGACTTAAAAAGTGACATGCATAATTGTTTAAACATTTCGGCAAATGCTCATGCCATCTTCAGTGATATGAGGAACCACATCAGTTACACCTGTTTGTAACCACTTGAGCCACATAAAAGATTGACAAAACAGTGTGAAACAAGCATTTGAACAATAAAGCATGTCGCTTTTTACATCTTTTTGGTCTGTTATTTTCCTCATTAAATTGAATACTTTATTATATTAGCAAATTTTGTTTTCAGGATCGATACGAGAAACAACAAGAGGAGCGATATCGACAAGTTTCCGAGCTTCAAAACGAAGTTGCGAAGTTAACAGCAACCAAACAAGAAATGACAAAAGACATTCGAGAACTGGAACAAAGTAACGACGACCTTGAAAGATCAAACAGGTAAAACTTGAAAGATCAAACAGGTAAAACTTGAAAGATCAAACAGGTAAAAACCAACACTTAATATTAATACCTTTGAAACTTCACAGTTTTAATGCTAAAATCACTGATGATACAAATTAGTATTTGCCAAATATTTGATATTAAATAGTTTGTGAGCCAGTATGTTTGTCATAAAGAGGTAGAAACCAATTTAGCTTTTACTGTGCAACGCATTTTCATCACTATTGCCCACTGATCTGTTCAGTAATCTATGTGATATAATGTGATACTATGACTCATCCTTTTATACTGATTTGTTTTGTTGATACCTTGTAAGGTGAAAGTATAGTTGAAATTTTGCGCGAGAGCAAAACAGCTAGAAAAACATTTTTTGCTTCGTTCTTGAATTGCAGTTTTGGATTACCACATCAAATATATGTGGTATATTTTATAAAATAGAGAAGTTAATAGCCTTTTTGGCCAAACATACTCACGATAAAACAGTTTCCCAATAGTCAATCACCAAGTCAGAATTCCTTCTTTCGGTTATGAAATTCCTTCCATTGATGATCATCCCGTACATTTACTGTAATTTTCTTTATTCAATTGATATACTTAACTTTGTGAGTAAATAATCAGATTTATCACCATAGATATTTAAGTCAAACTTAAAACAACAATTTAGGTACCATCGACTAATCAATTTCCTTAATAGCATGTATAACTTCCCACTGGTTAAGGACCACTGTGACAAAACAATACGGTATTGTCTGCCTATTTTGTTTGCGATTTTTGGCATATACTTTTGCCCACATACCAAAGCTGTTCAGCATCTAACTACAAATAATAATGTTATGTATGTCAAACTGAAATTTTGGTCTTTAATAACAGCCGCTTCATTTTAGAAACACCATAATATCGCTGGACGACTTCGAGCATCGTCTTAATCAAGCACTTGAGCGCAACGCATTTTTGGAAAGTGAACTTGACGAAAAAGACTCCCTTGCTACAACTGTGCAGCGGTTACGAGATGAAGCGCGAGGTAAAACACACTAGTTTGCCTTTACACACAAACTCTAATGTATTACTTAATAATGTGGTAATTTCCTTTTTCTTGTACTGCTTTAATGAACCTGTTACAATGTTAGAGACCCAAATCACAGACCTATGTTGGTATGATGTCTGTAAAAAAATCTGTTTTTATTGCATGCCATTTTGTTATACTTTGCCTTGTTTTTAATAAATATTATATAAAGGCTCAGATTATAACATAGTTTTGCATTATTTTTACATCTTTATTCTGTTATGCTAGCCAATTGCCACATTTTGAGCTAAAAACTGTTTTTCTCTAGAAATATACATATGAAGATAGCATTTTATGTGTAAAAATGGTTACCTTACACCCCCCTGAAAACTGATAATCACTCACAGATCACTGATGACTGCATAAGCATTTGCCGAAACATCTAAGCCACAAAGCATGTCACTTTTACATCTATTTTGCCCATTTTATTTCTCATTAGACTCTAATGTTAATTTATTGGAAAAATGTCTATGACAAAATTCTACATGGTAACAAGCATATTTGTATAATAACAATAAATTTAAACCAAACTTTTGTGTGTTTTACTCAACTTTTATTCTGTTTTAGATCTTCATCATGAGTTGTCTGTTCGTCAGTTAAAAGGTTCGAGTAACAAACCTGAAGCCGAAGCAGACGCTGCAAATCATCCAAACCCTACACCTGATACAAATCATCCGGTAAGTCACATTCACATAGTAGCAATGTTTTGTAGAGTTTAATACCCTTTCTAAAGCCGTTAAATTTTATACTTTTTTGGCTCTCTCCCTTTACTTAAAAAGTGCTTTGAGCTTTCATAACTTACAATGTATTACTATGTATGTATAATCTACAGCAAGGGTGGGGAACCTTTTTGTTTGTAAAGGCTCACCAAACGGTTTATCGACACTCGTTTAGGCTGCACAGACAGGCCAAGGACAGTGGTGTTCAAACTTTTTGACTCACAGTATGGTTGTTTTGCTATTTCCTTGTAGAGTTGCAGGACTTACGGTCCAAAATAAATTTCCTCACTACATTTCCACCTTTACTACAACATTCAGGGTTTATTTAACTCGCTTGTTTACAAATATCAATCTAAGAGCAGCTTGTGATATCACAGATGAGTTTAAGACATCTGATTATGCGCAAAGCCTTTAGGTCGCAGGTTCCCCACCCCTGATCTACAGCATTGCTGTGTATTGACTGGTAAAGAGCTTTGGATGTGGCAAAACTATGCATATTTTCTAATTTGAAAAATGCCTTAGTCAGTGTGATATAATTTAAAAAGTCAAAATTACATTGCTTTTCCAGTTATCCTTTAAAACTGTTTGCAACATTGCCTGTCCTTCATTGACTGTGAAATTAATATTTTCACATAAAGTTTTAAACATTTTAAACATTACTTTATTATTATCTATAACTTAAAAAAAAACATTTATAGCAGACACCGCCAGTCACACCATCAACACCCACAGCTCGCACAAAGAAACTTTTTACAAACGGACATATACCGACAGTTACTCCAATCAAGTCGACTCCAGAATCACATCGACAAAAACGTAAGTTTGTGTGTTGCACTATAACGGTAACCACACCGGTGGAACTCAATACTGCATGGTATATACATGTTACCACATGTTAAGCAGTTTTAATGGACATAAATATACTTCATGCAAAAAACTATAATTTTACTTACTTTAGAATGCACTGACAGTTAGTACTATTTGAGTTGGGGTAAGGGTTTGTAATGCAAGTGCACTCTAATCTGGTCTCATTTACCCTTGTTGGGCATATGTTCTCACGTTCCTCAAACCATGTGCCATACCATGCAGTATACTGTGCGCTTTACCATGCAGTTAACATGCAGGTACATGCTGTGTCATGCAGTATATAGTGTCGATCGTAACCACACCTTTTCTTGAACCATGCCTAAGAACTGGTTACTTGTTTATTAATCAACTTTTTTGATGATGTCTTTAAATATGAATTTTTTGGTATTACATCTTATACGTGCATGTTGAGTTGGGTGCTAAGCATTTTTTTCATTGCCTGTGTTTTTTGAATCAACTAATTAGTAAAAATGTCTTGTGCCCTGCAGATATTACTCATAATGGCTTGGAACGAACTCCACTCACACCATCAGCAAGAATATCAGCATTAAATATTGTCGGGGATCTTCTGCGAAAAGTTGGGGTAAGTGATATTTTGTGAACAGCAAAACTGATTTAAACTGTAAAACCCACCAAGTAGAAATGCATGTCAGTGAATTTAAGACAGGCTGAATGTACAAGTAAAAATTATTCAACAAAAAGTTTCGCAAACAGTTAAAACAGGGGCCAGCAGTTAAACTGTGGCACTTATTATAAAACTCACTTGCGAAGTGATTTTTCATTTTTTTTTTTTTTTTTGATTTTTTTTTTCATGATTTTTTTTTTCGAGATTTTACTTTGTTTTTCAGTTTGTTATGATGTAATTGCCTGAAAAACGCGCCCTAAATAATGAATATGTATGCTTTCTGATTACAACTACTGATTTTATACACAAAACTGATATCATACACAAAATGTTGGTATGCAACGCCATTGACGCTTAAAAGGTTGCCAAACCCTGAATTAGAGGGTTAAACACCAACACATAGAAGAAAGGATTACCCTTATTTTATTGATTTACCTACTGATGTTAGGCAAAAGGTTCTACACTATAGACTTGCAAGCTCTATGTTTACAAAGTTAAGGATTTTAGGTCACATATTTGCGACATCTGCATTTGGTATCATTAATAGAATCTTAAACTGTTTAACATGTAACTTAAAGGCAAGAAACTGGGCCATTAAGTGGTAATTTTTGTACATCTTATTGGCAAGGCAAACTGGTGCATGTGATTTGTGGCAATAGTCTTTTTTCATCCAGTCCAAACTTGAATGCTGTTCACTTAACAAATTTCTTATGATATTAATTTTCAGGCTTTGGAATCGAAACTAGCATCGTGTCGGAACTTCGTCCAGGAACAGCCGACGTGGACAAGCAAAAGGAGCAATTCAACGAAACTATCTGAAAGGTAAACTACCAGTATGCCCTTCATTTGTTTGCTGCTAACAAACACCATTGACTGTTAAGTAATGGCTTTGTAAATAGCAACAGAAAGAATGAAATGAAAGTCCATTTTATCACCCCTCGTGGTGTTGTAACTTGTCCCCTTTGTTGTTTTTTGTTAAGTCCTTTTTTATACATGACGATTTCCTAGTTGTAGGTTGTTCACTGTATGTATGAGCAGATTTTATTGGAAAGGCATTCTGTGCCTGTGCAGTGCCTGAATTGTAAAAAATTACAACCTAAAACATTTTATTATTGTGGTAGCACAAACTATTTATACATGGCTAGCAAATTGAACTGTAAAAACAGTGGCACTTTTAGTCCCTAAAATTTACAAAAAATGCTCTTATAATTGCACATTTGTAGTAAATCTTTTCTTGTTAATAAAATCTCCTTTAAAGCAGTAAAGCAATTGTGACGATTCAAAGCCATTTTTACACTGATTTTTTTTGCACATTTGTAGAAAATAAACTAGCAACAATATACGGTCACTGATAAGTAGGGCAAGTTTTTGTTGCACTAAAAACGTGAGAAAGTTGCACTTAATTTCAACAAAAGTTGCAGTAAAAAGTTGCATTTATGCACAAGTTGCATTTATGCATACTTCTTGGAGTTAACATGACTAGTGGGCTGCAGGTTGGACAATCCCTGCCTTAGACTGTCATTTTAACAGATATCAAGGTTATCGCTTTTTACTTGCAAAATAACGAATGCACTTTTATATGAAACTTTATGCTTGGCTGGGATTGTTGAACTTCTAGCTTGCAAGCCAACTGTTGCGTCATAGATAACATGGAGATGCAGCTAATCCATCACATAGCTCTTTGTTATGCAAATCAAAGAGAATAGAACCATACTAAAAATAGTTTTATAGCATGTTTTTTAAATCACTCCTTTACATTTTGCACAATACTTGATAAAAGTTGCAGTCAAAAGTTGCACGAAAAATAGAAAAAAGTTGCAACATAAAATTCCTACAAACAGCTTATAACATCATACTACATAAATTCTGAGTATTTAGGAAGCTGCCGGAAGCTGTAAAAAAAAGTTGCAAAAGTTGCAAAAACTTGCCCTACTGAAAAGGTTATCAATTGTTTGTTGCATTGGCCAGGGCTTCCTACCTTTTTACTCCACTGCCTTTATATTTTTTTGATGAATAAAAAACTTTTTGTTCAAGTACTAGTTTACCTGCATTAAACAAAACTGCCGTTTTTACTTTAACGTTAACTTTTTAAGCAACTTTTTATGGTTACTGTAATGGACATAACAAAACATTTTATTTTTTTCAGTTCACAAGGAGCGAAATCGGAACAACACAACAGTCGACCCCCAGCTACTGGAAACGTAAAAATAAGGGTGTGATGACATCACGAGTATAAGAAAGAAGCTGTCATGGTCCAGTGCACACAGCATGCGGCGCACTCCAGGGTGTTCGTCAAAGAGAAGTTGCTTTCCAAAGACTTAACTGCATTCTGGGTTGACATCGACAAAACAAAGCAATTTTTTTACCTAATCAAAACTAACTGAGTGACATACTGCGGAGGGGTTATGGTAAAAGTGGGATTTTTGGTTTCCAGTTTTTGTGTTTGTAGACCATTTGGATTTAAGGTGTCAATGGGATGTTTAAGGTAGGGATAGGGTATAATTTTACTTAATTTATTGCAAAATATGACTCTAATTTTACAGGAAATAGTAAATTTCTGATTTGTATTCATAAAATGTTGGCATCTTGTAGAAAAAATATTTTAATTGAATTTTTAAATGATCTTGGAACTGCAGTTAATTTATCATTATTCATTCGAAAATGTAACTTACCATTCACATAAAATTGTCTCTGGTGCATCCTAGTGATCAGAAACCGCTCTCTGCTACGCTCTAGCGAAATGTTAAGTCTATCGACCTGTTCCATGTATTTATGTGTAAATATTTAAGATTTCTGTGTTTATCTTTCTGCTATTTTTCTAAATTTCAAGTATTTCATGTTCTTTTCTAGAAAAAACTAACTTTTCGTTTTTGCTGTTGCTGAATGCCGTAACATAGAAAATGCCTGGCGATTTAGTGAAATTTTGGTCTGCGCCATTTTACGCTTCTAACATGTATATGGTTCTAGTAGTTTGTTGTTTGCTTGGTACAGGTCCAATTGGTTTAGAATGCACAGCCATCATAACTTGTAAGCCACAGTAATTGAAATGTACGAAAACATATGACAAAATTTGTTAAGTATTAAATCTCAGTTGCAAATATATTTCATAATCGGTTTCCATAATTTTAATATTGTCAGGTTAAATGTGGGCAAGTATACTACTAGAAAAATAAAACAGGCATTTCTTACTCTCTAATGCTTCTAAAATCTGCTTTCGTTTGCTTTTTGACGTCGTCCGAGCACCTACTATGACGTCACTATTGTATTTATTATGTCACACGTTGCAACAAACATTTTCCCGCAAGCATTTGAAATTTTTTTCTTAGCCGCCATCAGTTTTAGACAACCACGGTCGGCGGTGATTTCCCTGATGCGCAACTGTCTGTTTTTATTCCTTTTTAGGCCGTTCGCTCATCCGACTTTATGCACTGTCCGTTTCCGTGTATTCTTCTCTTCTCTCATCCACTATTTCGGGTGGCGCGAACTTTTTATCTCTTCGTTGTTTTTTCTTTTGGTTCTGAGCTCAAATACAAATAATAAGACCTTAAGAGTACCTGTGGATTTTTTTATGACGCTGTTGTACGTCATAATAAACTGATGACGTCATTTGATAACGCCCGACGCCCGAACTGCAAGGCGGGATATCATAGGACGTTAAATTATGGCACGAAATTGCATCATAAACATCTAATACTATATCAACAAAAGTTCAGCTCTATAGAATACATAACTTCAAAATAAATTTTGCAAATAAGCAAAAGCTACACAGCGTTGCTCAATTGTTCTGGACCGGAACAAAAATTTGAGGTAAACACCCAGAGGTAATTTAACGCCGTGCTTTGTGAACCGATTATTCACAGTGTGGTCCAACTTGTAGCAAATAAAAAAGGCCTAAATCACACACAAAAACATTAACAAATATATGTTGATGTCTCAAACAGACGAAGCGTGGCCTAATTTGTTGTAGATGAAATAAATCAAATACAAAACGCGAACAAATATTCTTGAAAAGTTCGTCTTAACCAATGTAGAAAATAATTTTGCAGTGTTCCTTCCGGTAACATCTGTTTAGCAAAATTACCTCCGAAAGCGCCGATTAAACACTTGTAATATGAGTAAAAGGCCGACCGGAAAGGCGCGTTACAAATTACAAGACAACCTTCGTCCGACAGCATGTAATGATAAGCTTTGTAAACTAAATTTGCTGAACCGGCGAAGCAAGTTTCCTACTCATACAGTCAATTCTACAAATATGTTAACATCAATGCAAAGGTGTCATAGAACGCAGTTGTTTTCGTGTATTCTGGCGTTGCTGACATGCTTGTTGTCGGCGGTTCAAGCAGGCATTTTAGAAAATGCTTATTCGAAATAGTTTTGCATCGAAGCAGAGACTACTAGTAGTTTTCGTCTTTCATCTCAAGGTACAGTTTTCACAATCGAATTTGGCCCATTTTCTGTGCCAATTTAGAGATTTTGGTGAAAATCTACTCACAGAACAGAGGTTCTTATAACTAAGGGTAAATTTTTCTTGTTGAGAGAGGAAATACTTGACATAAATTTTATCTATAGAATTAGCCAAGGGGTACCTAGAAGAGAAAAGATTGGTTAAATCTAGGAAACATATTGTTAAGTTCATTGAGCTCTGAAAATGCCAACAAAACTGTATTTTGTCGGATATTTGGGGGGTTAAAAAGGTGACAAAAAAGCAAAAAACGCGTTCCTCTTGATTGGAAATGGCGCTATGGTCCAGCGCTTCTCATTGGTGTCAATGCGGAAGCTTTTGAGATTTATTTAGATTTTGCGCTGATAAACGTTGGTGTTGGCGTGGAGTTATCTTTAACTTGACATTCATTCATTCCTAGTCGAGTTTTGCTCTGAACCTTCCCTCTCGCTGAATTGCATCCGTATTACCAGCTGTTAGTGTTTGGCTGTAGTTCGATTTCAGACTTTTCTTAATTTTGGTGTTTACTTGTTTGTTCAGTTTAGCTAATGTGATGCATTTAAAAAAGGCTTAGCAAAGATCACTGAACAGAATACAAGTTGTGTATCTTTTCTGGCAAAAAGATTTTTGCTTTTCAAGCTTTTTTATAAAATCTTTTGCATTAGATTTTGACTTTGAGCAATGTTGCTAATTTTTTTGTGCAACTTTCTTAAGTTAAGCATACTGCTGTTGGTTAAAAATAAGTGTATTTGCAAGATAAACACATACTATTATCATGTTTTTAAACCAGATTACAATAAAATGCTCCAATTTTGCCAGCCTAAACATAAACAATCTAATGACCGAATTGAATTTTCAGACAATTTTTGAACAAAACTACGAAACTTTTATTTATTGAACTGCAATCATTTACAGATGTAAGTCACCACAATCTACTCATATGCTGTAAAAATTTGGTGCTTGCTTTTTATTCCACGGTAAAAATTTCTGGTGTGGCCCTGCGTGCAAACATACGGTGCCATGATGGCTATAAACTATCCGGGCCCGGCCACTGTGGTCCGAGGTATCACGCCGCCCCACTTCGAATCTGAAATGGAGCGACAGTCGATCATGAATAAACTTGGAATGGGAAATTTAATGACAAAATTTTCAACGAAACCAAAGCGCCTGGAGCAAAGAACATTCCAGGTTTGAACATGAAAATATTTTGTGATTTGTCTGCTTCAATAAAACTCAGTTGCTTTGAATGATTTTGCATTGTAGCCAGTGGTGGGATTTAAATGTTTTGTTAGTCAGTTCTGTCACAAAAATCATATTTTTCAGCCGGTTCCGTTATTAAAACTCCATTGACAGTAACCGGTAATGCTAACTGGTTCGCTGATCTCATAAAATTTCGTGAGACGGTTCTATAGAACCGATGCGAACCGGCTGAATCCCACCACTAATTGTAGCTATTACCAAATGTTTATTGCACTTTTATAAAAGATGTTAAAATTAAATATACAGAAAACTGAGTTACAGAAAAAACAAAAAGAGCTACCTTTTAGTGTTTTTTTAAATTTTCGCAAAGTTACACATATAATATATATAAATATATATTATACCCATCAGTCAGATTTTTATTTTGTTAAATTAACTTTGTGCAGTTTGTCGAATGAAAAGTAAGTAAAGCACTTTGTTGGGAACTTGTTCAGATCTTTGGCTTTTCTGGCTTTTTTCCAGTGGCGGGACCCTTGTGTTTTTGCTTGTTAAAATGTGTGTGTAATAAAATGCTAATGTAAAAGTAGTGTCCAAATTGAATGTAAGGGTTAAAAGTATATGCAGTGCAAATATAACCGATGGTGTGTGAAAAGCTATTAAATTTAGTGTTTGTAAAGTGCTTAATACCAACTCCAATTCGCCTTTTTGTGCATAACCTTGTGTATAACCAAAATATGCTTTAACTGGAATATGTTTTTATTTCATTATAAGCTCTACTTGGATTCACTATGCAATAATAAAGGACCAATTGAAATGAAATTACTTTCTATTATCTGTATGTAAGAAAGACTTCTTTCTTATTGTGTTTTTTGTCTTTTTTAGGTGAAAATGGAAACTCGGCAAGTTATTTGGTGTCGTCAGTTCCAGATTGAAGGAAGTTGTAAGTATTGCTTGATCTTTGTTTTCTTGTGCAAGATTTTGTCAGTTTCACTCATATGTGGTTATTCAGTTCCCTTGAGACAATTCACGTTTTTCTTAAAAATGCATTGGCATTACCCTATTCATTGCAAGAAAACATTTTTGATACATGACTTTGAACATGCAGCCAAACCAGGCTTTTCAGTCTTACTTTTCAATGTAAGGGGTTGTACTAAATACTGTATGATACAGCATGCGAGTGTATGACTAAAGACAGTAGCTAAGACCAGATTATAAACTATTTAAAGTCTTACCCCAACTTAAAAAGCCCTATTTGTCAGCACTTTCAAACGGTGCAAAATAGTAATTTTTTCATTAAGTATCTTTCTGTTCCAAAAAACTTCATTGCCAAGTAGTATTATATCATGCTATACCATGCCCTAAAGTACGGAATCATGGAGTGTTTAGAATGACTTCACAGGCATGACATTTTATCGCAACAAGTCTAGACCATATGGCAGAAATATTGATTTTGGGGTGTCTCTATAAGATTTATGAAAATAAACATCAAAATAGATTCACCTAATTAGTAGATCGATACTAAGTCATAAAAAGGACAAGATTGCTAGATTTTTTTCAGGTGGTTGTTATTCGGTGTTTATGAAAAAAAAAAAACATTTGGCTTTTCGATTTTTTTATATCATATTAAATTTGTCTTTATTTTTACAATTCTTTTTAAGTTTTAAACAATAAAAAAAGATATTAAATGTTGTAATAAAATTTTAGGGTTAAATATCAAAAATCTATCATTTGCTGGTAAAAAAAATCCAAATTCGCAAACACAAAACTTTAAGATTATCCTGAAAATTCAATAATGTGTTGTTTTTAGTAAACATCAATGAAATCAAGGAGATTCGCCCTGGTAAGAATTCTCGAGACTTTGAGAGAATGCAGGAAGAAGCAAGGAAGATGGATTCGATGGTTTGCTTCACAATTTTGTACGGAACTGAGTTCAATCTCAGGACTTTGTCTGTGGCAGGTGGGTGTGTGGGATTTTTTTGTTGTTAAAGGGGGTGAATAAAGCAATTTTCTGTTGCTTTGTTACTCAACTTTTTTTGCAACGAAAGATCAGTTTTTCTTTTCAATAAATCTGCCGGTGTGTGAGGGGTTTGTTACCGGGCCACATACTTGCTCAAGGTTCACATTGAATCAAAGTTGTAATGACTGTAATTAGTTTTGCAAAAAAGGTGCCAACCCCTGACCTATATAATTATGTGAAGAATTTTTGATTTTTAATAAAAAATGAAAAAATATTTTACAAAAACTGTTGTTGTTTTTTTACTCTGAAAAGGGTACAAAAACAATGTTGCAATATAAAAAACAAACAAGTGCACATTGCGCCCAATTGAAAAAAAAGAAAGTAGCAGACTGAATTGTAATAAAAATATATACATAAACTATTTGATCCATCCTAAAGTCAAAGATAATACAGGAATTTCACAGAACAAAGATCATTGACACCAAGCTTGTAAAGCAAAATCTGCAGGAAAGTTTCTGAAGGTTGTCCGAGACTTTTAAAGTTACAAATTTGCCTACTGTTGTTTTAACCAGCAGAGCATAGCCCAGAAACAAAATCCGATAGTTTTCACCCTTATTATGGGTCCCCTTCCCTGAAGGGGACGCATCTTGATTTCACTCAGTTTTTTTTTCTGGTTTCCCCGGTGAAATTTGTCCATGCACTTTTGGCAGGAAACGTTTGGTGCATTTGGATGAAACTTTCTCAGATGGTAGATATAGTTGTGCAGATGTGCCATCTGCTTTGTTTGACTTGACAACCCCAGTATTTACCCCGCTAGCCCCAAAAGTGTAAAGCGTTTTTGTATGTTGCTGCGCACCACAAACGAAAGATTTCTGTGGTGTAATGGTACAAAAAAGGCGACAGAACATATGGTACTTGTGCTTGTGCATTAATTGGTGAACGTTTTTGCACATGCCAGTTGTAGGGGTGTTAACAGCCTTGTGACGCCAGAAGCGTTAAAGAATGTTGCTAATAACACCTCTAGTGGTCAGAATTTTAAACATCAGCCGATTTGGATAAAATTTTACATTAATGTTAATTGGGACATTGTGGTTTCATATTTTTTACTTTTGGGGTGTAGAACCCTATCAGCAGTGTCCCGGGAAGCCACCAAACTTTCCCGCCATTTTTCGGTAAATCCCCCAAGTTGTTATACACAACAGGAATACTACACTAACGCAGCTTATTTCACATTTCCAACGTTGTAATTTTCGCACACAAAGAGTCATCCAAACTTATTTATGCGCTTTCGTTGCTTTCTACGATGCTATTCGTAAGTGTTCAAAAAACAAAACACTGAGATGCAGTATATTTTTAAACTCAATAATTAGTCTTGTCAAGTTCTAAAAATAACTCCAGCTGATTAGTAAAGATTAAAATTCGTAACAACGATGTGTACTATCACTACTGTGCGTCTGGATTTAACTCTGTTTTTTTATTCATATTTCTGCTTGTTTTTGGTTTCGGGCCATCGTGAAACAAATGCGTATTGTTGTGCTTGTGTGCGCACACACTCGCAATGCGAGCAAAGACACTCAGCACCTTGTGTGTTGATCTATGTGTCGCAGCGTTTTGGTTTCGTCATGTTTCGTTGCATCGCCGGATGTAACCAGTAATCCCCCTAAAATGGGTGATTTTTTTTCAACAAATACAGAATTAACTGAAATTTGGACAGCTTGTAGAATTTGTCATTTTTAGCTGTCAATTGTTGTGTTTAACCCTGTAGACCCCATATTCACCCTCTAGCCCCCTAAAATGGGTGAGTTGTTTAAAGAATGTCAGAATTGGTTGAATTTTGTAAAGCTTGTAGAATGTGCAATTTATAGATGTCAGTTGTTGTGTTTTACCCTGTAGCCCCACCATATACCCCATTAACCCCTAAAATTGGTAATTTTTTTAAACAATGTCGAAATTGGATGCAATGTGGATAGTTAGTAGATTATGTCATTTTTAGGTGTCGATTGTTAAGTTTCATCATATAGCTTAAACATTTACCCAACCAGCCCCCTAAAATGGGTTGGTTTTCAAACAGTGTCAGAATTGGATGAAATTTGGACATCTTGCAGAATTTTGTTATTTTTAGGTGTCGATTGTTGTGTTTTGCTTTATTTTGCCACTATTTACCCCTTTCTTTCCTATAAATAGAACAATAAATAGGACAATGTGTGAATTGAATCAGATTTGCATAATTTAAACAGTTAGTAGCATGATTATTTAGAACAAGAAGTGACCACAGTCTTTTTTTAAAACTCCAAACTGACTGATGGTTATCTCTTGAAATGCATTGTTTTTAACTTCGGCATGTGTGGGGGGCCCATGAGTTTCTGCCTGCAGAAACAACTAAGGTTATGAAAGACAGTGGGTGATATGGGACCCAATATAAAATATGTGTAGGGAATATATCAACGTTTCAAAATAGGTTATAGTGTATGTGCAATGGCAATATGTGCTGAGCCACCCTTCTAGTTTCACCATGATATTAATTATTGCAACTGCATTTAATCTAGGAAAACTCTTTGAGGCCTTGGGTTTATAGCTCATTATTTTTTATTTGATATATATTGTACACTAACAAGGGCCTTTTTTGACTTTTTACACCAAATGTAAACCATAGCAATACATATTTCTATATATGTATGCCCACTTTATCAAACAAGTCCTATGTTTGAATGGTGGTTTGAAATCTCACAAACAATTATTTGATAACAGTAAATTTCCCAACTGCTTGACCTTTTATTGGCACTACCATCTGCTTTGTTTCCGTTAAAGATGCAAATATATTTGTCATTGTTTGTCTGTTGTGGGATATAAGAGTCTTTGTTTTTCGATATGAATGCAATATTTGCACAAAATTAACAAAGCACATAGTTACGCATTAATTTCTGCAAAAACTAACAAAAAAATTATCATATATACAACTACATTACATTTTTTGACATTTTTTTCACCAACCAATTTAGTGTTGAAGACATTTATGTTCTTTGGTGGCATTGACCTTTGTAAAGATTTTGTAATGATTTTTTTACTGTAATCCTGTTTCTATTAGTTAATATTTAACTAAGATGTAAGAATATGGGCTTCAAAAGGCTACAAAAAAGATATAAATGAAACAAAATTTCAAAGTGTTTTACCAATAAATAAATATGCATTTTTCCTTTTGAAATGTAAGATTTTTTACTAACCAGATAAAAAAAATTAAAACCGACAAAATTCGTCGTAACTTGTGGCCCAAACTTCTAGCAATGATTAATTTCTTTCAGATATATTCACAACACAATACAGTTATAAGGCAGGATGTATTACATTGTGTGTCGGGCAATTGTTGTTACCCACTCCATGTGTATTGGCACAAAGGAAAATGTGCATGCAAGATGTAGTTAAGCGTAGGATGCAGGAAATAGGCCTTGTGCTGGCGTCGCTGTATTCCTATTTTACTACACTTCTTCTGTTTTATGAACAAGTTGCCACTCTTTGCACAGCACTGTTATTGTTTTTTTGTGTGTGGTACTGCAAAAGTTTGGAAACCATTGTTTTTGTAACTTCTGGATAAAATGACATAAAAATTCTGTCTAGCGCTGGTTTGTTCCATGCGTTTGGTCAAGAAAACATGGTTCAAACTTATTCAAATTTAGTCACATGTTAATCAGTTGTCCAAAGTTGATCCTCCCAAAGTTTGAGCCCAGATGACCTAGCAGTTCACCCACAGCACCCTAAACCATCAAATTTACAGAAACAGTTGTACTTTAATAAAGTACATGATCCAGGATTTTCATACTTTGCTGCTTAGTGCATTGTAAAATATTTTACATGATTTTGTAACTTTTACTGAATTCTTGCATTTTTTACCCCTTAACCCAGAAATATTTGGTTTTTGGTTTACCAGTCTAATATGCTGAAATTTTAAACATGTGTTTTTAGTGTGTTTCTTGTTCGTTATTTAAAATTTGAGCCCAAACAGCCTAGTGGTTACCTTTACAGCCCATAATATAAATAAATTTGTAAACCTTAGAAAGCAATACTAAAGTTTAGGCAACCTGCACTTGCATACCTTGTTTTACTAAGTGTGGTTCTTACAAAAAAAATAGAAACAACAACATACATGTGAACATTTTACAATATTATTTTCATTTTCTTAGCTCGTCAGCCAGCAGAACGAGATGTCTGGGTACGAGGTCTGTCTTGGCTCACAATTAACACTTTGCAAGCGCCATACCCTCAACAAGTCAAAATGTGAGTGGTTTTACTGATATATGTTCCCCCTCATGGTATATTTAATGTAGTGCTCTGAATTTGGCCATTTTGATAACCTATGTATCTTTGGGTTCGTGGTTTTAATGAAACATAAACATGGTTAGTTTTATGTTTTTAAGATAAAAAAATTGTCTTATGGCTAGATTTTACTTACGAAAACTTCTTGCTATAGTTCTTTATGTCCATGTTAAACTGTTTTCAATAAGGGGGGCAAAAATCACTGAATAAATTTTGCTATAGATATATTTTTCTGTCCATCTTAAACAGAAAGTTACTAGAAATTTTTTTGAAAATGTTAGTGAGACTTGTTGCAATGTTTTTTTGGTTATGTTACACAAATTCTGTGTTGTAAACTCTTTAATCCAATTTTCAGGTTCCTACGAAAAGAGTTCTCTCAAATTGTCTGTCGTCGCAACGTGTAAGTTGGTATATATCTGTTTTTGAGCCACCCAGCTTGAGCACACAAATACATACACCTTGCCTTATTTGCAAGTAGAAACTAACAGTTACATGTCAGTTTTATTGTTGAACAATAAAACAAGGTTTTGACTCATAGCTTTGATATTTTAACTGCTTATAAGTTTCACTATGTGCACCACATGCACTCTTAACATCATTTGGCTAGAGGATGTATGTAGGAATGTGTGCATTTTATTTTGTTTTGGTAGGTTTGTGTTAGGGATGGGCAAAACTAGAATCGACTTTAGCAATACTATTTTACAATGCTAAGTCGACGCATGACAAACAGACGAATTTGTCATAAAGCAAGATTACAACAACTAGCTTTTTGTTGATATAAAGCAGAAGTAGGCAACCACACTTTCTGCTGGTTTAGGCAGTCATAGTTTTGCGGCACAGGCCACAATGAACGCAAGGTTTAGAGCAGTGATTCTCTACTCTATGCTGATCTGGTACCACCTAATTACCTTTTCTTTCACTGCATACCATCTAAACCAGTTGTTCTCAACTGGTGGTCCATGGATTCTGATTCCATATTGTATATTGAAAGAGTATCAAAATTTCAGCTGTTAATAATTTTATCTCACTTCTTAAAAATTGGTTTGAAAGAATTGTTTTTCAAGCCCAAATGGTTGTTTCGTACCCATACTTTAAATCTTGCCCCTTATACTTACTTAAATCTTGCAAAAAGAAATGGTCCACGGTATTATTTTTTCTGGGCCGGTGGTCCATAGCCTGAAACGAATTGAGTACCACTGATCTAAACCCTGTTTGGAAAGTTAGCCTTTCAAAAAAATGTCCAAAATACTATTTTCCCCCAAAACCAAGGCTAATCAGTTGGGTCAGTTAAGTTGGATTTCATAATCTGACTAGAACTTTGTATAGTAGAAAACTACTCACACCTTAAAACCTTTGGCATACCATTAAGTGTTAAACATACCACAGGTAAAGATTCACTGGTTTAAAGTGATAACTATGACAGTGTGGAAATATATTCTGCAAACTCAATGAGGCAACTGTAAAATCTAAGACAAATAGTGGCTTTTTTAGGTCTCACAAAAACTATTGTAATTAAATGTATTGAAAACCTGGCAAACTGGACTTGATTTTACAAGATTTTCCCATTACACAACTTTCCAAATGGCTCTGTCATCATTAAAAATGTATTTGTGGTCAACAGTTAGGGAACCACAGTTCGAGACAAATAGCTTGGCAACTTTATGACCAATTAAAACTTTTGCCAATAAATATAAGTTCAGTTATTTGCCCATCTCTAACACAAGTATGATTTTTGTGTGTGCAAGTGTGTTTTACTTCTAATTTTGTGTGCTATCATTTTGGAACCAAATCATGCATGCAATGTCGCATAATCCCCCACTCCTTATAGAAAACGCAGCAACGAAGCTGATGAAATGAGGTAAGTGACATGTTTGATGTTTTTTGTAAGAATATCCATGCATTTGCTAATCACATAAAACGGTGTGTGTTTAAACTTTGTCTTTTTTGTGTTGTTGCTGTGTCTATAAAGTACACGACCAGCCTTTAAGCTGGATAGTAATGCCAAGTTTTGTAAGCTATTCAGGAGTGATAAAAATTGAAATTGTGGTGTTGTGCATAACATCTGTATAATACTGGTGTTTTTTTTGTCTGCTTCTAAACTTTCCTTTGTGGAAAAATGATTTTCATACAATAAATCTCTTGGATATGTTTTCTTAAAAAAACTTTTTCTAATTTCTTTAAAAAAAATACATATATATGTGTTGAAATATAATCAGAACCAAAAATACCGATGATTATTTTTTCTTTAAACTCAACCTTATACCTTAATAAACCTTAAGAAAGAAATTAATGGCTTTAAAATGACATGCTTTCTTATTCAAATGTTTTGGCAAATGCTCATGCCATCATCAATGATATGAGGGGCTACATCAGTTACACCCATTTATAACCACTTGAGTCACACAAAAAAATGATAAAAAGGTGCAAAACAAGTGTACTTGGTCATGAATTGTAAATTTCCCGTATTTCTGAAAGTTGATAGCTTATCAAACATCTCTGGTGCATCCTCTCATAGATTCTATCAGCCTCTCCATTTCCTGATGAAACTTATCATAGGAAGAAAACTTTTTGTCTGACATGCCTTTGTTACACTACTGTCCTTTGTATTCTTCCTTTTCGTGAAATGTGGGGGTCTGGATCAGAGTTTCCCAACATTTTTTCACACAGATTTTACTAAAAAATCTTAAGGTCTACTTTGTTGTGATTAATGTATCTTAAAAACTTCTTTATCGAAAGTGTAAAATGTTAACTTGAAAAAATGACAAGGTACCAATAAATGAGAAAAAACTAACTTGAAAAAAAAACAGTTTAGGTTTCGAATAAAATCCTAATTACCCACCCCCCTCCCTCCTAAATTGAACAAAACTGCCTTTTTATGCACTTTGGGTGAATTTTTTCCAAAACAATTTTTTTAAAGTTTTTGACAACTATTGTGTTTAACAAAATAGCGAAAAAATGTTTTTTTTTTACATTTTGCTGATGGAAGTTTCAGCAAAATTTCAATTCCTTGCAGCCGGTGTATTATTTACCTGTTATGCAAGCACGCTTTGCACCTTTTTGGCTGGCAACTGTTTCACTGTTTTATTTTTGCAGAGTTTATTTTTTGCATTTTTCACTTGTTTGTTTATTATTTGTCACATTTACCATATATGTGCATGCTTTGGTATTTTTAAATTTTTTTGATTTCTTTTACATTCTTCAGTCCTCATTCTCTGAGCTTTGTTTCTATTATCAAACTTTATATCAAATGTGAAAAATAACAAAACTGAAAAAAGTATTATTTGTGATTTCTCAAAAAATTCTAATAGTGATGTTAATTTTTTGTACAAAACATGGCCAAAATCACTTGATAAAAAAATTAATCTGGGACATTTTTCCATTTATCTCAAAACAGAAAGTTATTTAGAAATTCCTTCTTATACTCAAATTTTAACAATCAAACCAATTTATCTGTAGAATCAATCTTCGGACGGCTAAAGCTTGGCTTCCAAATGTCAACTCAAAACCATTGCCAACCGCACAATTGAAAGAAATGTTCCAGGTCAGCTGAATAAACTGTAATATATGTTTTGCAGCTTGTCTTATGCTAGTGTTACAAATATGAAGGGGTATACTTTATATTATTTAAAATTTATCCAGACCCATTTGGTCCAAAAAATTGGTCCAGATTAGGCGAAGATCCAGATTAACTGATGTCGTTTAGTTAAAGCCTTACCACATTTCAATTCATTTGTACCTCAAGTTTTGTCCGAATTATTCGAAGATTTGGATTAACCGAATCCAGTTTAACAGGGGTTTACTGTATGTTGAACCAAACTTAAATAAAAACACTGTTGAAATAAACGTAGCTTGTACTGGCTCAAACAAAACTTGCGTCAAAATGGAATTCGATTGTCCTGTTTCGGAACTTGACTCAAATGAAAACACTTAAAATAAATCTAACTTCCTCTTACATAAAAAAGGAATTAAGTTAGGCAACTAAAAGATTGTGAAAATCAAACACTTTTTTAATGCTTTTGTACTGTAGCACTCAATTTAAATTTTTAATTCCAACTTAGTCAAGAAGTTTGTATCAAGTGGTTTTATGTATTGGTCGTTTTGGTCCAAGCAACAACTATTACTTGCAAGCTCATTTGTTTCCTAACACATGCCATCTAACATTATTGTTGTTGCTTTACAAGGAAGTGGATCCACGCCGAAAGAGTGAGATCGGTTTTGATCAGTTCGTTCAGTTTTACTACAATCTTATGTTTCAATGCCAAAAAAACATGTTTGTTCCGTTAATGGACCGTTATTCCTCAGACAAGTGAGTAGAAATCGCTTTTTTGCTAAACTTTGGTAATGCACTTGTAAACAGAGGTTATGTTCATTAAAACAAAGATGATAAACTTGGGTACACTATGCATAGTTCTAATATTTTGAGCACGAAGTCAGTCAGTATTTTTTTGATTTTATTTCACTTGACGATGACAAAAGAAACTTTTAAAACGTTGTGATGTTTTTGCTCAAAGATGATAAAATTAGCAGAATTTTGTGAGGCAAATTCAGTGAACTAGTGTAAAACAATGCTAATTCAGTGGTAAAGTTGGACAAGCAAAATTAATTTTAATTTGAGTAATGAAACAAAACTGCCTACTATTTTTACTTTCGAATTATACCTAAAGGGTGATGTATAACGCTTTTGCAGACCCACAGCCATCATAAATAGCTTAAAACGCTATAGAGACTTAAGAATTAAGCATAGGTTACTGAAAAAGCATAAAAAACAGCCAAAAAGCTTTGCAATTTGTAAATGCATTTTATTACTGGCATACTGTGTTTAGTATACACAAGCTCTCTAGTAGTTTGGTTCAAATTACAAATAATTGTGATTGAAATTTAAAAACAACAAACATTGTATCAATCTATTTCCTGTGTTGTAATGAGGCATGCTTTTCATAAGCCACTATTATCACCTTTTAAAGAACCTACTATGTCTGGATCTATTATCATGTTATTGTTATGTTTAGTGGTGAGTCACAATATGCTTTATGATATCACAATCTTTCCGAGCTACATTGGGTTTTTTCAATGAACCGTAAAAGTTTTTTGTCTATTTGTAAAGTCTGGGGCAAATGTTAAAATTTCAGTTTTTGTTGGGAATTCCTTCATTTTCTTTTAACCGCCGTTTTTTTCCTTGTTTGGTTCCGAAAGGTTGAGACCCAGTGTTACGGAACAATAGCACAAAGAAACCGAAACTGTGGTTCTAAACTATTGCCAACTTCCTGCCTTCAGTCATTAATAACACAGCAATACATAATTCCTTTGTTCTTGTGCTTTAAACTTTCATAACATGCACTTTTTGTATCAAGAACCTATAGTAGTGTATGATTATGAAACTTAAATCTGGGATTCTGTTAAAAAAAGGAAATATGCACGTACTTATATGTAATATCAGGTTTTTATTAAACCTACAAACAAACTGTCTCGGTTACTATTGCAGTTGAATTATAAAAACATATTTTTGTATGTTTGTTTTCTTCATACAAAGTCACGTTATAATTTTAATGTGCCCTATTGTAAACATTTTTAAGCTCAACTTGTATAAAAATGTCAAACTACCCAATATATTTTTGTGTGTTAAGGTTACGCTACACGGCTCATGACTTTCAGAGGTTTCTAATTAAGGAACAAAAGGTAAACACTAACTTTATATTAATTGGTTGTTACAATGCCTAGCTTCATGGGCAAAAATTCTGTATTATACCCGTGATGTATATATTTTTTCAAGAAAAGTGGCCATTAAATTAGCATAGTTTGACAAATCAATACAAATTTAAGACATTTTTATTTTGCTTTTGAACAACATAAGTCAAAGCCAAGTCAAAATGATTATGTCCTAAAAAGTACTGATAAATATTTTCACCCTGTATTTTTAATTCTTGCTTCTTTAGTGCTATTTTTTTGTAAGTGACACTTTATCATTAAATACTCATAAATTAGACCTGAATAAAATGAGTATTTTATTCTTGTTTTTTTATTTATCATTATTTTTTCAAAGGAATTATGGGCCAATGACTTAGGGCTCGTGAAGAGATACATGACAGATTATCTTGGCGACCCCAACCGACACGGCGACCATGTTTACTTGGACAAAAAAGAGGTGCTTCAGTTTTTTATGGCTTTAGTGACGAATATAACGGTCTATATAGCTGTAAAAAGCGACATGCTTTATTGTTTGAACCTTTGGGCAAATGGTCATGCTATTTTATTGTTTTTTTTTTTCTTTCACAAAACTTAAATTGTTTGATGCACCCAAGTGTTTTTATGCGCACTGGGTGCCTTTTTTCTACTTACGTGACAAACGAGACAACCTAATATAGAGCACTGCTTTTCAAACCTTTTTAGTTTGCAATTGACTCCTAATTATTTAGTAATGTTTGTGCAGCCCTGTGGGCCTGATAGGGGCAAGCGGTCGAAAAGCAGTAATTTCAGATTCTATGTTAAAGCAGTTACTCTTGAAACGAGCTGTACCAATCACCTGTTCACATTTTTCAAACACTTTCTTGGTACGA
The DNA here is from genome assembly GCF_965637545.1 of Phallusia mammillata. Classification (NCBI taxonomy): domain Eukaryota; kingdom Metazoa; phylum Chordata; class Ascidiacea; order Phlebobranchia; family Ascidiidae; genus Phallusia; species Phallusia mammillata. Next base: position 31,358,252 of record NC_137252.1, on the reverse strand, counting down.
GATCATTTTCTAGTAAAATTGGTTGTATGTGCAACATTCAGAGCTTTTGTGTAAAACTACACACCAAGATATGATAAAGCCCATTGTGACGTCACTTTCGGTTATAGAACGCGTGTTGACAAAGACACTGAACATAGCGTTCTACAAACGACGTTTCATGGCAAAATTATCCACCAAAGGCTATAAAAATGCTTTTCGTTTCCTTGTTTAATGTCAAGAAAGGGAATTCTTTGTTTTTCTATTGCCTTTAATGAAAAACAAAGAAATAACTAAAAAAAGAAGCAATATATTACACCTAGTTTCTGTATGTTATAAGCATAACATGGTCCTAAAGGCAATTTGCAGCACTTGAAACCCTGTAGCGTTTAGAAGCAAATTGCCAAAGTGTGGTATTTTTCTTTGGTGAAAGCAAAATTTCCTCGATTTATCACATGTAAAATGTTCTCACATTTTAACAGTGAAATTGTGTTAGAAAATACCGAGTGTTTCGTCCACCAGGTTGCATATTTAACTAATTTGTCGTTCAACTGGTGTAATGCTAAACAAAATACTAATTGTTGTTAGTTGGTTATGGATTGTTAAATAATACTTCTCACAAATACGATTAAAAGTAAAAACTCATCATAGCAGCTTTGGGCGAATTTATCAAATCTCAGATGCTTACCATAATTTCATTGCGGTAGCTTTAGTCCACCACACCCAGCGCAAACAATGTTTTTTTTACTATGTACGCGTTTTACCGGTACATTATTTACATAACCTCAAAACCGGTAAGTAACTGCCGGGCTTAGGAAAGATGGAATATAATTTGTCTGAAAAGAAATGTAAAATTGCTACCAGGCTTGTTTTAGGCCCTTTAAGTTTTTACTTAAATTCGCAGTCTCGAATTTAACCCATTTTTTAACCCATGTACAAAATTTGCTGTGTTTTGTTTTTTCGACAAATGTTAAAATTATACCAAACCATGTGTAACGTTTGCAAATATAAACATGTTTTTCATTCTGCTGGGATCAGGCTTGAAGCGTTCATGCAGACCAGCGATCACGACACACTCATATACATTACTCCAAGCCACCAAGGCATATCGAACACTTAACGCCTCTTGTTGTCTATAGCGTAATATCTAACGTTAAGTTTTGCCCAGTTAACACGATAAAACACAATCTGCGCCTGCATACATTGTGCCGCACCTCAAAGACGTTTCTACATTATAGAGATAGGTCGATAATCGGGACCAAAATTCTATATATTACCGATTTAATTAATTATCGGTATCGGGCTTTTTTGTCATCGGGCTGCAGATAAACGGCATGCTTGTAACTATGTTATTTTTGGTTTGCGCAACTGTGTATTGTCTAGGCATTACCCAGTCACATCAAGGCAAATCGACGTTAAAAGTTTTGATAGCTTTCGTCAGTTTCTATTTTACAGGGTTATGTTCGTTTATAAGCAGGGTTTCCATACCGTCCTTATTTCTAAGATTTGTCCTTTTCTGATTTGGCAATGTCTTAGAAAAATTTCTTGTACTTATTTCTAAAAAAGTGTCCTTGTTTTTGACCTGAGTCCTTATTTTATCTTATTTTCAACAAACATCGTGAAACGACTGTTAAATCCCTGTTACAAGTAAAAGTAAACCTAGACCTGAGCTGTCGTGAGATATATTTTTTTTGTTAAGTGTTTTCTTCAAACGGGTTGCTGGAATACATGGCATATGATATATGTCATGGCTCGTATAAATGCAAAGATTCGTTCAAAAACGTTGTTTCGTCTCGTATAAAAATTTAGTTTTTCTGTTGTCCTAATTTTGGGGTCGATTGTCGATGGCAACCCTGTTAAAACGTATAGCGAAGCACCAACTTTGAACTACATTGATTTGTTACTTTGTCGTACGATAACCTAACTAACGTTCGCATTTAAAACAACGTCTTTTGCCGCTCTATGCCACCTACATTTTTTTCAACCCCGCTAACAATTCAATTTGCATTGCACGCAGATGTTAGCTTATCTCTTCTCAAAGGAAAACTCGATTTGGGACCGGAAGCCTTTAAACGAGTCGGACCCGAACATGTTCAAGTATCCACTTTCTCAATACTGGATTTCCTCATCCCACAACACGTAAGCATAGCATTTGATGTATAAATAATTCATAGCGACCCCCTAGAACCCGTTTCCTGATTAATATTTCATGCCAACCGCCGTGTCACTTCTGGTTGTGCAGTTAAGATAAAATGCCCATAGACATTTGATTCTTGGCTCAGGTATCTTCAACGTAATTTAATTGCAAATGTCATGGTATATAATAATGACTGTTTGTACTAAAATTAAAATCTAAAACAGGGTTACAAAAAGGCCAGGGACCAGTTCTGCCCTAAAATAACAGATTTCCCCAGTAACTGTGCCGAATACAAACATATGGCAAAAGCAATACAAAACCAAGCAGTTCGATCTGTATGTACATTTTTCTCCCAGAATATAAAAGGTTTTTGGCTATTTGGTTAAACACCGAACGGATGATGCCAAGACACCTCCTTATGAAATATACATTTTGTGAAAAATTGTGTATACCGGTCGATTTTGTTTGGTTAGGGTTTTGTATGCTGGGTTTTTGAAATGCAATGATTGTGCAGATACGTTTTCGTTTTCTTTTTGTGCCAGAAGACGTGGCAAAAACTATTTTAATTTTTTCGCATCTTAAATGTATATTAAACAGTTTTTTTTATACGATACTTAATTTAGCTTTTGAAACAAAGTTGATAGCAGCTGACTCATGCCTTCGTGCGCTCTTGGCAATATTCTAAACTTTGATCATGCTCTATTAGTTTACCCCTGGGCAAATTTTTAATGTAAAATTTATCCTCGGTTAAGAGCCCCTAATATTGTACATTTTGAGCATTTTTTCTCATGCACCCTTCAGAATTGATGCATATAAACGAATTTCATACCTTGCTCGAAAATCCGGTTTTCTTATTTTTTAATTTCAAGCGATTTTTATTTTCAACGAAAGAAGGTTAGATAAAAATTTGTAGGGCTACGCTCACTAAAAGTTTGTTATTCAAAAAACACTGGCCTATACTATCCCTATGGTAGGCCAGTGGTAGGATTTAAATTTTTTGTCAGCCGGTTCTATTACAAAAGTCATATTTTTCAGTCGGTTCTGTTACAAAAAGTCCATTGACAGTAATCAGTAATGCTAACCAGTTCGCTGATCTCATAAAATTTCGTGAGACGGTTCTACGAAACCAGTGCGAATGCATATGCTACTTCTAAAAGAGCAATAAAAAAATGAAATTAAAAATTTTCTAATGCAAAAAAACGAAACCAAAGTCAGGTTTGTCGTTAAATCATTACAGGTTAAAAATGAGAAACCACCTAATTGTTGTAATTTTATCTCTTTATGTTTACAGATACTTAACAGGCGACCAATTCCACAGCGAATCTTCGTGCGAAGCTTATGCAAGAGCACTTAGACTGGGGTGTAGATGTATAGAACGTAAGTTAAGTTGTTTTGGCTGAATATTTTGTGACTATAAGAGGTTTACATAGAAAGGGTTTTAGCTGTATGTGTGTAATTTTCAATAAAAAGGAAGGAAAAGCGTCTTGGCGATAGAAAATAAACTTATTCATTTTTAAAGAACGCATCTCATTAGGTAAAAATTTTATCGCACTGATATCTTTCAAACCCTGTTAAACTAAAATCAGTTGTTATTATGATTTAACCCGATGTTTCACATAACATCTAGTTGATTATTTTATGTTACTTTTCCAAACCAAAACAAAGGCAAAACATTGTTTATTATGGTGTGTAAAATGTCATTATTGACTCGCAAATAACTTTTTCATCTACAACCGTAACCAGTGTTTCCCATAATTTTTCAGTTGACTGTTGGGACGGGACGGACGGAATGCCCAACATCTATCACGGCCACACACTAACATCTAAAATCAAGTTCTTGGATGTTGTGAAAACTATTCGAGACCACGCGTTCGTTGTTTCAGAGTAAGTTTTCAGAGTTGATACAACATACAACAATTTTAAAAATGACCAACAAAAACGATAAAGTGATATTTGTGTCTCCATTAAAATAATTTCTTATACTACGTTCGTTTTCGTTAAAAAATTCAAAAAATACCTCCAAAAAAGGGTTAGATCATATTATTCTTTATATTTTTTGCTGAAATGGATTGAAAAAGGGTAATGTTATCAATGCGTCCTTGCTTCTAAGCCAAATTCAATTAAACAGCATTTTAAACATTAAAAAAATCGCCTTATTGCTACGTACCTTTGTGACGTCACACATGTTGATTGTGTATATTCGAATGTGAATTGTGCATCAATGGTTAGAAACTTTTGTACTGGGCGCCTGTTATTGTATTGCTTTTATTGTATCAACATCGTCTTGTTTTTTTTTAGTCTTCCTGTCATTCTGTCGATTGAAAATCACTGCAAAGTGCAACAGCAACGTCACATGGCCACAATATTTACAGAAATCTTTAAAGGTAAGTGGCCACAATATTTACAGAAATACTTAAAGGTAAGTGAACATAATATATATAGAAATATAAGTGGTCGTATTTTAATTTTAGGATATGTTTCGTGCTTACGGTTGTTAAAATAGATATAGATAGATAAAAAGATTGTTTTGAAAGAAAAACCAACGTACAGAAACCTCGGTTGTTCCATACCCGTTTGGACTAAAGAAATTGTCCGGATTAGGCGAAGATCCGGATTAACCGATGTCGATTAGTTCAAGTTTTACACATTACAAATCATATGTACCTCTACTTTTGTCCGAATTAGGCGAAGATCCGGATTTACCGCAAACGACTTTACCGATGTTTTTCTGTATTTTGGTATTAAAGTTAAATCAAATATGAGAACCTTCGTTGTGAAAGTCCACTGGTTGAAATACACAATGAGTTTAAAATTGTTAATGAGCTAATAGTGAAAGTTGGCTTACTTTAAACTATGTAGTTTCGAAATCTTGAAGCCATGCTTTCTAAACATTGTTGTGTGGTTTAAAGCCGTAGGGCACAGCACACAGCATTCGCTAGTTTCTTATTGCACTTTTTGCCTCCAGTGTGAACCCCGTGCCTAAACGAAGTGAGGTTCTGCAACAGGATAAAATACAGTAAACTTTGGTTAATCCGGACCCTTTCGAACCAAAAAATTGTCCGGATGAGGCGAAGATCAGGGATAACCAATGCCGATTAATTCAAACCTTACCACAATACAAAGCATTTGTACCTCGAGTTTTGTCCGAATCAGGCGAAGATCCGGATTTACCGCAAACGACTTTACCGATGTTTTTCTGTATTTTGGTATTAAAGTTAAATCAAATATGAGAACCTTCGTTGTGAAAGTCCACTGGTTGAAATACACAATGAGTTTAAAATTGTTAATGAGCTAATAGTGAAAGTTGGCTTACTTTAAACTATGTAGTTTCGAAATCTTGAAGCCATGCTTTCTAAACATTGTTGTGTGGTTTAAAGCCGTAGGGCACAGCACACAGCATTCGCTAGTTTCTTATTGCACTTTTTGCCTCCAGTGTGAACCCCGTGCCTAAACGAAGTGAGGTCCTGCAACAGGATAAAATACAGTAAACTTTGGTTAATCCGGACCCGTTCGAACCAAAAAAATTGTCCGGATGAGGCAAAGATCAGGGATAACCAATGCCGATTAATTCAAACCTTACCACATTACAAATCATTTGTACCTCGAGTTTTGTCCGAATTAGGCGAAGATACGGGTTAACCAATTTCGGTTCAACTGAGGTTGACTATCTTTTTTAAACAAAACAAAAGTCCATTTAGACCCGTTTTTGAAGTCACTGCACATATTTGTGTTTGTCGCCTCTGTATTGGCTGTACGGCCACATGATATGCAGCCATTGTTAAAAAAATAGTTTTCACGTAAATAAAAATATTTTGAAACTTTCGTCTCTAATAAGACATGTTTGAGTTTTAATAATTTTGGATGCAAGGCCTGTCGATTACAAAATGTTCAACATTGGCTGTGTTTAAACTTCCGTTTTCTGTGACGTCACATAGATTCGCTGTTACGTCAGCAAGTTTCGAATGATGACCGAATGCTGCCTTCGCCAGATCAGCTAAGAGGAAAGATCATCATCAAAGTGAGTTTTAAAAGTTGATAAAAATCATGCAACGACGTTTTTATTGTTAATTGCTTTAATAAAATTCCTTTTATTTTCAATACATGTTTTATTGTATGCTGAATTCCAAACAATAGTCTAGCACTAATCTAGAAAAATATATTCCATTTAATGTTAAGCGAAGCCTGGCATTTTATTACCATCCGGATTTGCTGCAGTTATATATTTATGTCTTTTAAATAGCACAAGAAACTCAGCGATGCAAACAGAGTGACTGAAGTTTTTACAGAATCCCAAACTCAAGGTAAAAAAATAAACAATTTAAAAAATACTTTTCTATTTGAATAAGGTCTGGTGATAACAGGCAATTTGGTGCACCCATTATTTCTGATACATTTCCCTAAAAAAGCGGTAGACTGGTTTAGGCGAACTGAAAACTTTAGGCGACCTGGATTACACTATTACCGTTGGTAATTCAATTAAGTGTGAAATTCGAAACAACCGTTGAAAGTATAAGTAAATTTTCTGTTAAAATATTTATGAATAAGATTTGCAAGTATGGGTTTAGCCGAGAAATGAACTTGTCAACAAGTAATTGATTATTTGGCTATGCCATATTTTGATCTGATAGAAAAGTTGTTTTTAATTTTTGTCACCATATAAAATGCCACATAATCAGTTTGGTTTTCTTTCAAACAATAAAGTTTTCTATTCATGATCAGACATGGCAATGGACCTTTCCAACTCGAAGAAGAACGGAATGATGTACCTCGAGGACCCCATATTAAAGGTAAGTTCGTAAACTAAGTCGTTAAATTGTTGGTTCAAATCCCACCCATGGCGAGGTCGCACTTTTGAATCTAGAGTCGTTTCTTTTAATATTATGAAGTCGGACTCGTGGTTTTTCAGGCGATTCTGGCTAATTTTATCAAAAAAAAAACAGTCACAACTTTCCACTAATCATTACTACAGCGATTAAAACTTAGTCACAACGCACAATGTAGTGCTTCCTGATATGGGTAACGCCTTTGAACCCATTTTGCCTATACAGTTCCTCGCCAAAATCCAGTTCAAACATACGCTTTGGGTTGTTTGTAAGTCTGACCTAAAAACTTGTTTCCAGACCAACCCCAGTGGTTTTGACATTTCCCTATAACTTCATGTTGTTTGCAGACTTGGCATCAACATTACTTTGTCCTGACGGAAGACAACAAGCTGGTTTATTCCGAGGAGAGTCCAACGCAGTCGGTCGAAGAAGAAACTGAATCAACTGAAGAACCTCAAAACTCAAACCCAACTTACAACGATAATGTAAGAACGAGAAATCAATAACAAAGACCAACCGGTTTTTGAGACCTACCTTTAAATATAATTATAAGCCACATATTATTTTTGTCTGTATTTTTCCTGTCTGACGCTGGTTTGTTCCACACGTTTGGTCAAGAAAGAGTGCTTCAAACTTTTTTAAAATCTACACACATAATAGTTATTTTGAGTTGATCCTCTCAAAGTTTGATCTTGGTTTACCCACAGGTCCACCGAACGGGAAATTTTAATTAACATTTTCATTTCGCGTTGATGTTGAAAAAATGACTTTTGGACACTTTGACCTTTTGACCGGTTAGTCTGCGTAAGTGTTGAAAGTATTGTACAAAACTTGAAGGTCATTTTAAATAAAGGGAATTATGTTATCTGACTTATGAGCATCGAAACAATATACGTCCTTGTCACGTGCTGTAGATATTACGTCACCATGCACCGAACCCCAAATGCATGGAAGAGATTCTCGGCCAAATGAAATGTTTGCAATTTTCTTTAATTTCAGATTGATTTTGTATGGGCTTTTTGTTGTTAATCGATAACAATAGCTTGTACTGTACTTAAATCAGTCTGTGTTTTTGTTTGGCAATATATCAACTACAGTAACGATTTCACTATCATAAATGGCATCTTCGGTTTCTTATTCAAGTGGAATCTATATAATCATGCGATTATTTGTAACAAGCATTGTCTACCATTTTCAGGATGGTTTATGTGCAAGCAAAGTATGTTTTACAAACAATCTTATGTGATTTTCGAAACCTTATTTTTTAGGACAATACCGATAACACTGAACTTCATTATTCGGAGAATTGGTATCATGGAGCCAAAACTCGTGAAGAAGCTGCACATTTGCTGCAAGCATACAAAGATAAAGATGGAGCTTTCCTTGTCAGAGACAGCAATGTGTTTGTGGGAGATTACACTGTATGCTTTATGTGAGTGGACTGTTTTTTTTTCTTGGCTTTTATGGATACTTCGTAACGACCTGTATTGTCAAAATTTCGGCCACGAGTGAAAAAAGCTGCCTGATCATGGCCAAACAGAACTTATATAGCCAATACATACATAAAATGCTGTTGGCCTTTTTTTAACGACCTACTTATGCCACCGTGTGCTAAATTTGTTTTTATGTGGCCGTCCTGGGTTTTAATCTTGGTAATTTCGGGTCGGTCGTGGAAATTTGGGTCGAGTTGCAAATCATTTAAAGTTGAAAATAACGGCCCAAATAGACGTAAAAAGCGACATGCTTTATATTTTAAACGTTTCGGCAAATGCTCATGCCATCATCAGTGATATGAAGGCCACATCAGTTACACCCGTTTATATACATTTGATTCACGAGGAGGGCCGTTTTCACCATTAAACTTACGAACAGATCCTTATATAGTGTCCCGAAGTACATAATCATGATTTACCGTTTACCATTAAACCGTTTCTAATTTATTAGTGCAATAAAAACAGCCTAAAAAATACTCAAAACACAAGTTGATTTTTTTTGCATTCACAGGTACCACGGACAAGTGAAGCATTGTCGTATTCAGTCGCTGCAGAACAACGGGGTCACATATTACTATCTGGTCAATACGTTGCACTTTGACAGCCTGTACAGCCTTATATGGCATTACCAACGCTTCCCACTTCGGAACCGAACCCTCGACTTTGAGCTTTTGCTCACTGAGCCCGTGCCAGCCCCGAATGCCCACGAAAATAAGGAGTAAGTCAAAAGATAATTTTTAGGTTTTTTACTATGTCGTTAACAGTTTTTACATTAGCAATGTTGAATAAGTTATGAGATATGTATCCCTAGTGTGAACTTATTTTATTGCCTTATTCAAATAGAATCATAAACAGATTATTAATAAACATAACACACATACAATAGTTGACATACAAACACATTCAGAGTTGACACCAAGTCAGCTACCAATACACACCCCAACTGCAACTGAACAGGCTGAGTGCAAGGTCATGCAATGTGCCACTTGTCATATGGCAAAATCAGTCATGCATGAAAATCAGTCAGGCATAAATAAAGAACAACTATTAAATTCAGCTGGGGACAATTTTAAAGTTAACACCTGGTTCGGAGATATTACTCCCACTGCTTGTGAGAAGAGCTACTAACACAAGAATCTATGACAGAAAAGTTTGCCAAAAGCCGATGGATGGCGTGAAAAGCGCAGTTATATAAAATAGCGGTGGGACTGGTTTAAGTATTTTTATTTTTTTAGGCAATTTATTTGTTATTATTCTGAAACCTCACTCAACCCTAACAGCCCTAACCGATGCTGGTTTCATTTATAGGCCAACCGTATGCATTGTGTTGCCTCATAAAAATAGATAAACCTGTTTAATAAACTGTTTTTTCGGTGCAATTTCAGGTGGTATCATAAAGACATGAGTCGACAAGAAGCAGAGAATATTTTGATGCGAATTCCACGAGATGGCGCCTTCCTCGTGAGGAAATGCAAAGCGGAAGATCCCAGCAACACCTATTACGCTATATCTTTCAGGTAAATCAGTGGTTCCCAACCAGGGAGGAATTTTGAACCTTGTAGAGAGGAATTTACCTAACGTCTACATGTGGTTTGTAAATAGACTTTTAGGCTCTGGGAATATGAACTGTGAAGTTGATAAAATACCCATTTTAAAATGTTCTTTGTATGGTTTAGCCTAGCATCTACTGTGTAGTAATGTTTTGAATTATAAAGGGGTGAATTCTTCAAAACAGGTTTGGAACCACCGAGGTAAATGAATATACAAAACTATTTCGCTTAACTGCATACTGGTAAATCGTATAACCCGGTTAATTGCATAGGCCTTGTAAACTTAACAATGTACGTATACTGTTTGTACGTGTTTCGGATAATCGCATATTTCAACTGCATAAGAGTTGTAAATTCCAAACAAATCAGATTTCACCAATCTTATATGTGACTCAAGTGGTCATAAACGGGTGTAGGTGTGGCCTTATATAACTGATGATGACTTGAGCATTTGCCTAAACGTTTGAACAATAAAGCATGTGGCTTTTGGCGTCTATTTGGGCTGTACAGTGTTCCAAAAAATGTACTGGTTACATTTTTACAAATCGCCTAATCCGAATAATTGCATAAAATATATGGCAAATCAGTGTGTGATGAAGCTGAACGCGCTGTGTTGGTATTTTAGGCTATTAATTGGTGAGTTATTTGCACATTCTGTTCCAACTGTAATTTTAGCGATTGTGGAAAGCCCTATAGTAGTAAAAGTGTATTGTGTTGTACCCAACCTTGACAGTAGTAGTTTTCCGGTGATGGCCGTTTGTTCGGTTTTGGATTATGAAAAACATTATAGTGCGTTCGTTTTTCGCTCTTCTATTCAAAATACAGTCCTAATGTGGGATGATGTGCAACGCGAAAAAAGCTCCGCAAAATTTACTAACTCCATACCGCAGGGCAGACCCCCGTTTAGCCAATTTTCTATAGGTGGCGTGAACAGCATAAATACCTATTTAAAACGGTATATCTCTAAAATGCTTTCGGTTAGGGCTATAGGGGTTAGGTATTTTATTTATTATTGTTAAAAATTCAATTAAACCAACATTAAAATTTAGTTCCTAATCTGAAATATTCAAATACCTCCATCCTAACCCTACCCCTCTTCATCTGCTAAATTAATAATTTAGCTCTTTGTGCCACCTATCGAAACTTTGATACATGTTAGTCTGCGGGTGAGGTATGGTGTTAGTTGCTCTACCTTAATTTGTGTTGTGATAAAAGCCGCAGTGTATAAAGGCCCTTGCTTAGTGTTTTTACTAGTGATTCTCAACCGTGGCTCTTAGGGCCACATGCGGCACCCAACTGCTTATTTTGCGGTTCGCACCAGACCTCAGAAAACCACCAAAGATTGCTATGTTAGCTTTCAAGGTTATAATCTATTGTGTTTTTTGAGGTTGTTTTGCGGCTTCTTACACACCTTAAAAACTACCATTTGGCCTCGACATTAACAAAGGTTGAAAGCCACTGGTCTTAACCATTGTATTTGCTTGTAGAGCTGAGGGAAAAATCAAGCATTGTCGGATAAAGCAAGACGGGCGCCTTTTCGTGATCGGTAACGCGACTTTCGAAACCCTCTGTGGTGTGATCAGCTTCTACGAAAACCACCCGCTCTACAGGAAGATGAAACTAAGATACCCAGCTACAAACGAGCTGGTAGCTTCATTACAGCAGGTGTGGTCTTATTGCCAAGTTTGTTTGGCGCACCTGGCTTTTCGGGTCGAGTTTAGGTACAGGCGGTCTTGATTGGGGCCTGATTTTGCGCACTCACTGCCTTTGTGTGATTTCTGTTGTAATTTTACCACCTTTGGACCTAATTCTCGCCTTGATCTTAAAAAATGGTTTGAGCCAGATTTCGAAGAGCCTTACAACTGGTTTACACAAAGCTTTAAATTTCCGCAGGAACCGGACTTGTACTCATTGGGAAACAATGGACCGACATACGTCCATCCAAATACTGTGAGCGTTACAGTGAAGGCTTTGTACGATTATAAAGCGACCAGAGAGGACGAGCTGTCTTTCTGCAAACACGCAATCATCACCAATGTTTCGAAGCAGGACACCGAAGGATGGTAAACCTGATTGCATAAAGAGCCCAGTTACTTAGATAACAGTGAGATAACAGTGAGACTGGGCTAGGGTTAAGAACTAAATTTATAAGTTGGGTTTATTGCTAATTTTATTAAACAACTCCACCTCAACCGTAACAGCTCGAACCGTCAGCATTTGTTTTGCATATTTTGCTATTAAATATTCGCAAATGGTCTAGGTTTGGGTTAGGAACTGAATTTGTAAGTTGGAATCATTGCTATTTTCATTAACAACCTTACCCCAACCCCCAACCCTAACAGCCCTAACTGTCAGCATTTTTTCTCACTTTGCTTTTCAATATCCTCAAGGGGTCTTTACTCCAACTATCGGTTCTTAGCAAACTGTACTGTTGTGAGTTCTTATGTTAATACCTCTAATCTGTGCAATCTAAGACACCGCCACACGATTTTGATATTTAACTCGCCGCCGAAAAACGATAGTATCGCCAAAGCTACAAAACTGTACTTAAATTGTGTCTGAGGACTCTTGGTCATAAAACATCAATTATAAATCACAAAATCCTTCGTAACGTAATTCATTTACCAGTCGATGACGTCACTACTATACAAATGCTTATAAGCATATATATATGCGTCAGTTTGAAAAAAAAACAATCAAGATTAAATTTTTTGCTTGTTGGTTGTAGGTGGCAAGGAGATTATGGTGGAAAACATGGCTTGTGGTTCCCTAGCAACTATGTAGAAGAAATCGAAAACTCGGACAGAAATGGCGTCGAGGCAACGGAAGACAATGTATGTTGAAAATCACATCAAATACTGAGCAAATTTTAAATACTGGCAACAAAATTCCAATATATGTCCTATGTAATAACTTTTAATGGTAAACCTGAATTGAAACGAAATATAACGGCCGAACGCTCGATTCAGTACAGCAGTGGTTTTTAAATTTGTACAAATTTGTACAATGACTGTGTTAACTTAAAGGCACGGCATTCTATAAGGTTCCAAAATATGATCAAAGTCAGGTTAAAATTCTTTTTAAGGGTTATGAGAAACCTCTACTATAAGCATATCCTATTTAGCCGTTCCGCGCTCAAAGCATAAAGCAGAGCAAATTATTTGTTTTTTGTATTTTCAGCAAAACACTGGAAATGTGCTTGGAGAACTACAAAAGGGGTCGTTTGATCTTTGCAACTGCACGATCGGTAAGTAATAACAAGATGTTCTCAATTTCACTTTTTGGATGATTCAATAACAACAGTTTAGGATAACTGCTCTAAACCCATGCAAAAAGCTTGTCTAAAAACCAACCACATACCATCATTTTTCTTCTACATCAAGGTCGTGCAACGCTATTGTCAGCCACAGGTTTTTATTTACTAATAGTCCACTGATCTCGAAAAGCCAAATATCTGTCAAAAGTGATTTTCCAATGTTTATTGATACTGCTCGTGGCAGTATGGCCTCACTTTGTCTCATGTAATCAAACTCTCACTCTCTGCAGAACTGGGTGAACAGGTGAAAGAAAATCACCAGCATGCTTTCAAGATTCGCATGGCTAGTGGGGAGGTGGCCCACCTGAGCGCCAAGTCACGTGAGGATTTGGTTGACTGGTTAAAGCTGCTTCAGGGATCCAAAGATCAATTGGACAACGAGGTGCGACACCTAATGGCTGTGATAAAACCATTTTTTGAAAATTTAACGGCAGAAAAAAATTGATTTTTTTAAATTTTACACGAAAATACTTGATTTTTGTTGGTGACGTCACAATGCATTTTTGCATAGTTTACGTCAAATCTAGTTACGTCATCAGGTATTTTCTGTCTACGAAAAAAATTTAAAATAAAAGATTTTGTAATCGATGACGTAATGTGATGTCGTCACAGGCGATGAAATCGCTGAGTCGAGCGAAGGCGCAGCGCGACATCGAGCGGCAGAAACGAATAGCAAGAGAGCTTTCGGATTTGGTGGTATATTGTCGTCCTGTGCCTTATTGCGAGGATCCTTCACACAGTAAGTGGAATAAGAAATTTTGCTGTTATTTTTTGAAATTACAATACTTGTCTATTATTGCGCATATAAAACATCCGCCATAAACTGTACAAATCTATTGTTGCTCACAAAAGGCCTCAGCAAATTAACTGGGGCTATGTAGATGCAGTAAATGACATATTGAATAATTATTAAAAAAAATTGACTGGGAATATTTTTTATCATGCTTTAAAGTAAACACAATAAAAGAGCGTGTCTTGAATTTTTGTTCCTTGACGTGTTTACTTACGTAATAATGACATCACACAGGGGGCCATTGTTTCGAGATGTCGTCATTCCCGGAGCAGAAGGCCGAAAAGTCTGCGTCACGTGACAAAGCATTGCAGTTCATCTTGTACAACAACCGACAATTCTCCAGAATTTATCCCAAGGTAAAATATATAGGGCAGGTTGCAAATATAAACAGCAACCGTTCAAAGGGCCCCGCCCTAAATATAAAAACTGATTGATTTATTAACCAGTCTGTCGTACAGCTGCTCATCACAATTCACTGTGCAATTATGCTGTAAGGTGATGTCGTATCATAACAGTGCACAAAGCAGTTAAGAGAGTATCCCATACATTACAATAATAAGATGTAAACAGTTTGGACCCGAAACCGATTTTTTTTTATGTTAATGTAGAGCCAAACGTGTTTTTTTTTCTGATTAAACCATTTTGACAGTAAGGCCAACACATAGGTGTACGGCTGTACAGAACAAGCTAATACAGTTACAGTGCGCATACATGTATATATTATACACGTACACAGAAAGTGAAATTACGACACAAAAATGGCAGACATGAAAATTTGAAAACTTAAACCGGTCAGACTTTTATATCAAAATCTACTTAGCAGGCTCGCTCTTATTAAATGCTGATTAAATCCGTTCTTCTGCTCTGGCCGCTTAATAAAATTATGGTTTCAAATTTACATTAAATTATCCAGGGTGCAAGAGTGGATTCGTCCAATTACAATCCAATGCCATTCTGGAACTGCGGAAGTCAGCTGGTTTCACTCAACTTTCAAACCGGAGGTAAACCCATTTCGTCACAAATGATTACGTCACGCACGTTAAACATATGACAAAGCAATCTTTATGAAACTTATTTTTTTATTTTTTTTTTATTTTATTCATTTCTAATTTTATAACCTAATAGATTTAAAAAAAATGTTATGTGGCGTCAAAAGTCTTTGGAGCGTTCGTATGAAGTTGGCTGAAATTTGGTTTCCATTTAATTTATTACGTAACAATTAGTGATGGGACGGGTACCCGGTACTCGGTACTCGGTATCGATGGTATCGAACGATTTCAGTGGTATCGATACTCGTACTCGGTATCGAAATTTTTTGTCTCAGTTTTCGATACCAACGTGCGAGTACCGAAGGTCCATTTACACCATAAGAATACGGGCAACTTTATGCCAATATTTGCTTCGGACAGCATAAAATTGGAAAAAAGTTCCACCAGGTTACGTATATTTTTTTCACTATCGTATGGAGATAACATTTTTCTGCATGTGTGTGTGCACGCCTGTACCCCGGCCATGACAGATAAATTAGTCAGTGATATACAACTAAGTACAACACTGTACTTAAGTACTCGGTAATCGTACTCGGTACTCGGTATCGAAGGTATATACATGTGGTACTCGTACTCGGTATCGGTACTCGCTTCAAAACCTGGTATCGTCCCATCACTAGTAACAATGATGTAAACTTATGATGTGACATACTTTCACTATTAAATTTAAAAAAAAAGATTTTTGAATTTTGATGGCCTCGTCCACTTTAAAATCAAATCAATATCAATTACGTCACGTTTCACATGATGACGTAGATCGTCCGATGCAGCTGAACGAAGCGAGGTTCGAGATGTACGACAGATGTGGATACGTTCTACAGCCGAAATGCTTGCGGGAACGTATTACTTATCATCCTTATGAGAAAACTAACATGAACGAATCCGACCCGCTGGTCATTAACATGGAGGTGAGAAAATGATACATGGTCGTTCAGGGAAGAAACCAATGCTGCTAGTGTTCTTTTAGCCGAGTTTTAAGCGTTTTATCCTCATTAACATGCTTTACCGCGCTTGTTCAAAAGATAATGACGTTATATGACGTAACAACGCAATAATGTCGTCATATGACCTAACAATGAGCGTTTTATCTTCATTAACATTTAGTGCTTTACTGCGCTTGTTCCAGAGATAATGACGTCATATGACGTAACAACAATTATTTTCGTGATGTATTATTCTCGAAACCGAAACTTTATTTTTGCTTAGTGTCTAAATCCAACGTTAAAGTTGAACATTGTAGATTTTGGAATAATATCTGGTAATTGTTTTTGCCGTGTAAAATGTAGAATTATGTTGTTTAACGCTTTTTCAAAAAACGGCTTTGTCTAAATTTGAAATATTCTTGTGTATTGTGACGTCACACTTTCATTGCCAGGTTGTCGGAGCTCGCCACCTCCCCAAATCAGGAAGAGGATTGACTTGTCCGTTTGTCGAAGTCGAAATTATCGGGTGCGAATTTGACGATGATAAAATGAAGACTCCCAAGAAAGGTAAGGTTTTTAAATTCGCAAAAGTTATCAATTCCGAAACAGATCAGTCTAAGCTCCAGGCAGTGCACTCTGTTTTAGCCTATAAAGTCTCATCAGGGCAGCTGGTGACAAGAGATCGGCCGTATTGGCCATTGTATTGTTACTCCCAACAAACTGGAGTGCCGTTGGATGCGTACACTAGCCAATACGGCCTTTCAGGTCACCAGCTGCACTGGTGAGACCTTATTAGTCAAAACAGTGTGCACTGTCTGCAGCTTATCAGTTATTAGGTTAAAATTTTTACAGTTCAGTGTAATATGTTGTAAAATTTGTTTCACAGATGACAACGGCTTGAACCCGTATTGGGACGAGAACACGGCGTTCGATTTCGACGTACATTGCCCCGATACGGCGTTTGCACGATTTACGGTATATGACCAGGACATGTTTGGTGACCCCAACGAAATTGCCATGGCAACCATCCCTGTGACGTGCATGAAGCCAGGTAATGCTTACGTCTTGTCCAACATTTTCCGATGTTCGTTTTAGATGAATGTTAGTTTTTCAAATATGCATACATATACATTGCTAACATAAAAGAAAGCCACTTTTCTAGTTTTTTTAAGGAGTTTGTGATGTATGAATGTTAGCATGCCAAAAGTGTGGATAACCAATGAAAAGAATGCAGCACATATACATTAAAAACATATAAGTAAGACACCTTTCAATTTTTTTAATAGGTTAGTTTTATATGAATGTTTGTGGTCAAACGTATAAGTCGGGGGTTCTTAACCAGGGGTACGTGTACCAATTGGGGCTACGAAGCACCAAAGCAGGGGGTACGACATGCAGTGTGAAATTGTACACTATTTAGGCATATTTGTGAAGAACGCGTAACAAGTTACTTTGTTTGATATGTCTTTGACTGATTGTTGGTGTGCTGTAAATATTGTTGAACTTACAAGACTTATAAGTTATAAATACACTGAGTTTAATTCCTATTATTACAATTTTATTTACATTCGTCGGCCATTGTAGACCATTGTAGGGGTACGAGAAAATTTCATGAAAGCTCAAAGGGTACGAGCGCTAAAAAGGTTAAGAAACACTGGTATAAGTGGTCAACATTTAACAATTAAAAAGTATGTAGTATATATACATTGGCAACATATAGGAAAGCCACCTTTCAAGTTTTACGTAAGTTATTCTTTATGGGTGATATTTATTTGTTTTTTTGAAGGGCTCCGTTCCGTGCCGCTAAAGAACCAGTATAGTGAAGATATTCATTTAGCCGCTTTGCTTGTAAACGTCGACATAAGAAGCGCCAGGGTAAGACACAAACTATCAAACTTTAGATCTAATACGTAGTTTTGCATTAGTATAACCATATGTCGACCCGCAATAGCTGTATAGTGCATAGAAAACAAAATTGGGCATTGGTTTTTAGAGGAGTTTCTTCCAATTTTACTACAACTGTTTCAAACCTAAACCCTTTTTAAACAAAGGACACTCACCCCATAGGGCAGGGGTCAGCAAATAGTGGGTCGCGACCCAAATTTGGGTCGTGAGACCTTCCAGTCTGGGTCGCGAAATATTTTAAATCTCCCATGAATATAAGGATCGCATCTACGGTATTAATGAATTTCGGCTTTTTTAACCTTTTAATCATTATTGCATTGTTACGTGTGACTACGTAACTGTGACATACAGTCTATGTAACAATGCAAAAAGTTAAGCGCACCTATGCAAGCATGCGTTTTCTGATTAGCTGTGTTCTCAAAACAGAGCCCACAGTTCTCATTTGTTAGAATAAATACGTTCGTTTACCTACTGTTTTATGTGAAAACTGCAACTGACAATAGCACAATATCAGTCTTAATGTTGATATTTAGTTGATTAGTATTTTCCACGGATTTGATGCTTGGGTCGCGAGAATTTAGAGCAATTTTGTTGGGGGTCGCGCCAAAAAGTATTTGCGGACCCCTGCCATAGGGGACAGGCTTAATGCCCCAGCTCAATTTAATACGGGTTTTAGGGGCTCAAATCCCCAAACTTCTTTCCAAGGATCTGAAAAGTGAAAAACAGTAATCAAATATTTGTTAACTTTAAGTCAAAAATAATAAAAATCTTAGTCGCGAAGTGCATTGCATTAAACTCCAAACCCATAGGCGCCGAGTAGGCGGTGGCGGGGTGGCGCCGCCACCTTGGGTTTCTAGAGCACGGTGGCGGCCACCGTGGATATTTAGGTTAGTTTGTAGCGGTTTTGCACAAAGCATGGAAAAGTCTGATCAAAAACTGGGTATATTTTGCTTTAAAAACAAGCTTGCGGCCGAAAAAGCAACAAAACATTTCTTAAAACTACAACCTGGTTTCGTCAGTACCTCCTTTATGACGTCAAACACACCATTGTTTGCAAGTAAATGTTTGGTAATTATTGTGTACAATGCGAATGTTTTGTAATAAATGGTTATCTTAGGTCATATAAAGCAACAGCACCTTGACGAAACATTTTATGGATGATAAACGTTACAGCAACGTGTTCCAAATCAAATATTATTTCAAAAATTTATTTTCCTTTTTTTTTGCGAATGTTGCATTCTGTTGGAAGTATATTGGGTGTTTGATCTCTTGTGGCTGCACGCATTTGTGACGTCACTTGATGTGACGTCATATTTTTCGTTCACCACCTTGCATTTTTGTAAAACTCGGCGCCTATGTCTATAAACCTATCGTTTGTGATGTAATAACTACGTCCCAACGATGACGTCACGTGCACAGGAAGAGGACGAGGGACTTTATAACTCGATTCAAGCGCTCCGGGACCAAACAAAGGAGCTTCAGGGCAAGATAAGACAGATGAATATTTCGTCACTCGAAAGCACACAATATCATCAGGAACTCTGTGAAAAGCAGAAAGCGCTTTTCATGAAAAAGGAGCAACGAAAAGAAAGGTATCTTGTCGAAATGATCTTGTTATATGGTCGTGAGTTCAAATCTAAGTTTTCTTTTTTTCTGTTTGAGTAAGTTTAGAACATTCTGCGCGTGATGTTGAAGTAATCATTTTCTATTTGATTTTTTGTCTTCAGTCATTAGCGCGAAAGGCTGTGTTCGTGACTGCGAATCTAACTGTATTTTTGAAATTTTTCTATTTGAATAAGTTTAGAACATTTTGCTTGTGATATTGTTTAAATGCTTGGCTACTTTTTTCGGTTATAAGTGCTAAAGGCTGTGTTTGTAAATGCGATTCTGAATGTATTTTTTTTATTTGAGCAAGTTTTTAACACCTACTTTTTAGATTGCTTTAATGCTGTTCTGTTTTGTTTTCAGAAACATCCAGAAGCAGAAAATCAGACAACGGGGGGCCAACAATGTTTCGCGCTGAAAAAGTGTTACATCAGTGACGTCACAATCATTTCGTTTATTGTCGAGTGACGTCATTTTCATATGTCAGCCGCGGAATTCAGCATTTCCCGCAAGGTGCCTTTCTCCTCGCAATCAGTCACGTGCTCCACGCCACTGTTACGTCACAATTGACCGCTGTCCTTTTGTCGAATCGTGCTAATTGAAATTTCGTGCATTTTTTGTTTTGCTTCAAATTCTTTTCTTTTTTGTTTTTCAATCTTTTCGTTTATCAGAACCCAAGCTCCCTCCAACGCCCTATTCAAGTGCAATAATCTACTCGCCACGCTGGCCAACGAATCACACTTCCGAACCGCTGTTTGTGACGTCATAGAGTGTAACAACGTCATCGCAAACGTTTTTTTACAAGTAAATACGTGAAAAAGGTACTAACACCATACCTCACGGGATACCCACATCTAGATAATATTTGATAGGTGGCGCAAAGAGCACAAATCCTATTGAAAACGGTGTATCTCAAAATATGCCTACGGTTAAAGCTATAGGGGTTGAGGTTAGGTATTATCAATAAAAATTCAATGAAACTAACACTAAAATTTAGTTCCTAATGTAAAATTTTTAAAACTTACTTCCCAACCCTACCCCTATTTAGCCGCTAAATAATTCAGCTCCTGCGCCACGTATCGAAAATTAGCTAAATGTTGGTCTCCCGTGAGGTATGATGTTAATAGCTCTACCTAAATTTGTCGGGTCGCAAAGTTTGAAGGGCTGCACAGAAGCGATATTTTCTTTGCACATTGACACCTTGCAATTCTTCTGCAGTTCCACTTTGTAAGAAATCACCAGTAGTGACGTCACAAGTATCTAAATTGTATTTTAGTCGATTTCACTTTTTTTCTCTGTTGTCATTCATGCCGCCAGCACGCGATCGTAACAAACGTAACAGTATGACGTAAGTGCTGTGAAGTATTTTTTGACGCTTAGTGATGTCATATTGACGTCGTTTTAATGTTCGCTTTTGAGCAGCAACTTCGTTTGCGAAAAAAGTCATGATCAGCCCCTTAAACGTTATGACGTCATTGCCAATTGTGTCTCCCTGATGACGTCATGCGGTCGCAACTACAAAATAGTCTTCTATATTCCTATTAGAGTTCCCTGTGTGTTCCACTCTATTTTCTTTATTTAGCAGCCTTCATTAATTGTGTATTATTACGTCATAATGACCTTTATTTTTTCCAAGTTCTAATTTTCGATCATCGGCAGACCTCGGTGACGTCATATGTGCGTCACTCTGTTTCGCGTCACAAGTGTTTTGCTACACCCCTATTTCAGCAATTGCGAATTCGTCCCAGTTATTTTCACACCACTTGACGTACCTGTCGTCGATGCGTGTGAGGATAGCCAGCAGTAATTGAACAGTTTTTTTGCCACGTCACTGTACAGTTGAGTCGTCAAATTAAAATCATATGTGGAAAGCCAAACATGTTTCGTTACTCAGGAAAAAAACTAGCTAGAAATAGCTTCGCAAAGTTCAAAAGCCTGAATCAGTGCATATATTGGTTAGTGGATGTTAAAAGCGTTACATTTTTTGAATATGGCCACACTCTCTCTTTTAAGTGTGCTTATCGGCATTGAAACAATCCGGCAAGTTTGGTTGGAAGGAAGTTAAAATTGGAAAGAGTTATTTGACCTTTCTTTTACTTCCAGTATGTTTGTCAAATGAACAAAATTGTATACTTTCCAAAATCAAATAATTATATTTTTTCATAATTATACATAACGTATAAGATTTTTTTTCGTTTTAGGTTCCATGATTTGTTGTTTATTCGTAAGCAACTTGATATTCAAAGTATTTTCAGAACTGTTGCTACATTGAATTATAATTCAGGATAAAATCGGCATTTTCAGCATTTATCACGCAACACACATGCGGGTAAGTTTGACATTCTCACGAGATAACCATCTCATGGGTGCAGATTCTATTGGCTTGAAGTCAAAAACGTCTCAAAAAGCCAAATATGATTTTGGGATACGCAGCTCTGCAGTAACCTGACCTTTGCGAACCTAGTTAAATCTGGTAGGGTTTGTGCGATCGCAGGTTGACCTTGTGATCATATCTTTCAGGCCTGGGGCACCTTCCATGTGTAAATTAAATGTAACATTAGAGAAGACGTGTGAAACGCCCTAATCATGTATAATAGTCCTTCTTCGGAAGCTAGCTAACCAAATTCAAACATTTAAAAGTTTTGTCTGAAAACCAAGACGTTAAAAAATTTGACTTCAAAAATTACGTTTGTTGATTTAAAAAAGTGAAAGCTTATGGATTTTTTAACAATAAAATTTTAAATGCAGAGAGTTTTCTTTATATTTTATTCTGGACAAGAAATTTACTCTTAAATTCGATACCAATTAGAAATTTGCGGCAAAAGTTTATATTCATCCCGTCATTGCCCATTATAAGAAAACGTGTTCAATTTTGAGAAAACAACTGATCAATATTGCCTAAATTGTGAAACCAAAAAGTTAAACTTTACAATTTTAACTAAGTTATTACATCTTTGATGATATTTAAATCAGAGCTCATCAACCGGGGTTCCGTACAACCCTTTCAGGGGTTCCGTGACTTTAAGGGTTGCACAGGGGGTTCGCAGCGGTTTGGTGTAGCAATTCAATCACGAACGATTCATACTATCATTGTTGCGAACAGCAATGCTCACCTATACCATCTAGTTAACCTTTACAGTGTAAACTGTAAAGGTTTACACCATTGATCTATTGTGACGAAATAAATACAACCTTCTTACGCTCTAGCTAGCTAAATTGCAAGATAAATGTAGAAACGACCGATCAAAATTACATGGTAATGCGTTTCAGTGAATCGTTTAATTGAAGTCAACCTTTATGATGTGTTAAGTAAAAGCATCTTATTTCTTTGCTGTAGCCTATACTTGTATTCAAGGAGTTGAACCGCTTGTCATATGGGTTCAGGTTCGGTTCGGGTTCACTTGGTTTTGTTTTTAAGAGTACGGTTTCGGTTCAAGTCTTTAAAAATGTATATTTTCGGGTTCCGGTTTCCTTCCGGTTTGGGCAAATTATCCGGTCCGAACCGGTTTGCGGTTTTTAAACCGGTTCAAATTTTTATTTCTTAAATAATTTTATTCTACCCATCATCTACCTTGCTTTATCAAACTCCAAAATAAATTTGCTGGTGCACTGTTGTTTTTGACACGCCCTATAAGTGTTATCTCGCGTATTCTTCAACGCGCTGTTTTTTAAAAAAAACACAAATATAAAACAGACTGCATTTTTTACTGGTTCGGTTCCGGTTCGGGTCCAACGCCAAACAAAATATGGGGTTCAACTCCGGGTCGGGTTTTTAGAAAATCGTAATTAGCGGTTCGGGTTCGGTACGGGTTTAATGAAATTAACCGCTCAAACCGGTTCGCGGGTTCGGGTTCAGTTCCGGTTCGACTCCCTGCTTGTATTACATTCATTAAAATTATTTTATGGGGGTTCCGCAAAGTTTGACGAAATACCTTAAGGGTTCCGTGCCACTAAAAAGGTTGAAGAGCACTGATTTAAATTAACGATCAAGAATGTTTCAATTTTACTAAAAACCAACCGTTAAAAAATAACCCACAGTTGTAATTGTGATACCACGTTCACGCGTCGCAATGATTTATTATTGCATTCTTGGTTGTATTTTAATAAATGATAAATAATTTTACTGTTTTAGAATAAGACCCTAAAAAAACAATTGTCTTATGCATTTGCATTTCCTTGTTATGCGTCGCTATGATTTATAAGTGACATAGACAAACAACAAAATAAACACGGGCCCACAGTTTGTCAAATCACTTTGCAAATGCGAAACACTTTCTTGTCGTTTCGTAAAATTAGAACCTTGTGTTTATTTTACCAGCAAGTCATATGTACGAGTCGAAAAGACAATTCTAAACAAACGTTTTTCTGTCGTGTGCCGGGATTATCACATTTCTTGGTAAACACTTTCAGGGGGGTCAACTTTCCCCCTTTCGGCCTATCCTTGTTACATCATTATCAGGGGGAGATCAAATTTTGCATAATCTTCGTACAGAGAACTGTTTTCTTAAGAATATCCAGTTGCAGGTGTAACGAAGTTTGGAGTCTTGGTTAATGTTAATGAACCATTTTGTGCATAAGATTTTTACAATAAACATAACTTACGATCGATTTTTTTACAGAAGTAAAATATAGATTTTCCTGTTTCTAAAACACAGGCAATATCTGTCAAGTTGCTGCATAATTTATAACATTTCCAAAAAAATAAGGTTATCAAAGCAGTCAATTCAGTTACAGAATTGTTAACTTTAATAAATAAATATCAGGTCTAAAAAAATACCAAATGTTACATTTATAAGTCATATCACGTAGAGTTCCTTCTCGAGAAATCTCGAAAAAATCGAGTCGAGATTCTCGAAAAATAAATAAAAATTTCTTGAGAAAAAACACGTCACAAAAAGTAAATGCGACACCTCATCACCATCTATAACAGTCGCTTCGTTTTGGGTTGATTTGCTAGCGAATCACTACTTGCGATCGCTACTAGAAGCGAAAAAACGTACTATTTTTTTTTGTTACAAACTCGCCTTAAATAAAAATTTAGAGACTCTCGAGATTCTCGAGAAATGGATTTTTAATTTCTCGTTTCTCGAAAAACGAAAAAGTCGAGAAATAGAGTAACCCTGGTTATATGTCACGAATACAAAATGTCCATGGTCAAATAAATTATTTTCAAGCACCAAATCCTATTGCAAACAATTGAATACAGTGATGATCGACAAGCAAGCGGTTTGTTTACAGCAGAAGACTTGTTTATTCATTTCACAACAAACTCGCTGCGCATTGTCCGGTCATTCCTCTGGTGTACCTTGACAGCTATTAGAAGTTTACGATCGTGGATTAGGGCCCTTAATAGGGGCGGTGTGCGTTGCTGCCAATCTCTTTCGTCCTTTTTCCCCTCAAGGGAATCTTTGCTGCGCCGTTTTTTGTCTTCTAGCATCGGAAGGTAAATGTTTTGCTGCGAACTATTGATGAGAATCTGTTACAATCTTAAAAGGCTGAATTCACTGTAGTTGTTGTAGTCAGAAAAAGCATGAGTTAGAAAAAAGGTGTTTATGTTTGTAAACCGAAAATCGTGAGTAAAAAGTGTTGTAAGCTTTTGCAACTAAAGAAAATTGAAAAATATAAAATACGCTTGGTTATATACCCCATTATTAAGTCACAACGGCCGTTATTAGTTATAGAACGTTTGAATTGTTTCAAGCTTCACAGCACACCTAAAGGAATTTGGCAAATAAAAAAAGTTATAATCAGGCCAGAGATTACTGTTTAACCGTAGTTTAGCAAACTTTTAGTGACAGTTATTGAAATTGTCATTGTTTTAGAAGTGCATATAAAGGGCAGTGAAATACCTTCAAATTATAAACAATAACTTATGTTTGTTTCTTGGTATCGTGTTATTTGATGTTTATCAGAGTCGCACAAACATGCAGTTGACGCAATCAGTACCTATAACGTGACACAGACTTTAGGAGATAAACTGTAATCGCCAAGTTTGCTTGCAAACGTTTTAAACATCACTGTTGTGAAGGCTTTTAATTAAATCCATTTTTACAATTGCATACAACAGGTTTATGTCCTAAAATTGTGTTGTTTAAAATAATGTGCTCAAAAAAGCTGAATAGTGTGTTTGAAAATTGCTTAGTCAAATTTATATTGTTTTATTGTACAGCAAACAAGAATATGATTAACACTATTTTTCAAACACTTTATCTCTGATTACCAATATCGCAATTTTGGATTATCAATTACGAAGGCCAAGGGAATTTCCAGTGACATATACCAAGAGCGATGAAGGTTTTCATTATCTTGTCTTTGATGCTTGCAACAACATTTCATCTGTCAAGCAGTTTGCGAGGTGGACTGGCCGATTACACTAGATTGCACTTTAATGATTCTCCTTTGCCCCTAGGCGTCTAATGGGCGGTACTATATGCTGAAAAATGTTGAGCCAACAAAGTGTAAATTTAGTGTTTTGCTGCTGCTGGTTAGGGGCATGAATAATACCAAAGTCAAACATATTAAATTTAGTTTTTAAGGATTTGTAGGTCTATGTGCATCACAATTGTCTTGCAATGTTTCAAAAATGAATAAATACGCAATATTATAAGCCGCATTATCAAGTCACAATGGCCACTATTTGTTATCGAACGATTTTGTTGTCTCATTAGACAATTAGACACAGTTACATGTTTTTAATCCCTGCTCCCCTTACCACTACAAGGCGACGTCTTGATAACTGTTAATCAGCATATTTTGACAAGACGTGAACTTCAATCCTTCTTTTGTCCGTAATCTTGTAATCTTCCTAGGAAGTCTTTAAGAGATTATGTTTTTCTATGGCAATAACAGGACATGATTTTGAACTGGTTTGGTTCATAAACTTTATATTAAAGCTTTAAACTCGACAATTGTGACTTAGTTATGTATGTTTAACTTGATATTTTACCACTAATGCTGTTTTAAGCAGTTGCAAGGTGTAAAAGCCAATATTTTTGTTATTTTAAGGTTTTATCTCGCATTTTTTCTCAGAAACGTGCAGATATGCAATCTACCCCAACTCCATTATTCCAAAGTTTATCAGCAGAAATAACACAACCATTTTACTGGACAACTTGAACACTGCAAAAGATATTTGTGATTCAATGGGCGATGAATGCTCGGTGGGTGGTGTTTTGTGCTAAATTGCTAAATTGAAACCCGAACCCCAAACTTTATTAAAATATAGCCCTAATTCGGCCAAAACTTAGATTTATAACGGTACAATTGCGACACAAAAGTGAGCTAGTGTCAAAACTCGACCAGATTAACAACTTTGGTTTTGTGCGTGTAACTTGATTTTAAAGCGTTTTTTTATGTAAATTACACTCTGAAACAGGTTATGATCAGATATGATATATCATTGCTTAGCTCAACAATTTTTATTTCGTTTTTAAGTACTTTACAATGCCACAAATAAGTGTTATTCATTATGTCCTTAGCGCGTTGTATGACGTAAGCGTTAAATGATCGTTTTGTAGGTCATTGTTAAGCTTTTTTGACCACTGGCATTACTTGGGAATTTCAAATTTACCCGATCCTAAACTGCATAAAATGTTGAAAAATACAATAAAGAGTGTAAAGTTTTACTTAAAATCTGAAGACAAGTCGACAAATATATTAGAACAAAACTGCGCGTGAACAGGT
The DNA here is from genome assembly GCF_965637545.1 of Phallusia mammillata. NCBI lineage: Eukaryota > Metazoa > Chordata > Ascidiacea > Phlebobranchia > Ascidiidae > Phallusia > Phallusia mammillata. The sequence goes on along the minus strand of NC_137252.1, from coordinate 31,330,999 downwards.
ATTGAAGAACTTGTCAAAAGACGGAGTAGTTTTGACTTTACTGTAATCGCTAATTTTACGCTTGTTAGAGGAAATGTAAACGAATAAATGACACCAATTACAAACGGGAGTTGGGCCGCAGTTTGACAACGGGATTACACGTTGTTTCGCGTCTGTGTTTAGACTACCACAATCCACGATTCTGTTTCGGTTGCAAAAGGGTTTTAGACACTTCTGTGGTTAAAACTGGCCGTTGGAAATTACCGAGAAAAACATGACCGAAAGTAAACAGTTTGTCCAAAAACATTTTACGATTGTATGCAGCATAGTTTAAGCCAGGGATCGGCAACCTTTTTTTACTGCAGACCGTTCTTGAATCTGATGGTCGCGGACCGGCACTTGCCGACCACTGGTTTAAGCGAAGTGATAAAAAACGACATCTATCGTTTGATGTTACTGTTAGTTTAAACTTATGAACAGTATTTCACGCAATTGTTTTTAAGCCCTAAGTCTTTTGCTATTTTTCTTCTTTTAGCGCAAATCACGCTTAGATCTCAATATTGAATAAGGTCACATATCCAACTGACAGATAAAAGCGCCATCTTTTATTGCAAACCTTTGGGCAGCACACGAAGCTCATTCATCTTAACTGACGAAATTTTGACACCAATTCCAACACCCTCAATTTAGCGTTTATTTTCTAGTTTGTAAACCTGCCTGACATTGCAACTACCAGTACCAGCGTAATTTCCGCCCCTTATGTTTGCATTTTTCAGATTTAAGGTGTGTGCAATTGTTCACATATATTGAGTTCAGTGCAAAATTGTGACAGTGCTATAAACAACAAGATTATTTGCATTCGAACTATATTATTCTTTTTTCAAAAAAATATTGGCACGTCTATTACGCTAATGGCGTGCTAATTGACAAAGTAGAATAAAACTTTTATCATACAATACTATGAGTTGATCTGTGGTTGCAAAAAGGTTTTCATGGCCGATTGCTGGTTGATAAGCCGGTTAACTATTTGTAAAATGTATTCAATAAATGCAAAGTTTTTCTGACTTTCCTTGTTCTATTCTAGGGTGTTGTATCTGCAACCAAACTCATGAACCGAGTGTATGCGCTTGCAACCGGTTCAGAATTGGTTTACACTACAAAAACCATCACTTGGAGGCGCCAGTGCACGGGAGATTGTTCATTTCGACTTGCAACTGGTGCAGACCGAACGAAGAAGTATTACAGAAAGTTATGCAGCAATTGTAAGTCTAAGCATGACTTTTTTATTTGATGTTTCATTTTGTTTGTGATAATGCACCGTCTTAGCGTATTAATGAAATAGTTGATCAACATACTATTTGAATAAGACCCTGAGGACACCGTTTTAGCTGAAATATATGTGCCTATTTTATCAGGCAAATCAAATTATTAGTGACTCACAAACGTATTTTACATAATTTTGTTGTTTTTATATACCACTAACACATTAAAATTTTAAACAGCGGCGCTTAAATGTAATTTTACCAATGTTTGTTCAAATGTTAGTTTATTGAAAGCATGCGGTAACTTTATTAAAAAATGTTCCTAATGAAAATTTTTTGATTTATAGTTTTAGTGATTGATGCCGCAAAAATTAAACTAATGTTCAACTGAACGTACTATTGCAAATATCATTTACCGTAAAAACAAATTTATTGTCTACAGATCGTTCTCGGACGCTGAATTGGATGCAGTGGTCTGGTTGGAGCAAGTGTTCGCCCGCTTGTGGTAGCGTGGGGCGCCAAAGCAGATTCCGTCAATGTTTACCATCTGCCAGTTCGCCTACCTGTTCAGGGAGTCGATATCAAAGAAGGAATTGTAATTACGCCAAAAAATGCCCAAGAACCTTATCCGACGTCTACGGTAAAAATAAGTTGCATTTTACAAAGCACAAACTTTCTTTGAACTTTTTTTGAATTTTTAGCCTGCAAACGAAATAACATGTTTATCAGTGTGTTGTGGCACATGCTTAAAACGTGACGATTTATTGCCCTATAATCATTGTTATTTTGCGTCCTAAAATCACAAAATATATCCGAAACAGTAACATGTTATTTCTTAATATATTGGCTCGTTTATATCTTGTTAGAATTTTTCTGTGTTTTCTTTAGCGGGCATCCAAGGGCCCCAGGGGTTTGACGTGTCGGGGAATACCCCAATTTATCGGTCTTGCATCATGGTAAAGCCTCAGGATCGAAAACCGTGCGGAACACAGGAGTTTGTCACAGAGTAAGTCCAATATATTTGAAGTCCGTCTCTATAGCGATTATCGGGTTTATATACTAAATGAATTCGAAACACATTTGGGCTTTGCCAGTTTTTGCCAGTTATGTGTTAATTTCAACTGGTTAACCTCCAGTTGTTTAACACATAAACCAAAATGTTTTTGAGTGTAAAACGGCCGTCACAGCTTTTACTGGTGATTTTTATCCATTTTGTTACTATTGATTTTTTTTAACCTTTCAACAAAGCTAAATTTACTTTGCAAATCGTGTTTTAATGACAGTTGTATTGCTAAGTTTTTGTGTTGACATGACAGGCGGGTATAAATGACATTCAAAGAAATAAATGGAGGCGAAATTCCGACTTTAAATCCTTTCAAAATGTTTTTTTAAATCCCACCATATTTAACTTAACCCAATAGTAAATTATACGAACACTATATGTGAATTTCGACACAATGTTTCTCATTTTTTCTGTATCTCAGAGAGCAGTGTAAAAGGTTTGGATGTTGCTTTGATCCTTACGCCAACGGAAGTGATGTCACCACAGCAGCTGATCACAAACAGGCGTGTTTCCAGGCAACCAACTATCTTACATCAGGTAGAGATTAATTTTATCAAACAAAACTATGACCTCAAAGTATACAAAAAGCTGTTTATTATCCACTGGGTTTACTTTTGCAAAAACTATCACTGCAAATATATAATACTTTAAATATTTTATTTTTAAGTCATAGTTAGACCTTTAAAATCTCTAGCAATATTATTTTCTGTCTTTTGCTATTGATAAAATGTACACGGTATTCCCAAAACTGTCAGTAATAAAGTCTTGTTGTTTATCGAATTCACACGTGTTCAGGCTTGCTTGGGTGGACTACTTGGAGTCCTTGGACGGTTTGCTCCAAGTCGTGTCGAAATGGAACTCGAATTCGAAGTCGTGTGTGTACAGGAGGGTTGACTGGTTCCTTGTTATGTCCAGGACCTGACAGCCTAGTCGAAGTAAGTCTTTATAATACACTTCATAATATATGAAGTTATGCGATTGTTTTTTTTAATATTTTGTGCCCGATAAGTTAGCATGGGAATCTGCACCCAGAGCAAGCAAGAGGGGTATATTTTTCCGTCTTGGAGTCCTAAAAAATGTATCAAAACTTAAATAAAAAGTGTTAACTGTTAAAGATTTGCCCTCCTTTAGAAAAATCTGTTTTCGTTTTATTGAACATTAGGATATAGTGATTTTCAATAAAACTTTAATTCTAAAAAATTTGGCCATATTTATTGGCAACGAGATTTTGCATGACACAACTTACAAAGTACTAACTTTTGTGCTGTGGCATCCCTGTAATAAAAAATCAGATAGCACAATAGTCTGCTGTTGATAAACTCGAAAATTATCTTGATTTTCAGTCGTGCACTCTGGGCACGTGTCCCTGTGACGTCAATCCGTGTAAGAATGGGGGTTCGTGCACCCCCGATGGCAATCTGGCAAGAGGATACCGTTGTTCGTGCAATCCAAACTTTGTGGGACGTCACTGTGATTTTAGTAAGTCAAAAATAATATTTTTACGCTTCCTAATACTATATTTTCTGAAATATTTATCTGACTAAAGTTGAAAAAGGATCTGTCTGGGGCTTTGTTGCAATAAAACCTTTGTCATAAAATTGCTTTGACACAAAAATAAAAAAATTGGCATATACTTTTATGTCACACGTATCGACTAATGCTCTTGCTATTATTATTAAACTACTTTTTTTAACTTTGGTTTATAATAAAGGTTAACGTACCGTAAAACGTAAAGTTTTATTCGTATCCTTGGGACATGAAAAAGTTTTTATCTAAAACATAACTGTAAGAGCGCTGGTGTTTTTAGAATATATCGCATAGTACAAACGTTTTAACAATTGCCATTTTCATCATGCGCACAAAAAAACGTTAAAATAAAAAAACATTACATTTAAATTCCAGCTCCCCCCACATTTTGTGCATTTTCTCATGCAAGAAACAAAAGTTCTATAGACTCCTCGGTAAATATTATTTATTTTCGAAGGTCGCCCGTCGCTCTCATGCGGTAACGACTCAATCACAATCGCTTTCGACCGGAGAATTATTCCCGACGAGGGGCTGGTTGACGATATGAAGTTGATCCACTTTCAGGGCTACGAGTCGTCTTTATGTTACGCTCAAATCAGCCAGGATAAAACGCAATACGTTCTCTCTATACCGCCACCTATCGACCGCAGTTGCGGGTCAACAATTAACGTAAGTAATATAAAACAAATTTGAGTACTTTTATTGCAAAAAAATATGAGTTAGGACAAAATGACTATCCTATTTTGTTTTGCAAAAATGCCAGTCATTTTGAAACACTGGGTCAATTGTACAATCCTACGTTCATAGGTTAATGACGTCACAAAATCATGAAATTACGTCACAACATAGTCGAGGTCATATGATGACGTCATGCACAATTTTACATTGAACGCAATTCTGTCTTTGTTCACAAAAATAAAGGTGGTATAGAAAGTAGTAATGTCACTTTTAATTAACAACCATATGGTATTAACCATGGCAGGAAATTTGCATGTTAGCTTTAACAAAATTTATTCCACAATCTGCCATTGTTAGGTCACAGGGGAAGAGTACTCAATACGTAACAAAGTGATGTGGCGTCAAACACATGGAGTGACGTCATCGACTGTAATACTTCTCGATTTGAAGTGTGTTTACAACAAGCAGCTCAATATGACCACTGGACTGGGATTTGGAATCAATCCTGTAACAAGGTTATCCACGATTTCCAATCCGATAGTTTGACCTTTTTGTACATACATTTTTGCATTTTAGCTTAGAGACCAAAATGGCGTTAAAACCAAACAGTTATAGCAAAAACAGCAACAAAATTCCTTCAAAAGCCTATGAAGTGTTCTAGTACAACTACAAAAAAATTACGAGTAAAAATACATTCATAACATTAGCAAAGTCTGTAAACTTTTTCCATATTGATTTCATGCGTTTTGTGTCCATTTTACAAGGGAAAGTTAGTAAAACCTTTTGGGTTATTACCTTTTACTCTCTGTTCTTGTAGAACTTTAGCATCCAGAACAGGATTCAGCACATTTACTGTGGACATGACCTTGTACAGAGATAAAGACTTTTTACCTTCACAACTTCTTTCAGGACCAACAAGAATAGCTGAAGGTTTGTAAAGTTTTGTTAAACATACTTTTTGTTCAACTGCTTGACTGGCTTGGACTACAAAATGATATTTAACAAATATTAAAGCATAAGAAATGTACAGTTTTCACATTTTAGAACTGCTTTTCATAATTGCATTTTGAGTTTTCACACATTAAATTATCTGTTTTCTGCGTTTAGGTGAAATCCTGTATGTGTCTGTGGACATGGTGGCAATTTCCATTGTTGATCAGCAGAACGAGGTGATTGTTCTCGACCATTGTTACGCAACAGATACAACTGACAAACGCACGCCGATATACGACTTCATACTAGACAGGTAATAGTCCTTGTGCTCCTAAATTCGTTTTGATTATAGATCATGTTATCTTTAAATGGAATAAAAATATTTGATTATATATATATTTTTTAAAGTTGTGGTCACACTTGACTTAAGGAACTTGATTTGAATCATTTATGTAATATATTGCTGCCAAGATAAGTGTTTTAACATTATGACGTCACACAGGTGTTCCACAAATCCTGCTTTCACAACGATTTTGGAGAACGGAGTTTCTACTAGTGGCCGATGGGGTTTCAGAGTTTTTGAATGGGCTCTGCAGTCAGAAACAGACGACATATTTATTATGTGCAAGTAAGACCTAATACTAGGACTACTTTATCGTTTCCTTTTCAAACTTTTTAAAGCATTATCTATTTATTAGGTTCCTTATGGATAATGGTGTTTTCGATGTGTAATTACAGTGGTGTCTAAAAGTGATAGTTTAATCGGACAGGAATACACTTTTAGTGACTTAAATCATAGTTTTAAGGCAAGGCCTATTCAAGGCGTAATACCGAATCGCCCGGTCACCAAACATTCCACATTGGCAAGGCATAGGCTGGAAAAATTCTAACCTGCGGTGGGATTCGAACCCACGACAGGAGCTTTATCTGGGTTCTCATGGCAGCTTAATAGAGGATCGCCAGTTCGACCATTAATCATTTTGGGCGAACATACAGTAGCAGCCGGTCTGCTTCGGCTGATCCCAGCATTGAATTTATTTTATTTTAAGTGACTTAAAACTGCACTTACCGACAAAATTAATGCACAGTCGTACAGGCTTGTTATATACACTTGATTCCAAGGCAGTTCAAATCGTTACCGGCCAAAATGCTACGCTTTCAACCCAACTAATTTTAACTTAAAATGACTTTGTTCCTTACCAGGGCTCACGTATGCGACACTGCATTTGAAGACTGCGTCCCCTCCTGTCGAGATGGTTCTACTACCACTCAACCGCCAGATGGCACTACCGAGGGACTTACGGAGGGTGAAATAAATATGTTCGAAGAACTTTTGCAGTCCCTGAACCTCGGCAACGCTACAGCACTGCCTAGTGGAAGCAGAAGAAAGAGAAGTTTGGCTATGTTTAAGGTTGGTGGGCAGAAATTCTTTTTCTTTGCGAAACAAATGTACGTTAACCACATCTCTAGCAAAAACATCAAAAAGCAAATATAAGCGAAATTATAAGTGGATTTTTACAGAAAAATATGTAAATAAAGTGGCTCACAATGTAACCCTGTAATATACACTATTGTTGATCCACTAAAAATAACCTAAGTCACGAATCAAACAACTAATAAATGACATACTAAAGTGAAGATTTCAGTACACTGAATTCAGTCTGTGTTTTTGTTTAAGCAATGTCATACGTAACAAAATCGATTTAGCTAATAAATGGCATCCTCGGTTCTTATTCAATTTTTTATATATAACATTGCTTAAAGAAAAACTCTTGAGTGTACTGAAAGTTTCAGTTTAGTACATATTAACCGCAACTGGAATCGTCGGTAATAAGCTTGCGTTGGTTAAGGAAGATTTCTGTATAAGCACAGTTTTTTTTATAACTATTAAATTACTACCAAGCAAATCAGACACCGTAACCTCATTGAGGGCATATGAACCTAACCGTCACATACAAATGCCTGAATAATCTTGTGTCTTAACACGCTAAATGACGTGTCATTTGATGGGGTCGAGTTACCCCAGCTCTCGTGAAACTCGCTACTTTGAATGACGCATCTACACTACGTAATCTATGACGTCATAGTATTCGCACAATTGTAATTATCCACTTCTGTGCTGTAATAGATTTTAAACCAGATGCAATCCGTTAAAGTAAACTATAAGTTTTACACTTTCACAACGTAATATATGACGTCATGAAAGATCACAGTGTTGTTATAATACACTTCTGTGTAATGATAGCCTTTAAACCAAGTTTAAATAGTTAAATATTAATTTTAGTCCTGCATTAAGTTTAAACCTTTGTATTGGTACCAGTTATAAACTTTGAACTAAAACGTCTATACGTGTTATTTTCATTCTTGTTGCTATTTCAGGCATGTCATCTGATGTATTTGTGCTATCTACTCTTTTTAATTTAAAATTTCTATATTTGTTTCAAATAGGAGGATGGACGTCACTCAAAGACAGACCAAGGCCAAGACGAAAACATACCGTCACATGATTCATATCACGTGACAGTGTCTAAACGAATCACCGTCGTCACTCCTCGCGCGTCGTGTAAGTTTACTTGGGGCCAATTTCAGGCCACTGACCAAATTTGTTGCATTACGAAAAATGAACTAATATATTTATACTTCGTTATGTCATTTCTCGCGGACTTGGTGGATGCATAATTCGGAATTATGTAATCAAGTTGTCAAATGCATGTGTTTTGATATTTAGAACACTGGAAAAGGAGTGACTATAGCCTATGTCACTTAGGCAAACAAAAGAAGCGAAAAACAATAGGACGAATGTGTATTTTTTCTACCTTTTAAATGATTCCCTCTGGATAAACATTGGAATATTCGTTGCAGAGTTGCAAGTCGGGCCGGGCTTTTCGGGCCGGGTTCGGGTTAGGGTTCGGGCCGGGTTCGGGCTTAGGTATTTGTCAGAAAACGGGCTGAAAACAGGCCTGATTTTTCGTTCCGTTCCCGCCATTATTTAGTAACAATTCTCTGGCTTTGACCTAAAGCCCATGGGCACCCTACTCTAAAACGTATTGTTTACCCTTTTGTCTACTAATGTTAATTGTGTTTGTTGTCTTTTCTCTTTTTTTCTTTCTCATACTTTGTTACAAGGCTTTCGTGGATAGGCCTGTCAATCAAAGTTTCGGGCCTAAACGGGCTTCTCAAAAACGTTTCGGGTTCGGGCCGGGCTTCGGGCTTATACTTTCGGGTTCGGGCCGGGTTCGGGCCGGGTTCGGGCCGGGTTCGGGCCGGGTTCGGGCCGGGTTCGGGCCGGGTTCGGGCTCAGATTTCGGGCCCGCTTGCAACTCTGATTTGTTGGGCTTTCAAACCATTTCAACACGCCAAAATGTGCTATACCTATAGGTTTAGCTTTTGGTTAAACACCAAATTATGTTCTATAGCAGCCTAGAACTTATAAAACTGAACACCAACAATCAAATAAAAGCAAATGTTGGAAATAATTTTTCAGATCCAAATCAGCGTTTTAGAGGAAAAGGGGGCCTTTCCGCTGACGTGACGTCACAACGGAAATTCGGCGACGGAGTGACTTGGATTCTCGTGCTGGCAAGCGGAAGTTTCATTGTCTACGTCACAATATCTTTGCTGACGCGACATCCTCAGTCAGCGTGAAAAAGCAACTTGTAATTTTACCTTATGTATTTGTAGCACTGCCTGTACGCTTTTGCATAAAATACCGCGAATAAGTTTCTAACAACGACCGTTTGTGCCTGGTTGCTGTTTTTTGAGGTAGAGCAAGATACATGACGCAAGCGTTTGTATTGCGTCATTAGGTTGACGCAAAACGGCGACGCAGTACGCAAATCAGAACGAGACTATAATCTTTCATCTAATTTTTAATGGGACAAGGAGTGAATGATTGCTGATAATGACAAATGACAGATTTTGCCAATCTGCAGATTCCAGTATAGGCGTGTTTTCTTTCAAAGAGGATATAGAACACAAATATTTGAAATTACACTAAAAGATAATTTTAATTCTGAACGTTTGTATTAGTTTGATAGACAGAATAAAGCGTACTTTGTGTATGCGAAATATTTTAATATTTACATCTAAATGTTGGCTTAAAATTGGTGAATCAAGAAGGCAACTGTTTCAACAGCATTAAACAAATCAGAAATTCACCCAATTAAAATAAAGTTTTCTTTTTGTGTATATGATTTCTATGTGGCGAGTTAAATTTGCCGCAGAAGGAAAGAACAAACAAGTTGGTGTGATGTCACCGGATTTTTAAGAACTGACTTGTTTTGTTTGAAAGTTTGTTGTGCGTAAACTTGTATGGTGTGAAAAGAAATTGCAGAGCTAAATAGTCAGTAAACATTCTAAAAAGGCGATAAAACTTTACTTTAGAATGAACTATTGTTATATTACATGGTCTGCAATTAAAAAAGTTTTGTCAATAAGTTTGTGTGTTAACTAAATCGTTGCTTTCAAATTATACAAAACTAATTGTTGTCTGAGATAATAACTTTATGTAGCAGTTTTGACTGCAGTTGTGCTAAATAAAAACAAACAGTTAAAAAAGATTTTACTTTTTTTCTTTATTACTGTTGGGCTATTTTTTTTTGCTTGTGTAAAGAGTGGATTTAATAAGTATGTTTTTTTGCGTGGACAATTTGGGATATAAAAACAGCTTGCATGCCACACACCGCCTAACAAAATTACTTAAAATTGTTAAAATTTACTCCTATCTTATAATTGTAAATGTTGTAAAACATAAAAAGTTACTATTTATAAAACAAAGTGAACATTTTTGTGTTTAAGATCAGTGGTAAAAGTTCACATAAGTTTGACATCTGTCTGTAATTCTGTTCATATGTCCTTATGCATCCACTTGATATTGGATTATAAATATTGGATTTATCAATTCCGCCCAAAATAAACTGGAATATGCAAGACGAACAGCATGAACCTGAAGATTTCGGTCTAAGACGAAATGGTAACATTTGTGTATCTAATTAAAGTGCCCAAAGGCTTTGTTTTAACGTTCTTTTTTAAAACAAATGACTTAAAAAAATGTTCTCTATTTAAGTTTGTGTAGCTTAATAAATGTTTATTTTTCTATTTTATTTGCATGTTGTATAAATATATCACTTTGTATTTTATGTTTATCTTTTTTTTCAATACTCTGATTCGATTTCATATTTATATATCATTGGTTTGACATGGATGTTTTATGTTTCTTGATTATGACAATATTTTTTTCCTTCAGATTGGTTACCTTTTTTTTGTTTTGCCAAAACTGCAATATTTAAAAAAATGTGAACTGGCAGTAAACAGGTTAAACCAATTATGCATTGGTAAAATGGGTAATAAGGTATCCTGCCTGATCAGGCGCTAGGTTTTCAGTCCAGCCTAATGTGTTTTAGCTTTTATGAATTTGTAAAATTGTAGACTATATATCTAAAACCATCTAAAAAAGAGGCTCAACTCTTCAAAGACTCCTGTTCTACACACATAAAAATAATGCAGGCACAATTTAACAGAAACTGCTAAGATACTACATTTAGAACCATGCCTTGTATTTTAAAGCTAATTATTATCAATAAGCAGTATTTTCTTAACATATTTATTTAAATTAAGTGGGTAGAAGCTGTTCTTTTGCTTTTATAGCATATTTTTGGCTTGCAAAACAATGTTTTTATACCAGGTGGCGATTTATATTTGGCCTTGCACTTTTAAACACAATGATTAAATAACTTGGCATGCATTGTTTACAGAAAACTTATATAAACACTAACATGCTATCATTTTACACAAGAAAAAAAACATATTTAAACTAAAAACATTCATCATGACAAAACCCTCTAACAGCCCATCATGGCCGTAGGTTCAAAAATAATAACCTGCAGTTGCTATTGTTGCTCGCATGTTCTTAAGTTGTTGATTTTTTTACTTTTTTGCAGCTCTTGCTTTGCGTCTTCAGCAGCGTCGATCTCGCAAAGTGCTGGCTGACCAAGGCATTATTCCCCGTAAGTTGTTACAATCGATATCCCCTAGCACTAACAAACTGCTTGCATTGTAAGAAACCACACACTTTTTGATTGCCACAAAAAATGGAATCGGTTCTGCTGACATTTGTAACTATAGCAGTTAAAGATTTGATATTGTGAGATTAAGCTACTTGAACATTAAACAGCTTGTTTGTTGTTCACAGGCAGGGTGGGCATGATTTTGCTTGCATATGAAAATGTATTTGAATTGTATTCAAAATTGAAATCATTTTTGACTTTATGATTTTACTGCAATTTTTAAAATGTGTGCAATTTTGTTTTTTGTTTATGCACTTGCACCCATATGTGGCCTCCTTAAGCTTGTTCAAACATGAGGCATTATTTGTCTGCTGCCTGCTGTTGTAAAGTTGTAAAAACTCATGAGAATGTATCTTTAAGTTTGCTTGCAAATTGCTGGTGTCACCAAAGCATCATGCCCTTCAGCTGAGGTTATCCCTATGGTAAACATGGAAGATTTCTAGCCTGCTGTTATCCAAACAAGTGTTCCCACACTCTGCCACTAGTTCAAAGAGTGCAGTACTATACTTGCATGCATTTTCGCTGCAACTGTTGCCATGTCTGTTGCAGCTCTGAAAAGCCCGGGTACGTTTTTTGAGCAAGTGCAGAAGCTGGAAAGGGCGCACAAGGAAAAGTTTCTCAACAAAGCAATACAGATTCGACCGATACGAGATGAACTGGTGCAGAAACACATTCTTGAAGGTATATACGTAGGGGTTTTGTGTTATTGAACTACCATGAAATCAATTTTTTGTACTATTTTTTTAATCTACTGAAAACATGTCTTTGTAATTGAAAAACTAAACATTATCATAAAAAAGCCTATTGAAGGTCATTTGTTTTTTTGTTTTTGTCTAATTAGAAGTAGAAAAAAACTTCTGTAGTATATATCTGATATTAAAGTATGTAACTACTTTATGAAAATGCTTTTGCTATTTGGTGTCTAAAAATTGTTGAAAAGTTAAAAACTTAAATGCCAATGAACAAGCATATATATTGCCAATAAACAAAGTTGTCATAAAAATTTAACATTGGGAATACAAATATCTAATGAAGTGTTTTATGGGTTGCAGTTTTTCATTGTTCATTTTTATTTCAGATACGAATGCATCTAGTGCAATTGTTGCACACCAAAAAGATTTGAAAAAAGCCCAGTTGGTGGATGATCTGAATGATAAGATTGCTTTTCGTCCTGGTGTTATTGAACTGGTTGAAAGAAATATCATTCCAGCTACAGAACCATTTCATGAAGCTTTAAAAGGTCAGCGTGGTTTATTCTTACTTCGAACTTTTGTGTTGGGGTTAGCACCCATGTTACAATTGATTTAGTAGGCAAAAGTTAGCCCTAATGCAAATAAGTTTTATAGTTGCCTAAAGTTCAGTTTCCCCACAAGGGTGCTTTTTGCTCAGATAAGGTTACATCAATGCTAAAATATTTCAAAACACCTCTAAGGTTCCCTTTAGCCCTTGGCAAAACGCAGATGAATCACACTAGTAAATTATCAATGAGCCATCAACTTGACACTTGAAAACAGCAGTCAATTAGTGTTGTAACAATATAAATGATTTTTTACTGTTGCCTCAGGGTATTTCTTTCAAAATGCCCTTTGTTTATAATCCTAGTGCTGGTATGTCTCTATAATGCATTATGACGACATCTTACAGCTAATGCTCCCGTATTTATGCATTGTGAACTAATTTGTTATAAATGCAAAGTTCAAGATATTTTTACTTTACATTCAAATGCAAAGTTTGGTGACTCTGCATAACTGAATAGGTTGATTGGGTTCACTTTTTTAACGGAGACGTAAGGTTTTGCGAACCAGTCTAGAGTGCAAACTATAGTGTGAAGTGTTTAAGAATACTTAAAGACAACAATTTTTGGAATGTTTTTTGACTGCATTACCTTTCTTGCCATTGTTGTTGGATAAAAAACAATGTGAAAGTCAAAATTTAGAGAAGAGTATAGATAACTTTGTATATGTTACTCTGCAGTAAGAATTAGAAATTTATGTCTGTATTAAAATTAAATGGAAACAGTTTTACCAGACTTCAGTTGTATAGATTTACTACAGACAAATATGAGTAGCGATTGTAACATGTCTAAATAATCAGAATTGGGCTTCAGAGATTTTCAAATTTTAAACATTTTAATTCCAGCACTAAGGGATTTAAATTCAAATGGTTTTAGTATCATGATCAGCTGTCTTGATGTGCAAACTCAAACTAATTTCTCCAATGGTGAGAGGATTGGGATTTAGTCTGCTTGCGTAGTAAACCATATTATTATGGTCAGGTTTTGCTATGAGGATTGGTTCGATTCTGCCGCTCAGAGCTATTATTTGGCTCCAGGCAGTAATCCAAGAAAAAAATGTCGCTAGTGTTTTCACTTGACCATTCACCATTTATTGGCGTTAATCTTGTGATGTCCTGTTAACTAAATTCCACAGTCCTTGTGTTATGACACAAACAATTATTATTGACAAAAATTTATTGAAATTACTGTTTTTAAACCTTGAAAAATTATTTTTGTCATAAACTGTTCGCACATACTTACTTATCATTGAATTGTCTAAGTTTTGGTTTTGGGACCATTGATGGCCACAAATATTGTAAAAAAACTGACAATATAACATGAGAAATTTATTACATAAAAAGACAAAGTAATGAAATAATTTATTTAAGCAGACATTGGTATTTTATTGAGATATAGCAGCCGTATTTCTATGTTCTGTTATATGTTAAAAGTTTGCCTTAATATTCTATGTGTAAAGACCTAGTTGTTTGCACATGTGCTGGAAAGTAAAGACCAACTATCAAACATCTTCCACACACTTGTAATTGATTTTAAATTTTAGGTGGTCACATCCAATATAAGAAGATAAGCGATCTAGTGGACGAAGATAGCAGTGAAGCATTGTCTCCAGAACAACCGCCTCCCCCTCCAACATCAAGTCCACCACTTGTCCTGCAGATTGCTACAAGTTTGCCTGCCACTCTTACAACTATTGCAGATCGGCCGGTCAGTAATGCTGCACCACTTGCAGGCTGTCAAAGCAGTCATAAATAAATTAGCAATATTTACACCTTACATGTACACAAAAACCCTGAAGCAGTGATAGTAACGTTTGAAGTTGAAATTATAATTGTGGATAAAACCTTCAAATGTGGTTAATTTTGTGTTGTTGCAACTTTTCTGTCGTGTGTAACCTAGCCAGTATGTGAATTTTCTTGTCCTAAAGTATTTTATTCCAAAACTGCAAAAAAAAAACTTAAATGTCCAATTTAATAATGTGTTCTAAGTTGAACATATACTGCAGGAAATATTTATAACTTTGTTAAATGTTGTGCAATTGTACTTTTTGGAGTGTGTTTTCATTTAACCGACACCTTTTTAACACACAGAAAAGTGAGGGATCATGTTTAATGAAATCGCCGAGCAGTTCTTCCTTATTCTCGCAAAACAGTTCCCATCCTTACCTGTCAAGGCAACTGTCGAAGGTTTGTCAAAATATATTTCTACACTCACTATTAGTGTCTAACTAATGACTTGTTCAAGGTTTTAGTTGCATTTTTTCCGGGGTAAATATTTGTTTCTAGTATAACTCTTATATAAAATAGACTTTATTTAATATATTTTGTTGAACTTTCATGTTTTTAAGCACTAAAAGTTTGTGAATGAAGTAAATACTTAATGATGTGTTAAAAAAGAAGTGTTTTTGAATTAATTTTTATGGTAATTTAACTTAAACCACACAGACATTTAAACAACTTTGGTCGAAATTGTGCCTGTGTTAAAACATATTATGACCAAAACAAAATGTTACATAACATCAACTTTTATGCAATGCAGGGGGCCAAGTTGAGTCAGAGTGGATCTATTCCCAGGATTACGACTTCACGTAAAAAGAAGGAAAAGCCGAAGTTTAAAAAGTTCAAGTACCATCAATACGTTCCACCCGACCAGGTACATTATGCCAAACCTTTTTGGTTAACCGATCATAATCACCTTTTTGTTGTGTATCATTTTATGCTGCTTGCCTGTGGTTGCACAAAAACATGTTTTGCTTAATGAGAAAGTCTTCTTTGTTTTTTTACACTTGTTTTTTTGAGGTTTGGGGTCTTTTGTTTCACTTTTAGGGTCTTTAAAGTTTTTTTCTGCCCTGGTTTTCATGTTTCCACTGGCGTATTATTGTATCATTTAAATAAACTGTCTAAAAGAAGTCAACTTAGAATACAGGTTTTTGATTGTTTAAAAACTGGTCTACTAAATATAAATGCCTTTTGATTTTCCTCATCTGAATCAAAATTGTTTGTGTGACCTTTTTTTTAGGGATGTGAGTTTTTTTATTTCCACAATCAATTTTTTAGGTATGTTTTTGACAGTTGATTTAGTTAGAACATATGGTTACCAAGCATCATTGTTTTGATTTAAAACCAAATGTTATAATACAGTATTAAATCAGCTCTTCAATGTTTTGAACTTTTTTGTTGACTTCCATTTGCTATTGATGATGAAAATGGTTTCTATTTTGGGAATGCGTTTTAAAATTGTCCATTTTAAAAAAGGGTGCTGTTAACTTTGAACCTTTCATAAGCTTTGAGATTTTTTATGTGGGTTGACTTTCAGTTTCCAATCAATAAACTTAGGTTTTTGTAAAGTCAAAGTTACATTTCAAAGTTGCCTTTTAAAAAGAGTTTTTAATTAAAAATGTGTGCTTTTAACTTTGAAACTTTTTAATTTAAAGTTGTTTTTTAGATTGATATAACTACAATATCATTGGCTTACTTAAACTTTTACCTCACATTGGTTTTCTAAATCTCTATGAATGGCCAGTATTGCAAAATCCGAGATCTGTAAATCTGTAAAAAACATGTTAATTGGGGCCACTTAGCTTCCTGCAAATTCCTTTACGCATGAAAGTTGTCTCTGCTATGCTTTGATAGTGGAAGTCATCCAAATTTCGACCGGAAAAGAAAATAATTACTTCTTGTGCAAATTGGTCCTGGCCTAAGTGGGCTGATAGGTCTGCTCGGTAATTGGTACAAGCTTGACGCTCATTTGTGTGTGGTCTGCTGCTGTGAATTCAATTATCCACCAAATGCTTCTGCTTAACAGATTTAAAGTTGATCAGTTGGTTGGATATTGCTATGGTTACCACTGTAACAAAAACTGTTTCACTAAGCACTAATACCTTATATCTATGGAAAAATATGGACATTGTTGAAAACGCCAGCATAAAGCATTTTAAGTTTATTATAGACATTGCCAAAAAATGACTTGAGTACACTATTGGTAACCTCTTTTTGAACAAAGCATGCGTTTGAAACACGACATTTACCTTTTATTACTAAAATTCCATCTTTTAAAGAGTGGTTTTCGACACATTGTAATTTGGGTTGTATTTTCAAGTGCTTGGGTTTTAGTTGCACAGCATTTGTCACATTTCTTGATTTCTTTAAACCATGCCTTCTAGCTCCTGGCTGTACACATGTATTGTTTTACAGATTTATTATTTCAAATCCTCTGCAATTCTTGTCAGTTTTTGTGTGGGTGTTTTTGTTTGCAGCTGGGTCATGATTTCATGCCTGTATTAGCTGGCACTGCATCAAACATAATTGTTTCAATTCAAATTTTTTGTGATATGCTCAGACTTACAACTACCACAACAAATGCATCACAGTATCAAAGTGGTAATATCATAAATGTGGCAAGTCATTTCAAAGAATTTCATGCGTATATATTTTTTCGCACATATTCAGTAGGCACATATTTTTGGTATATATAACCCATAAGGATGCCATTTCTATAGCAAATAAAAAATTTAGAATCATATTCTAACATGTTAAATCAACAAAAACATTTTAAGTAATGTTTTTTTATTTATTTTCCAAAAAGTTTCACACACCACCTTTTACCAGACATATTTGCTTCATTTACTTGATTTGATATGATTGTGATGGGCCCAGTAGCACATCCTCTTGCTGAACTGGCATTTTTCTCCAGGTCATATCCTATTTCACACACAATGGAGAGGGCCAAATTAAGGTTACCTTGTCTTCACATGCATTTTTGCAACACTGCCTAAAATTTCCTCATAACATTGTCTTAAGCATCACTGCCAATCAATACAATGAAGTAATGCCTAAAAACTACGCTCCTATTGTTGTATTGTTTTTAAAAAGAATGTTTTAATATGCACTGTTTAAAAGTTATAAATCCCTAACATGCTAAAACTAAAAAATGTAGTGTTTTGAAAATTTGGTACCTTATGTGTGTGTTTGCTTTAAATGTATTGATACTGATAGTTATGTCAATTTACTGATATGACCAAGAAAAGGGATTGTGTTTATCAATGACATTATGTTAAAGAACAGCAGTCTTTTTTGACTGAGAGAACAAAAGCTACAACAATTTTTGCTACTACCCACTATCGTTTAGTTATGTATAAAAATAATTACTAAAGTCACTTTTTTTATAAGTAAACTTTAGTAGTTAATTAAAATAAAAATACCAAGGTTGAACAACATTTGCTTCTTGAATCCAAAAAATTAAGCCAAAAAGATCTGGGTCATAAACTGACTTCCGGTATTTAAGACACCATGTTGATGAATTAGAACGTATAATGTCATGTTGGAACATTAGCCAATCCTTACACTGTTTTTTTTGGCTGTGCATTAGTCGGCAGACATCATTGAGTATTTTGACAGCTATGATGTATTACACTGATGTCACAAATCGTGCTGTGATTAGTTTTGGTGCCATGAAAGCAATGGGAAACCCCCAAGTCTTTACCCAATTTGCAAATAGTATTTCTCGGTAACCTATGCAGCTGCTAGAAAATGCATTGAACTGCTGTATGTGGCAGCGAATAACCTTAGAATTAAACACCACCATTTGGAGAATACACCTTATTTTTACAGTCAAAGTGGTCTAATTTGTAGCTTTTGCCTTGTTTGTCAAATTATAAACTAATTGTGTATGTTACTTATGGTGTTTCGAGGTAATTCATGTTGGTTGTTGTTTAATTGCTTTCTCAACTGTCAAGAAGGATTTTCGCCGCCGGTTAAATGCACTGTTAGTCAGTGGTATCATGAAATTCCACTTTAAATTCAAGTGTTTAATAGTGTTTTGTAATAGGTTGTTCCTCCTTGAGTGTCGCTAAAATTAGCATGACAGAGTATACATTCCAATTAACAAGGAAATTAAAACTTAATATGTGATAAAACTAGCACCCAAGATCTGACTTTAAATGCACGCAATAGTTAAATTAATGTGTATGGCACAATCCATTGCATAAACTCAAACTGAACGCTTTGTTTATTGTTCTGTCCAATATATTTAATCTCCATTATACATAATTTTGTTTTAACCTAACCATCTATTCTGGGAGGAAAAACATTTCTAAAAAACATAACACAAATGCATGTTAATAGTCACATTCGGTGTTAGTTACCCTGATGAAGGCGACCTGTATATGACGTCGAAATGTCGGAATAAAAATACATTTGCCAAACGAGCTCTATAAACTTGATATTATGCCTGGCAGCAATAGCTTATATAAATGCATGTTAATGTTGCTGTATTAAATTGACAACTAGTAAAAATTGGCTGGTTCTACATTTTGTATTCATTGATCAACTTCTGTTGAATACAGCTTGTAAATTGGGTCAAAGGTCATGTAACCGCTGAAGTGAGTGATTGGGTCAGGTAGCAATAATTAAAGGTGATGTCACCGTATTTAAATAGATTTCTTAAGAAACTGGATCAGTGGGCCATTGTAAATGTTGTCAATGAATGGCGCAACATGACTTATTCTGTAAATTCTCCCTAACTTTCTGACGTTGCTTACACAACCTTTGCAGGCCAATTCAGTGGTTAGCACTGCAAAAGTTTGGTAGGCAGTGCAACCTACTATAGCTAGTCTGAAAATATAAAACTAAAACCTAAGTACACTCTGCACGGTTTTGAATAATTTAAACAAAAATCAAAGCAAGTATTTGTGTATAAAACATGACTACATTTCGACAAATACTGTCTGATGACCTGATGATGACAAAAGTAATTCTTGAAACATGGTCATGTTTTAGACACAAATACTGGCTCTGATTTATTTTGCTCGAAACTAAAACCCTTCAGCACATTTTATTGCGTTTTGTGGTTGTGTGACATGTGGTATAAGCATAAAAGTTTAAATATACGAGTTTTTCTGCACAAATGAGCATCTCATGGTCGTAAACTTTGCCAGAAAGCACCGGCATGCCACACAAACCTAAAATTTATTCTGTGCAAAACACACAAGAGTGGGTTGTTCACCCAGTAGGAAACCTCTTACTCAAACAAGTCCTAACCCATTCCTTATCATTGCCGCTCATCATTGTGTAAACAGTGGCCAAGAAAGTGTCCAAATATATGTCGAAAAGTTTGGTTTGGGTTTTAGTGATTGTGGTCTGTAGATAAGAAACTATCACAACTTGTTTTAAATAATTAAAGTTTGTGTGTTGAATTGTGTTTCGGCCAAAATCAATGCTTTTTAAATATATATGCTTTGTAAAGCACTCTGAAATCATGCAAAATTGTTATGGGCCTGTAAAATGCCTGTCTTTTTTATTGTTATGGGGAGTCTTGAAAACAGAATTTTGTATTATTGGAATACCAATGGCTTGACACATTGTAAAAATGTCAATTATTATCCAATGAAATTTTGTGAAAAAATGCCTTCACGATCATATCTACAGGGTTAATGGCACTATTTTTTGAAGTTGTGTATCATTGTAACTGTAATTAGTATTGTGGAAGTGATACGTCATTGTTCCTAGAAATTTACTGAAAACCTGAATTGCTTCCTGTTGTCTTCCTAATTGCACCCAATTAATTAAAACGTAACACAGAAAGTTATAGTTTAAACTTGCATTTTAGGTGGCCCCTTTTTCGTGCATAAATTTTTTTTGTTTTTTTGGTACTTATATATTTCCTAGAATGTTATTGTGTTGCTGATGTAAGGTTGTTTCCCCTTTTAGTTAAATAAGAGGGGTAAAACTGATTTAAATCTGCACATATAAAATATAGGTACCTTAAGGTTACCTTGGATATTAAAAATCCATTATATAGGCAACAGGCTTCTAAAACATAAAATTTTCAAAATAACCAAGACATTTGAGCATCTTAAAGCATAATATTGTTTTAACTAGTGTACATATGTGTGATTGTATAGGTTCTTATATTTCTGTCTTTAAAAACCATGGATGTTTGCAGTACTGACTACTTACTTTTGTCACCTAAAACAGTCCATTTGTCAGCAAACAAGTGTGTTGTTTTGATATTTGTCACTTATAATCTCCACATTGTCGAAGGATTTCAATATTTACTTAACCCAATGTAGCATGACTGGTGGTACTTTTGACAGATCTTGAAAATTATAAGTGGATTTTGTGTGTGATGACTTTTTACTGATATATGATAAAGCCTGATTTTACTGGCTATGTTTGTAATTTTATTTTTATTGTTTGCATTTGTGTGTTTTTGTTTGGTCAAATTCTGTTATTTAGGTGGGTAATGTTGCCCATAATGTGGCCAAAACTGTTTTTTGCTAAGTGTATCCAATCATGACATCATTTTAAAGACCTGTCATTAAGTAGAAAGCATACACTTTGTTCTTAAATGCTTTGCAGACAATCTGTTAGTGATTCTGTGGGCCTTGAATACATTTACATTTTTTGAAACTACCTTTTTATTTTTAACAAAAAGAAACAGTTGCAAAAGTATAAATAAAGGAGATTATTCCTTCAAAACATTTTTAAAAACGTGATGAAACAATTGATGTTTTGAAGTTACTCTATTTGAATTAAGAGAACTATTTTTTTTCATTGGATGAGTTTTTTCATTGATCCATAACATGTTTGATTTGTTTCAGCAACAAGGCAAAACCACACGATTACTTCACCCACATGAGATTGACGACGACACTCCGTATTCCCGGTTGCTACAACAACAACAACTTTACCTGCAGTTGCAAATTATGAACAAACAATACAACCAAAGGTGGGTTGGTGTTGCAGTGTTTAACTGAATAATAGGATGTATAGACCCTAAATACAATATATATGTTAAAAATGCTTTGGTGCCAACAAAGTATCATTTTTAGCTATTTGGACTGTCATTTGTAACACAACGTTTTAAAATAATTTCATTTAAATTTTGAATTCTGTCATCTTTATTGACTTGTGAACAACAGAAAATACATGTCATGTTTGCCAATAAAAGTAATAACTAAAAAATCAGAATATTACAAAAACCTGTCCAATACTTTGAATGGAATAGGGGTTTTCTGTGCATTACCTCATTTTAGTGACGGAATCCTTTAACTTTGAGCTAAAAATTTAATCAGAAATTGATTTATTGGCAGGTCTGGAGATGCAGCCCAACAGACAGGAAGCTTCTCGCAAAAGGTATAAAATGGTTTCGCTGTAATCTAAGTTGGTGCCATGATATTGAACACATAAGAGATAAACACATTTTTTGTACTTTGTAAATTTGTCAATGATTTTTTAAATTCCAAATTAATTTTTGAATCAAAAAAAAAAGTGAAATGTGTTACAGAACCAATAAATTCTATTGCAATTCCAAACATTAACAATTACTGATCAGCACCAAGTTCCACAATCTATTTTGGTTTTTTGATTGCAGCAATTTTTAAAACATCTACAATAGAATGTATTCATTATGTACTCCACACAAAAACAGAAAAAATGTAGCATGTGTTGTATCAATCGCACAAAAGGCTTTAATTCATAGTAAACCAAAAATCTATTCAATTTAGGAGTGAACACTTTTTAAATGCTAATCCCATAAAACTTAATTCAAGTTTGCAGACAATACTTTTCTCCTTGGTTTGCAAAGTTTTAAAATGTCACTGAAAGTTGCCTTCAATGGCAACGTTGAGGCCAATCCATTGTGCCTCTTATTCAAAGCTGATCATGTATCTAACAGCACTAGTATTTAAACCCATTCATATGAATGATTTAACTTAGCAGTTTGAAGGCTTTGGGATTAGTGTTGCACGGAGAAACCTTTGTTATATGATCTGTCACTCACGTAAAAGATTGTTTTGTGTTAACTCAATTAGACCAGCAGTGGGGCCAACCCTACAGACCGCAAAATCCTACAAATTAAGCCGAGAGGATTTTCTAGTGTTATGTTTTTGAAACTTGTACACCCACTAAATGATGTGTGGCGCTTCAAATTATTTTAGTTGAAATTGTTTGGTGGGATTTTTTGGAATTAAAACACGCTATGCATTTTACCATGCATCACCTAAAACCTGATGTTTAATCATGAATATATGTACAGAAAATATGATCCAAGTTAAAAAAAAATTCTGAAATATTTAGTGGAACTTTTTTGATTGGAAAACACACTATGCATTTTAACAAGCATCACCTAAAATCTGATTTATAATCATGAATATATGTACAGAATTTATTGTTTTAGTTTTAGAAATAATCTGATTCTTTCTGAAACAAATTAGACTTTGTGCAAAGTACATTTGATTGTTGGACTATGTATTTTTCATGTTGTTACAACTTTAGCATTTTTCTATGTACAGTAAACCTGGGTTAATTCTGACCCATTAGCTTTTAACTTTAGGCGAAGATTCAGATTAACTAATGTTGATTAGTCAAGGTCTTACCACATTACAAATCATTTGTACCTCGAGTTTTTGGCGAATTAGGCGAAGATCCGGATTAACCAAATCCGATCTCAATTGTAAAATACACACTATCAAAAGAGAAACACATTTTGCCAGTTTTGCACATTACAAAAAAAAGCAAATCACTATCTCATACTCAACACAAATTTTGGCAGATGGTTGTGGTTTTTTGAAACCTACAGCTTTTTAAGTTATTTCCAGCTGCTATTTATAGATTAAAATTTTTGCACAACAGGGTATCGGACCCCCGCCACCCCCACCCATGTCGCAAATGATGAAATCCGATAAACCGCGTTCCAGTTCTCAACTTACCCTCAGCAAACTTGAGGAAATGAAAGTGTCAGAACTCAAAGAAGAACTTAAGTTCCGACGACTTAAGGTAATCTATCTTTGTGTAAAATACCCAATTTCAGAAAATGTGTGTTTGAATATATGACTACTTGCTTTTATCTGTAACTTTGTGTTACCCCTTTTTTCTGTTGTGCAGGACCAAGTTGCATCTGTTTTGTGACTTTCGTTTTACATTTTACCTGATGAATAGCAACTTTTAAAACATAAAAATGTTTACCACTAATATATTGGCTTCTATCTTCTTGTTGAGAATATTTCAAACCATAAATTGTGCACTCAAATATTTTTTAAGTTTTGCAATTTGGTTGTTGGTTTATCGTTATCATTAGAAAAATACCTATAAGGGCATTAACTTGATTTTTGAACATGACATATTGAATTGTTAAACTTTTGGTTTTGTAAAATTCAGATTTTTGTCTGTATTTGTTTAAACATTTGTCAAGTTTAAAAAATATGTATATGATTGTACTGTCATTATTACTGGAATAAAAGGGCATTCATTAATAACAACACTTTTTAACATGACATATTGAATTTTATAACTTTATTACAAGCATTGACATAATTTTTGTATTTTGTCAATATTTTGTATTTTTGGTGGTATGCATGAAACTAAAGAATTTTGAAAATTTAAAATTTCTTTTTAATTTTTAGGTTACGGGCACAAAGGAAGTATTGGTGGAAAGGTTGAAACCATTCTGTGTTGACAGTGAAAACCCATTGTAAGAATGAATATATGTTTTCTGCATGGACAATTTAATGGACCAATTTGTTACATGTAACACACTATATGCTTAACATTTTGTGATTGTCACTTTTGCACACCACATTTCGTAAGAAAAACTAGTAACATATGTTTAAAATTTCAAGATTACATTTTTGTTTTAAGGGTTCAAATTGTTTGAGCAGGTTTTTGCAAACCAAAACTTACATCAAATTTTTTGCTGTTTTGACAAATACTTTAAGTGTTTCATACATTTAAAAATATCCTGAAAAAATTGCCCACTTAAATGTATGTAACAAACATTGGGCAATATGTAGAACTTAAAGATTAAAACAAAGTGGTAAAAAACAATGATTACAAACAACCGTGGCATTGTGCTAACTTTAAAATTATTGTTTGTAGCCTTGCGGACCTTCAAATTGGCGATGACAATTCTTCTACAGGTGCTTACGTCACAGCTGGCAGTCCTACTACCATGAATGATGTAAGTTTAAAATGTAAAAAAATTAGTAATTAATAAATGCTAGTGTTTCATCACATATGAGGCCCAAGGCTTACATAAGTTTAGTAAGCCTGCTGCCACTGTATGACATTCAGAAATACATAGATATTTTGCTGATAAAATACCATGGGCCTTTACAGTTTTAAGAAACACTGATATATGGAAAATAATGATTCTTGTTGCTGCATATTTCCTTTACAATTCATCAAATGGTTTAATGCACATTAGTGTTTTCATTTGAAAATTTTTTTAAATCCTAAACACTTATCTTTGTAGAAATGGAACTATGATATATGTCGAAAATTCGTTTGTAGCAAACATTGCAGGAATTGCTCTAATTATTGTAACAAACGAAACGATGGTTTTTGGCATCGGTTATTATGGGCCCTTCCCTGAAGGGGACACATATTGATTTTACTCAAATTGTTTGTTTTGTTTTTCTTTTTTTTTCTTCCCAAAGTTTGTCCAACTCGTTTTTCCATCAAATGTTTGATGGATTTGGCTGAAATTTACACAGATGGTAGATATGGTTATGTAGATGTGCATCCCACTTTGTTTTTGTTGATAACCCCAGTATTTACCCCGCTAGCCCCCTAAAATGGGTGTTTTTACCCAAAGTTTGTCCGACTCGTTTTTCCCTCAAATGTTTGATGGATTTGGCTGAAATTTACACAGATGGTAGATATATTCATGTAGATGTACATCCCACTTTGTTTTTGTTGATAACCCCAGTATTTACCCCGCTAGCCCCCTAAAATGGGTATTTTTCCCCAGAAGTTTGTCCAACTCGTTTTTCCGTCAAATGTTTGATGGATTTGGCTGAAATTTACACAGATGGTAGATATGGTTATGTAGATGTGCATCCCACTTTGTTTTGTTGATAACCCCAGTATTTACCCCGCTAGCCCCCTAAAATGGGTGTTTTTACCCAAAGTTTGTCCGACTCGTTTTTCCATCAAATGTTTGATGGATTTGGCTGAAATTTACACAGATGGTAGATATATTCATGTAGATGTGCATCCCACTGTTTTTGTTGATAACCCCAGTATTTACCCCGCTAGCCCCCTAAAATGTGTGAGTTTTTAAACAGTGTCAGAATTGGCTGAAATTTGGATTTCTTGTATAGTATGCCATTTATAGGTGTCGATTGTTGTGTTCAACCCTGTAGTCCTAACATTTACCCCACAAGCCCCTAAAGTGTAAAACGTATTTGTATGTTACTGGGCACCACAAACGAAAGATTTATTTGGAGCAATAGTGTTACAAGAGCAACCAGTTGTATGTTGCTTGGTGGTCGTTTTTGCGCCATGGCAGTTAGGGGCTTGTTAACAGCCCTATGAAGTCAGAAACATTAACGGTTGTTGCTCAAAACACCTCTAGTGGTCAAAATTTTAAACATTGGCGGATTGGGCTGAAATTTTGCAGTACTATTGATTGAGTCATTGTGGTTTTTATATATTTTTTAGTTTGTGTGTCGAACCCAATTAGTTGCCCTACTAGCCCCCTAAAATGGGCCAAATTTTTAAAACGTTAAATAGGACATACTTCAAACAATATCTGGGGTGAATCTAATTTTATAGTTTGTATTCTACATAGTATTATTATTTAAGCCCAGTGCCGATCACTGTGTTTTACCTTACAACACCCGACTTTCTCATGGTTATCTCTTGAATTGCATTATTTTCAACTTTGCATGGGGGGACCCATGAGTTTTTGCCTGCAGAAACGACTAAAGTTATAAAAGACGATGGCTAATATGGGACCCAATACAAAATAAGCATAGGAAATATATTTATGTTTTAAAATAGGTTATAATGTATATGCAAGGGCAATATGTGCTAAGCCACCCTTCTAGTTTTGCATGATTTTCGACATTAGGTCCGTATTTACAAGTAAAAAAAGTCATGTCCAGGACCAAAATTCTGCAACATGATTTAGGATCACATTCATAGTCCATATCTCCCAGTTAAGTTGGTCAAAAATCCGCAGCACATATAGCCATGCTGATGTTCAGTGTTAAGTGGAGCATAAAGATGATGCTTAGTGCCAGGACAAAGTGAGGCAAAAATTTGTCTGAAAATCACATAATGATAAGTGAAGGTTGAAATGAGTTCAAGCTATGACGCATGATTCCTCAAACTCCTCTTATTTTTCGTCATGCAAGATAGCCTTTGAAAAACACATTCAGTTTTGTACAGTAAAAATTGTGGGCTTTTTTGGAAAAAGTTACTGTTTTTCTATGGTTTATATTAGCTGATTTGACTTATCCTAATCCATTTTATTGCTATTTTTTCTCAAAAGAATCATTTTTAATTACAAATATAACAGGCCAAAGAGACGTAAAAATCGACATGCTTTTATTATTCAAACTTTTACGTCTATTTGGGCCGTTACATTTGTTACAAACTACATAAATATTAACAGGTCACTTTTCAAGCTGTAGCCCAAGAAAATCACGCAATGCAGCCTATTATCACCCAGGGAATTACCCTTAGCCCCAACAACAGTGAGCAAGTGGGGTCGAACGATGCGGGCCCCAGCACAGCTTTCACTATCGACCCCAACACAGTTTTCACCCACCGTGTTGCGAGAATGCCTATCCCGGAGCAGCATAAGATTGTGTTGAAACAAGAGAAGTTTACTATGCCAACCTGGCATTCAAATATACAAGATGCAAGGTAATCAATATTCCTACCTATTTCTTTTGTGTGTTTTTTTCATTTTTTGTTTAACGTATTGTTGTTAGGCGTCAAGTCCATCGGGCACGCATTTTTTTCTAAAAGCCTGCGATGAAAGTTTTTTTTACGAGTTAGTAGGAAAATATCGGTTCAAAGTATAAACTTTAAATGCATGCACATGTTATATACATACAGTATTTGCGATTATGTACTGTCTTTTTCATATCCCACTACTTACTCCCATGTGCGTTTTTTGTTGTGTGTTCGCAAATGTTTTACTTAATTGCTCTCAAGAAACCTTTAGCATCACACCAATTGAACAACAAATTTGTTAAACTATCTACTGTGGCGTTTTACCCCTAGCACTAGACCAGCGGTTCTTAACCTTTTTTTGTCCACGCCCCCCAAGAGGTTTGTCCGGCACTTTACGCCCCCTCAAACAGGCAAAAAACGGATGTTTTTTTTCAAACACTTGCAGCAATAGAACTGCAAGAAGTCTCTCATGCCTATGTTGTAAACCAGGGGTCACCAAATTGCAGCGGGGGGGCTTTAAAGATAGTGCAAACATGCAGAATACATTTTAGTAATTATTTTACCTGGTCCAACAGGATTTTACAACGCATAAGTGTGATCCAAACGCAGTTTGTTACGTCACAGATAAAAGCAATTACGGTATTGTACGCGAACAATTGCTTTTTTGTTCCTTGAGATAGAATAAAGGTGCATTAGTTAGTGAATGAGACACTTTTATGTTTTTCATAATTTTACAATAAAACAGCGGCACCATTCCAATACTAATACGGTCGTGGAAAGAGATGAATCCTCTGCGGTCTAGTCAAAATCGCCTCGCGAGTGCCAGTTTGGGAAGGCTGCGTCGGGGCTTGTAAGCCATGCGGCTCTCGCGCGTGAATATTAAAATTATCCGGCCCGCTGTGAAAAAGTTTGGTGACCCCTGTTCTATACTGATCAACTAAAAACTTTGCCTCGTATGTCATTATTTAAAATGTGTGTTACGTCATAAGGCATCATAATATTCACTTCCTTTTAAATATCGTTGTTTGTTTGCTCTCAAACAACGCACTACATTTGCAAAACAAATACTAGGGGGACTTGAGTCAAAAGTTAAATAAATTTGACTTTTGGCCCCACGCCCCCCTTGGAAATGTCTTGCGCCCCCCTGGTTAAGAACCACTGCACTACTAGTGCTAGACCCTTTGATTAACCCATATCCCACAAAACACTAATGTGTAGCTTCAGATGCATTTTTATAGCGTGTTTTAGTGAAAGAAAATGGGTTTATAAAGTCGTTCGGTGTGTTTTAGTATTTATGGGTAAAAGGTACATGCCGATATTACTATCCAATTTGCGGTCTTTGCCAATTTATGCTGATGATCCTATTAATCACTAGTTAAAAATTGTTTGTTAGGTTATAACACAAGCTAGATCGCGAATTATCTAAAACAAATCCATAGGGTTGCGCCTAAAAAAATTAATTGGCAACTTTTTTACTCTTTATGTTATTCTGCAGGGTTGTAACCATGGTAACGTCTCACGCACCTACGACGAGTTTCAGTTTTCCGGAGGCCGTTGATGTAAACAAGGACAAGCTTCTCGAAAAACAACAGAAGGAGATAAACGATCTTCGCCGTATGGTGGAACTACATCGCTCACAGCTCATTAAACTGCAGGAACATCAATCGCCGGTTTGTAACAAGAAATATTATCATAGGTTGTGTTGGTGATGGGACATGGGGTCAAACTATGGTAGATTTGAACGTGAAAATAACGATATAGTTTTGTTTGCGAACATTTTTGCATATTTTGTTAAATTTTCTGAGATAGCCTACAGTGAACCTCGGTTAATCCGGACACGTTTGGACCAAAAAATGCCTGGATTGGGCGATGATTCGGATAAACCGATGTCGATTAGTTAAAGCCTTACCACATTACAAATCAATTGTATCTCGAGTTTTGACCGAATTAAGCAAAGATCCGGATTAACTAAGGGTTACTGTATTTGATGGATAAGAAACAGCTTATTGTTAAACATAGCTATTTCTTATAGGACGATTGCTAATTAAGTGCACTAAAAGTATATTGATATGAAAAGCTGGTTATTATAGGTCTCCTTCCCAAACGGGGACACAATTTTTCTTGTCTGTATTTTTTTTCTTATGTCAAATGATGGTTTGTTCCAAGAATAAAAAAGACTGCTTCAAACTGTTTCAAATTTACCTTGTTTTCTTGTTTCACACAACTTGTTTTTTGTTATTCCACCTGTGACAAATTCTATCTACAGGAATTAGAAGGACAACAATCAGAAAATCTCCAACAACAATTACAACAGCAACAACAAGCGTTTGAGTTTTCACAAGCAGCCATAAACAATCATCGTTCTCAACCAGCAGTGCAATTTTGCTCAAGGTACGCTGTTCTTATTGAAGTAATTTTATTGCTATGTTGTAAAACAGAACTGTAAGCTGTCCAAGACCGAGCTAGGCCCCGAAGTACTAAAATTGCTGCATAAATGAAGCCAGTTGTGAAGTCCGTTATTATTGGGTCGTTATTTTCCTCATTAAAAGAGATTCTTTTTGTTTTACTTGTTTTGTGGAATGTTACACATCTTATGCATAACACAGCTGCGTAAGATCCACTTTAAGTAATTTTCACGCTTTTCTATTATTGTTTCCAGATTAGTTTAATGTCACTGCAAATAATGAACATATTACACGATATACATGTGACGTCATATTGTTACGTAACATGAAACTATTAACAAGAATTTATAAAGTATGTAGTAAAACATCTCCATGTAGCATTCCAGTAGCTTTAAAGCAGTGGTTCTCAAACTCGGTTTTCGGAGCCGCATGCGGCTCCCAACTACTTATTTTGCGGCTCGCACCAGACCTCAGAAAACCCACCAAAGATTCCTATTTTAGCTTTTAAAGCCTTAATCTTTAGTGATTTTCTCAAGGTTTCGTTTTTTTGCGGCTCCCTACACACTTAAAAAAAATACCATTTGGGCCCGACAATAAAAAAGTTTGAGAACCACTGCTTTAAAGTGTTCGTGTAAAATTGTGTGTAACTTAGTTGTTGTGTTAAATCGAGTTTATTTGAAAGTGTCATTTTTCTAAATTCTTTCCAACAAATAAAAATGTTGATCTAAGATTCTAAGGAGTCAGTGGAATAACTCCACTTTACGTTTAACGTCATTGATGATTTAACAAAGCCGCTAACATAGGACCAACCAGAGATGGGCCAAAACTGTAAATATTCTGTTTGGTCGAACACCGAACATCTCACGTTAATAGATTTCACCTTAAATGTATTTAAAAACAGTCATTTTCTTCGTGGATACCCTTGCGGACACTAGTTTCGTATGTTAGCAAGGCATGAATATGCAAATTTAATATCCGGTTCAGTTTGTGCAACCAGGTTTTTTTAAGGTTTGGTTTGGGTCACCGCTAAGTAGTTTTAAGAGACCGCAAGTGTTTCATTTAAATACCAAAAAATAACCATGTAGTTGCAAGTCCAAATTTTGGGAAACCGCTGGAGAGAACGGTCCCCCCAAAACACCTTAAAAAAAAACACTGTGTGCAACTGTTCGGCCGAGCAACCAGTATCAAAAACAGCGATGCTCAGTACCGAGTACTCGGGTTCTGGCTCGATTCGGCCTATCCCTAGACTAACTACAGTGCGTCTACCAGGCCACTGAATTTTTTTGACACTAATACATTTTTCCTAGTCCTACATGTTTTGTTTTTGTTTTTCAGCAACCCTTCTACTGCCAGACAAACATCCACAGCCTCACAACCATATAATAGTCCTCCTAACTACGACCAGGCTTACGAGGTATGAACATATTAACTTGTAGTGTCAGATTTAGATACTGGCGCCAAAAAATCTAGGTTTAATAGGATTAATAGACTATGCCAGTTGTTCCCAAACGAGGAGGAATTTACTTTAATTTTTACATGTGGTTTGTAAACAGACACTTTAGCTCTGGGAATATGGCCTGTGAAGTTGATAAAAGACCCTATTTTAAATGATACTGTTGTGGTTTTACATCTACTGTGTAGTGTATTAGGGAGGAATGAACATGTTCTGAATGGTTTAGGGAGCAATTTGCCGATAAAGGTTGGGAACCACTGAACTAAGCTGGGTTGTTCTTGACACATAAAAGTTATAATCAGGTCTAATATAAACTTATATTTCTTTTAAAATTTTACCAATAAAGAAACAGTTTTGATTGAAAAGTCAAAAAAATGCGAAACGGGTCACTGCGCATGCGTCAACACACGCACGTGACACACCCATTGTTACGTCACAACCTTGTATTTGTCAACGTGACAGAAACAGTCGAACGCTTCTAACAAACGTGTTGTTATTCAGATGATGAGTGAGGGAGATTCGCGCAATCACCACCAGCATGAAAATGTGAACAGACAAATGGACGATTTGCTGGAACTTTTAGCTGATAACGGAGGTATTTGCTCGTGCCTCTATTAGGGTTCCACAAGCATCCTTTTCCCAGTTTTCAGTTTGTTCTTGTCTTGTTAAGGGCTGATACTGTAAAGCAGGGGTGTGCAACCTTTGTTACTGTGGAGCCAAATACAATTGCCAAAATTAGATCGCGGGCCGTACCTGTGTATAACACAATGTGATTTTACTTTGTTGCTTACCAAATATGCTTAACTAGAAGTTAAATTCACCTTTGATTTTAGCCACATATTGCCAGGTCGCATAAAAATAGCACCGGGCGCATTAATCTGCTCAAAAATATATCATAGTTGGACTCGTTTGACAGTACATTTGAAATCCAAACCTTTATTCAAGGGCCGCATTTGGCCCGCGAGCCGCAGGTTGCACACCCCTGCTGTAAAGGATACGACTTGCTTTGGAATAAAAATTGTTTTCATCTACCATTTTGTTACCATTGGACTTCATTAACAAGTGTTAGGGTTTCATAAAGCACCCTTTTTAGTTGTGTAAAACTACTTTTTGACGGAGATACGTTTTGTCTTGTTAAAGGCCGATAATATTAAATGATACGACTTGCTTTACTACATTAAAATATTCTCACCCATTTTACTAATTACTAAACCTACTCTCAAACATTGTCTTGACGGCCTGAGTTTCAACTGGTATTATATGCGCGATTATAAAGTAATCGTATCCTTCTTACGAAATAAAATAATATTAAAAATGAAAGAACAAATAGCCTACCTTTCTCACGTGAAGCTGCTTTCCGAACCCTACTCCTAATCATGGTGTCGTTTCTTACGATTACAAAAATACTTTTTCCTAACAGAACTTCCCTCTACACCTGTGGTCACCAGGCAACGCCTCAACGATCACTCATCCTACCAAGGTCTCAACGAATCCACAATGCGTCATCGCCATCACCATGGTTACGCCCATCAGCAACAGCAGCACTCTCAGTTGCCTAGCAACGAGTACGGCAGCGTGATTGCGCAGGAGCGTGCGCAGCTTCAACAAGAGATTGCCCAACAACAGCAGCAGAAGAGTTACTCTCATCGGGGCTCGAGGGACTTTGCTTCTCCGGATGTTGCGAAGATGCTGGTGGAGACGGCCGGCGATGCTTTGATGGACACCTCCAGTTTCCCACCAGTCATCAACTCGACTCTGAACGATCGTGGCGCAGAGCAACCGCTGAATTACTCGCGAGCCAGCGCAAGGAACAGCGTAGACTCTGGAATTATTTACTCCAATTCCCACTACTCCCCTATGGATACAAACCTAGATGGATCGAGCAAAGACCTTTTCACGGACCTCCGCTTGTCATCATCGTCCCTCGACAGCGGTGAACCCACACTTAACACTGTCAGTTTATCCCCAGCAACCCCACCGCGCCCTAAACCCTACTTGCAGTCGACTTTTCGGCCCCACCCGTCCCCTAGGTCGACCCACAACCACCTTGTAAAGTCGGCTTCCCAGGAACTTCTATCCACAAGCGACAACTCCACGACGGGCAACCACCAGATGGACAATAAACTCGGCTGGTTGGACTTGACTTTGGGGTCGGCTGTGGGGGGTCCCCCGTCTCCCGGGGGGCCTTTCGGGAACATGAACTTCGAGGAGGGTCACCCGCAGCACAATCGGTACCATCAAGCAATGTCATACAATGCTTTCCACGAGAACGAAAGCATTCTGGGTGTTGGGGGCTCCACTGGGGCCTTGAACATTAACCCAGGTCTAGGTGGGAACGGGGTGGAGCAATGGGACCCCTGGGACGGCATCCTGGAATCGAATTTTAACACTTAGTGCCTTTTTCGTCTCTTTTTCCTGCACTAGACATCGCGTAAAAGTTTCAGTTTTCTTCCCGATCCATATATTTACGTTTTTTCACGTTTCTTTTTGTATATCCTGACCAGTATGACGTCACACCGCATGCCCGCCGATGACGCAACGGGCCTTCTTTGTGACGTCACAGTTCCTTAAGCATTCATTGTTACGTCATAGCTTGTTTCAGTTTATTCTTCTTTTCGCGCGTAACACGCGGAGCTCGACTTGGTCGCCATGGTAACGCCTATCAAGTGAAGATGACGTATGTGTATGACGTCATCATCGACTGGCTACTAACCCCGTTTTTGTCGCCGCGTGTATATATGCAATTCGCACTAATAACGATTAATGCGTAGCGCCCGTGCTTTGATCGTCTGAAATTCGAAACCTTTGTTCCATGAGATTTTGGCACAAAGCCAGACAGCGCTTCGCGAATTTACGCGGTCCAGTTTCCAAACAAGTTTCTCCTAGACCCACTGTTCGGAAACGTTTTTGTTCTTAATGTCGGTAGTTTCAACTTGTTTTTGTAAAAATGTGAGTTTAATTTTCACTAGTGTTTTTTCGGTAATGCACCGAATCCAGTATTTTCGTGTTAGACGCATTTTTTATATGAGTTAACAGTTAAAAACACTTTCTTGACATTTTTTAGATCAATTAACACTAAAACAAAGCACGAAAACGTTAAAAAGAATAGAAGACAACATTACGAATTTGCAACACTTAGTTAGACAATATTTCAATAACAACAACTGTCTTTCGTAGTACATAACTGTTAGAATTCCTGAATTCGTTAAATCTATTTGCACTTTGCCTAAAAGATTTCCCCGCTGAGCACTTAATAATCCGTAGCCTTAGAGCTTTTCTCTCCTAACTTTGTCCTTTCTTTAAAACGCTGACAAACAGGAAAAAGTTACAGACATCAGATATTTGTTGATAATTTTTGTAGACAACTCAGTAAAATCAAAAAAGATCGGTTTGTATTTAGCTAAAGTCACACAATTTGTCCTTATTCACACAATCTTACTTTGATTTGTTTTTTTTTTTGGTTGAACTTTTTACCCGGTTTAAGTGTAGGTATGACCCATGTGTTTGTTTTGTATCAACTAGTCAAGTTATGTAAGTTCCAAGTATTATCAATTTCCCTCTGTAGAATAGTCAAGCCCCCACTGTTTGGTTTTAATATCTATCTACTTTTGACTTTAGATGGGAAACAATGTTATACTTGAAACGGGAAATCAATCCATTTTTCCCAGAAATTTGACACTTTCGACACTTTCATTAATATTTTTTTTAAAATTAGGAGTCATTTTGATGGCAACAAAGTTTGTGTTTACCTCGGTTATGCACAATCAACGTTAAAACACTTGATTCGTCCTAAAACACTGCCCGCCGCTGCCCTGCGTTTGCATTTTGTTTAATATCCATTCAGTGATATTTTCCTTTTTTGCCTTAAAATTCATTTCTCTCGTTTGCTCGTGACTTTTCGCTTTGCTGCGCATGGCTGCACACGCCACGGTTGAGTGATTTCTCCGTTGAGCGGAGCCCCAAAGCCCCTTAAACAATCTCCCGACCTTTTTAAATTGCCACGAAGACAATATCGCCCCCTAGTGCCATGTTTCCCCCTGGTGTCTAAACCCCTCAAAATCTCCAGATGTGACATAAAACATGTTTGTGATGTCATTTAATCTTTTAATTTCGTCTTTGGTGACTTAAGTCCTTCACTGCGATAAAGAATCGGGAAAGATGTTTTCACATGGCAACGCTTGACTTTTCGCGCTCTGTGTCCACTTTGCCTTGTGAAATTTTCAAGTGATGACGTTTCTTGGTATTTTTTGAATGTATGACGTGTGTTTTTCGTTCGGCAGGCGCATTTATTGCGTCACAATAGTGCCTTTTGTAACGTTGAATACACCTTACGTTTTTAGTTTGAAGCATATTAGGCAAATCATATGGACTTTACAGTTAGGGTGTTCCTAAAGTTTCTTAGGATGAAATCGCTATTATACGCTCATTATAAAATCTGTTGTAGTCAAAAACACCCGAACTAGGACTGAACATTAGGCATAAAATTGACAGCTGTGCAGTTTAGCCAGTCTAAGCAGGGACTTATCGGGCTCAGCAAGCGTTTAGTTGTATACGCTACCGTTTACCGCTTTTCTGAATTTCCGCAAGAATACAGGTTACAATATTTTTTGCTGCACATGTAAGATCTTACAATAAATATACTCGCAAAAATATCACCATGAACATTTTATTGGCGCGACGAAAAAAATAAACTGACAAGAAACGGATCCAAATACAAAATGGGCTTTTCACAGTAAAAAGTCATTTGGTCACTGCCCGGCAGCAAAAAGACACAGAAATTAAATATAAAGTGGAAAATCAAAAGGCAAAAGAACAGTCAACTTTTGCATAGAGGACAAAACAAACCGGCCTCTATAAAAAATAAACTCAAAAAATACTAAACTGTGACGAAATAAAGCGGTCTTTATTTGATTGTTCTAGAACAGAGTGATTGTCTCGGGCAATTAACAGGTTTCTTCAGGGCTGATGTTCTCGTGTTTGATTGCTGCAAATACTGCGGGCGTTGATTGTTCCACGGGCTTGGTAACTTCAGGAGTTTGGGAAATTAAATTGGGTGGAAACGAAAAGGCGTTGGTCAGTGCTGAGGCAAGGGCTGGGAATCCTAAAGGCTGCAAAACAGAATAATTATGTGGTAAGTTTAACTGTTTTGTTTTCGCTTAGAGTTACATTACTGTCTTTGATCAAGAACTTTAGCAGTTCCTTGAAAGGATATTTATTGGATAAGCTACATGCAAATTTATATATCTTTGTTTACTCTTAAATAAAACCTAGGCAAAACTGTGTAGCTTGAGGTACAGACTTAGCTGGCTGTTAGCCTTGATCGGCTTTTAGCTTGTTCAAATGTTTTAAACAACTTGCACGTTTCAAAGGCTTACCTTATGTGCGGATTGCAGTTTACGTTCTTTTTTGTCATTTTCATCTTGGGCTGTTTGTGCTCTGTAGAAAAACAGCTTTTGTTATGGACGTTTAAATGGACAAATCAAGGACAAACTATTGTTAGTTTTTCAATGTTGCAATTATAGCCATGGTTTTTGTGATCAATATTTATTAGGAAAGAAGAGTGGTATCAAGCTTGGTTCTAAATGTTTTCCTACCTTGAATAAAGAATTCTTTCCAGTTGGGCAAGGCGTTCAGCAGCACGGTGTCCAGCAATATCAAGTACTTCGTCCTAAAATAAAAACGTTAAATTTTTTTTTCTTTGTGGTTAATTAATGTCCAATTTATAATTATGAAGACACCAATTTAGAACAGTCTTGAGCTTCTATGTTTAGGCACATAAAATGACATGATGCTTCAGTTGGCCTTATGGATAACTTTGTGGTGCTTTAGTACAAATGTGTAGCAATTTGTTGTCTGTGTTTCTTACCGTTGGGCACCATTCGGGTCGATCTTCGTTTTTCAAATTTTTGAGGTCCTTGACTCTTTCGATAATTCGTCGACAGAGAACATCTCCTTGCTTGGATAAGGTCAAAAACGACCACTTATATTTGTCTGGCTTGGAAATGGCGAAAATGTCTCGCGCTTCTGATGACCATTCGTCGTACTGCAGAGCAATAAACAAATTGTTAACAATTAGGTTAAAAAACCCTAAAAACGTTTGGAAAAATATGTAAACGAGGAAAAAATATACATAGCAATTCCGGTAGAGTAGAAGACTGATCTTTAAGATTTCTGGTGTTAGATATTAAAAAAAAACGTTTTAGGTAAAACTATTAATTACCTTGGCATTACGGAAGGTTCTTAGAAAGTTAGGACTTGATTGTGAGACGAATAGCAAATGTTTCCAGTGAGAGCGATGGGCAGAATTATGTGACTTTTGTTCTTCCTCGGTCATTGTGCTGTAAAAAAATCCTGATCAGTCACTGTATTTCAAGTCTACACAAAACGCGTATTTCAATACTTTTGAAGCCCAAACTTTACAACAAACGTGTTAAATACCTTTTGAAAAATGATACTTATTTGTTAACAATCGTACATTCCAAAAGGTTAATTTGCCAAAGCTTATTGTACCCAAACGATCTTGCTTCCTAGAAATACTTCCGGACAGATCAGTTTGCTACTAAGCCAATGCAAAGCTGTGATTAACGTGATATTCGGTATCTAAGTTAAGGCCAGCTTGAATCCACATTTGGTGTACAGATGCCGATAATCCTGTTTTCATCACCACAATGTACCGTAGCCTAACCCGCTAAGTGGACGCTTAAAAGTTTTCGCAGAAAATCTCAGCCCAAACTGTCACATTGGTTGAGATGTTGCGGCCTTGTTAATGTTATTTCCAAGTCCACAGGCTGCTCTGTGCACTCGTAAGCGTAGGTAAATTGCACTTTAATTGCGGGCTTGACAAATCTGTTGACCGCATGCAGAAAAATAGACCGCCTAATTTTTGCTGATAACATCAGTGGCATGTGACACATTGCTTGTATATAGTATCTTGAATGTTTTTTTTTAGAATAAAAACGTTTCGCGTGTTACTAGTTTAATTCTTTATGGTTTTAGTCAGCTATAAAAATAGACGTTTGCTGTCTGTGGCATTTACTTGCGAACAGTCATCTTGTAACAATTATAGATTATACAGCAGACGGAAGGATTTCCCATGCTTTTTCTAAGAGTTTAAATGTTAAACATGTCCGCTAAATTTTGGGAGTGTTTGATAACTTATCTTCATTATCTTTCACACTAATGACAGA
The DNA here is from genome assembly GCF_965637545.1 of Phallusia mammillata. Classification (NCBI taxonomy): domain Eukaryota; kingdom Metazoa; phylum Chordata; class Ascidiacea; order Phlebobranchia; family Ascidiidae; genus Phallusia; species Phallusia mammillata. The sequence continues at coordinate 31,292,469 of NC_137252.1, read as the reverse complement.
CTCGTCTGGCACTGAGCCGTATGTAAATCACACAAGTCAGGGAGTATAGTTTGGTGTACGAGGCGCAAATTTTAACACATCCCTATCACTTTAACATTTCGATTTGTGCAACCTTATTCTCATGATTGATATATGCTAAACGTATTCTTTTCTGTAAGGGGGTCCTGTAGCATGAATAAAATGACAAAATATCGCTTAGGTAACCAGATAAATGCAGCTAGCTGTTGCTGGAACTTACTGGTATTCGACTGCGCGCTCGTAATGATATTCGATGTTGCTTTGAGTTGGTGAGCTTCTCATTCGTTTGCTGGTGTCTAAAACTCTCCCAACACCACCATTCTGAACATACACAAAAAACGTTGTTACATCATTCTCGTCAAATTTTTTTGAACACACTTTCGATATTGCAACTAAGTTTGATATAACTCTCGTCGAATTTTAAACCTTTTTCAAAATCTTTTGTTGCGACAGAGGCACAAAACGATTGTTTAAAAGCAACTTGGGTTTGCTTAAACTTAAGGAAACCTACCTGAAGACCGTTCGGTTTTTGAAAACTTTTTCGTTTGCGTTTTTTTGATTCAAACTCTTTTGGTAACATGGAGTTTGATTCCTGGAGAGCACTGAAAAAATAATAAGAACGTTGCAGCTATGATTGCAGGAATTTGTGATGCTTTAAACATATTTTATATTTAAAATGGCGTAAGAAAACGGCTCTTTGGAGTACTGTGTTTGTTCATGCAGTGCATTAACTGTTTAAAAATAGCTTGACTTACCGATAGTCGTTTAGAGTCGATGCGAGAATGCTATCAGGTTTTCCGTCTACAGAAGTTCCCCCGAAACCGTTTCCATTTCCAAACTGCATTGCTGCAGCTCGTTCAAAATTGCTCCTCAAGAAAGTTTGCAGAATATAAGAAGCGCTGGGGCTGTTTTGAAGCAGTCTCTGTTGTTGCAGGTTGTTCACAATCGTCGAAACGCTACTAGTAGCAGGTGTTGAGGTAGAATTTGGCAGAAAGCCAAGGTTACTTGAACCGTTTTTTATAGCTGAAGCAGCGTCGTTGCCGTTGTACAACAATGGCTGAGATTGGAGGTCGTTGTTTGTTGGCCTGCTGCGGCTAAAGTCAATGGCCTGAAACTTGGCTTCTGGACGCTCGGTTGTTCGATGGTTAAGTTCGGGGGTGGAGTGTCCGTTTGTCCTGCCTACGTGGCCGTTTGTGATTTGTGGAGGACTGCAAGGTCGAAATGTGTTATGAGGGCTGGACTCGCGACTCTCATAGTTAAAGTGCTTTTCGTTTCCGTTGGTCAAATGATCAGATCCCTGAAATAAAATCATTTTTCATTTATTGATTATATAATATATAGTCTATGTATAATTATTTACCTTTTTGCGAAATGGCAGGAATACGAAACTTTAAATTAGGCGAAAATTCACATTTTTAAAAGATATTTTTGGACAAAATGAATGAAAGCTACTATTTTATTAATTTTACTGAAATTATTATTTATTTTTATCAACAAATCACGAATTATACAAAATCTGCGTTTCTAGATTATTTTCAAACGGCAAAAAGCACAGTATGAACGATTCCTTACCTTTTCAATCATTTTGCAATATCCGTTAATCTTTGCTTCGTATCGAATAGGATCCAGGGCGTGGTCAGGGGAGGGGGTACAGAAGGGCGGGGAGGGCCGGAACTCCCCCGGTACGCACAGAACAACGGACAGTGGTTTTGCAGGGAGTAACCTGTACTGGTCCTCGGCCATTGCAATAAACACTTCGAAATCCACCGAGTCGTTGATAAGATAGTTTGTGTTTTCTGTAGGCAGAATTCAAATTGTTAAGTTGATGCCATTTTTGTAACATGTAAAGGTCTGTAGTTCGAATGCCTACCAATCGAATGCGTATGTTCAACAAACTTATAGTTTCTTGTTTTTAATGAAGAATCGTTTCCATAAATGGCCCTTAACAAAAATAATTGCTTATTCAAGGGCTTTTAAACTCGTAATAGTAAGTTTGTTACAAAAGATTTTCGTAATTTTTGTCAACGTTTTTTAGTTATTAAACCTTGTTTAAAGTGTAAGTGACATAATGCGTTAAATTAATCAACAAATCCTAATGGTGCATTTGTTCTTCGGTTTTCTGCAGCACTTATCAAAGCAAAGCACGCGTGCTCTAAACCCTTTCGTAAACATACCAAAGGTTCAACATCACTGTTACCAAATGACTCGCTTACGTGTGTTGTAGTAACAAGATAGTACAACAAAGCAGGCTAGAGCCCTCGGAAGCGATCCGCTCTAGTTACAGGGTCGTCGAAACGCCTAATTTAAACAAGGGAACCCAGTGGCCTAATTCGCATAAGCCGCCGTAACACAGCTTGTCTCTGGCGGTTTAACGCGTACTGAATTGGTGTCAAACTGCTGTCAGATTGCGTTTTGGTTGTTTGCGCGTGCCCCGGCTTTACTGCGCTTGTTATTTGACAAATAGGATGTTTAAGTTCAAATTCTTTCTCGAACGCAGCAGCTTGAGTCAATAAAATTAATAACAAACCGTAACTGATAGTGTTTTTTGCCAGGCATATTTCACAACTTTCCTTTTATTCATACTTCACAAGAATTTGGAATAAACCATTACTATTATGTTTTTATTAAGATTTCCCACGACCTTAGTAATTATTAAATGGTATTTCGCCACACAAAAAATGATTTAAAGGCAAAAGTTTAGCAAAAATGAACCACACTCCTATGAAAAATATGCGCAGTGTTTTTTTTAAGGTGTTTTCCGAAACGGTCCCCCAAATTTCTCCAGCGGTTTCCCAAAATTTGGATTTGGCTATTTTTTGGTATTTAAATGAAACACTTGCGGTCTCTTAAAACTACTTAGCGGTCACCCAAACCAAACCTTGACACCTGAATATGCGTATGAATCAGTTCAAGAGGTTGTGCCTTTTGCATTCGAAAACACTTTCTCGTGGCGGTTACTTACGTCCGGCAATGATTTCAATATCTTGCGGTGCTTCATTGGTGTCGTAGATCAATTTCCAAATGTCCCGGATGTCTTCGGGCTTGCTGTCGTTGTGAAGAAGCCGCGTCTTTTTGCCGCAGTGCGGTTGTGAACCAGCGAACTGGACGCAAAACCTTGTTCTTTCCGACATATTAGCGTGCATGTACATATATCTTAAACCTAGGTGTGACAAAAACCGGTTAGAAATAGTAATTAACTGCAAAGTTCAAGCATGAAACGGCGTAAAACGATGTTTGTCTCGATTTCGAAGCGTTTATAGACCGCAAAACGTTTAACAACAAGCCTAACCCACTCTAGCGCTATTTCTGTGATTGTACGCGCCAAGCCTACGTTGCTTGTAGTAGGAACGAATCGCAAACGAAGCATTGCAACACATCTGACTTCTAAACACGCGTTTTATGCATCGCCCTCATTGAAGCCACCTTAATCCACCCACTCGCATCTGCCCACACTCTCCTAGCACACATGGATTGCTAAATAAATTGTCTTGCGTAGTAAATTGTCCCGTTTAAATGGCAAATGTTTGTCAAGCTCAAGGTTTGTATGCATCAAATGCCTTATTGGTCTAGCTCCGTGTAAAACAGCAAATCGACTTAGATCTAAAACTGTTTGAAACAATATGTAACTTTTGCTTTTTAATTAGAATTCATTAGCAATGCACGCAAAATGTTTTTGCTTTACTGTCTAACGTTGTACATTTTTGTTATAACTCACATTGGTACATAGTTTGGGCCTGTATCCAAGCCAGTTGAGCCCTAGCTTTAAGTAATAACAGGTTCATTTATCCAAGCACTTACTAACTTACAAGTTCTCAACTAAAATCAACAGTTAAACAGTGCATTGCTACTACACCTCTCATTCCAATCAGCGGCATAGACGTTGAACTGTTTTACCCTGCCATCTTTCACACACTGAGGCAAATGCTTAGTTTTTGGCTCATGTCATCTCGCCTTAACTAGACACGACAGACTGCAGTTGGCTGGTGCATAACACCCAGATAATAGCTTCCAAGGTATCTTCTTTCCTTTGGTAATTGCTGTTCACCTGCCCATTGCTCAGTTAGCCCCATAGGCCAAATTCGGCGTCTCCAGCGCTCGACCTTCTAAATTCATTGTTTTTCGCGCAGCGCCGTTTATCTCGCTTTGTTCGCCGAAGCAACGCGATTTGCACATGATTATTCCTTGCGCGACCCACTTCTTCTTTTGTTCGTCCAAACGACGATCTCTGGCTTATCTTTCCCGCCTAGACGCAACGTTGCAGCGCAAGACGAGGCTAATCTAACGTTGCTGCGTTAATTAGTTAAGCAAAGGCCTCGCTTTGTCCTCTGACCTATTTTACAAGATAAAATTGTTACGGCTTTTGGGGTAGCAAAACTGTGGCTTGAAATTGACAAGTCCTTTGTTGTTTTTGTTACCACCTGTTGTCCAGCTGTGTAACAGCAGGGTTACTTTTAGCCTCAACATTTAGATTGAGTCCATTTTTTAAGGTTTTATTTCAAAGCTTTTTGAAATTTACATGTGCTTTGGGCACAAATATGCATAGACACTTATGTAGTCACTTGTTGTCAATGTCACAACTCAAAAAACATATATTGGTCATGTTAATTTTAGCGTACATAAGTTTTACGTTTTAAACGCTGTTTCAATTTTTTTATCTCGTAGTTTTGTACGCACTTTATTCAAGCGTGCACAGTAGTTTAACCAACAGATGTTTAAAAGACCTCTGACAATATGTTTAAGTGTGTTTTTACCAGAAGAACGCTATCTAACGCTCTCATACGAAGTACACGAAAGCCCAAGCAGACCGATTGTAAATAGCACGAATATACATGTTTATCCTACGCCAATTCTTCTGCAATGGTTCCTCGTGATAATGTTTAGCGCAAGCTTGGAATGCATCTGATAAACGTGTATGTGTAACTTACTAATATACGTTGAGGTAAATAGATTTTTGCATCTTTGTCCAGCTTGCACAAGCCCGGCATTTACGTTTGGTACATGTGTAAACTCAACTAACTACTTCACGTTGTGATATGTATTGATCTATCCATATTTACTCTGCTAGCACGAGCACTGTATATTCATTTGGTACATTTGCAAAACTCACTAACTAAGCAGTACTGCTTTGATTATAACGGACTAAATGGAATACATAACGCACCTTACAAAAATTTGCATTTGAATTAGCAGTGCTTATTAGTAAGACAGCCCGCGCGATAAGGATGTACAATATCGCTTACAATAGGCGGAACACACTGGCATCAATACAATACTTAAATATGATTGTTCGGCTGTCAAATCTAGGTAGGATATGTTGCAAACATCGGTTGTGTTAAGCTGTTACGGCAGCAGCGGGACTAGGGTTGTATGAAGATTATCTTGCTAAAACTTAGAAGGGTAATATTTTTCTATTTATGGGCAAAATTATAAAACAGTTTCACACTGCACTTTTTTGGGACTTCAGGATTGAGGTTCTATTGCTGTGACCTATTTAACCCCTTCATTCCTTAACCATGCTGTTACCCACACTGTTTTGCTTTCCAAGCGCCACTAAACGACTTGATTGCCAAGTGCTGAAATTAAGGCTCGTTTATCCAATCTAAACCCAGTTTGTGCTAACATTTTTGTGGTGATCTACTTAAAACTAATTAGCTATAATATGAAAATCATTTGAAAAGCATAAACTATGGAATAACATACGTAAAACTTGGCCCATATTTAAAAAACTTCGCCTCCCGATTTAAGTGAACAAAGGTTTAATAAAAGTGTAATCTTTTTTGTCATGCAAAAAAACGACTTGATGGAATAGCAGCATTTATTGGTTTAGAAAAGTAAAGGAAAAACATCAATAATTGAGCATAAAGCAGTATTAGATTCACAAACCAACATAGCTTAAAGTACAGCTCATTCGTAACGTTAACTTATAAACCCAATTACTTTCACTGATTTTTTTAACACAGGACCCTTTACTTTTCCGCTAGTGGGCGTAACGAGGCTTAACAAGCTGTATTTAGCCGGGTTGCATTGTTTGTACAGAAGCACATCCGCTTCTCCTACACCTTTAAGCTGGCTGCACATATGCCTAATAAGGTATTTGTTGACACGGCCACAATCATTGACGCGCGGTAGCTCGAAATAATCCATGGTGTTTGCTAGTGTGTTTCAGACAATGTTATGTTAAACTTGAAACTGAACAAAATGGTTTACACTCCCTATTCTGTGAAAAGTTTTTTAAATTTGGATTGAAGCGATAATTGCCAAAACTTGATTTTTTACTTAATATGATTTTATTTAGACCAATTGGAGTTTTGTTTTAGCATACTGCTAGGAAGGTGTACGATCTTAGGATAAATTTTACACCCAAAAATGTACCGTAGTTTACAAAAACACATTTTGGCATAATCTTTCCACATTTTGCAACTTGACAATAACCGCATAGGTTAAGTGCTTGTTTTTAACCTACATCTCAACACTGCGTATAGGCATAAGTGCATCAAACTTCGATTTCTCGCAACGCACCCTGGACACAGGTGCCGGGGCGTCAGTGCCAACTTGATTATGACGCATGAGCGGAGATGTGGAACACGCCTTGTTACGTATGCATGACGTAACAAGCGCGTTGGGCAAAGTCGGGAGCGATTAGAAGCCCGACTGAGAGGGCAGGGAACAATAGCAATTAAACGATCGCCTTGCTGGCGTGTTGATTCGGCGTCTAGTATCTATAAACAATAGGCCTCGAATGTGGGACAATCGGGAGCTGTAAACGCTTATTTAACAGATTACGCCGCGCTGGAATCGGCTAGCGAACCGCTGGGAGAGCACGTTCTAAATGTAGCGTAGCCGCCAACAAGAAAGACTTGCCGGTTGCGCCTTGGGGCAGAGCTGTAATCGCGCTTCTCTGATTAAACTAGTTTTAATTAATCCATCCGGTCGCCCAAGCCAGTCCTTCTGTTTTAGTATGTCGACTTGCCAATTTGTTAAAAATCAATTTGAGATTGCAAATCAAGCCATCAAATATATATACCAAATTTCCAACTTTTTGAACATCAGTTTTGTTTTTGTGGTCGTTGACATTGGACCAAATATTACACCAAGCTTTGTATGTTTGCTGCAAGTATTCTGCTCCCAGAAAACTTAACCCATAAAGTGATTCTCCCGTTACATTTTGGCTCGTTTATTGGCTTCGATTTTTCCAAAAAGACAAACAAACAGCAGAACAATTGCACTAAATGACCACTGAAACATTGTATTGCTTGTTTAACGTTTTTGCACAGCAATAAATTGCGGTATATGTTTTAACTGGGTTATGTTATGCATCATACGTTGTGACTCGCGTTTATGTTGCTTCTCGAGTGTCTGTAAACTTACGTGTGTTTAGATGTGTGGGATATTCTGTTGGTATATGAATTCTTTAGCTTGACTATATGTGCGATAAAAAACAATTTGAACTGTTTAAACTTACATCAACTTTAACTAAAAAAACAGGTTTATATATATATATATATCACAACAACGCTTACAGATCAAAAAACGTACATATATATTTTTCGCGTACGATTTTGTAGAAAATACCAAAAACTTAAAAACAATCTCAACAACGTCTGATTCATGTTATTGCACTAACTTAACCCCACGTTTTGTTTAGTGCCTTACAACAATTTCAGGCTGGGCGTTTGTGACGCATGTCTGCAAATGATTATGACGTCAGACGACCTCAACTTTGCCTTACTTAAAAGACAGACCTTTGCAAAAGTTGGTAGAGCTACTAACACCATAACGAGAATCACACACCCAAATGTGGTTGGTTGTATCTCCAAAAATGTTCACGGTTAGGGCTATTAGGGTCGGGGTAAGGTATTAGCACTTAAAATTCAATAAAACTAACCCAAAAATTAGTTACTAATGCAAAAATTTTATGTAATTATTTCCCAACCCAACCCATTTATAGCCGCTAAATAAAAATTCAGCTCTTTACGCCCCCTTGTGAAAGCGAAGTTCGGATTCTCGTTATGGTGTTAGTAGCTCTACCGCAAAAGTTTGTGCGTGGGTGCATTTTTATTGTTGAGAAAAAGCGCGAAAAATCACATGTAGAGTTGTTGTTTTCCGGTTGACAATTTACTTTCATTTTTTGTTAAGTTTTGTATTTACACCTGTAGACGTAATGTAAAATGTTGTTAAATTTTCTTATCAGGGACAAATGTTGTTGTCAAAGAACTCTAAATTAAACCCTGCCCGTTGAGAGCGAATCTGTTTAATTCGCTTAGATATGATTTATTTGAGTTATACTTTTTTTTTTTTTTTTTTTTTCACGGGGTTCGAACCCAGGACTCTCCCGGGGACGAATCCCGATCAGGGTTTTTATGTCTGTATATGGGTCAGGCGCGCCGGACCATTCGGCCAAGTTCCTGCCCTTTATTTTATTTGAGTTATACGGCTGGTATAATGAACAAGTTTTGTAACTACGCCTCATAGCGATTTGATGTTTATTCTTTGTGTAACCTAAATAAAAGTTAACTACACTAGAATAAAATGTAACTAAATGTAAGTGTTCGTGGTCATGAGTACAAAACTCGCATTTGTAAAAAAGTGTTTATGAATTTACAATGTATTGTTACGTTAAAGGTTAATCTGTTATAATTTGGCATAATTTGTGTATAAATCTTGCTCAAAATATGCTTTCATTGAAATTCTTTTCTTGGTACCTTTACAAAGCATACTTCTTCTACCGTAAGAATCGGCAAGCTAATTTACCTTTTTAGCAAAAAAATCAAAAAACATGTAGCGTAGTTTTCACAAATAACGTCACTCGTCACATCTAACAACCCGTAATGAGTTTCTCCTAACAATTCTTGTTGCCAAGTAACTCCCGTGGCATTTGACATCGCTATTTCTGTGTAGATTACAAATCTCCAGACGATAAGTGGTGAAAACAGATTTCTTCGGCTGATATAAATTTCCCTTCTCTGGGGTGTACGACCTTGAACTCGTTTCTGTTGCTCAAAATAACATGAAAATAGGGAATTTACTAATAAATTACTGTACAACATGGATCGATTCATTTGATTATTTTTGGTAAATTTCAAGCAATACATTTCCAGCTTGTAATTTTGTTTAACCACGTCCTGAAAGATACAACTTTTGGTTTTCTCGTTTTGCTAACGTCCTTTTGCACAAGCGAGTTGTAACAGCACAGCATAACTTTTGGGTCATCTGCTGAATGTAGTCTCGATTCCCGAACCAGTTTATCAAAAGCGAAAACTGCATGTACTGTTTAAAAGTTTGGTGTCCAACTTTTTACTTAAAATGAGGAATACATTGTATTCGAGTGGGATTTCGAACCTTTTTGATACGGATTTAGGCCTAGATTCTTCGTTTAAGAAACATTGTTCCTTTTCAAGTACAATCGATTTTCGCATTTTTGAATGATTCCTTTGTAATTCTGTTGGTCGTTTGCTATTTGTCTGCTATGTATATTCTGAAGTTGGCATAGAAGTATTGTAACAGAGAAAAGGATTCCATGGAACTGCAGCACAACAGCAAATAAACCTAGCCTTGCACCACTGTCACGTGACGAATTTCGATCGCATGATTGGTTGACTGTTGCAATACCGGAGTCAATATTTATTTTGCGTTTGATCGCACCTAAGAGAGTTAAATTTGGAAGTGATAGCTGTAAAGATTCATTATTAATACATACGCAATTCTTGTATCAAAGCGCTGCTCAAGAAAACGCACACTTTGTTATGTCACGTTCAAACCGTTTTGCTGCAAGACAAGTGACAATGGAAACAGAATACAAATCCGTCAGCAGTTCCATTCACAAAAGTGTCATCAAATTTTTATAAAGTTACCATCTTAAAAGACTTTCGTTTTAAAAAAGCCAAGTGTTTTGTAACTGTCAATTTAAGCTGTTTGAATTTCTTTGATGAAATTACATGAACAAGTAAAGTAAAATTGTCTCCGAACCGCTTTCTTTTGAAAAACTTTTTTTTCAAAAAAAAGCTTGACAATATTGTGCTGGCAAATATCAATGAAAGGGTGAAACCAACGTTTGCAATGGAATTAATGCAAGACATCTTGTCGCCTATGTTCAAATCAACAACTTGACTAAGTGTACGATCATTTTGGTGATCAGCCAATTTATAAGCTGTCGTCTGTTGTTTTAAATCAGTGGTCGGCAACCGTTCGTTACCGGGCCGCATAATCTTCCAGGATAAATGCTATGAAGCATTTTGCCCATATATCCTGGGGATGATAAACTAATTTAGGCGTTTTCATTGCTAAATATTTGTAATTTTTTGAAGACTGGTCCGCGATAAAATTTTACTTTCAAAACCGGTCCGCAGTGCAAAGAAGGTCGCCGACCCCTGTTTTAAATGACAAGATGGCCAAGTGGCTAGTGCAGCCGACTTCTGTTAACAAAGTTATGGGTTCCAACCCTGTCTCGGTCACTTTTGTTTCCTAAACAATAAACTTGAGGGGTATTGCTTCAATCCATTGAGTTGAACTAAATTGAGGTCACCAACTTTCTAAGCCGAAAAAATCAATAAGAAATTAACGGACTTTGGTGCGAAACAAGCAAATTTAAGGCGAACTCATATTGTGAGCATAGCGCATTTAGGCGTTTCCCCTTATTGGGAATAAAATGAAACTAACAACCACACACTGGGACAACAGGTGGCTTTCTGTGACTCTCACACGATGCGTATGGTTTTGTTTAACATTATACTGTTTAACATTATTAGCAAATCGTCACAAGACATGATTGGAGAAACGTTTGTTGAGTTTATGTCTACGTTGGCCAGTCGGGTGACCTAATGATTGAGTAACATGATAATTTTATACATCACGTCAAATACAAAGGTGAACCATTTTCGGGCATTTCAATGCGCAGGTAGAAACATTTAAGCTTCGATTAAAATTAGACAAAAAAGCTATTTGCAAAACATTCGGCAATTTTGTGGGTTTTGCTACATTACAATTGATTGCGTATATACTTGCATGTAAAAGTCGATCACTATATTTTTGAATACAAGCTATGTTTACCGATTTTACGTTTTTTGTGAGTTATTTAATTGTTCTTCTTGCAATTTGGTACTTTCAAAATAAGGCAAATGTTGATTATATCATTTACTGCGTATAAGTTTCAAAAATAAAAAGACAGTTTTTCATTTTAAATTCAGCCAACAGCTTTTTTCAAAAGATATCGATTTTACCTAGGTCCTTTGTTTTGATCGTATGGAAGAACTTTGGCACTCGCGGCAGCCACCAGCTGTCAGTACAATGCGGGGCAACCTGATTTGTCATCTTGTTTACCCTGAAGAAGACATTCTGTCGGATGACTTGCGCCAGTTAAGGTTTTTGATTTATTGCCGGTTATTTGAGCCCTCCAGACAGTTGCGCTTATGTAAACGTCACGCGGCGACGCTAGGATGACGTCATATGCCAGCAGAGGTCGGTGTGCTTTCGACTCTATGTAAATCGGTCTTAAAGCTGACGGGATACTGAAATTTGTTTGTGCGATGGTGTAAAATCAATGCTATACTACGTTCGTAATGACGTGAATACATAAAAAAGAACACCACAACATCTGTCTTGGTGCTCCCTAAAATAATTACTTTGTAGTGTCTAGAACAGTGGTTCTCAACTCGTTTCAGGTCATGGAGCACCGGGCCAATAAAACTAATATCATGTACCATTCCCCTTTTTAATGAGATTGATGTAAGCTTACTCAACAAGCATTTAGGCTCGAAACAGAATTCTTTGGCCTTCTTTCTGTAATAATATACAATCTTCTCCAGTTTATAACTAAATTCAGTAGACGTCCTGTGGACTAACAAAAAGGTCATCATTGACCACCAGTTGAGAATCACTGGTCTAAAAGAATTACTTTGTAATTTCGTGACAGCAAACGATCCAAAGTATGAATCAAATGTCTTAATTTACGTTGAAACTTCCGAAATAAGATGAAACGTATTGTTTCTTGTCCACAGCAAGTTTAGTTAAAATATACAAAACGATGATTTTTAATCTCCCTTCATCCTTCACAGCAATTTATTCGTGTGCAGTAATAACAACAAATTCCTGTTTTTCCCGCAGCATACAAAACTGGCATTTTACAGTTCAGTTATGCGGAAAATCGAAAAACCTGGTGGGTTTTGGTGTTTTTTCTGCTACCAGTGTGTGTCCAATTAACGAAAAATTTAATAACAAACACATATTTCAATGTTTTACGAAAGTTAGCGAACCTATGATTGTTATATTGTCAAAAATTGCTGTAACATGGGTGTTTTGAATTCTTCTCTCTTGCTGAGTTAGAAAAGCGTGTACTTTCCTATTTGCTTGAGTTGGAAAAGGCATTACTTGATTTTGTAAGTACGTCTCCAGTAGGTCTGGGAGTCTAACATGTTTATGGTTGTTTTTTGCAGTGTTGTATAGAATAGTGTGATCGATTGATTCACGTGCACCGTTGTCCTGTTGTAAATCACTCAAGATTTTTAGGTCAATGCAGTTTAATTGGGGTGTTGACAAAAGCGTTTGGCCTCTTGGGCTGTTATTTGTTATTTTTGTATTAATTTTTGTGGTTTCAGTAGAAAGTTGTAATATCAACAACCCAAGTTTTAGGCCGGAACCTGAGAGTACAAGCCTGAAAAACTGAAAATCCCAACCCGACCTACAACTTTGGTTTGAATACCAACGCAAGCTTGGTTTGGGCTGCGTTTTGTCAAACACAACTCGAAGCATGTAGGAGTACGATTGGATTTAACATCACTCCTATTTCGAATTTTTATATGATGACACAACGTATCATGATCGTTTTCTTTTTAAAAATTTTCGCCGCTTTACATTAAAGGCAAAATGCGATTCTGGTGAATGGTACCACTCCTTGCGAAAAAATCGAATCACAAACTTAATTTGACATTCGATCGAAGAAGCTTTTTGATCTGCTCTGCGTTAAAATGGTTAATACAACTCGATAGAATCGAACCTCAAAATACTAATAGAAAACCATTCCCGTAACAGGATCAAACACATGAATTCTTAAACCGATCTTACAAATCATTGATCACAAACGGTAGACACCACCTCAGACAGTTATGAGCGCATAGAAGGGCATTTATTGCGACAAAATAGCAACAGGAAGCATGAGTAGTGAACTGTGACGGGCAGGGGGCGATGAAAAGCAAAACAACAAGGATGGAAAGGCGTGAGACAATGCGTTTGAGTGTTAAAGACGCCACGAAAGACTTGGTCATGCGAAAATGGGCATTGAAGCTTCATGAAGCGAAATACTTGACTAGGATCGTATTAATGTTGTTTAGTGGTAGTTTTCAAAGACGATTCGGATTATAGATCGACCGTTATGTCAGCGGACAGGGTAGAGCAGGTAATACAGTTTGGGATGGTATGATAATACGATGGAAAACACAAACTATTTGACAAACATGTACACGCTCCACCACAAACAAAGACTCCAGCACTCCACATAGTACAAAGAATATTCAAATTCATATCCGCCGTTTGTTACCACCTGGACAAAAGTCTTCAGCTCCAAATGATCGGTATTTTTCAAAAAAGCAACACAACTGAATGCAATGTGTTGCCTAATGTATGCGGTGTACGATACATTGCACTGGGAGCATTAATAGGTGAAACATGCGGTGAAAACGTAACAAATATGCGATGCTTCACCGCTTTGGGCTATGTGGCTCTGCGAATCTTTGAAATTGTAAGCAACCTTAGAGGTACATCCTAAGTTATAGATTAGACGGGTTAATAGGATTTGTTTTGGCACAATTCGGGTCGAGGCATTCTTTCTTTTTTAAAGGATTTTACCAATATTTTTAATTTTTTTGACATTTTGTTTTCAATTTGACGACTGAAAATTCGTTAAGCGCGTCTTTTGATGTATAACATGGAATGTTCTTTTACACTATGTTGTATGTTATAATACCAAATCAACGAATACAAATTGGCTTATGTTACATTGAAAATAATCGTACAGGCCTTAATGATTCTGTAATACTTGCTGGAACAAGCTTTTACGCGCCGATAGACAAACACTGGCGACTGGATAAGGCAAATATCGCACAGGAACCGAATATTGCCTCATTAAACAAAGAGAGTTTTGTTTTCCCAGCACCAATATTGAACTAGCACAAGCGAGCTTGTAATGGGACGTGTTTCTTTTCGAAAGCCGTCTGTTGCACCAGCGGCACGCGCGATTTGGGCTATTGTGACGTCACCAGGTGATTATGACGCAAGAGGGCCGGCGTAGCCCAGGGGCCAAACCACATAGCTTTGCAATTGTGAATTGCATTAAAGTGTCGGTTAAGAAATGATCAGTTTTGGAAAATTTGGTTTGTTTTAAGCGCTTTGAAGTTTGTCCGCCATTGCTTGAAAGTTGGGTAAAACGTTTCTGGGCTGTTTACTTTTATGAGAAAGGTAAGGTACAGCAATGACACCGACTGTTGCGTCAAAATGTGCAACAGCGGTGTTACAGGTTAACTTGAAGGGTAATTCATGGCATGTCACATAAAAATACCATGTGCATTGATCAGTGAATTTAGGAAATTGCTTTACTGTGACTTACTAAAAGCGCCACAACCAAAAACAAGCATTGCGTTAAACTATGAGCAAAGTATTGCAAAACATATGTACACACAAAACAACAACAGCAACAGTGGATTATCACCTAACTAGAACATCAAACACACTATAATACTGAGATATGGCACACACAAGAAAGAACAAAACTACATTAATACAATGCTTTCACCATTTATGGTTTGAAAAGAAACCACATTGAATGGTATTTAAATGTATTCCAGCTGTTCTTTTGTTCCAGTTACCTATTGTTTGACCTTGCACAATAGGCAAATTTTAGGACAGTCATAAAAAGCTTGTCAGTGGGAGGGTTTACATTTGGCAACCATACAACTTGGAAAATCTGGTTTCTAGTTCTAAAGCATACTATATTGCTTGGAATGTATTTTCGGAATAGAAATTTTTTAGGATAGATTGCACTTTGTTATGATGACAAAGGGGCAAAAAAACAGCCCAAGGCCCATTTAAACTGGCAACATTTGTGATTCATTTGTTTAGATTACTCATCAAAATTTAAAATAAACTAGGGTAGGGTTTATGTGATTTTTTAAAGTTTAATTCTTCAAACCAAGATTTACTTTGTAACATGTAAGTAAAAGTAGAATCTTTACTTTAAAATCATAATAATTGATCACTTGCCCTAAAAGCAGGTGATATTATAAAAGCCCATTGGGAATTGGAGTCTGAATTCCTGACAAACAGGCAAAACCCATGAGAAAACACATTTTTGCTAAGATTCCTGTGTTTTTTGTCCCAGTGGCATGAGAGCCATGAATCTATAGTCTCAATGGGGATAGCAATTTGACATATGCTCCATAGGGAATCTTGTGATTTTCTCAACCAAATAACAAGTTTATTTTGTTTTGAATTTGCCATCCGGACTTGCCATGTGCTACAGGTTATCGGGGTCAGTAATAACATTGGAAATTAATTTTTAACTCAATTGCTCCTAAAAAAGATTTTCATTTTTAAGTTTAAAGATTTGGGCATAAATATTCAATAGGTTTGTGCCATAAACATTTTTATTAGGCTCAGTACAGGTTTAGAAAAAAAGGGCAACAGGTTTAGAAAATTGAAAAAGAAATAATTCACTTTTTCTGATGAAAATACAATTTTGTTGACATACAAGAGGGCTGTGGATATAAAAATTTCAATGACAAAAAAATTATATGGTTTCAAAAAGTCAAAAATTAAAGGCACCACTAACGAGTGACTAAGAATCATTTTTTCACTCAGTGTTGAAGTGACATTTTTTATCACAAAACCAGGATATGAAAATAGTTTCTCTTGTATACCATGAATGCCATTTTTTCTTGCGGTAAAAATGGTTAAGTTTACACATTAAGTTTAGTGGAAATAGCAGATTTAAAGTGTACATATTATATTTTACACTTAACAAATTGTTACAATGATTTGTGTGGTCCTCATTCCAACAAAACATCTAGACCAATTATCAATGCCATTTTGACATACATACTCTACTTGACACAGATACACTTCAAAACAACCCACTTGGATTGGTTCAATGGCATTACAAGGCACATACAGGATTTTTGCCATCAATAATGTCATTTTCCACACTTTCGCTGCCTGTGGAGGCTTCCGCTTGGTTTGATAGAACAGCAGCAAAAAATGAAAGAAGAGTTCCAAACATAGCAGCATAATAGGCCCATCCAATGTGACATGTACCAAGCTGCCAAAAAGAACAAAAGTTCAGAATTTTATAACCACCATAATATGAACAAAAACAAGTTCATAATAGGTCTGTTTAATTAAATTTTATGTTTTTCTTGGTTACATTAAGGCTTGTTTATCAAATTAAATGCTTCTTAGCAGAGTAAATCCCAATATAATGGACTCTAATCAGGTACATGCTGTGGCAGTAAGTGTATTACTTAATTAAACATATTTAATTAGTTACTGTTTGGTGGACCTAATGTGTTCTCATACCAACAATGTTAAAGATATCTTTTGTATCCAAAATCCAAACACATAAATTCAACTCGGGTTTATATTTTGGTAAACAATATGTCTAATTTTATTGTTTTTTTTGTTTTTTTGAGGAATGTTTTATGTACAATAATTTACTTACTTAATATGTGTTTTCACATAAAAGTAACATAATATTAAATGTTTTTTGGTGAAGTTCATACTTTTTAATATTAGGTAGAACTTACATTAAAAGGTCCTGCTTCCTTTCCACAGTCAAATTGAACTTTTTCTGACCCCCAGCCAGCAGGAAATAAGACCAGTGAAAAGATGAGGAGGAGACCTAATATTGAGGAAGTTATTCTTTAGGATTAGTTGTTATTTGCCAATGTAAGTCAAGCAATTGGTAGTTTGGTATGTTGAGCAAACTATTGAAATTTTATGTTCACATTTACTATACTGTTACATTACAATTTTGAAAATAGATCGTTATGGTTAACTAGAAAATCATAGCATAACTTGTACAAAAAATCACATTTTTCAAAAATGTCACTTAGTAAACAAATTTTAGAACCTTACCTGCTATGGCTTGTAAAATTCCTGATATGCTGAAAATGCTTTTCCGACCCAGGTTTCGAAAGCACAAGGCCCAAACTGAAAATAGCGCAACAACCATTAAAATCAACATGGCCAGGACCATAAAAATGCATGTTGCAATCCAAAATGGAGAAGCAATGTCCCCAATGGTGTGTGCATAGACTCTGCAATTGTTTGAAACCGACAGAAACTTTGATGCATCGGCCTGGCGACATCTAAGAAAGAGTCCCATGGTCCGAACAATTTTCGTTTCAGCATTTACTATTCCAATAGCGGTTCCATTAGTGGGTGGAATCATCACTGGCTGTGATACCAGCCAATGGGCACTCATAAATGCTGACAACTCAGCCAGAAAAATTGTTATGCTAAGAAGTGTCCAGAAAAGAGTCCGCACAGTAACGATCACATAACAACACATCTTGTTATCTTCTGTAGGAATTCTTTTAAAGGAAAAATTTGGTTCTTCACATTTTACTTTTGTGTTAAAGTTTTATGATCTGAGTAAAAAACAGCAGCATTTTTATGCAACCTAAATATGTTATTATTAAAATCTTAGCAAAATTTAACAGAAAATGAATACATTTCCAAACATTTGGCATTAATATTAGCAACAATTACAACTCACGCACGCAAGGTGCAAAAAAACGGGTTTACAATCATGGTCGCTAAGGCTGTGAAGTGCCTAGATAAAAAATAGTAACTAAAGTACAATTTACATTAAACACTAAACGATTACTTTCAAAAACAATAAATATATCCTGGCTCAACACATTAATCACACCTGATATATGCAAGCAAACAAGTTCCTGAATTTTACCGGTCTTTCCGGTGTAATTTATCTCCTAAAAACACCCACGCGTCCCTCTGCGAGTCTCACCTTCTTCTACAGCACTAACAAGACTTACAGAAGCAAAGCATGAAAGCCAGGTAAACTGTCTACTTGCGATTACGACACAACATCGTTACGCGAATTTGGTGCAAGCTTTTTCGCCGTCTGCTCTCGAGAACGTCGATCAACCAACTGTGTCGATTAATACTCACAGACTAGAGTGTGCTTCGCCGATTGCTCAACAGCGTCTAATGGCGTATATTTTGTTTCGTAAAGCGTCGCCACGAGCTCGCAATAATCGTATAGAGTGCGCCAGTAGAAACTCTCTTGCTGTTACACAAGCACTTAACCAGTTAGGTTGAGTTAAGGGCGACACACTTATATTTTGCTGGGTGAACCAAATCATAGCAGCGTAATTGCGCTACTATATTCACTAAACCGGAAGTAGCTGCGCAACGTTGGAAAGTTATAAAGGGTAAGGGTACAATAGGTGGTTAGATTGAAAACGCGCTCAAACTACACCATTGGAACGAGTCATTTGATGCCAACATTACCACGTGCAGTGTCTTCGACAACCAGAAGGTAATTTTCGCAGTAGTTTCATGTTAACGAAGGCAGAGACTGTTATACTGAAAGATTCCGTGGTTTTTCTTAAAGCCTGTGTAATTCTAATGTAGGCCTATTGTTGTTGTTGTTTAACGGCAAAAAACTTCTCATCTTCTAATTAGAATAATACAGTTCACCAGTACTTACGTTGCGTAAACATACGATTAAGGCGAATAAATATTTTTTCAAGCTTCGACAGACAAGAATCCTTAGACTGTCTTTAACTCTCTTATCTTACGTGTTTGCGAAAACGCAAATGTGTTAATGTGTTTAACAGCTCGCATTTGCAAACCTAAACAGAAGTTTGGCCTAATGGCTCCAATTTCACGTCACGTGACATTTCAAACAAGTAAACTCATAGAGGTTAGGGTTGCCATACGTCAGGATTTTCCCTGACATGTCAGGGAATTTAGTGTTTAAATCTGCGTCAGGGAGAAATGTTAAAATGTACTTAAATGTCAGGAAATCAAGGAAAAAACAGATATATACTATGAAATTAATGTACCAAAGGAGAAAGTTTCTAGTAGTTAGCTACAACCGCGTCTAGGCTACTCTAGTCTATACCATGAAACGTAAAGAGGTAAAATGGCGGCGCGCAGGTTAACGCACAAGGTTACTGTTTCGTTTTGCAGAGTGTGTGCGATACCTGTTTGTTACTAGTTGTCTAACAATACCCGTTAAATGCAGAAATAAAAATCCGCAACTCAAGAAAACACAGCGTTCGATGCTACGTGGGAACGTGGGAAGTTTCATTTGCTTTAACTGTGTACCTAATATGCAAGGAATTAACTAACAACAAAAAGCCGAATGTCGTGAGATGTAAAAACGTTCTTACAGTGGCATTTTATTTCAAATTTGAAAAGGTCTTTAAAAGGGCGGCTTCCAGTGTTTTTTTTTCTGTGACAAATTGAAATTGGTCCAAATAGTTTTTGGAGTGACAAAGGTTGGCGACCCGTGGTATATGGCTTATTGTTTCAAGGATAGTGAGAGTAGTAAGCTTAGCCTAATAAACTTAACTAAACAGAAGCCTACGCAGAAAGTTAATTAACAAGCATCAGAGTATCGTATCTAACGTTTTCTCGTGTCGCTGTCCGTGTGACTTCCGAATATTCTAAATTTATTCCGCAATAGAAGTAATTGGATCGCAAAAAAGGCGAACCCAACGGTTCTCAAACTGGGGTCCGCGATCCTTTAGGGCTCCGTGAGGCAATTTTTGCGGTGACTAATCTCCAGTGCACATCACGCTTTCTCGGACCTAAATTGTTAGTTTATTTTAGTTCAGTATATGTTCTCTTTGTCATGTTAGCAAAATTCGCTGAAGGTAAGTCGAGCCTGAATACTTTCCATTTGACCATGTGAAAAAAATCAGTTTAAAAAAATTGGAAAAAATAACCATCTTCTCAAAATTCAAAACTAGCCCAATCAGGCTAGAAAACCGCCACTCAGACCAGGCTGCAACTCGCAGTGATTTGCCTTTTTTTCTTTGGCAAAAACGAGAGAAAGACACTTCCGTTTGTTTGATATTTAATTATTGTCTCATAACACGGGGCGATGTTAGCAACAGACATTAATCCGTTGTAAAGTGCCATGCCATTGGGAGAACAAATAAATAAGGAATAAAACGTGTTCAAGGTCAGGGTTCTGCGTGACTGCATATGCCATCCGGCAGATATTTGATTGACATTTCTTTAGAATGCGTAGGCTAAATAGGCTTGCATGAAAAGGACAGATTGGGCGGGGTTAAGTAGCTTTATGAAAGGCAGGGGAAATAGAGATTTTTACGGGTTTGATTTGCAGTGGTTAATAAAATATGTTGTAGTCTACTGGTACTGTATAACTATAACTGAACTACTTCGTGACAGTATTTAACTATACATAAGCTATAGTTGTGTATTTTATTTGTTTTATTTATATTTAAATTCCTCAAAATATTTGTGTTTTATTGCCCTGTTTTTTTACACTAGAAAGACAGTTTTTCCATTGTATTTATTACTCTTGTTGTGACTAGTAACAACACACATATTGTAATATTGTTAAATTGAATCAAATATATATTTTGCCACCAGAACCAAATAGAATCCAATATAAGTGTTGTTTAAAATACTAAACAATGCCTCCAACGCAACAAGTAAAAAATGGTCTTAGTCCGGAAATAAAGTTAAATGAAACTATTGCGGATAAACCAAAACCACCATCAAAAAATGGAGCAAAAATTCTATCACAACTATATTCACCAGGTAAGTCAAACAAAAAATATTCCATGTTTTCTATTGTTAACAGTTCATAGCATTTCTATTGTTAATTAACCCATCAAATATTTTACAATTTGAAATTAAAGGTAGAAAATAAGTTTCCTTAACATTTTCTGTATAATTCTCTGCTTTATTAACAAGTATATATAGACTTTGTTATTAAAGATTTTTGTTTTCAACAGACTTCTATATTGTGCTTTTTAGAGAAAAGACTACAGGAACAAATCTCTGTGTTTCTTTGTGTTGTTGTCATGACAATTCATAGTATTCTTTTGATTCGATATTTCCAACTGTCTAACCTTACCTACATAATACCTGCTATGTGTAAGTGTAATTTCATGTATTTAACCTAACAGTCACTGTGTAAATACTGAAATTATATGTTGTTTTGTGACTACGAATTGTTCACTAAAAGTAGGACAAAATTTGCTGTAAATAACTAGTTCAGTACTTGTGTTGTTAATGCTTAATTGTGGCATCGAAAAGGTTGATGAGGCATGGCTTTTTGGTTTAAATTTGTATTCAAAAAGTGTTACACTTAGTTGTTTTTCAGTTGCTGGTATCATCACCGCTGACTTTGCATCAGGCTTTGTACATTGGGCAGCAGATAGCTGGGGTTCTATAGAGATTCCAGTGCTTGGAAAAGCGTTTATCCGACCATTCCGTGAACACCACATTGACCCAACAGCCATTACAAGACATGATATGGTGGAAACGAATGGTGACAACTTTATGCTGGTGATAATTCCTATTGCTGTCAGTGTCCTGCGATTTAGCACACAAACTTTAGGTTAGTTTTAATTGTTAATATTTGAATGGCTTGATTGTACTTTTGATGTAAAAAGTTTCACGTAGATCAGTGCTGGTCATGGAATGGTGTTTGGTGGACACTGAGTTAAAGGCTTTGTTAAATATTACACTACAGTGCTAGAAGCTTGGGTTCCTTGTTCATTTCAGCATTTTTGGTAGATGTGTTTAGTAAATTAATATCTTTATATACCAGTATTTCATATATAGCAAGCGCCATGCAGTTTTGAAATCACTGGCTTAAAAGTTTTTTGTTACTATTTAACTATATACTATATATATATAAGTGCTGAAGTGTCATTTAACAGAAACATTTTCTACAATTGGCTACTTTGTGTTTACGCTTTGTTCCATCAGAAATCACCCCCTTTAAACCAAATTTTGTTTGGATAAAAGTGTTACATATGCCTAATACTTTTCTTTTATATTTTTAGATGAAATTCAGTCAAATTATGCGTTCCAAGCTTACACATTTTCACTTGCCTTATTCATCTGCTTGACAAATCAAATACACAAGTGGTCACACACATATTCTGGTTTACCATGGATTGTTACCGTTCTGCAAGACTACCACATTATTTTGCCCAAGCAGCACCATCGGATACACCACATAGCCCCACATGAAACGTAAGATAGCAAACATTGTTCATGAGAAAAAGTTGGTATGTTTTTAGTTTAAAGGTTGACAGCACTGTATAAGTTTTATTATAGGCACCCTTCCCTGAAGGTGACACATATTGTTTTTGTCTATATTTTTTCCCCGTCTAACGCGGATTTGTTCCCACGTTTTGGTCAAGAAAGAATGGTTCAAACTTTTTCAAATTTACACACATTACAGATATTGGTCTAAAGATGGTCCATGTGAATTTTGACCCCGTTTGATCCCTCGGTTCGAAAAAATTGTTATGTTATTAGTTTAAAGGTTAACAGCACTGTATAAGTTTTATTAGTTTTTGGATTTCTGTTTTAATCAAAGGAAAAAATACAGTAAACCTTGGTTAAACCAGATTTAGTTAATCTGGATCTTCGCCTAGTTCAGACAAAACTTGAGGTACAAATGATTTGTAAATTGCTATGTGGTAAGGCTTGAACTAGTTGACATCGGATAATCCAGATCTTCACCTAATCCGGACAAATGTTTTGGTCCAAACAGGTGCAGATTAACTGAGGTCGACTGTACTTAAAACTGTTTTGTAATCTTTACATGTATGTATACATACCAAAAGTGTTGCAGAAATATGTTGAATGAGCTTTAGAATTCAATCTTTTAGGAATGTAGCTGTATATATTATTTAGCATATTAAATATATGCTATGGTGATATACGATATGATTTGTGCACAGTTTCATCTAGCAGTGCAATCTCCACTTGAGATGTACATACAATATTTGATGTGCTAAGGTCCAAGTATGTGCAAATACCAGCTTAAAGTGTTATTTGCTCTCTTTAGGGTCAAAGTACGCTCTAGTGGTGTGATGGACTGATATGTTTGTTATGTTGCTAATGCAAAGGGCTACAACACTGCACATATACATATCAGTGACAGTGTCATGTAGAAATCGTTTTGCAGATTGATATTCTTAAATCAAACAAAATCATTTGCTTTTGTTGCGTGTAGATTACAATAATAAGTTTCATTCCAAAATGTTTTGCTTGGTACATGTAAAAAAGTTTTCAAAAACCTACTTTACATTTGTCATAGTCATGAGTTGTTTTTAATACATGGAAAGTGGAAATGCTACACTATGACGTATGTAAAGTAACCGAAAAAAGCATTGTAGTACAGGTTTGTTTAACCTCGCTACACATGATATGTTAAGTCAGATCTCTCACTTGTATGCATAATTATCCTTGAATATTTTCCGTATATTGAACATTATCCATTTTATTTTTAGGTACTTTTGCATTACCACGGGTTGGCTGAATTATCCACTGGAAAAGCTACGTTTTTGGGTGGGACTGGAATGGCTTATCGAACGGATAACGGGTATAAAGCCCCGTTCAGACGACCTGAAATGGGCAAAAGTTTCCTAAAGAATATCTGAATTTCACTTGTGTGAATTTTAAGTTACTGCTGCATGAAAGGCACTTGTATGTAGATCTATCCAAAACTATTATGTTTAAACTAAGGTGTGTAAAAGTTGGATTTTCCTAATTCTTCTTTGTGTAAAATTATATCACCCAGTCAAACAGAAGAACAACACCCGGTTTTGCCATCGCACCAAGTCAAAAGCTGGATCATGTTGTTACATTAGTAAGCTTTGTATATTTGTGGAAACTCCTAAATGCTGGTTAACCTGACTTCCTATGGCAGTGTTTCTCCAGCCCACAATTTGTGGACTCAAATAGATCATTGAAAACACTTTGCAGCCATTTCATGACATAGAAGAATATTTTTCTTTATAATTTTGTTGTTATTGATGAAAATTTGTATTTACAAACAGCTTCTCTAAGGCAAAACAGTAGGGATGTGAACATAAACTGCACCGATACCTATATTGGTTCTGTACCAAGCTACATACAAAAAATGCTTATGCAGTTGCCAACTTAATATTGTACCTTGTTTCATTCTAGTTCCATAAAATTCATTAGAACACATATACTTTTGTTCTTCCACTTTGCAAGTAGTACTGTAGAGTTGATTGATAAATTACGTGTTTTCCCAGCCATTAAATACGGAATACTATGTAAAAAAATACGTAATTAGTTGCTGCATATCACAGTGGTCCAAAAGGTAATCTCACTGCTTATAGTTAATTTATTGTGATGAAATGTAGTGCTTTTAGTATTAATGAAACAGTATTTGCTAAAACAACAAAGTTGTTTCTCTATGGTTAATCATTGGTTTCAAACGGGAGGGTTTAGTGCGGCACAGTAATGGTCTTGGGGTGATCTTACTGAACAGGGGTGCCACTGACCCTTATTGATGGTCCTCATAAAATTTATGCAGAAGCATATGCAGATTCCTGGTTCAAATTTTAGTTTGGTTTTTGTTTCTCATAGTATGCTACATTTAGTCATATTAGCGTTTTTTTCAATAGGGGGGGAGGAACTATTGTGTAAAATGCGTTGCACAAGCCAGGTGTGAACCTGGTTTTGAGGCGTATAAATTCTTCTATTTTAAACTCTAATGAACAATTTATCGCTTTGAAATATAAATCCTTTGTTTTTATTTTTTACATGTACTTCACCACTTTAGTTTGCTTTCAAGAATTTATTTGTATACTTGTATACCAAAAACTATGTAAGTTTTGGTTATTAACTACAACTTAACTTTGGTGTCAGGTGTCACTTGAAGTTTCTTTCCATTTTGCCAAAATATTTCTTGCAAAAAATCTTTTTTGGTGAAGTTTAACACAAAACATTCATAAATAAAGTATATAGTATGCAATCTTCTGTAAATATGATGGTTGGTTAAAAAACTCCCATGCCAGTGTAACCATTGTGTGAAACTGTTTGTACTAAATTTGTTTTGTTAGTGGGACATGAATGTTTTTAGTATTTTATGAATAGGAAAACGAAGGCAAGATTGTCACAATGTTGACTTAAAAACCCTTAAAAATATCTTTACTTGTATTTGACTGCATGCCATTTGTTTGTAAACTGGCTTCAAAATGTACAAAAAAGTGGCATTTTCGTCACTTTGTTTACGCATGTTTTTTTTGCTACCTAATTACCTATAGTAAGGAAAATATGCTATAAAAATCAACAGCATATTCTTGATTATACAGTCAATGAATCTTTTTGGGCAAATTTGTACATTTTTTTGCCTGTGGCAAAAAAAGGGCACGCTTTGTTTGCACAACTTTGGTATGTACAGCTTATTTTAGTAAAGTATTTTCAGGTTTTCATGTAAATGTAAAACTTCAATCCTGTGATCAATGGTTTACGCATAAATTGTGCATAAAAAGAAGCATTCTGACAAAGTCGATGTGTACTAAACTTTTTCAGTGTTTTATTTTGTGATGCTTTTGAATGGTCGTAGAATTGTAATTGCTTGTACTATTGAGCAAATCATTCAAATGTATTTACATTATGCTGGCGACTTTTTGTTGACATTTCATACATTTGTGTGCAGTGTTCGCTTGGCTTCCGAACTCCTAGTGCTTTTTAGTTCCGCAGATTAAAAACTTCAAGTTGATATCAAATAAAGTTATATCAGTTTTCACTGAATATTTTTGTACTTTAGTAATAACTGGTGAATCTGACTAAATGCATACCAGTTCATATATTCTGTTTAGTTGCATAGGGTTGTAAACAATAAGCTTGTTTATAGCATACTAAAGCTTACATAAATTGGGTATGCGATAAACCTGATTTGTTGTGCCATCCAGACTAGGGTTCACCTATCTGTATGAGCAAAATTACCAAAGATTTTAATAAATATATTTGCCTGCACCAGGGGCTCCCAACCTTTCTGGTGCTGTGACGCTTTGACAACGTTTGCCAAGTTGCGGTGACCCCACGGTCAAAAATTAGTAGATTCTGAATTAAAATTTACTGTATTTTCAAGTTGGGAACCGAGCCTTGGTCGACCCCAGTTTGGGGCGTGACCCACAGGTTGGGAACCACTGGCCTACACCAAACTTGCGTTACACAGCGTATTGTTACATGTTACCAACCTAATTAATCCATTTTGGTAAAATAGCATTACTATCACCTAGACCAGCGGTTCCCAAACTTTTCTAAAAATTTTGCCTGGTGGACCCTTTGCAATTATTTTGATATTTCGCGGCCCTACAAAAATCAAAGAATGCTACAGGAAAAATGCAAAACCATTGTTTCTTATAGTACACTAGTGCAGTCACGATTCTTTTTAATGTAACAACTTTCAAACTTAGTGGTTTTCAAACTTTTTCATTGTTTTTTTCAAAACGGTCACTTTGCCATTATAGCCTGAAGGTGTATTTTAGCAATACGAAAGTTGATTTACAGAATTTTAGCTTATTAGGTATGCAAAATTACACATAACAACGATCCAAAGACGGTTTGTGACATCACAGACAAGACAGAAAACATTATGATAGTGCGCAAACAATTGCATTCTTGATAGTTGTTATGCAATAAAGGCTATCTATTGTATAGTAATGGAGGCAGTGGATCTCTAATTGTACTTTGATTTAAACCTATTCAGTGACACAAATTGACGCAAAATAAGACTCTAGAGGCACGTCAACCTTTTCGCGGACCCCGCAAAATTGCTTCACGGACCCCTAAAGGTCCGCGGACCCCAGTTTGGGAACCGCTGACCTAGACAAAAGGTGCAGTTTTGTTCTAGGCTGATGGACATGTTTTGAACTGGTACGTTTTATTGGCTTACAAGGCGCAAAACACGAAATACACGTGGCTGCATCGTGCATCATAAACCGCACCGGCAACCAGTAAAACATAAAGCATCAAGTCTCTCAGAAACAAGATTTGTGACAACAACTACAGGTTAAGCTGTAGGGCAGTGGTTCTCAAAGTATGGGTCGCGACCCAAACATGGGTCGCGCAGGGTCAAAAAATGGGTCGCGCTATGGTGATTCAGTTCTGCCCAAACGAACGTTTTTCATTTCATTTTTAAAGTATTTTTAATTCATGACTGAATTATTGCATCATCTCAGTAACTTGGAGTATTGCATCATAAGTGGTTTTCTGAAAGTTTTGATGGCAGAGTATAGCCATAGCCAAGTACAGCCTCACTCAACCACGTTGTACAGTAAAATAAACCAACCATAGGCGCCGAGTTTTACAAAAATGCAAGGTGGCGGACATAAAATATGACGTCACTAATGCATCTAACCACAAGAAATAAACTTTCCATAGAAATAGCGTTTAATTCGCAATTGCAACACGTTGCTGTAACGTTTATCATTGGCTTAGCAACGTTCAAAAAATGTTACGTCAAGTTTGGCCATTTAACACATTTGCACTCTACACAACAATGGCCCAACATTCACTGGCAGACAATCGTGCGTTTGACGTCATAAACAAAGCACTAACCAAACCCGGTTGCATTTTTGAGCCACGTTTTGTGGCTGTATCGCCAGCACGTTTATTTAAAAGCAAAATTGTTCCCAATTTTCTTCAGATTTGACTATATTTCGTACGTTACCGCTACAAACAAACCAAAATATCCACGGTGGCCACCACCGTGCTTTAAAAACCCAAGGTGGCGGCGCCACCCCGCCAACACCTACTCGGCGCCTATGAAACCAACCATTACCGTTTACAGACAATAGCCTACCAATTTTACTGTTATGCACATGGTGATTGTAACGTCATTGCACGGGAAATAATAGGACAAGGTAATCATGCGAAACTGAACTTGGAGATGTAACAGTTAGCGTTCAAGGATGAGTTAGTATTCGTACAAGGAAAAAAATACATTTTTTGTTGTTTGAGGCTTGGGTCGTAAGATGCACATAAAGTTCAGATTTGGGTCGCGCTCAAAAAAGTATCTTTGTCTAAAAAAAGAACCTTTGGTGAAGGCCTAGAACCGAGGTGCACATTATTTTCGCCTTTGTGGTCCCGAATGCGGGTTCTTGCTTCACTACGCCATTTAATAATTCTAAACTTGGTGTCGAACAGTTCAAAGCCTATGTCTAAATTTCCTGCATATGACAAATGAACTTGGCAGTGAACTTTAACCAATACGTTCTTCTGAAAAAAAGTACATTTACTGCTTGTCACTTTTACCTAATAAGTCCTAATAACATGCTGCGTGCGTGGGGTGTCATGATAGGCCATTCAACATGCCCTAAAACCAAGGACGGTGCTTTCTCAAAGCTTTGTGTTGCTCCTGGAAGTCACATACCTTGTCCAGCGAACACAAATGCGCAGGGTAAACTAATATTGGACAAGTCAAGTAATATATACATGTAGAACAGTCAAGCAGGTTTGGTGAAATTACAGCGACTGAGAAGGCTACACTATAAAATACCTTAATTAGCTCTTTTCAAAAATATTGGTCGACTTGGTATCGAAATATTTCAGTTTAGGCTCAGTCCAACCTGTCAAAGTTTCACCACCTTTTTGTTTGAACTGTGAGACTGATGAAAAAAGATTTTCGCGCCAAATTCAATGCCATATGAGCCATTGTTACGTCAAGCCTTTTCAAATACCCCGTTGACGGACTGCAAACCGCTGGACCGCGACGTACCTGTTATAAACCATCATGCTTTTAGTCAATTCAAACTTTTTAGTTGCTTTAACCTTTTGCCGATATATTTTGTGAAACAACTGTTGCTTTGAAAGAGTGGGTGGACTGTAGGTATTGTATATTACCTCGAATTCTATTCAGACAAAACAATTTGATATGTCCTGGTGAAATTGATACGAATCACCTCCTTTGGAAAGGCTACCTTCGTGTGTGTACTTAAATTAAGCCGGTTCAGTTGAATAAACCATGATCGGGTGCTTCAAAGTATTCCACAGCCTTTTTTCAGTCGTACGCAGTCTTGGGGAAACTTTGAAAACGTTTTGCAGAGAATATAGTCTGTTAAATTTAACGGTGCTTTTGCTGAAAGCGAGGTACATGTAAGGAGGTAGATTGGGTTTAAAACCTGATTGCTGAAATTTAAGCAGAGAAGTTGTACTGTTATGTCTCCATTATTGTTCAGGTAGCTATAGTTTATCGAGAAAGCTTCTGGCGCATGTATGTAACAACATTTTTTTTGTTTATAGTTTTGCTGATATTTGTACTTTATAACCTAAAAATCGACATGCCAGGTGACCCTGCCAAATAACTTAATGGTTGGTGATGTATCCCACTTTAAACTAAATAACTCAATATAATAGCCTATTTGTCACTAGAAACTATTTGGACTTCAGTAGAGTATTTTGTAATCATGTTGTGAACAGGTACTTAACTATGAACATTGTAGGAACAACAAGCCTGAACAACCGACTGTTGTCTGTCGCTTTTAGTATCAGCCGTTCGGCGAGTCCTTGTGTTTAGTAAAAAAGAGGACAATGTAGCTACACTACGCAATCGTGCTTAAGCAAGTGGTGACTAGCCTAGGGGCCCCAGCTAAATTTTGTTACCTTTCTTTCTTTGAAAATAATTTTTGAACAGGTTTTTTGGCTGTTGAAAAGCATATTCCATTACAAGATGACAGACATACAGGTGCAATATATTTTTTCATAAAAACTACGTACTGCTGTCATGTATTTTTTAAAAAAAACTGTCATCCTACAAAAACAAAACTTGCAAACGCCCCAAAATCTTATGGATGTTTAATATCTACAGGTGCAATGTTTGTTTTTCATTGAAAGCTACGGACTGCTGCTCATGTATAAGTTAACCCTTTAGTTATCCCAGGGTGGACAATCACTAAACCCTGGTTCGATGAAGACCCGATAGTAGTTTGTTTGACAAAATATGTTTCGTCCCAAATCAGATATATCATACCCGTTTGGTTACATTGTATTGTGAGACTGGTGAAAGATGATTTTCGCGCCAAATTTAATGCCATATGAGCCATTGTTACGTAAAGCCTTTTCAAATACCCCGATGGCGGATTGCAGCTCTGGACTGTGACATACCTTATGTAAGCCTCGAGTTCTATTCAGACTTTTCAATTTGATATGCCCTGATGAAATTGATACGAATCACCTATTTTGGAAAGGCTACCTTCGTGTGTGTGCTAAAATTAAGCCGGTTCAGTTGAATACACCATGACCGGGTGCGAATTTTACTGCCTCTTTAGTCGTGCTTAGCCCCGGGGAGACTTTGCAGAGATACATTTGTTAGATTAACGTGTTTTTGCTACAACATGATACACGTAAGGCGGTAAAAACTAATTCCCGGAATGTAAACAGAAAAGCTTTTAGGTCTGGATATTGTTGTTGAGGTAGCCACAGTTTATAAAAAAAGCATCCAGCTCATGTAAAACACAACATGTTTTTGTCTAAAGTTATGGTGTTAATTACCTCATTCTATAACGTAAAAAAGCGGCATACGAGGTAAACCTGCCAATTTAACAACATGCTCAATAATTGGTGATGTATTCCCCTTTTTAAAACTCAGTTAGTAGCTTATTTGTCACTTTTTTTGCAATCATGTTGTTTTTGGTACTTAACTATAAACATCGTAAGAGCACGAACAAACGACTGTTGTCTGTCGCATTTAGAACCAGCCGTTCTCTGCGTTCTTGTACTGTTGAGTAAAAGAGAGCACAGTATAGTTGCACTACCGTACTTTATTGCTTTAGAGTAAATTTTGTTTCCTTTTCTATGAGGATAATTTGTGAACAGACTTTTTGGGCTGTTGGAAAGCATCTTTAACCAGGATGACAGAAGTACAGGTGCAACATAGTTTTTTATTTGAAACTACGTACTGCTGTCATGTTTGAATGACACTGAACCCAAGGGTAAAAAATCACTGATCCCAGTTCGTTGAAGGTCCGAAAACATTTGTCTCTGGGTCGTTTTTGAGCAGCCCGTTTAGGCCCGAAAGTTTAAATGACAGGCTTATTCATTAACGCCTCAGAAAAGACCGTGACAACAAACAGAGAGACAATTGGTCTTGAACAAGGCGTTTTAGGACATTAGATCAGGTCAAGCAACTGGCAACTTAGCTATTCAAAAAATACTGACATAGAGTGTAAAGGCAGGCCCGAATCACGCCCGTTTTTTTTAAGAAACCTAAGCCCGAACCCAGCCCGACTTACAACTCTGAATCGTCTTCGTTCCACGACAAAAACATGTTTGTTTCTCAAAGTGATGCATTATGTAGGTTGTCAAAAAATTGTTGATTTTTTTTCAAAATTTTTTCAAGTGGGATATATCATACCCGATTGGGTCTGTGCTATATGGCATTTAACGTTTGCGCCTCTCACTAAATTATCGCCACGATGACTTATATATGATTTTTTAAGCTACATCTACATGCTTTTTGCATTACTTATTACGAAACACTGGAAAGGCGGTAAAATAATGTCCAAACGATACCAAAACCGCTGACAAAATTTGTAACTATCGTCGATAGCCAAGTAGTTAGCGCATCAGTCTTGTGTCAGAAAGATTTGGGTTCTAATCTGTCTCAGCCATTCCCTAAGCATGAAATTTGAGCATGATTGTTTAAACCCCAACCCTACCCTCTTTCCGTAACACGTGTAGTTAATTTTTAGGCCCCTCTCGACTAATCCCACCAACGTTTTCTCCCTAATAGTGTTTACACACAAATGCGCCAAACTTATAGTACGGTGTAGTTTTAGCGGGTTTATCTACCAATTGTACCCTACGCTGTTGCGCAGATATTTCCGGTTTGGTGATTTTTCAGTGCGATTGTGTCTCTATGTTTTTTTTACGAAGCGAAATAAACTCCACTCAACCTAAACACGATGAGTTGAACTAAATTAAAGTCACCAACCAACCAACCAAACAGCGCGACGGTGGTCTTACTCGAAGCCTAACGCATTCAGAAGTTTACTAACGATAAAATGAAACAAACAACAAACAAATCAACTACCTAATATATGTTTAGCTTGTAGTCAATCCGGCTTAATGTGTTCTGTAAGTCAAACCGTGATTCCACAATTATCATCTCATTACATTGTCAGGAACTTGGCTGAATTGTCCGAGCTTGCGCACAATTTTCATTGAAACTTACTTAAATTATTTCTCTCAGGGTGATTGGAAACGGAGGACGGTCTTGAGTGTAAAGATAGTTGAACTCAAGGATTTGAAGTTTGGATGGTTCAGCGGAGAAAGTAAGTGTTGATTACGGAATACTTTCAAAGACGCATTTTCCTACCCAAAACTTACCAACAGATCCGTGCATACAGTGTTCTACCAACACACATAAATTAATTGTGCTGTCAAAAACGTTATGTTCACAACAAATACTGGCTTGTTTATTCCTAGTTAGGATTTTTAAAACCGTGACTTGTTTGCATATTTTAATTTGTTCTTGAATGCAAAACTGTAAAGTGGTGTCAATGTCATGTAGTTTACAATGTATTGACAGAGTAAAACCAAACACAGGTAAAAACAACAGTTTAAAATGTTTTCAGAACCCTATGTTGTCGTCAACTGTCCTTGGCTGGAAAAGAAACAGAAATATTCGACATTAGTGAAACACGGGGCTTCTGTAGTTGTGAATGAGACGTTTCGATTTGTTGTTCCGGATCACTTGTTGAATGACACAATGACGGTGGAGGTAAAGCTATTAGTTAGCTAGATGTTTTTTTTTAGTTTTTGCCTTGCCGCTTTATTAGATTTATGGCTTATAAAATTCCTATAGTTCACCTTAGTTTTGTAGAGCATTTTAAGTTGCATTTTTGCGTTGTTAGTGAAATCATGCAAAGCATCATGATGCTGTTCTTTAAAAACATAGGGTTAATTGGATGTAACACAAGTTTAAAGTGAAAGTTTACAGTTTAATCAGAATCTTTTGCTGTCATACTTGGTGCGTTGGTTATACTTTAGAGGGCGGCAACCCTTTTCAACTGTATAAAGGTATTTTAGTATTTCTCGAGTATAACTTTCAGTCAAGTACTTGTTCATATAATTCTAACAATGGACGGCTTCTTTTCAGTTTGTTAATATTTATTGGTCTTGAAACCGAGTTTACAAACCTGGCTACTTTCTAATTAGCATTTGAAACACTTGGGACCAACACACCGTTACACTAAAATTCGCAAGTAATTACTGTTTTGAAATAATTAGTGAATTGGCACGCAGCGTTTAAATGGTTGCCGACCTCTGCTATGATGCTACAGAAATGTGTTTTAGTCTTAAAAGTTCTTCTTGTTAGATTTCAGTTATGGACCAAGGTCATATCTATGATGGAACGCTTGAAACTTTCAAGTTTGATGCCTCAAGTCTTATACCTAAAAACGTTTTGCCAAAAACATTTTCTATTGGAAAGGTAAGAAAACTTCTTTTAAACTAAACCTTATCACCTGCGGCTATAATGAGACTTTATACGTCCAAGCACTGTGTGTAGCTTCTTTTAACCTTACAGTCAGTGGTGGGATGTAGCTGGTTCGCACCGGTTTTGTAGAACAGTCTCACGGATTTTTTAGATCAGCAAACCGGTTAGCATTACTGGTAAATGTCAATGGACTTTTTGTAACAGGACCGGCTGAAAAATATGACTTTTGTGATAGAACCGGAAGAAAAAAATTTGAATCCCACCACTGCTTACAGTAGATGCACATGAGTAATCAAACAGAAAATGTAATTCAAAAGTAGATAGCCCATGTTTATCGATGTTATGTTGCCTCGTTAATCACGCCGGGACGGAAAAAGCACACAAGGAGAAATTTGGCCCGCTAAGTAATTTTGAACTCACCTATAACCACTAACTTGTTTACGTTTTACAGAATGACGGCGAATTATTTGTTGAGTTCTTGAAGCATGTTCAGTAAGTATTTCTTTTGTGCCCTTCATCATTACACACACACACACATAGTACAATGCTGCGCACGGTGTTACTTCAGAGATAAACCTGACTTTCGTTTGTCTACGGACATTTGCGAGGAGGAAAAAGAGTTTAGGAAACGGAGAATGCCTATAGTGAAAGATGCAATTGAAGCTGTTATAGCTGACGTGGACGATTTTCGACCAAAGCCGGATTTTACTCTTGAACAGGTAAAGCAGCATGCGTGTTAACTGGTAAACAGACGAATTGAAATTAGGTTAAGGGTATATTTACCATGAAAGCAAAATGAACACATACTTCTTGACTTTTAAAACTCGCTGGTTTTCATGGTGGTAATACCTACTCCTCAGGGTTGGTAGAAATTGGAAACTGTACGCGTTTAAATCACAGAACACATCAGATTGTATTTATGGAAATGTTACTAAATAATTTCATTTACAAGTGAACAGTGTCGCATTCAAAAGTTCTGTTTTCTTAGTCGTATACAAAGAGTAAAAAATAATTGTGCCATGATCCTGTGCACTGTAGTACCTCGATGTAATAAAGATTTTTTTAATTTGTGCTTGACAGACTCCAGTAATATCAGTAGTTGGATCTGGTGGTGGCTACAGAGCCATAGTAGGTATGAGTGGAGGAATGGCCGCTCTCAAAGACGCTGGTGTATTGGATACTTTGACATACACAGCCGGACTGTCAGGATCGTCCTGGTATACATTACTAGTACATTTTTTTAATACCTTCCTTTTCATGCACTTACTCTCTCTACCTTCAATTGTTTGCACCAGTTTTTCGTTTCGCTGGCAGAGTTTTGGGTGCCTCTTTACTTTTTCTTCCCGTCTCTACCTTGTTTTGCTTTCTGCTTTTAATTTCTTTCTTTACTTCTCCGTTACCACGCAAACTTTTCTATTTTTTGATTTGTTTAATTTATTTGTGACTGATTTTATCGGTATGCTTACATTACATTTTTCTTTCTTTTTTACAAAGTCTATCGCCTACTGCCAATGCTGTTGATTAATAATCGATTTGTGATATCTCCAGGTATCTGTGTAGCGCCTACGCACAAGATGGAGTAAGGAACGAAACCCAGGACGAATATCACAAGTGGCTGCAACGTCAGATGGAAAACAGTGTCTACTGGACTGCATCGGGCACCCTTTTAGACAGCAAATGGAAGTAGGAAACGGAATTTGTCGGTCTTTGTTAAATATCACTTTTAAAAAAAATTATAGTGCTGGAATTTTGGAATTTTTCCAAGTACTCAAGGTCTTAGCTAGGCTCACCATATCTGCGTGGGCGAAAGTTTGGACGGTTAAATACCTATCTTTGGCGACACCAAAGTTCAGTTACAATGCATTGTATTACAGGTTGTTACACGTTATCAATCCAAAAGTGTTTTTTTCTCCATAAAATATCTTTACAATCACAGAAAAAATATTTCTAAATAAGTTGAGATCCGGCCCTTTTAACAGAGTATTGTTAGCTTTTCTAGGCGCGTAGTCGCATGAGTATACGCGGCAAGGTGCATCGCACATAATGTTATAATGCAAACATTTTAGTCCTAAAAAAAAATTGAAAATTACTGTAAGCTACATGGCCTTAAAATTCCGGAAATTCAAAGTTTTCAAATTATTTCTGGACACAGATTTTAAGTCTGAATTCCGGACATGTCCGCGAAATTCCGGATGTCTGATAACCCTAGTCTAGGCCAAACACACTGCTGAATAAATACTTCTGCCAAACGAAACAGTAAATTATATGGTAATTTAAACAAACCATAGAACGCCAGGCCCATTAAAGGCGTTATACAGAAACTTCAGGGCTCCCAGTATAAATATATTCACCAAGTTTCAACAATAGTTATATTTGTGTACCTTTACATTAATAAAATAAATCACCACAATGCATGCCATCGTACACAATCTTTGATACTTTTATATTTGTTGTTAATACTGTTGAATTGCAGGGAATTGTGTTCATTGAGGGAGAATTTTGATCAACCTTGTGGAATGGTGGACCGTTTTGGCTACTCGGTCGGGAAAAACCTACTCGATGACGTAGGTGCCACTTGTGACGTCATGGGCGTCAAAATATGCAAATTAATATACGGGGTCGATTTAAAGCCTGACTGGGCTCACTGGGCTCACTGGGCTGACTGGGCTGACTGGGCTGGCTGGACTGACTGGGCTGACTGGGATTATTGAGATTAGGGTTAAGTAAAAACCTCAATATAAACAGCTTTTTTGGTGCAGAAAATCAACCACTCGATGTCGCAAATCCGGGCCTCGGTTGCTGATGGGGAAGTCCCGTACCCGTTACTCACTTCTGCGCACTACAAAGGGGACGTTAGAAGCGACGAGTATCATGGTAAAATTTTGTCGGTGTTTGCTTTTTCTTATTCAGAATCTGGAACGAACGTCAAAAAAACAAGCTATACTGAAGTCATACAAAAAATATACTAATAACTTTATCATATCTATATATTACCTATTGCTATCTATATCATTATGACACTTATATTACCTGGCTTATATATTATTTTACCTTATCACCTCTGTTTATCTTTACATACAATTGTTTACGTTTTTATATTTTTACTTTATTCGCCAAAAACTATCAATAAAACTCTCAGTCGTTAAGCATGTGCTAACACATAAATCGTCCCGGCTAGTCCTAGCCGTTTCGCAAATTATAGAATTCACCAAATCTTGTTTCCAGAAATTTAAAGGCTCAAATGTTGACCTATTTAAGGAACTTTTAACCCCCCTGCTCAAATGTAAATTCAAAATCTGTTTTGCTTCTGTTTGCGTATACAGCTCTGTATAATTGTAGTTCACATCGAAAACACACCACACGAGATCTCTATGCCGAGGTTCGGTGTCAACATCGCAACAAAACACTTCGGATCACACTGGGACGAAGGCGTCGTCACAAGGGAATGCCCCGAATTTCCCCTTCACTATTACATAGGAAGTTGCGGCTGTGCTTTCTCTATATTGCTGAATTCTATGATACGCTCTGGCTCTGAGGCTGATCCACAGCTCATTAAAATGCTTAGTAAGTCCAAGTTTATCATGGTTTTATCAATAGGCGCCGAGTAGGCGGTGGCGGGGTTGGGCCGCCACCTTGGGTTTGTAATGCACGGTGGCGGCCACCGTGGATATTTTGGTTAGTTTGTAGCGGTATCGTACAAAATATTGTAAATATGAGGAAAATCAGGGACAATTTTGCTTTTAAACAAGCGTGCTGGCGAAAATGCAAGAAAACGCGCCGAAACTGCAACCAGTTTGGGTAGTGCCTTGTTTATGACGTCAAACACAATCGTTGGCAGGGAATGTTTGGCCATTATTGTGTACAATCCGATTGTACTGTAATAAATGGTTAATTTAAGTGATACAAGAGCAACAATTTGACGAAATATTTACTAAACGTTGCTAAACCAATAATAACGTTAAAGTGTTCCAAATGAATCTTCCTTTAAAAAATTCATTATTTTGAGAATTTAGATTAAAAAAATAAATAAAAACAGGTGTTTTTTACATCCCATCTCAGACATAACGATAAAGTCATGAAATTAAGTCTACAGAAACGCAATATTGGGGCACTACATGCATGCTATGGTGTCCATGGTTTATTTTTCACACTTTGTACGTTGGATGTTTATTTTTTTTAGACGAACTGAAGAGTGAACCGTTCCCGCCTTATCCTTTCACCTTGGTAAGTTAACATACTTTAAATAATTCCTAGTTGCATGAACGACAAATGTTAATATTCTAAAACGGGTAGAACAGTATTGAGTACTTAGTAAACATTTGTAACACCCATACGACTTCATTTAGGAAGAGGTTTTGTTGGCAATAACTTGATTTTAGAAAAGTGTTTAGGGGGTAAAACCTAGCAATGTGTTTTTCAAAGTGAGTCAATTCTAGCATTGTTTTAATATAGATACAACGGTAACTCGATTTTTTACTGGATTTAAGCTAAATGACCTGATTTGGAGGGAGTTTTCTATTCAAGTATCTCCATTTAAGCAGAATTTATTAAAAATATCCCAAATGCTTTAGTGGCAGATATTCTTTAATAGTGTCTCATTTTGATTTTTTTAAATAAAGGTCAGTTTCGATTTTTTTAAATAAAGGCCAGATATAGCATTAAAAAAGAGTAATTTGGCTAAAGCAGTTTTTTTGGTAATAAATTAATTTATCACATTAATCTGTTCGTTGTTTGGTTTTGTGAAAATAAACTTTTTTACATGCGCTTTAGGCTGAGGAAAGTCGCCAAATCGAGCCTAGGTTGGGGGTGGGAATGCAAGATGTTCGTGAAATGTTACCAAGGATCCTCCCTGAAACAAAGGGCATCGTTCGCACCGTCAAGTTAGTTTGTTGTGCAACGACATTTACTTAATTGGAAATGTTTCACTAAAACAGTGGTCGGCAACCAACGGACCGTGGCCCAGTGCCGGTTCGTGAGTGCGTTAGCGTATATATTTTCAGTTTAAATGGCTTAATGAATCTTGGCATAAAGCTGCGTTAGAAAGTCCAGATACATAACTGTGATACATTGTAGAGCTGTGATAAAACTTTATAAGAGCTGTGATAAGTTTTACTGCCTGAACATATTTTTTCCGAAGGCCGGTTTGCGATAAAATTTTAGATTAAAAACGGTTCGCAGTGTAAAAAAGTTGCAGACCCTTGTACTGAATGATTTAAAAAAATGAATTCAAAAATGGCAAGGTCACAGCCCACAAACTTTTCTAAAAATTTTGTTGTCTAAAATGTCTTGATGTTGTAATCATCGATTAAGTTTTAGTAGCTTAACTAGCATGAGCAGTGTAGACGAAACCGACTGAGCGGATTGCCAATCTTTAAAACAAATGATAGACAACGGACTGTAATTCACAAAACAGGCCCCATTAACTGGATTTTTCAATCAAGCGATTTGCAATTAACAGGTTTCTGCATTGAAATGCATAATGGTTAGTTAGTTATTTCGAGCTTGCGTTTCCATTTGGAACGATCTCGCTGTTTGAAAGGGACACTTCAAAAGAAACTAAATAGTATATTTAAGTGACGTATTAAACATTTGAAATGACATTGATGGTTGAAGTTGATGCTTAAATTTGTCTCATGCAAAATACAGTCTTTTTTTCAATAATTTTAAAAACTATCGCATACTTGGTAATTTTATTTGGTTTGTGTGATTTTAGGTTGTCAATAAAACAATGCCATAAAAATCAGACATTAAATCAAATAGCTTAAGTACTTTTGTGTAAAATTCCTTAATAACGTTCTCTTCGTGTATTAGTAACTAAAGGTATTTTAAAAGTCGGGTTGCACATACTTAATTCTTAAACTCTAGCAGCTTTTTTGTTTTGCAGAGAGTTTTTGACTGATCGTACATATCTTATCGATCGCACTTCCGAAGTGAACAATTTCAATCACAATGTTGAAGAAGACTTGTTACCTGTATACAATGAACCGGCAAACGATAAAGAGGATCCAGGTATAGCTGTCATTTCTCTTCTCACAAAGCAGTCTCTGTAACAAGTTTATATAGCTCTTCTGGCAAATGTATTTTTATTCCAACGCAAGCGTTTTATTCTTTTTTTCCTTGTTAACGTGCACTGTACTATACGCGCATTCAGTGTTATTTACCCTGATGAAGACGACCTGTAAAGGACGTCAAAACGTCGGAATATAAATACATTTGCCGGAAGAGCTCTATAAACATGATATTATGCCTGGCAGCCATAGCTTATATATAGTCTCTGTAAACCAAATAGCCCTTTGGACTGGGCTTTCATTAAAATTTTTCTTTTAGGTTTTTTGTAAGTTTTTGTAAAACAAAATATGACACACACATACACACACTACATATACGACTTACGATTGTATTAAATAAAGTTTTTTGTGTTCAGACTTTCAGAAAATTGTTAATGAAGTGGAACACAGAGAAAATCAGAACATTGAAAACGATAGGAAACATTTGAGTGTATGTGATGCAGGTATACAACATAAAAGATAATTGCTAAAAAACAACATTTAAAGTTGTGTCTGGAACTCTTGACTGTCGTTTAAAACACACTATTTCTGCAATAATCTACTAGATCTACTAGATTAATGTGCTTCATTATTTTTTTTTATTTTTTTTTTCATTTTTTTGTTTTTAGGATGTGTTTGTGTAAATAGAGCTTTCAAAAATACGCCTTGCACATTTTGTTGTTTTTGTGGTACGTTTTCTGTGTAGGAATTGTGCAGAATGTGAACGTGGAAGCTTTTCTCCGAAAGCCAAGATTTTCCGATCTTATCATCGTGTTTGATTCGAACGGATACGACAGTGATAAAAATTTTGATTACATGGTAAGTTATAATGTTAAACGTTTAACTTTATTCTATTCTTGAGCTTAACAGACATCCTAAATGTCACGGACATGTCCGAAATTTGAGTGTAAAATCTGTGCCCGAGAATATTTTTTTTAAACACTCTTAATGTTTGTATTTTTAGCGTCCAATGACTTGAACTAACTAATATGGAATAAAATAAAAAACATTTTTTTCCTGGGGAGAAGATTTACGTTTTTAAGTTTAAACCAACAAACCCCTGTTAAAGCGGGCTGAATTGCTCCAAAACTATGTCCCGTAGCCTTACTAAACTTTAGAAGCATCTGCGATGTAGCTTACGAAGAAAAAATTCTAGTATGCCCTCTGTATTAGTAATGTAATTTTACAAAAATTATACTATTTGCGTTGGTGCAATATAGGATTTGCTATTTTAACGCATTTAACGCAATTGTTTTGTGGACCAAAAGTTTTATTTAAAGCTGTCGGTATTTTTTCACTAAGATAAAAAACCCGATTTTATAACGCAAAGTTGTGAACCTCTAATGTCATTATTGTCGTTTGCACCCGGTTACATGACCGTACGTCACATTTATGAAACAAGTTAATCCGCACCCGTTTAGGCCCAAAAATGTTCCGCATTTGGCAAAGATGCGGATTAACCGATGTCGATTAGTTCAAGCCTCACCACGTTAGAAATCATTTATACCTCAAAGTTATTTCGAAATATGCGAACATCCATGTTACACGAAACTTGTATTTGAAGTTTTTAAACCGTTTTTTCTTTACCAGCCAATTATCCAGTCGGCAGTGCACGCTTCTGAAAACGGCCTACCTTTTCCAGACATCCAAATAAGGCGGCTGGTTCACGAACGTCCTGCAGAGTTCTTGGCTTTTGAGGGTAACGGTGACGACTGTCCTACTATTCTGTGGTTCACCCTGTGCAACAAAAGCTTCAAGAACATCATGAATTATGAGCCCAAGATTCCATTTGATGGTAAAGGATAGATTATTGATTATAGTTTACATTGAAATATCCAGATGACAAACTCTTGAAGTAGCTGCTTATAAGTTTTGCTTTTAAGTGATAATATGTTGTAAACGAGATTAAAATGACCCAAGTTCGGGAGTAAGATGGCTTAGTAGTACGAGCAACATTATTGAGTTTTTCTTATTAAACAGCATTACCTCAGTTAAGTTCGCAAATAGAAAACTTTGCAAAATCTAGATTTATTCTTTAAATAATTTTTTCAACCCAGTTTTGACATCATATCACCAAACAACAACAACTATATTGTGCTAAAATTCACCAACATGCCAGCGACCCCTGCTTTTTGTCTGGATAAAAAAATTAGGATATACCGTTAGTTGATCAGTTTTCAGTAGGGAATATTTTCATTTACTATATTCCGTGCTGATTTAGATGCTAACAATGCGCATGATACAATTATTTACAATGGTTAGTCGTCGAGTTTGAGTATAGCACCTTCGGTTTCACTAACCACTAAGAATCAAGCTTCCAACAAACCAGCATATTACTGTGGACAAACCGACAACGTTACAGACACTACACTGTTTGAAATTTAACTGGTTGTTAAACCAATTTGAATGTCCTAATAACCTGTAGTGTAGAACCATACAACTATTTGTAACTTTTGCTCGCTTAGAATCAATGAACAAGGGACGACCTTTCAATGACTTCCCGGTGTTTAGCAGTGGAACTAATTACGGAACTTCTGAGTTGAAATACAGCGAACTCCATTTCCAGCAACTTCACGAGTTGATGTATCACAACGTCACATCGTGTATGCCTGTAAGTCAATGTGGTTATCCTAATTTGTTTTAAATATGCAACAATAATAACGAATTAAAGTATGATTATAGTTTTTTAGCAGTAGTAGGGGCTTTACGTTTGTTTGGATCACGCCAATCGAGCTACTCTGCTTTGAATCGTGCAATTAATATAATCGAAGTTTAAGTGTGGTTAAAAAACGACTTAGGTTTAAGTATGGTTGGAAAAAACAATGGACTTAAGCTTAAGTATGGTTGGAAAACACAATGAACTTATGCTTAAGTATGGTTGGAAAACACAATGGACTTATGCTTAAGTATGGTTGGAAAACACAATGGACTTAAGTTTAAGTATGGTTGGAAAACACAATGGACTTATGCTTAAGTATGGTTGGAAAACACAATGGACTTAAGTTTAAGTATGGTTGGAAAACACAATGAACTTATGCTTGGTTGGAAAACACAATGAACTTATGCTTAAGTATGGTTGGAAAACACAATGAACTTATGCTTAAGTATGGTTGGAAAACACAATGAACTTATGCTTAAGTATGGTTGGAAAACACAATGGACTTAACTTTAAGTATGGTTGGAAAACACAATGAACTTATGCTTAAGTATGGTTGGAAAACACAATGGACTTAAGTTAAAGTATGGTTGGAAAACACAATGAACTTATGCTTAAGTATGGTTGGAAAACGCAATGAACTTATGCTTAAGTATGGTTGGAAAACACAATGGACTTATGCTTAAGTATGGTTGGAAAACACAATGAACTTATGCTTAAGTATGGTTGGAAAACACAATGAACTTATGCTTAAGTATGGTTGGAAAACACAATGAACTTATGCTTAAGTATGGTTGGAAAACACAATGAACTTATGCTTAAGTATGGTTGGAAAACACAATGGACTTAAGTTAAAGTATGGTTGGAAAACACAATGAACGTATGCTTAAGTATGGTTGGAAAACACAATGAACGTATGCTTAAGTATGGTTGGAAAACACAATGAACTTATGCTTAAGTATGGCTGGAAAACACAATGGACTTATGCTTAAGTATGGTTGAAAAACACAATGAACTTATGCTTAAGTATGGTTGGAAAACACAATGAACTTAAGCTTAAGTATGGTTGAAAAAACAAACAACCTAAGTTTAAGCATGGTTTTACCTGCTAGGCTAAATCTTAAACCTCCATTACCAGTTTCTCCAAGAGCTGTAACACGGACCAAGCTTTTCTGGCCGGGTACAGGTTTCGACCATTTGTTTTAATAATAACTATGTCGCAGTTTCATCAACTTTCGGGCCTAATTCGCGATATTTTTAAACAATCGTGTTTGGGTCGAGTTTGTGCCCCCAATTCAAGCCCCCTTACAACTTTGGTGCATTCATGTTTGCCAGAATGCAAACTATGTGACAGCAGGTACTAATTTAGCGCTTGACTACTTTTACCTGGCGTTTGGAAAAAAACCTTAAAGAGTCAACTTCGAAAAACTAGTTTGATTTTTCAACCTAGCTT
Source organism: Phallusia mammillata (assembly GCF_965637545.1). Lineage (NCBI taxonomy): Eukaryota > Metazoa > Chordata > Ascidiacea > Phlebobranchia > Ascidiidae > Phallusia > Phallusia mammillata. Next base: position 31,248,805 of record NC_137252.1, on the reverse strand, counting down.
TTACAACCTAGCTTTGTAAAAAAGTTGTATACGTAATTAAAACATTAAAAAAAAAACTGAAACTGCTGACAGTTAGGGTTGTGTAAGCTGGGGTGATACTTTCTAATCAACAAATAACAAAACTTAGTACCTAACCTTAAATGTTTTAGCTCCCATTTCCCATATCGCGGTCTATATGCATTTTTATATGTATTCGCCACGCCAGTTATCGGTATTTTACACAATTTTGTCCGATATTACTTCCTATTTCGGTAAGTTTATTTAATTAAACGCGTCATAATGAATTAAGAAAAATTCTAAAGAATTTCTACATATATAGCTTCCTACGACATTTGTAGCAACGACATGATTGCTAGTCTGAATGAAAATGAACGCTGATTCCAGTAATAAATTTGCGCCAATCTTAGCTATTTTATCAGTTTGTTGTTTATTTTTCAGTACATCAAGCATCACATCAAAATGGCTGTAGAGCGCAAGATGCAGAGAGAGGAAGCAATGAAAGCACAGAAATCATGAACAGATTAATGCATTTGTTATTGTTTTTCTGAAAGTAAAACTGTATTGTAACTAATGTGATGAACATATAACCCAAACGCATCAAGTTACATATGTATAGTTCATATAAACTAGTATATTAGCTTTAGAAATGCAACTTATAAAAAAATATGACAAAAATATGGCGACAATGGATATGTAGCAAACAAATAAAAACAAGTAAAATAAACATCATTTGTAAAAAAACGGTTCAGTTCGATATGAGGTAGAAACTATCTCTAACCAGTTTGAAACCGGTTGGGAGGTTCGGTAGGAGCCGACCAGGGCCAGTTTGAAACTGGAATATTCCGGAAAACCCACCGAAAACCTTTTCATCGATATTTTGACCCCCTATAACCGTAAAAAGGGAAAGGATACAGCCTTAGGGTTTTTCCGAAAATCGGGTCAAAATTTCTGGTTTTCGATTCCGGTTTAAACCGGTTTGAAGGTTCGGTAGGAGCCTAAAACCGCCCAGAACCAGTTTGAGACTGGAATATTCCGGCGAAAACCCCCTGAAAACCGGATTTCTCTTCGATTTTTTGACCCCCAAAAAACGAAAAAAGGGAAAGGCTATAGCCTTAGGGTTTTTCCGAAAATCAGTTCAAAATTTCTGGTTTTCGATACCGGTTTGAACCGGTTTGGAGGTTCGGTAGGAGCCTAAAACCGGCCAGAACCAGTTTGAAACTGGAATATTCCCACGAAAACCCACCGAAAACCGAATTTTTCTTCGAATTTTTTAGGCCCAAAAAACGAAAAAAGGGAAAGGCTATAGCCTTAGGGTTTTTCCGAAAATCGGGACAAAATTTCTGGTTTTCGATTCCGGTGTAAACCGGTTTGGAAGTTCGGTAGGAGCCTAAAACCGGCCAGAACCAGTTTGAAACTGGAATATTCCGGCAAAACCCCCCGAAAACCGGATTTTTCTTCGATTTTTTGAGGCCCAAAAAACGAAAAAAGGGAAAGGCTGTAGCCTTAGGGTTTTTCCGAAAATCGGGACAAAATTTCTGGTTTTCGATTCCGGTTTAAACCGGTTTGGAAGTTCGGTAGGAGCCTAAAACCGGCCAGAACCAGTTTGAAACTGGAATATTCGCGCGAAAACCCCCCGAAAACCGGATTTATCTTCGATTTTTTAACCCCCAAAAACCGTAAAAAGGGAAAGGCTATAGCCTTAGGGTTTTTCCGAAAATTGGTTCAAAATTTCTGGTTTTCGATTCCGGTTTAAACCGGTTTGGAAGTTCGGTAGGAGCCTAAAACCGCCCAGAACCAGTTTGAAACGAATATTCCGGCGAAACCCACCGAAAACCGGATTTCTCTTCGATTTTTTGAGGCCGAAAAAAGGGAAAGGCTGCAGCCTTAGGGTTTTTCCGAAAATCGGGACAAAATTTCTGGTTTTCGATTCCGGTGTAAACCGGTTTGGAGGTTCGTTAGGAGTCTAAAACCGGCCAGAACCAGTTTGAAACTGGAATATTCCGGCAATGTTGACCTTCTTGTCATCTAAAATCAGTGTATATTGCTGATCAATTTTTTGCGTTCTTGGTTAATTTAAACAGCTGCTAAACCTTCTTTTTATTTTCTAAATATCTTGTTTCAGATTGATCTTGTAATAGTTTATTTGATGGTACATAGTATGAAATTTCTTCGGCTACATTACCGGTTTTCTACAGAACACAAAGAGTTACAAATGATTTATTTAAAAGCATTAAGTTATCTTTGTGATAATTGTGCAGAGAAAAAATAAAGAAAGGACCTTAAATACGTTACGTACACGTCATAATAACAGGCGACAAAAAGAAATTTATATCGAATTTAATTTAGGGGATCGCCGGTGCTTTTGTCCCCCAAACTGGCTTCCACAAATTTATGCTTATTTGTTGTTCTAACACAGTGGTTCTCAAACTTTTTTGTGCGCGACCCAAATCTGAGCTTTATGAACATGTTGCGACCCAAGCCTCAAACATAAAAAAATGTATTTTTTATTTCTTGTAACTTACGAATACTTACTCATCCTTGAATGCTAACTTTTACATTCCAAGTTTAGTTTCGCATGATTAACCTCCTATCATTCCCCTGCTATGACGTTACAATCGCCGTGTGCGTAACAGAATGTTGGAAGGCTATTGTCTGTATGTTGTAATGATTGGTTCTTTTTGCCGAACAACGTGGTCGAGTGAGGCTGTATTTCGCTATGGTAGTACTGTAGCTGGGTGCCATCTAAACTCTCAGAAAACCACTTACTTATGATGCAATACTTCAAGGTTACGATGATAAAGCCACATAAAATGCCTATGGTACAATAATTCAGTCATGACTAGAAATTGAAAATACTTAAAAAATGAAATGAAAAAAGTTCATTTAGGCAGAATTGAATCACTATAGCGCGACCCATTTTTTGACCCTGCGCGACCCATGTTTGGGTCGCGACCCATACTTTGAGAACCACTGTTCTAACAAATAACCAAACTTACACAATTTTACTCTTGTTTATAATGGTTGTTCAATTGAATAAAGTCGATGGACGTTTACAAAAAAACATTTTAACAATTTTGAAGGACTTATACGAACGTGCTGAGTACAAAAAAATTCCTTCTACAATACAGTTTTGTTAAACACACAAATAAAACAAAAAAAGTCGGATAAGTCGTTTATGGACCATTCTGTACATCACGTTCTTGTCTTCGTATTTTTCGCTCTACTGCTTTCTTGATGTGATACTTGATGTACTAGAAAAAAACATAAAGTTCAACTAAGTATAAATTTTATGCATAGTAATGGGTTGATGGAAATGGCAAGCCTGAATTGCCAACTGATGTGATTGGAAATGTCAAACTATTTCCGATTCCAATTGATCACACACTGCTTAGCGTGAAATAACAAAATAGTGTGTGGTAGTAACTGCTAACATAATACAAACAGTATTTGCACACTAAAGTATAATGTGTTATCTTTGTTGCACGGTTTATAAACAGCAGTTCTACGAGTGTGTTATACCGGCTTAAACTTAAGTCAGTTTTTTTTCACCGATACTTAAGCTTAAGTCGGTTATTTTTTTTTCAACCATTCTCAAACTTAAGTCGTTTGTTTAAACCACACTTGACTTAAGTTGATTATATGAATTGCACGGTTCAAAGCAGAGTATCTCGATTGGCGTGATCAAATAAAAAGCCCCTACTACTGCGAATAAACTAATCACGCTTTGTTCCATTATTTTTGTTGCATATTTAAAACAAATTGGGTTAACTACATTGACTTACAGGCATACACGATGTAACGTTGTGGTACATCAATTCGTGCAGTTGCTGGAAATGAAGTTCGCTGTATTCAAACTGTATAGTTCCGAAATTGGTCCCACTGCTATACACCGGGAAGTCATTGAAAGGTCGTCCATCGTTCATTGTTTCTGCAAAACAACCCAGCAAGAGTAGTAATTATTGACAGTCACTGTTTAAAGTGATTAATACAATGGGTTGTCAAGACATTAAAATCAACGCTGTCTAAGTCAGTGGTTCTCAACCAGGGCCCACGGCCTCCCAGGGGGCCACGAGCTGTGTTCCGGGGGGCCGGGTGTAGATTCGCCAGAAACACCCACTAAAATCCATTTCCTTTTTAACTTTATTCCCTAATTTAATCGATTATTTCATATACTATTTGTCTTAATGAGGTTTTTACGATTACGAATTTTTGTTTATTTTATTCGACCTGTTTAAAGTCGAAATTATTACCGAATTCCAACATGAGATTGCCATTTACATTTTTTAAGGGGGCCACGAGGTCCAAAAATTGCTCTTAGGGTCCACGAAAGGTTGAGAACCACTGGTCTTAGTGTTATGTCAGTGGCATTGCGGTAGCTATAAATCAATCCAACTCCACTCAAATATTTATAGATTAAGGTCCGTTAAATATTTGCTTTGTTTTCATTTTGAGAGGTTACTTGTGCTATCTCTAGGTCCAAGTCTAATCAACACACAGTTTAGTTTTACCACATCCCAAATTGGGAGTTTTCGTTTTACAGAAAAGCTGCAAAACCGCTTTTGTAGTGTGTTTAGCTATTGATGTACGTGCAACAAAATCACAAGCTATCTGCAATCTTGAAAGTGTCACACATATGTACTGTTCGATTGCGACTACTATGAATTACAAATAAACCAATGCGATTATTGCATTGTTCTTTTTCATTTAGCAGTCCATTAGCTCGTGACCCAATAAATATTATTAATATAATGAAACCTAAACCAAAGGTTACCATCAAACGGAATCTTGGGCTCATAGTCCTTGATCTCCTTGAAGTTTTTGTTGCACAGGGTGAACCACAGAATGGTAGGACAGTCGTCAATAGAACCTTCGAAAACCAAAAACTCCGCAGGAGCTTCGTGCACTAGTCGCTTAACTTGGATTGGTGGAAAAGGTAGACCGTTCCTGGAGGCATGCACAGCCGACTGGATAATGGGCTAAATGAAGCATTTTTTATTGAGATGAAAATTAAAAGATTGACTGCGTCAAGCAAAAAACTACGTAGTCGTGTCTGAAGGTAAATATGATGTAAGGACACGAAAACGGTTATGAAAATAAAATTAAAGCGATAACTTTAAACGTTTTTGTCAACGTTGTATAGTTTAGGTCATCTCACCATGTAATCGAAATCTTCATCGCTCTTGTAACCGTTCATGTCAAAAACTATAATGAGATCAGAAAATCTCGAGGTTTTCAAAAAAGGTTCCACATTTACATTTTGCACAATTCCTAAAAAAATGTGAAAGTAAATGTGAATTATAACAACATCAATTCGTGAAAATCAAATACGCTCAGTTAGATTACAATATGTTTTATTCGCTACAACAACATAAGGTTTATCAAGTGTATTTCTGTACATCCAACTCTGATATTAGTTACCTGCATCACAGACACTGAAATGCTCGTTTTCTCTATCAACGTCTTTCTGGTATCTTGGCCCTAGTTTACGAACTATGTCTTGAACATCTGAACAAAATAAAAACAGAAAACACGTAAATGTAGTGTCGTTTATACAACTTAAAGTAGTCCAATTTGAATATCAATTTTATTAATAAACGCTATGTATACTTAGGAATATAGGGACATACAGATGTGAATTACACATCTTTAAATCACATCAATTTTTGGCAGGTAGGTTTGGGATTAAAAGATAAAACAAAACAAAACGATGTATGTTTGTAGGACTAGTATCCAAACTGTATGGGAATGCTTGGTGACGGCTGATCAGATTTGACCACGTAGTGCAAACATCTTTCCCATACCCGTTAATGACAGCTCATACCTGGACATAGTAAATCAGCACGATCCGCAGGGTCATCATAAACAAAAGGCAACTCTTCGGTTAAGTTGTGAAATACATTGTTGACCAGGGAAGTTCTGTTAACAACAGATGTTCTGTCACTGGCCATTTTTCTGCAAAACAAAGATGTTTTGTCAATTTTAAACCTATTTTATTGAAAGTCAATTTAATCGTATTTTATTGAAGAAATAGTTTTTGCCTGTTTAAACGTAACTCAGCTTGATTCATATGTCATTATATCTTCTGATTGAAAACGTTTAAGGGTTATACAACAAACAGGCCGAAAGCGTGTTGTATTCAAAATTGTTTTTTTTGACAGTTCAGAATTTGTATTTTTTTACTGACATCTAGTTTGTAACTTGGTTCCATTACTTTTTTTAAAAAAAAGACAACTATAAATCACTGTCGTGGAATGTAACCTGAAACGAAATGCTGTTTCCCCGCAATACTAGATAAGCTGTTTGCTGCTACTTCGGCTATGACCTTACGCAAACAGATACGTTCGTTGTTAAACAAGCACAAAAAACTTACTCAACAATTTCTCCTATTATAGGAATCTTTGCAAGATTAAGTCCTCCTTTCTTTGACTCGGTCTGGCGACTCTCATTAGCCTTTAATTCATAATAGGGTTTTAGTTGTCACCATTAATTGATATTAATACAAATTCGGTAATTCACTTTACTGCAGGCCAGCAATAATCGTGTCATGCTGCATCAGAGCTAGAATAAAACGCATGATAGCGAGATTTTCATTACCGTTTTGTCACCTAAAATAGAGCATTGTGGTGCAATTTATTAAATACCCAACTAAACTTAATTTAGTTATGTGAATACTGATAAAAGTCAAAGGACCTTTTACATGTTATAGTTTGTGTTTTACTTTTTTGTGTTGATTTTTTGATTAGTTTTATGAAAACTAGGATCCTAAAATTTATACACAGTAACACTGACCATGGTATCGGAAGGTGGTTGAAAGTCCTCTTGTTTCAGTGCGTCTGAATAAAATAAAAAAATGTGATACGTGTAGAGAAAAATAAACTCGAACAAGAAATCATATTTTTTATGATTCCAGGGCCTCTCAACAGCTCGTGGCACAATAAAACATTTTTTTACTTGCCTGTTAAAAATGTTAAAATTTAAAAATGTTAAAATGTTAAAATGTTAAAAATGTTAAAAGCCTGTTAAAATTTATTTGTCTTGTGTTTATTTAAACATGACTGATTTCAGTGCTTGACAGATGTTGTAAATGTGGCATCTTGATTGACCTCTCAGTCAGACTGTTTAGTTTGTTATTACGTAAGTCACTTTCTCATTTAAACACTTTGTATATGTTTCATGTTTATGTCTGTTAATATAAGTTTACTCTACCAATCCAAGCAAGTAGCCTTGGGTCGGCTTCGGAGCCATACGCCATGAAAGTTTCTCCTAACACTGAAAAGGCACAGCCACAACTTCCTATGTAATAGTGCAGTGGAAATTCGGGGCATTCCCTTGTGACGACACCTTCGTCCCAGTGAGAGCCGAAGTGTTTTGTTGCGATGTTGACACCGAACCTCGGCATAGAGATTTCGTGTGGTGTGTTTTCGATGTGAACTGCAATAAACAAAACTTTAATCACAAAACGACAAGTCACATTGGGCTATGATTAAGTTGGCCTACACCAGGGGTAAACAACCGTTATACATCCCAAATACACCTTTTTATGCCGTGCAAACATTTGTTAAAATAGATGTACTAGGGTCATGCCAAAATTATAACTTTTTAAACTACTACTTTGAACGGGTTTTGGGGTACGGAAAAGGTATATTACAAAGCGACCAGGCACATGGTTCAGACTTGTAGACTTATTAAAACAAAACAACATACAGTGAGCAAACAACAGCCCCGTCTTTACGTCTATTGTGGTTTTAAGTTACATAACAAAAATATGCGTTTACAAAAGATGAATTTTTTCTATCCTTTATGAACGGCTTTGTGACCTAAAATTTGGTTGCGACCCACTATTTGCTGACCCCTGTTATAGAGACCACGAAAATAGCTCACCGCGAAACTCGCTGCTTGCAATGTCTCCTTCAAAGTGTGCAGAAGTAAATAGCGGGTACGGGACTTTCCCGTCAGCAACCGATGTCCGGAGTTGCGACATCGTGTGGCTGATTTTCTGCAGGAAAAGCCGTTTATGTACATTGTAGGATTAGCAGACTACAAGGTAACTAATGGTTTTTACGTCATCGAGTAAACTTTTTCCAACCGTGTAACCAAACAAATCCACCAGTCCATTGGGTTGATTAAATTCTTCTTTCGATGCTTTGAGCTCACTAAAATGTTAAAGTTTGTTGATTGATTTTTGAGAGTCAGCAAAGTTCAAACCTGTATTCGATGTCCGGTATAAATACATCCTTTAGTGCTGATTTTACTGTTTCCTTGATACTTTGTTCCATCTGACGTTGCAGCCACTTGTGATATTCGTCCTGGGTTTCGTTCCTTACTCCATCTTGTGCGTAAGCGCTACACAGATACCTGGAGATATCACAAATAGATTTTTAACCAACAGCTTTTCTGCAGAGATTGAAAAATAGAAATAAATTGAGAGATTAAAAGAGCAAGCAAGTTCAGGCAAAAGTAGCCATAAACAGGATAAATGTTAAGAAATAAGTTAACTTCCACAAATTAAAAAAAAACTAACTTAGATAAAGGTGGAGATCAAGATGAGCAATACGTACCAGGACGAGCCTGACAGTCCGGCTGCGTATGTCAAAGTATCCAATACTCCTGCGTCTTTGAGAGCGGCCATTCCTCCACTCATACCAATGGCTGCCCTGTAACCACCTCCAGATCCAACTACTGATATTACGGGGGTCTGTCAAAAGTACATAAAATTATTTTTAGATATAATGATTAAAAAGTTTCTTGGTGTTTAGGTTCTTTCGTAAAAAAGTATTCAGTTTAAAATTAACGTTTATGAAGTCTTACATTCGCGTTTTACTTCTTCTAGCGCAATGATTTTACCTGCTCTAGGTTGAAGTCTAAATTCGATTCAGACCTGGCATCATTGAAAACAGCTTCAATCGCATCTTTAACTTTAGGCATTCTTTGCTTTCTGAACTTTTTTTCTTCTATGCAAATGTCCGTGGACGAGCGATAGTCCGGTTTCTCTCTGCAGTTAACAGCGTATGCATTACACTACCTTTAAGTGGGTGGGAACAGTTTGAACTGAAATACTTACTGAACATATTTCAAGAACTCAACGCACAGCTCGCCACTCTGCTGTAAGATATGAAGGATGAGGTTATCTTTTCAGGAATTACGAACAATTGTGGACAGTATTTTACTGACATTCTAAATTATGCGGTCAACCATGAGTCGAAAAATATTAAATTAAAATGTAACTTACAAATAAAACTACTGTTAACACAACAAACAGTGGTGGGATTCAGCCGGTTCGCACCGGTTCTATGGAACCCCTCATGGAATTTTTAGAGATCCGCGAACCGGTTAGCATTACTGGTTACTGTTAATAGATTTTTTGTAACAGAACCGGCTGAAAAATATGACTTTTGCGATAGAACCGGCAGACAAAAAAAATTTAAGCCCACCTACAACAAATGTCGTGCAAAACTGAAAAAATTATCAAATTCATTCATTTCGCCTTACCTTGTCAATAACAAATGTCTTGGAAAGCGTTTTTCCTATTTCTAGACTCAAAGCATCAAGTTCAAATGTGGCTAGTGTTTGGATTGTTATTTGACCTTCGTTCAAAACCATAATCTGAAATAAAAGAGTATCAAATCAAAATTGCAGCCCTAAACAGCCTACAATGCCAAAACAAGGCAACAATTTTACAAAATCTGTAGTAAATAATTTTAATCTTATTGTATAATGTTAAGGTATCGGCACTGCATCCAACAAAACGAGAGAAAAGTATCCTATGCGCCAAAGTAACAACCGGCTTTACCTCTACCAGCTGCTTTTCAGCAAGAAGATGGTTCGGAATAACAAATCGAAACGTCTCATTCACAATTGCAGAAGGTTCGTTCTTTACCAAAGTCGAATATTTTTGTTTCTTTTCCAGCCAAGGACAGTTAACAGTGACAAAGGGTTCTAAATCACACATGTTAAAGGTGAGTGTATCATTATTGAACAGCTCTAACTGCATCCAGCTGAATAATAACATATAAAGTGGACTATTACTGGTGATGCACCGAAACAGCTTAGGACCGAAGCCGAGTATTCGACAACTTTGGATTTATGACGTTACAAAAAGCAAAAGTAAAACAACCAACGCAGGAACTCACAGCGCGCAGGTTTGCTTAATTCCGGTAGGTAGCGCACTCAATCATTTTAAATGCAGTTTGTGTAAAATGCTGACTATTATGGTTAGTTTGAGGTTTCATAATAATAATAATAACAATAAGATTATACTAAAAACCTAGTTGTTTAAATTTAGTCCCTAACCCTACCCCAGTTTCATTGCTTTTTTTTAAGTAGCTGCGCTCTTTACACCCTCCATCGGTGTTTAACAAACCGTGTGTGCTCATGTGTTAGTAGCTTTGGGTAGACAAAGCTACGCTTTCAAACAATAGTTTTTATTACTACCTAAACACTGGAGTTACCACACAAAAGAATTGTCTTGTTTCATTATTGTCTTAGTTTCATGGGTTTAATGTTTCCTCGGCCCGGAGTTGTAATCGGGCCAGAAATTGGAGCCCGAACCTAAAAATACAAACCCGAAACTCGGCCCTAACCCAAATCGTTTTTGAGAAGCCGGTTAAGGCCCTATCTACGTGATTAAAAAACATATTTGATATACAGTGCATGACTAAGTTCTATGGCAAATCTCAGAACTAATTGCATGTATTTAAGCTACACCTTTACACTTACTCTTTGTATTAAGTAAGCCAAACTTGAGCTCTTTGTGTTCAACTATTTTCACGCTTAAGACGGTCCTCGGTTTCCAATCACTCTGAAAATATACGGAGAATGAAAGTTGGTTGGACAATACTAGGACTTCAGCAAAGATTTTCAGGTAAAATTTTTTTCTAGACAATTGTAATTTAAACCCATATTTTGGACCAAAAAAATGACGACTAATGTGTGTACAAGTATCTAGAAGATTATGTTTTGCATGACTATGTAGAACAAATTTATAACACAACAAGTTTTACCTTTATGTTTGACATGATGCTGAAGTAATCACGAAAATCAAGAAACTGCTGTATAATAGCCTAAGCAAAAATACTCTAAATATTCTTTTTAGGTAAACTGCAAAAAATGTCTGCATCAGAACTGTAAGCGGGCTCGAATGCAAAATTACAAGACTAAAAACCGATCTAAACTTGATTTCAAAACATCAAAATTACATAAATGTGGCCAACATTATAGTAAGGGCGGAATCAAACCTGTTCAATTTAAACTAAAGCCCAAACTCGGCCCAACTTATATACAGCTCAGATCTACTTATAACTGCAAACCAATCCGCCTTACTAAGCTAAAATTTAAAGCTAACTGTATTGATTTGCAGTCAGCAAGGTTAACTGCGTTTGACAGTGGGATACCGTTTCAGGAAACAGGTACTGTGCCACCCACTTAGCATGCGAATAAATCGAAGTTACCTCTTCTCAATCATTAAAACATTACACTTAAAGCGTGGGTTTGTGCTACTGCTATTACTTTACAGCAAGATGTAAGCGGAGGTTTATTGCTTTTTACTGAAGGGTTGCTGAAGGGAACAGTTCCTAAACGATGGCAAAGTATACATGCTCACATGGGTTTAGAATAACGATGCGAAGTTTGTTTTGCATGTCGCGCCCATATACAATATTTTAAGTTCGACACTAGTTTCTGTTTTTGCAATGATTGACTAGTTTATGACATTATGGTTGTAATGAAACTATACGAAGTATGATACGAGCTTTCTATTACTTTTTTCGATCTATAATAAAATTGCCAACGGTCTGCACTACTGCTACAACACATTGAGTCAGTAACTCTTTATCACATACGGGACACAGTCAACACTTTACCAAATGAAAACTAAACAATTTGTTCAAACAAACATTGAGTTAGTACCTGTTTACCAAACACGACACATTCAACATTTTGCCAAACAAAAACTAAACAATTAGTTCACAGCCGACGAAGATAACTCCTTTGTACGTTTGACTCACAAACAAAAACAATAAATATTTACCACATTTTAGACAGGAGATTAAATCAGAGGTGCTTCCTTGATAACAAACACGTTACTCATAAGCCATTGCGTTTACCATTACTTTACTGTAAGGTGTAATGCAAATAAATTAGCGAACGCTTACTAGGGTAATTAATATGACAACAATACTTTAATGCCCTGATTACAAGTTTAATGTAACTTTCACTTCAATTACACTGCGGAGTGGCACTATATGCAAGATAGTTAGCTGTGTTTTGTCAACGGCGTACAGTTCATTTATGTAATCCACCAAAAACCTTAGGTCACCTGATTTTGTCTCTAAAAAGTAAATCAACCACTAAGTTAAGGGGGGTTTGTACCCTGGACTCTCCAGGGGACGAATCCCGATCAGGTTTTCTATGTCTGCATGTGGGTCAGACGCGCCGGACCATTCAGCTTGTTACTGTCAATTCTACACAAATTGCTGCCATTTCTGGGTTGTGGTAACTGCGTTTGGACATTATTCTTGGAGCATGGCGCCCCCAGGTGCGTATCTTCTGAGCAGATTAAAGGTTGCCTTGGTAGGTGTGAAAAAGCACGTGCTTACCGAAGCTGTATACCGGGACCGGCTTTTGGACGGCATAAATGCGACTTGCTGTTTCAAAGAAGTTCTGGTTTTGATAGGGTTTCGGGATTGTCTGTTTGAATTCGGGGTAGGTTCAGGTCCTACTTCGTGACCCTTTCACAACACTGGTGTAAACTAGACTTTGGACGGTTTGTCACTCACCGAGACTATGATTTGCAAATGTTTATCAGTCTTGACTTCCTCTGCAGTTAGTGAGACGTTGGACACTCTCGCCTCGCAAGGCTACTCAAACCCAGTACTATGACAAAACCTTTTGCATTCAACATTACGCGTGACGCTGGATTGTAACACCACCCTTTGCCAAACGCAAACACCAGCAACAGACAGGCAGCTTTTTGGCCAGACAAGCCATTTGACACTGTAATTGGCAATTAGTATTGGTACATGACGCTTGTAATTAATTCCACGTGAAACAATCGCGGCAAGATTGTAGCTATGAAATAATCCAGATAACAACAATGTATAGACTACACGACTTACTTTTCAAATGTGTTTTCTTTTCTTCTAGGTTTACCACGAGTCCTAGTTCCTTGAATGAATTTACGAGGCATCTTTCGCGGTAATTAATTGATTGCATGGTTTGTGCACTGTCCGTCTGCTCTATCAGGCGTCTTGGATAATCACGGTGTTATCAAGGTTGCAAGTAGAATCTTTGCATTTACTTCTACAGTATTTCAGTCTTTAAACAATCTTTAACCTTTGCACAGTGATGTAAGTAAAATAATTCGTTTGCTTAAACCATTCGGTCTTTAAGGCTACCTTATTAATTCTTAAAACGAGCCAAAGACCCAACACTATAACCGAATATTGCTATAAACGGTGACTTTATGAATAACATAAACACCGAATAGGATGTATACGTATACGTGTATTTGTTACAGTCCGTGCTGTAAACACTTCATTTCGCTGTCCAGAACTGCCGAAAACACCAGCACTGCAAGCATGTCAACCTCCCTCGAGGAAAAAGCAAAAAGAGGTAATCAGAAAGCAACAATTTAGAAAATCACTCGAGCGTAGAGGCATTCAAATTCACTGATGTCTCGTATAAGCGTAAAAAATGTAGTGTATAAGATTTTTGATTCTGTTAAAATACATTTCTACGCCAAAAATTACACAAATAAATAAAAGTTTTTTAAATGTGAGAAAAACACAGCATACTTTAGCAAACAAAAAAACGCGAACACATGACAACTCCGTAGTTCCAATATTTTAAGGGTACGAACAATCAACACTATTTTTTTGTAATTTTAAACAGTCTCAGTACATAGTTTGTACCTTTTACAGGTTTTTTATAAGTTAGCATGGTTTACATGGTGCCACCATTGTGACATGGCAGTGACTTGCTACCTCGTGGATAACCGTTATGTTATTTTGGTGCTACAAAGTGTATCTTGGTTCATGTTTGCGCTATATATGCTAGATTCAGTGCAGATTTACAGCAAACAATAAAAAAAAACGTTGTATACTTAAAATGGAATAATTGTCACACAACATATCCCTTATCCTTTTATCCTTTTGTAAAATCGGCAAAAAACAAAACAAAAAGTCCCAATACGTATGCATTTTTTAAACAAATGGTGAGTCAAAAGCATTTTTAATCGAGTCAACTTTGGATTTCGACCAATACCTAAGGTGCGAACACAATTTTTGACTGTCGGTCACATTAACGGGCCATACATGGTGTTTTCAAAACAATTCACCCAATACTAAATTCGTCAAACTAATTTTTTTTCACTATTTCCGGAAAAGTTTGAAGAAATGTAGGAAACTTACATCATTGTTTTTTTTTATAATTTGTATTTGCAATACTGTTTCTTTTTAATTTAAGACTTTGACAAAAATGTCCAGTAGGACATTTAAGTATCGTTTTGTGCTTCATGTTCCTCTCTTCTTATCTTCCGCTCCACTGCCTTCCCTATGTGATGCTTAATGTACTGCAAAAAGGTACATTTTGATGATTATTATTTATGTATGGTGATGGTCATGTTTCAGTGTTCAGATGAAGCTACTAACGTGAGAACTCACACCTGACAAGGTTTGTCAAATACCGATAGGTGATGTAAAGATCAAATAGCAAATTCTTTGAAAATGCTGGACTTTAAGACTATTTAGGTTGGGACTAGGTTGGGCTGAGGGTTTATGGCAAAACAAATAATCAGTTTGTAATTTAGCTCTCAACAGTATTGATCGATAGATGCTAATTTAAATAACTGTACCTTTTATGCTACCTATCATATTTAGCAAACTTTGTCTAATGGGAGTTCTTACGTTAGTAACTCTAGCGGCGATTCATTCTTTATTTACTTTTATTATTATGCATGTTGGTAACAAATCGAAAGTTTCGATTTTGACTTGGAATGCCATGCGGTCGCGGATACCAAGTACCTTGTAGATTGAAATGAACAACTAATGCAGGATTGTGAGTAGGTGGGAATAGGTAAAAATGCGTGGCAAGTTTAAACCAGAGGTGCGCAAATATTTCAGTATTTCCTGCTAAATTGCAGGACATAATTTCACAACGGGCACGAGTGCGTCCACTGAACGTACATAAAAACCTGAGCGAAACTGGCCAACAATCGCAATTGCTCAAAAACTGAAAAAGATGCGATACTGAAATTTTGACACAATATTCTACGATTTTAAAGCTCCGACAGCTGGCAGTGTATGTCCTCCTGGTCTTGATAAAAACAATTCTATTTGATTCGCAAAAAAAATTCTCAAGACCTGCAGTAATGTACTGTACGGGCTCAAATATGCACATTTTAACGTCCATGTGCACAGGGGGTAAATTTGTATCCGCAGCGGCTTTTAAACATTAGTCGATTATTTGTTTTCACAGTTTAGAACAGTGGTTCTCAAAGTATGGGTCGCGACCCAAAAATGGGTCGCGCAGGGTCAAAAAATGGGTCGCGCTATAGTGATTCAATTCTGAACGAACCATTACTGCATTAAGTAAACACAAACGAATTTACTTAATGCAGTAATAAAGTCAACTCACTGGACCACGTTGTACAGTAAAATGAGCCAATTATTACCACATACAGACGACAATAGGCTTCCAACTTTGTCACGCACATGGCGATTGTAACGTCATAGCACGGAAAATAATAGGACAAGTATTCGTACAAGGAAACATTTTTAGATTTGGAATTCACTTCTATCAACGATCATGCTGCAAAGCCACGATGTGTGTTGTGTTATGCAGTGTTGTCGAACGAATCGACCTGTTAAGCCTGCAGCCATTTTGACATGCTATGCGGCGACGAAGTTACCTCGAAATTGCAGTCCGTTTCGTTACCGAACAGGGCAGTTAAAAGTCGAATCACAGACCTTTTACTGAATATAAATATCAAGTGGTCTCTTGAATGAAAAAGCCGTGCATTGAAGATTTATGAAGGAAAATTTTTAATTTAATGAAACACGTTAAAATAAATCAATCATTTGTTTCTAATTAATCATTGTTTCATATAGTACTGTGTACTACAACTGGCTGTCTCCGTCTTTTTTCATGCATATCAGAAAAAATACATTTTTTGATGTTTGAAGCTTTGGGTTTAGAAGGTAGCAACTCTACTAAGTGACGTACCGGCATGCACGATGTAACGTTATGATACATCAACTCGTGCAGTTGCTGGAAGTGAAGTTCGCTGTATTCTAGCTTGAAAGTTTCGAAATTGGTCCCGTCACTAAACACCGGGAAATCGTTGAAAGGACGTCCATCGTTCACTGTTGCTGTGAAACATACTAGCAGTGGTTGTAGTTACGGGGTGGTTAACGTGTGTAGTGCCATAGGTTTTTAGTACAACAGCTGCTAAACACCGAAAAAAAAAACACACATTAAAAGGTTGTTCCTTTTTCTTCGATTCTAAACACGAAAAGGTAACGACTAGAGATATATCAAATCAGCCTAATTTGCGTTCAGCCGAAACCTAATATTCCGCAGCTTTGCCGAAATAATTTGGCCGAATTAATCGAATCACGTCAAGTCGTATGATACGCTTTTGGCTTGTGAAGTTTTTTAACAGGCAAACAGTGGTGTTGCCACAATAGTTGTGTTTAATTATCATTTTTTTGCTTCTGTGGGTTTTAGGTTGCCAGTCTGCCAGTTAATTTCTGACTTTTTGTCTGGGGTTAAAAATACGATAACTCTAGAAAAAAAATATAGTAGTGAATGCAATTTTAATTACTTTGCAGTTTGAAAGATTGTGCTATTTCATCAAGTAGACACGTTTAATATTAAGCGGGTAGTTAGAGATTTTCTGGTCTAGTTCAAATATGCGCAAATCAACGATTACCATCATAAGGGATCTTTGGTTCATAATTCTCAATCGCTTTGAAGCTTTTGTTGCACAGGGTGAACCAGAGAATGGTGGGACAGTCGTCACCATAACCCTCGAATGTCAAGAACTCTGCAGGAGCTTCGTGAACTAATCGCCTGATTTGGATCTTTGGAAAAGGAAGGCCGTTTTTGGAAGCGTGCAACGCCGACTGGATAACTGGCTGGTTAAAAAACAATTTTGTGCTGAAATATACAACATAAAAACGTCACTGTTGCAAACAGTACATGCGTGCCACAAAATGGTACACATGGTGTGTACGTTTGACAAGTAACTAGTTGTGCGTATGTTACGGCACAAGTGGCTTAAGGAATCATGCCTGTGACTACCGAAGCACACACGTTCTACGCCATGTCGTTACATTTTTTTAGCGCTAGTAATTTTTTGTTTAAAAAACTGTGTGAACCTTTGCTGCATTTGTGATAAAAAAAATATTTGCGTTAAAATCTTACATCGACATCTCCCGAAAATAATTTAAATCAGTGGTCGGCAACCGCCGGTCCGCGAGGAGTTTGTTTCCGGGTCGTGTATAATTTTTTAGGTTAAATGCTACAAAAAATTTGCTAATGTATCCCGTGCATGATAAACTTATAGCGTTTCTATTGCTAAATATTTGTAGTTTTTCTAAGACCGGTCCGCGATAAAATTTTACTTTCAAAAACGGTCCGTAGTGCAAAAAAGGTTGCCGACCCCTAATGGTCGTGTACAACACCTATTGTAAACGTAACAATGCAAAAATGTTAAAAAAGTTTGACAGAGGTCAACTGGGGCTGATAAAAAGAAACTTTTCCAGTGTGTTTAATGTAGAATTCCTCTGATATCCTACCATGTAATCAAAATCCTTATCATTCTTATATAGGTTCATGTCAAAAACGATGATAAGATCAGAAATTCTTGATTTTCGAAGAAAAGCTTCCACGTTCACATTCTGCACAATTCCTAAACAAAATATGAGTCACCAAAACAACAAATGAAATATATTTATGAGTTGGTTTTATTAATATTTGTGTTAAAAAACCTCACCCCAACTCTAATAGGCCTCAACATATTTTTCCTTTGTATCTCAAACCCAGAATACAAATTTTAAAAAGAAATTTAAATCACGTTAGCTAAAAGGAAATATTATAGATCGGTTATTTCGGCTTTCTGGTAAGTCTTGCAATAAAAAATTGAAGTTACGCATAAGTTATCTAATATGTTTGTTTAGTTTTTTTTACTATATGACTTTAATGATTTAACCATTTATTTACCTGCATCACATACACTCAATTTTTTAGGATCGTCGGGAACATCGTGGTCAGAAGGTTCCAATTCGTTTAGAAGTTTTTGCAGATCTGAAACAGATACAACCCGGATTTGATTTCGATTTGAGTCACAGAAAACGATGAACACTTTTGTTGTTTGTTTTTCAATGATCGCTCAGTGAGAAACATCAAAACGTTTGGTAATTCCCCAGCGGGTGAAAAACGTAAATGTTTGCAGATAGGCTAAGTTTTGAGCAAAAACATTAACATCGCAAATTTCCATCGACGTTTTAGTGAAAATTGTTACTTTAATTCCATTTGTTTCCAATTAATACATACAATTTGAAAAAAGGAAATGCAGACAACGATTGAGCAAATTTTGCAACAATTGTTAATTGTAAAGAAGTTCGTCCATAAACAGTTTCAGATGAGAATACCTGGGTCATTAGAAATTTTCACCGGCAAGTTTTTTCCATAGTTGTGAAGAAAATTGTTGACTTTAGCAGTTCGGTCGATAGCCAAATTACGGTTATCCAAGATGCATTCAGTTTTTTCATGTGTTTGGGGTAAACGTAGTGTTGAGCCAGGCGATGTTGTACGTAAAGAGGAGGTGGGTTCCAACATTTGCCCTGTTTGGCGACTCTCTTCTGCCTAAGGCAAAACAAAAGGAATAATTTATCTATAATATAAAAAAACAATATCACAGTGAAAAATCGTAACGTAATGCTGGTAAAGATCTTCTGTGGCTGTCATGATTCAAAGCTCATGGGAAAAAACAATAGTTTTGCTGACATAGTTATAGACAATAGTTTTGCTGTGTGTTACAAGAGTAAAATTAAAAAGCAGAATTCGAATTGGCTTTTTAGCATTTGTTTTAGCAGTTTGGATAGAAACGTACAAGGGCTTACCAAGGTAAGCACGTGTGGTGAAAATTCTGCACACTTTATTTTGTCTAAAAAACAAAAACGAGTGATTACCAAGTGCAGGAGATGCAACGACCCTACCTATTGCATAAGTGTGAGTAAAATTACCAATCAGGCCAGGTAACCTTGGGTCGACCTCAAAACCATATTGAAAATAGGCATTCAGCAAAACAGAAAAAGCACAGCCGCAACTTCCCAGAAGGTGGTGTAACGGAAATTCGGGACATTCCCTTGTAACGACGCCTTCATCCCAGTGTGAACCAAATTGTTCGGTTGCGATGTTGACACCGAACCTCGGCATAGAGATTTCGTGTGGTGTGTTTTCAATGAGAACTGAAACAGACAAGTCTACAGGGCTGTAGGTCAGACCAAGTTTAAATGAAACACTCTGCACGGCTTTGTGTAGGTCTAATCTAAGATATACTAGATAAATGCTGTGGATAAATTGACACTGTACCATGAAATTTGTTGCTTCTAACGTGATCTTTAAAGTATGCAGAAGAAAGTACAGGATACGGGACTTCCCCGTCAGCAACTCTTCCTCTGATGTGTGTCAACGTATCATCGAGATGCTAAAAGAAAAAAATGTGTTTTGGCGACAGTTTCACAAACAGCTACGACGTCACAAGTAAGTATTACATCACTGAGTAAGCTTTTTCCTAGGGCATAGCCAAAATAATCCACCAGTGTATGACGCTGGCCAAGTGTTTTTTTCGCTGCAATGGTCTCACTGTGGAGTGCAAAAAGATCCAGAATTAATTTTAAAATTACCGTTTTTTCTTTGATTTGTCTTTTTTTGTTTTGCGTTTTTTTTTTCAGTTTTAATAAACAAATTTCTGCAACAAACACATTTGTAATTTAAGATAAACTGGTGTAGGTTTACCTGAATTGATTGGAAAAATAAATATTTAAAAAAGTCCCATAAACATTTTGGCGCATCCTTTGTTGCAACCACTTGTGATACTCATCTTGGGTTTCGTTCCGTACTCCATCTTGTGCATAAGCGCTACACAGATACCTGAACACAATAAGGTTTGTATTAAAGGACAGTGTAGAGTTTAAAACGACAGTGAAGGTTGGAAAAAACACAAACGGAGGGAAAAAACATAGGGCCAGAAAAATTAAGGGCTGGGAAATAGAAGAAAAGTAATTGAAGTGGTAAGACAAAAACGGTAGCTGCAAGACGTTAAGGCGGAAAAATAATAAAAAAAATGATGACAGGAAAACACTTACCACGCAGATCCAGAGAGACCGCCTGCATAAGTCAAAGTATCCAAGACACCAGCGTCTTTGAGAGCGGCCATTCCTCCACTCATACCAATGGCCGCCCTGTAACCACCTCCAGATCCAACAACTGATATTACTGGAGTCTTCAACCCCCAAAAGTTTTATTTTTTATGCGAATTTAAGACACTAGAAAACCTCCTTGCCATTCAAAATATATCTAGATTTGCTCTTTACTTATCATAACTTTTCACCTGATCAAGAGTCATGTTCAACTTTGAGAAGGATCGGCTGTTTTTTAACATAGTTTGAATCGCATCTTTCACTTTGGGCATTCTTCGTTTTCTAAACCTCTTCTCCTCTTCGCAAATGTCCGCAGACAAACGAAACTCTGGGTTTTGTCTAAAGTTACACCGTTCGTGTTGTGCTATGTGTGTGTTGCATGTAATAAAGTTTACATTTAAAATACTTACTGAACATATTGTAAAAACTTCACATTCAATTCTCCTCCCTTCTGAAAAAAACATAAATCCAGTCGGTTTTGCGAGTCTTTAAATACATAGGTCTTAAAATAAAAGTAAGTTATGCAAATCAAAGTAGTTTTACCACGAAGCAAAACTTAAGGTAACTTTAAGGATCATAACCGAATTCTCGTGTTCAAGACACCTTCAGTTCAAACGTCTTTTCAATGCCAAGTGTAGTTTCTGCAGAGGCATTTATATTTTTCAGCTCTGAAGCATTTAATGTGAAACTTTCAAGCTTTCGATTCCAAATTCGACCTTGATCCAAAACGGTAATCTAAAGTACAATTTTAAACAAATATTCGGAAACAATGTTGGCAGGTGAAATGCTCTAACGTGATAAGTTCGTATTTAGCTACTTTTTTGGCAAACTTAGCATTTACATTGCTTGTTTTCCGTTATTTGAAACTTAGTAGTTTTAACCCAACCTCTACGCAAGGATCTGTCTTAAATGTTAGTGAGTATTTCAATCAGCTGGTACAATAAGCCACTATTTACACAAAAACGTTGGTACACCAATGTCATTATGATTTTAAACTTTGCACGGTGTTTAAAAAGGTTACCGACCTATTATGTGTTGAAAAAAACTCTTTACATTTTTGTCTGTTAATCCATCACGAATAAACTGATTCACCTCAACCGTTCGTTCTTTATCCAAAAGATTGTCAGGAACAATAAATTGGAACCTCTCATTCACTACTGCAGAGCTAGGATTGTCGTATTTCACCAATGTCGAATGTGTTAAATTTTTCCCAGGCCAAGGGCAGTGGACAGTGACAAATGGTTCTGAAAGAATTTTAGGAAATAATTTAAAACTATGGGGGGTACTATACGCAGCTGGTCAATAGCAAATGTTTTTCTTAACTTTGCATTTTTGGTCATTGGTCCTTTTCAAAAATTGTTTTTGAATGTGTATTGGCTTCCACTGAAAGATTAAAAACTAATTCCTAAACTGGCACGGCAGTTTTCTCGCTTACTGTTTTGACTAAACCATCCAAATTTGAGATTCTTGTAGTTAAGTATCGTCACACTCAAGATGGACTTCGGCTTCCAAACATTCTGAGGGAAACCAAACTTGTAAAAGTTGGATTTAGTTAATACAAATCTTTGTAGAACACTTTGGTATAATTTTTCAGACCAAAGCCCGCACTATTTCATTGTAATGTTTCGAACGACAATCTGCAGTCAATACGATGCCATGCCGGCGTAATTTGCCTATTTAGTTGGAGAATAATTTACAATCATTACATCATCAAAAAGTAAGTACATAATCCAATTAACTATTTGTTTTGATACAAATAAAGGACATTCGTTTTAATAAACAGTGCTACGGTGGGTGCAACTTCTAAAGTATTAAATTAGGCCTATCCTGGTTAGTGCAACTGCAGTTATAAATGTAACATCAATAGTTAAACATGGTACCTTGTCAGACACTGCATAAGTTGATTGCAGTTTACTTAACAGCAGCGGAACACTACACGCCATGTACTGCGTTTTTTTGCGCAAAATTGACACTTCTGTTGTAAAGATAAGTTGTTGCCTGCTTCGATGCGCTGAGTGTGGTTACAAAGTAACAATGTGTTCAGATAACTTTAAAATCCTGGACGATACTTTACTTTTACACCTTATAAGTTTACACCTTTTTGCCCAAAACCACACTGTTAAGGTTTGAGCTAACTGTTTATTACCAAGACGCCGAAACATAGCTGTTTGCGAAGCCAACTGCTAGAGCTAAACTCTAAATCTACAATTTATGATGCTGATGGTGTAGTGGAATGACGCTACACTAAAAAGCAGGAAATATGTTCCACCTACTAGACATGTCACAAGTTTGAGGTGTTAGAAAAACATTGGTCACGGTTTCGTTGTATGACGTTAGTTTTAGACGCAGTGCAGTTCAGTTCTGTTTACCAAGCAAGTTGACGAGTAACATTCATAATATTATCACTTAACATACATTATGTGACATATTAAAAGGACAAAATTTTCCCACGCTAGTGTGCATTTAGCCTCAAAATGCTTAACGTTTTCACTGCAGGATAGTTTTTTAAAAGAAAAGGTGGGTGACTACACATGCAATATGGCTAACTATATGTTTAGCCAGGTTGCCCAAAAAATAGGCGACACCGAAAAATGGCCCTTATTTCATGGCCCATGTACTTCTAACTCAAAGCAAGCCATATAAAAACAAGTGTCTCATCCGTATAGCGGACGTTGTCACATATTTCTTCTAGCTCTGTCGATTCGAGTAGCATCAAATTGACTCCACAAATGACGTGGCATTCACTACATGTTTAAAGCAAAATATTGTTTATAATTTATTTTATATTGTAACAAAGTCATGTCAGGTGTTTATACGTTAAATAAACTTACAATCAAAATTGCAATTTTACTCGAATTGTCATTTTACTGCCAATCTAATGGTTTGCTGCGAGCTAAACAGTCCATAGCATTATTAGCCTTAAAAAGCTGTAACCTAAAACAGAGTAGTTTACAACCAAACTATCGGATTTGTTAATGCACTTACCGGATATTTAGAAAATGTAAGTTGAAAATTGAATTCTTTAACATCTGAAAGAAGCGCTGGCACATAACTTATAACTGCGGGAACTCGAAAACTGTGGCAAAAGCTTTACTACATAAAAACACTACAATCACCACAAAACCCAAGCGATACCACCCGGCGTTTTCCGAACTGCAAAAAAACCAAAGCATCACGTGACTTGGCCCACGAGCAGCCAATCACCGCAAATTTACGCGCGGCGTCTACATTCCAATCAATGTGCTCAAGGGAGCTTGACAACATTTACAAAAAAGAGGTCATTCTTTAGATTTGTTGCCCTGTATTAAGACGCCCGGCAACACTTTACATTAAGTGAATAACCCCCCTCCTTGAAAAAATGTATACAATTTATTACAGGTATCGTGACAAATGAAAATGAAACATAAAGTCACAAAAAGAAAACGATAAAGCACGTCAATTATATTGTTGTTCATTGTTTGTTTTCAAACACTCGTCGTGTTGAATATATGTTTAAACTGCAGTTGAACATAAAATTAGCGCTGCGAAAACATTTGTAAAGCTACAATTTTACATCTACAGTTTTTCTAAAACAAACAACTAAATATCTGGTAATTTCTTTATTGGCCATTCAGTCGATCACGTTCTACTTTTCGCATTTTCCGTGCCACCGCCTTTCTGATGTGATGCTTAATGTACTGCAAGAAGATTAAATAGGAATAAATGAATGGATTATGAGCATATATAAATGGACATCAGAAATAACACATGTGTGATCTTGATAATGTGTTGCAAAGCACGTCGTTTGCCAATTGCAGAATAATAATTTTGGGTTTATCTAGATAAGTTTGATAACAAAATCCCCTGTCTACTAATTAAATGTTGCCACGAAATGAGCAGGCTTTTCAAGAGATCCAAAATTTCAAAAGCAGTGATCGGGGATTCCAATTTTCACTGCCAGGTCAGAACTCTGTTGTTTGTTCTTTGCTTAACGTGATAACAATAAACGTAAAGGCAATACTACTGCTTAACAAACTATAATTCACACCCTGCTCCGTTATTTTTGTTGCATATTTAAAACAAAGTAGGTTAAATTGACTTACCGGCATACACGATGTGACGTTGTGATACATCAACTCGTGCAATTGCTGGAAATGAAGTTTACTGTATTTCAGCTCAGAAGTCCCATAATGAGTCCCACTGCTGTACACCGGGAAGTCATTAAAAGGTCGTCCCTTGTTCTTAGATTCTGAGAAAAATACATCGCATTGAGTTTTTAACTGACGGGATCACTTCTATTGTAATAACTCATTAAATTATAAACTGCACATTATCTGGGACAGTGATTGTGTTTGTGCTTTTGGACATTTAATAATCGTTGTTCTATTAACCACATCCCTCTGGTATGCAAAGGAGTTTAAGTTTTATTGGTGGTTATGTTTGTGTAAAATACAAACAAAGAATAATATTGGACTAAACAAATCCCATTGAAAACTATATTCAAAGATTACCGTTGTACGGAATCTTCGGTTCATAATGTTCCATTTCTTTGAAGTTTTTGTTGCACAGGGTGAACCAGAGAATAGTGGGACAGTCGTCAGTTTCACCTTCAAACGCCAAAAACCTGGTAGGAGGCTCGTGAACCAAACGCTTAATTTGGATATTTGGAAAGGGTAGACCGTTTCTTGCAGCATGAACTGCCGACTGGATAATTGGCTAAAAATTGGCACAAAAGAAATTCAAAAGCGGTACATGTTCCCGGTCAAACAGTCACGTGATTGTTACTAAACTTTAAAATGTGATGTATTATTTGACCCCAATAGAAAGGAGTAATAGAAGATTGGCTTGTATTAACAAAACGTTTTTATCAACGGACAAATGGAAACATCTTACTTTCACCAACCTTGTAATCAAAAAAATCATCACTCTTATAACCGTTTGAATCAAAAACGATGATGAGATCTGAAAATCTTGGTTTTCTCAGAAAAGATTCCACATTCACATTTTGTACAATTCCTACACATAAAATCTATTACCAAAACAACGAAACTTCGTCAAGTCATTAAACTTCGATAGACGTTTTTTCTCTTTTGAAGGTCGTTTTCAATTAAAGTGTTTTTTTTACCTGCATCACAAACACTCAAATATGGTCTTTCTCTATCAATATCCTTCTGGTATCTGGTTCCCAGTTCCTCAACAATTTTCTGAAATTCTAACAAAAAAAAAGTTTAAGTTTTCATTGTACCTTTAAAACAAATTTACGAGGAATTTTCAGATTTTGCAAAAATAATATAGACTCTAAATACAAAAGATCACAAATTTGTTATTAGAAAAGAATACAAGCTTTCAAATTTCTTTCGTTTGCACTTTTAATTAAACTTAGTATTTTCCAAAAATAATTCCTTCCAAATAAACGTATGCATACGTGGCCTCTAAATAGAGACTAGATAATAAACCTGGACAAGAAGTATAAGATAGCTCATCATAAACACTCGGCAACTCTTCTTTCAAATTGTGAACCACATTATTAACTTCAGAGGTTCGGTCAAAAAGATAAGTACGGTCAGTGACCATCTTTCTGCAGAAAGAAAAACGACCCTTATCAAGACCCGGTAACAGGTTTTTTCAATGTGCCTGGAGAATAAAGGTTAATCTCGTTCGGTGAAAAAAATCGTAGCAGCGCAGCTAAAGTATCAAGCAAAATTTGTAAAAGGATAATTTTCTCTTATTTTAAACGCAAAAAAATGTTTAGTAGTTTCAAATCGCGTTACGTGTTTTCACTTGTTTTTCTGCCAAAAAAACACAAAAAAACACAGAAAATACCAAGATCTGCAGGGAAGTAGTATTTGCTTAAATTTTAAAAAGTGCTTAACCGACTGTTTGTAAACAACATATCTTTTGTATTTGTTATAAAACCATTTACCGGTTGATCATTTGATTGTACCCAACGACCAATAATAATTTGCAGCTGTGCTATTGTTATTTATCGGAATAAAACAACTACAATAACCATGCATTTCGATGGTTGTAACTTGTAACAGCAAACTTACTTAACATTGTACACGATGCCCCCTGGTATTGCAGGCATTTTAGCGATATTAGGTCCTTTCTCCTCAAGTGTCTTCGTCTCGATTTGACGGCTCTCATGAGCCTGTAAATACCAAATAGTAAGGCTGTTTCGAAAGATTAAAAAAACACAGTTGTTGTCTTTACAATTGTTCACACGCTTTTGCAGGTGCCAGAACTATTATTCTGTCCGTGAGCAGAAATGCATTAAGTCCTTCTTAACGAGATCGGATCGAAGGCAGTAATTGTTGCAAATGATATCTGGATCGTGATTTTTCAATCTTACTGCTAGTGATAATTGTTGAGATGACAAGCACGAAAATGTTTTTTTACGTTAGAGAGCTATGTCTCAAATGTTACTGATGTCCAGCAAATGCACCCGAATTAACGGTAACATTGAACGCAAGCGACATATTTGTGTGCTGAACTTATCAATTTGTTTCATAGTTATCGAAAGGTGTCGAAAGGCTACCATATGTTTCGAAACTTGAAGTTTTTCTATGTGTGTAAGATAGTAATGCTTACCATGGTGAAAGCATGAGGTGTGTATTCTTGGTTCCTCATTTCATCTAAAAACATAAAATATCACCATTTTACCATAATGTTGAAACATTTCAATAAAATAATGTGCTGTGAACAATATGAGACGATACAACTGTTTAATATCACATTGTTAGGTGGACAGAACGCAGTGGCCCGATTAAGATAAGCCGCATGGGTTTTAATTATTGCCATAAGTGCTTCTATAAACGTAAGAACTCGCAACAGACAAATTTGATGGATAGCGCAATGAGCATTTACGAATATTTAAAAGCAAATTGTGTAAAAAGCTGATGGGTAGGGCTAATAGGGTTGGGGTGATGTTTTGCAATTATAATAATAAGAAGAAGAATCAAAACAACTTATAAACTTAGTTCTCAACCTTATACCACTCTTACTTTAAATTTTAATAACTTTGCTCTTTACGCCATTTATCGGTATTTTGCAAACTTTGTATGTTGTGAGTTCGTATGCTAGCAGCTCTACCTATTGGCGCCTGTAATAACCCGCTGTTAAGTATTTAGTTAAACTGAACTTACTGATCCATGCAAGAAGCTTTGGGTCAGCCTCGGAGCCACTTTGTACGAAAGAATTCAGCAACACAGAAAAAGCACAGCCGCAACTTCCAAGGTAGTAGTGCAGTGGAAATTCGGGGCATTCCCTTGTGATGACACCTTCGTCCCAGTGTGATCCGAAGTGTTTTGTTGCGACGTTGAAGCCAAACCTCGGCATGGAGATCTCGTGCGGTGTGTTTTCGATGTGAACTACAATTAGATAAGTTATAGTTCGCCAGGCCTATTGAAGGCTTTGTACCAAATCAAGTCGGCCTCTCAAGCATTCCCAAACCTTTCATGGACTGGCGCTCTACGAACTGAGCTACGCGGGCTAAATTTTTAATCACAAGCACAGTTTTAAGTCATAAGTAGATATGGTTGCGTTTAAAGCAGAAATGCAAGAGTCTAACTGCCCTATAGCCCATTGATTCTCAACCTTTCTAAACTTGGAGAATAAAAGAACATTAAAAAGAACGTTTACAGTTCGGTGATTTTAAAAAATCTAAATGAAATAATAAAGGGGTCTTAGCGAATTTTTTACTTTATACCAATTTATTTTTGTCATAACATTATTTGTTTAATAATCTATTATTCGTAATATGCTATTGATTCAAAGCTATTTATTAGTTTAAGTTAACTAGAAAGCCTTAAAGATCTTGCCAAAAAGTATACTACCAACATAGGTTTAAACTTTGAAACAGGTAAAAAAATTCGCATGGTCTAAAAACACTGCTTTAGACGACCAATCCAGTAAGTACACCATCAGAACAGCGAAAACCGGCAAAATTAGAAAAAAGTTTACCTCTAAACTTATCGCTACCAACGTCTCCCTTAAAGTGTGCAGAAGTGAGTAACGGGTACGGGACTTCCCCACTAGAAACCTGTTTTCGGATTTGCGACATCGTGTGGCTTATTTTCTGCACGAAAACAAAATTGTGTTATTTCAGGCGATGATGACGTCACACGAAGTTCTTACGTCACCGAGTAGGTTTTTTCCGACAGCGTAGCCAAAACGGTCCACTAGTCCATTGGGTTGGCAATGTGCTTCTTTTAAAGAGCTGAACTCACTAAAATATAAATGTTTGGCGAATGCTTTGGAATACGGGCTATTGGTTGGTTGATTATATTTACTGAGACTTAATATGTTTTTTGCGGTTATAGTTTTGATACAAACTACAAAATTTGGGATTTACAATACAAGCCCTGACCTGAATTTGCTGTCTGAAAGGGTGCCTGATGCAGTCCAGTAGACACTATTTTCCATCTGACGCTGCAGCCACTTGTGATATTCGTCCTGGGTTTCATTCCTTACTCCATCTTGTGCGTAGGCGCTACACAGATACCTGGAGATATCACAAGTAGATTATTACCCAACAAAAAGTAAGAAATATAGTAAGTCAGAAACACAAGGGGCAGGGGGCAGTAAAATGAAAGATTATGATGAGCAATACGTACCAGGATGACCCTGACAGTCCGGCTGCGTATGTCAAAGTATCCAATACACCAGCGTCTTTGAGAGCGGCCATTCCTCCACTCATACCAATAGCTGCCCTGTAACCACCGCCAGATCCAACAACTGATATTACGGGGGTCTGTAAAAAACTTGTCAAACTTATCTTGTCAAACGTTGGATAAAATATTCTTATATTGCAGTCAAACCTTTGTGTTAGCACGTAACTTGTCTTATTGTGGAAAAAAGTTTTTACCTGATCAAGGTCAAAGTCCATATTCGGTTCAAAATTAAACCTAGAGCTTTTTAGCACGGCTTCAATTGCATCTTTTACTTTGGGCATTCTTCGTTTTCTAAACTCTTTCTCTTCTTCACAAATGTCCGTTGATAAACGATAGTTCGGTTTCTCACTTAAGTTAACAGCGTAAGAATCACACTTTTTACATCAATTAATGATGAAGAGAAAATAAAGATGCTTACCGAACATCCTTTAAGAACTCAACAAACAATTCTCCACCCTCCTGTAAAACATAAAATTTGACTTTAATTGGTTATTTTAGGCGGCACAAACATTTGTGTGCAATGTTATAAGATAGGATGCGCCACCTTTATCATTGATTAGCCAAATACAATGAACCTAATTAGACAAAGAACCGCTTCTTAAAAAACAACAACAATCTGCCTGTTTACGTATAAAACACGCATATATTGAGTTTTTTTTAGTTAACTGCCAGCATATTTCGTGATTTTAGTCGTATTGATAGGTTGCAGAAAATGGCACTGCGAGTGCTCGCCAACGCTGAACTATTCTAGTTTAACGGGCAACATTTCACATAAAATCCAAAAATATTTGCGGGCCGCACAACCTTTATTCAATTTGGTTCGCGGGTTGCACACCCCTCTTTCAAAGCTAATTTGTACTATGTTAGCCACCTTACCCATGAAACTTACTAGATAAGAGTAATCTACTCGTTAAAATCCTAGCCAGCGAATTGTCAAGGATATTTGTAGTACAACCCACATTGGTTCTATTGGCTTACTTTATCAATAACAAACGTTTTGGAAAGAGTATTCCCCATTTCCAGACTGAAAGCGTTAAATACGAATGTTGCAAGGGTTCCATTCCAGATTCGGCCTTGATCCAAAACTGTAATCTGAAATCATCATTTAGTTATAACCTCATAGAAAATACATTTTTACAATTTGAGTTAAGGAGTTTTTTCAAAGGCAGTACTATTTTTATGCACAAATCTAAGTTTCAAGTCATAAAAGCCTTAGCTGGCTTTTATAAAAATGAATTGAATAAAACGTTGATAAAAAGATGCCAGGCTCATGAAACTCTGGACCAAGTTTGAGGATGTTTTATAAAGGCAACATAACAATTTAACTCTCTAAATAAGTTTATGGTTAGCTACTAATAAGACTGCATCTGATGATTTAACAGGCCGAATCCTTTTAACCGCAGAACCTCAACAATAATTTTTGCAACATTAGTAAAGATAAAGTAGTAACGTTGTAAATATTCTTACCTCCACTGTCTGTTCTTCACGCAAAAGATAGTCTGGAATAACAAATCGAAACGTTTCATTTACAACCGCAGTCGGCTTGTGTTTTACCAAGGTCGAATATTTCTGTTTCTTCTCCAGCCAAGGACAGTTCACAGTGACAAAGGGTTCTGAGAAGATTGACACAGAATTAGTACCTTAATATGTTAATACATGGACCGAAATGTACTAAATCTGTCAAAAAATCTTTTAAGAACCATTGGACTGGAGAAGTCTATAAACGAAAGTGTGAATACAGCTTCTGAAATTAATGTGTTATGAAAAGGATAAATAAACACTTACTACTTCCGCTGAACCATCCAAACTTGAGATCTTTGTGTTCAATTATTTTCACGCTTAAGACGGTCCTCGGTTTCCAATTATTCTAAAGGTAAAAAAATAGGTCAAAACATCATAGAACATGATATAACCAATAGGAAACTGTAGGCATGGTTGTTCGAAGACCAGTTATTAAAAGAAGAAAAAAAATCATGGAGTTTCTGACAAATCTTTTACTCAATGACCGCATTAAAAGTAATTGATTGTCTTTTTTTCAAATAATGGTTGGGTATACGAAGTAAAGGTATAAATAAGTATTGCACCTGTATTTCTGACATCCTGTTGTTCAAGGTGCTTTGCAAAAAAAGGTGAACTAAATGTATTTGAAAAGAGCAATACCTGGTAAAAAGCTATAAAAATTTCAATCATTTCCACACAAAAATCAACCGATACTAACAACTTGGTCTGAGGTTACAACATACTCAACTTGTACGTGTATACGTGTAAATTTGTACTTTCTGGGCCAAATGCAGAAACCTGGATTATCGTTGAACCTGGGATTATTTCTGTCACGGTCTGTTGATCCGTGTGCAGAAACTCGGTTAATTAGTGGTGTTAACTGCCCCGCTTATGCGGCTGCGTAAATTTTAGGGGTAAATTTAAACGTACTGCCGCGGCTCTAGGGGCCAAATGCACAGACAGAGACGGGGATTATCTCTAGTCCCGGTCAAGTTTAACAGTCAACGTTAGCAAGAGTGTTTTTTTGTGTGCAGCAGCCCTTACATCACAGATGTTTCCCTTGGAAAACAACTTTGACTGTGACGCAGAGGTCACCCCTAAAACCGCTGAGCCGGGCCTGCAATCGACTGAGCCTCAATTGATGCTAAGCTGTGACTAGAGATAATCCCCGTATCTGCATTCGGCCCTCCAACTCGTTAGTCTGAGCGTTTACGTATAAAAGGTGTTTATTTCAATATCCCATACAAAACTTGTCATTCTACCGCAAAGAATCCTTTTATTTTTTTTCTCTTCGGTAGATTTCGAACACGTAATTTAAATTTCTTTCACACTCTTAACCCGCATCCCTAAGTTTGTTGATCCCAAACCTGGTAAACGTATCCTTTGAGCCAAATTTATCCCCTGGTTAAGAACCTCTGTTTTACGGCAACAAAGCACCACAGTTGATGCTATGCTGTGGGCATGTTAATATGGTCCAGTAACCTGGCTACACTACGATTGCAAATTAACAAGCTGTCTTCTAACTCTGTTTACTGCGGCAAATACTAACTGGACTGTGGGTTTACAGTTAGGCCGGTTGCTTGCGTTTAATAGTAGGAGACGAAAACATGCAACGCCTACTAAACATGTGGCCGAACGATTGAAAAATAAACAATTGAACAAAACCAACCGGGCATGAATAGGCTGATCACGCAAGCCAACATAAGTAACGTGTGAGCTAAAGGTATAATATCGAAATTCCTATAGTATCAAAAGTTATTTGTTATAACAGATGCCTACTGACATATTACTTCATAGCCGGCAAAGCGCTTCCCATTACAAATATGACTCAAGAAAACAGGAAATGTTTACTACCTTCTGTGATTTAATTTAAGATTCATCTTCTTAATCAGATAGCTATCAATCATAACTTGTATTGTTTGCTATGCATCAATACAAGGTGCAACAGAAAGCAATTCAGAATGCTACACGATAATGGTCTTTCAATATGTGTAGCGTACAAGACCTTGATTAAACAGGATGCACAAGACCGAACAAATTCACAGGTTAAGAATCAAGCAATCATTTTTGGGTTACCTGAACTTAAAACACGATAAGGAGGACAACCATTCTTTGTTTAACTAAAAACAACACTATTTCGACCTATGAGGTCTCATCAGTGCAGCTGGTGACAGAACACAGCCCACATTGGCTAGTTTAGCCATCCAACGGCATTCCAGTTTGTTGGGAGTATATAAACAGGCTAATCCAGGCCTTCCCTATTTTGTTCAATGCCACAACTGGGCAAAACCATAAAAGAAACCAAATCGATGTCGGCTTGATGCTTTCACAAATTTTGTTTGATGCTGGATTTGTCAAAAACTGACGGCCATGTTTTTTCAAAAAAATGTAAACATCCTTAACTTGAAACTTTTTTGTCATAAATATTACTGAAAAATGCCCAAAACTGAAATTGTTGATCAATCATTGTCTAAAATACTGTATTTCTCCAAAACGGAATAAAAATTGTCTTTGAATCCAGTTTAAACCATTAGGGAATTTCGACGATATGAATAAGGCCGTTTTAAAGTGAAATATTACTTTAAAAAACACAAACTTCAACAAAAGTTTTGTCCACACAATATTAAAAATATGAGTACCGAAATATGTTTTTTCGAAAATGAGTGAAAATTCCAGTTTGAAAGTTAGAAAGGTCAAAGCCAGTTAATATTTCTGATTGATGCCCCTGTAACGTTTCTAGGTAGCCTTTTGGTCTAAATTAACTATTTGAGCTATAAAACGCCACCTAATTTGGAGTATACTCTTACGTTAATATAGATTATATTATCTAGTTCAGGGGTTCTTAACCTGGGGTGCACGCACCCCCAAGGGGTGCGAGAACTGTTCCTAGGGGGTGCGGGGATGCTAAATCATTAAGATTGGTTAGGTCTATTCTATTTAAGCAATTACAGAAAGGCGGGCGAAAATTGGTTAGTGATATGAAAGGGGGTGCGAAAATTGGTTGGTGATTTGAAAGGGGTGCAGCAAGGAAAAAAGGTTAAGAACCACTGATCTAGTTTATTCTATTATTGCGTGAGTTCATAATTCGCTTATTGCTTTTGTGTAAGAACTAACTTTTAGTTAGAGTTAAATTACTTTATGAAGATAAAACCTGTCTATAAACCAAAGCTAGTTCCACTCCACCAAGTGATTTTAATAAAAGAAAACACACAAACGATTATAATACACCAGACACAATGCTAAGACATTCAACTGCCAAACCTACAGTAATCTGGTACTCAGAACTGCATTCAACAAGCGTACAACTTCACAGGCAGCAACAGGGCAATCAGTCCAGCATACACGCTGGACGACTGCCCGAGGATAACACTCTCCATTTCGTAACGAAAGGAACCGTATAAATACTATGTCGTAGGTATGCGAACGCAAGAAAGGGCGATTACATGAAAAGCGCCCAAACAAGAGAATGATGAAAGTTACACAATTAAACAGATTTAGTGGGCTTTTGTTCATTTGAAACACAACAATTTGTAGCTTAATTTGCCAACGTTTACGTCACAGAGATTTCTCCCGAGTGTACAGCGTACCTGTCCCGAGGAGAAATTCCCCCAAAAACCCAACACCCACCAAATCGAAAACAAACAGACTTTAGTAGTAAAGGGTTCAGAAGATGACGGATAGATCTCATATTCGTTTGTAATAGAAAAGTTTCGTGCAAACGTGGTTAAGATCTTCTGAATACAAAGATTGGAAACGAAAGCGCACGTCACTTATAGTCCCCATGTGCGTCGCGTCATCACGTTTTGTTTGAAATGCGGAAATGCTGAGTCATCATTAGCATGCACACTCACAATGACACTTTTGCCTGTCAGTATTTTTTTATTCTTTATGACGTGACTTTTGACATGTGTGCGTTTGAGATAGTTTGCATTTTGAAACAATTAAATCCACATGAAATTATTTAGATACACCATATCATTTTACAACTTTATCTAGGAAATACATGTAAAATTAGCAAGAACATCTTATATCCCCGCCGCATTATTCTGTAGTTTTGTTGGTATTTTTTTTATGTAAAAAAGACCTGAAATCTTGTAACAAACGTTGACTTTTGTAATTTTGTTCCAACTATGTTAAACAGTGTTTTTCTAAACTTGAATAACTAAGCGGTTTACTTATTTACCGCACAGTCTGCTATTCAAACTATTTTCCCACTGTATTTGAGCTTTGAAATGTGAAATTACGTTTGTTAGGTTCAACTAATACCAACAGTCAAGTTGAGAAACTATAGTTTCTTTTTGATATATCAAAAAGCTGCCCATTGATACAAAGGGGGAAAACGTGTGTATAAAGTTTTGAATTTACTGCAGTGTTAAATAACGAAGAAATATGGAAAGATTAATTATTGTAAGCCCATTTTGGGTGATTTTTTATAGTTGGTTACAAGCAGTTTGACCCAAATTACCCTCGAAACTATTTGACGTATTGTTGTCACCAACCGGTTGTAGGTATCTTTCGTAGTAGCTGTGATGTCACTCTGACTCATGGGTTTGTTTTCTTACGTCAGCAGGTGGTTGCTTCGAAAACAGAGAACATGAATTGTCTTCTCTTCTTTATTTGAAGTAGAAAAACACTCAGTAATGTTATTACTCATTTTCACAAATGGTTTGTCTGTGATATAAAGCTCTAGCTTTGTTTTTAAAAAAGCTTAGATTTGTTTTTAAGGTTAGGTTACTGAGTCAAAAAAGTGGGTAAAGTGAGAAAGTCGTAAATGTAGTGAGAGGAAAAGTGAAAATGTGCAGATTATAGCAACAGAAAATGCATTAGAAAGGATTGGATTGCAAAAATTATCACAGTAGACTACGTAGGTACAGTTACGCGATTGCAATCCTATCCTTACATATCATCATGCTTACGGTAAGAAAGCATAACCACTGCATTGTCAGGAAATTTCAAGTGCTGTTATATTTTCATTCTTTGTGAAGAAACTGTAGGGGTTTCACGAAAGCTTAAATAATAACATAGGGGTGTAGCCTACCCTGTTGACAAAGGTAAATAATGACTAATTTTAAAAAGGTTAAAAACATATAAAGCCCAACTGATTACCCTTTTGCGCTCTAGCAGAACTCTGTGGTATTTTCTGTGTATCTGTTTCTATGATAGCAACCGTTACGTAGTACAGCTGTCGTGTTATTGTTTACAATCGAACAGTTAAGCAATGTATTGTTATGATTGCAAGTCTTAATGTGCTTGATATAATTACCAATTTGTGCAATAAACAAGGATGACCGTTTGAGAAAAAAGGTTGCAAGACTAGTTTTAACAATATATTGCGAATCTTGATTAACCGTAGAATCTACAATTTTAGAAACACTAGGTTAGCAAAATTGTTGACATTAAGGGTAAAAGTTATAGTACAAAGACAATAAACACTTACTGTTGCCATATTTAGAACAACTATGGACATGCAACAAAAGGATAGATGACAAAATGTGTAGGACTAATATAAACTAAGCCTTTGTAGTTTTTTATATTACTGTTATTGTTTTTAAACAATACAGTTTGAGTTAAAGAGCATGTCCGTTTTTGTCACATTTGTGCGCAGCTTCGATAACATTTCAACACATACTGGACAGATGGTACATATATTGCAATAAACTTTTCACTCGCAAGTCGCAACGCTTGTCGACGACAATAAGTTCCCCAAAGAAACCACTTTTTTAATCTCTTCCTATTGATTTAGCTCTATGGTTTTCCCCAACTTGCGTTTCAATTGTATGCACCACGTGGCGCGACGGGAAACTCATGGCAGGCCAGTAACTGATTAATTCATAGAGAAGGAAGTAATATCTTAAACACAGACCCCTTTGACTCAAGTGGGATATTTTGTGTTATGTGAAATGTTATATAATGCATACGGATATAGTTGGGAAGTAACAATTAGACGCTGACAGTCAGGTTTTCTTTGAACGCTGAGGTACAAATAAAAGGCGATATACGTATGAACTATGAAAGCATATTGTTGTAAAATAATTGGTGCAAAAGTGTAATGGAATCAGAAATGCAAGGTCGGATTTAAACTTAGGTTTAAATACAAAGAAACTTTAAGCTGCAGACAGGGCACTCTGTTTCGACGATGTGGTCTTATCAGTGCAGCTGGTGACGAGAGATCGACCGTATTAGCTATAGTGTAGCCATCCAACGGCACTCCAGTTTATTGGGAGTAACAATGAAAAAAAACATGGTCGAAACAGTATGCACTGTCTGCAGCTTATCATTTATTGGCTCTATGCTTTTACAATGAAACTTTATTTAATAAAAACTGGGTTGGTGCTGGGTTTTGGACATGTACTTTCGGATTCGGGCCCTAAAATCTGACCGGGACCGGTTTGTATCTTTTTTATTGAACCGATTAGAACAGTGGTTCCCAAACTTTTTCATTATTTTGTCAAACCGGTCCCTTTGCCATTATTTCGAGGGCTCGCGGTCCTTAAGCTGGAATGTGTATTTCAGAAAAACGAAAGTTGATTGCAGGATTTTCGCTAGTTATGCAAAATTGCCCATAATAATGATTTAAACACAGCTTGTGACATTACAGACAAGACAAAAAGCAGTACGATTGTGCGCGAACAATTGCATTTTTGATAGTTGTCATTTAATAAAGGCTATTGTTTAGCAATGGAGACAGTCGATTTCTCAATTCTCTTGATTTAAACTTATTCAGTGGCACAAACTGACGCTAAATAAGATTATAGAATTACTTTACCCGCTTCGCGGTCCCCCCAAAATTGCCTCACGGACCCCTAAAGGACCGCGGACCCCAGTTTGGGAACCGCTGGATTAGAAGGATTTAAAATTTAATTGCAGGTTGCACTAAACGTACTGAAATAATTGTTTACACTATTTGTAGTTATTACCTTAAACCAAAGATTTCCCATTTAAAAACCAGCAGACCAGCACGATGGCCGAACTCAAGGTATGCTTGGTATAGTCAACGGTCAAGTAGGCTACTTTAATTTTATTAGTTTAAACTGCGGCTATTTATTGCGAATGGGGTCGATGCACAACATTGATTCATATGGCCATAGTTGGGTCAATGGACGATCTACATATTTAGCAAAGCAAAATTGTAAGAAAAACCAAGTCATTTATTTTTTGTTGACCAACAAGCATGGGAAGTCGATTTTTTTTTGAATTCAAAATCGTTTAATCGGTTCCATGTTTTACAAACTTCGCTACACTTACTTCAGGGTGTGCAACCCGGTGCTATTTTTCTGCGACCTGACAATAGAGCGGCTAGAATCAGATACGAATTTTACTTGTCAACTCAATATAGGCATAATTGGTATGCAACAAAGTAAAATCGTCTTGTGTTACATAAAAGCGTCCAAATTATGGTAATTGTTTTTTTGCCACGAAGTGAAAAAGCTTGCGCACCCCTGCTTTACTTCATTAGGTTGAGCGAGAAATTCGCTACTGTTGTGCATGTTTGTGACAGTTGGCTTAACTAACACTTTTTACATTTATGTAGGGCTCTTTCCCAATGGAACCTAAAGTTATCCTGAGTGTACGAATAATAGAACATCGAAATATTTCACTGGGACGCTTTCACGATGCAGGTACAAAATTAACGTGATAGCAACAAAACAGCATAGAAATATAAACGATTTTTTGCTTGTAAAATACTACGCAAAGATGTTTAGGAATTTTCCTGACAACTAATATAAAAGTGTACATGTTCTTTTTGCATGTTGACCACAACAGAAAAATGTTAAGGTCAATGTAAATATTTTTCCCTGTTTTTGCCAACTACAATTCTTTCTAGTGCTGGACACACCCGACCCATACGTTACCGTTCAGTGCCCCTGGCTTGACAAGAAACATAAATACACGACGCCGGTTAAGGACAACCAGCCTACCGCAAAAGTGGAGGAAACGTTTCGTTTTATAATCCCTAAAGATAAACAACAAATACACAAACAACCAATAAAGGTGGTGTTTTCGTTGCGTTGCGACGTTCTTGCGTTACATTCTTTTTTCATTTGTTTATCGTGCACTGTACTACGCGCATTCGGTGTTATTTACCCTGATGAAGGCGACCTGCATAGGACGTCGAAACGTCGGAATAAAATTACATTTGCCAGAAGAGCTCTATAAACTTGGTACGCATAGATCTTCCTATTTTTACAAAACTGCTTATTAACCCAATTTTATGCCAAAAAACAAACAAATATTCGCTATACTCAATACGTTGTGACAAACCATGTAAAACACATATGTTTTGGGGTTCAGTTGTTATAATACCGCGGTGATTGTGTAAATTATGCCACAAATTTGCAGCAATATTCGGTATAAATTTGAACACAAATTATGTATTGTAGATTCATATCTACGACGACGATATTTTCTACGATGACGAAGTTGGAGAAATATCTTACGATGCAGCGAAATTGTGGATTGGTACAACTGTATTTAAAACATTTGTTCTGAAACACGTAAGTAAAATCTTTTTTCTGCTAAATCTGGGATTTTAGTGCAAACGAATAGTCTGAAGGTAATGTAGGTCAAACTGCTAAAAGGCACCCATTAAAATTTACCCGAAACGGGCTTACAATAATCTTTTCGTATTTGTTCATTATTTAACACTGCGGTAAAATCAAAATTTAAAACTTATGCATACGCCTTCTCCCCCCTTGTATACGGTGGACAGTATTTGATAGTTTCTTCACTTGACTATTGGTAACGGTTAAACTTAACAAACGTAATTTCACATGTCAAAACGCCAAAAAGCGTAGGATATTGTTAAAATAACAGACTGTGCGGCAAATAAGTAAACCGCTTAGTTATTCAAGCTCGGAAAAAACACTGTTTAACAAAGTTTTGACTGAAACGTAAAATCGTTTTTCTACAAAATTTGTGTTTCTAGTGCAAACAGATATTGCGTGAACCTGACATAAAGTGTTACAGGTGGTATAATTTTTCTTTCTCGCGTAGAAACATGGAGAAATCGATGTGGAAATCTCGAAATACGTTCAGTAAGTTCTTGAAATGATAATAATACCGACAGGAAGCAATTACACTGCGTTCGTTATCAGAGAACAGCCTGATTTTCGCTGGTCTGAAGACTTATGCGACGGTGAAAAAGAGTTCATGAGACTTAGAATGCCCAAAGTTAGAGACGGAATTCAAAAACTGCTAGGAGAACAATTGCAAGAATTCGAACGTGAACAGGTAAAAATTTAAAGCCAAAACGGACACCCATACCAATATTTTTCGAAGTTTTTTTCTGTAGCACCCGCCTAACGACTTGTTGATTTCACAGCGCTGGAGAAAACTCGATGACAGCCATGGCTCTTACAGATTATATTAACTCACTATTTCATGCTAGAATTGTCAATAATACGAAAACATTTCATCGCTCTGCCTATGTTAGAAGATTCAAGAGATATATGACCGAATTTCTTTTTTTGGTCAGATTTATGCCATCTACCCATTGTCATTTTTCACGGGGTTCGAACCCAGAACGCTTCCGGGGACGAATCCCGATCGAGGGTTTTCATGTCCGTATGTGGGTCAGGAGCGCCGGACCCGTTACTGCCCTTTTGTTTTTCAGTGCCCTATTTATTGTTGCAACCGACCCATTTCAATAACCACTGGGATATATCTACATCCGGCCTGTAACGATGTTCGTTTGCCTATTTATGTGATTTGCAGACCCCAGTGATATCAGTCGTTGGATCTGGTGGCGGTTACAGAGCCATTATTGGCATGAGTGGAGGCATGGCCGCTCTCAAAGACGCAGGAGTATTGGATACTTTGGCTTACGTTAGTGGCCTCTCCGGTTCCTCATGGTAAGACTTTGATTTTTTCAATTTTCTTCATTCGAAACATGCAATTAGGCTGGTCATTGGAACTTTATTGAAGTTTGCCTTTTGGAAACATATTGCAACCATTTCTGCAGGTACTTAAACAGCGCCTTTGCACATGACGGTGTAAGAAACGAAACACAAGATGAATACCATGAGTGGCTCAGACGTCAGATGAAACAAGATGCCTACGACGATCTTCTAGATCTTTCTACTTTTAGCCATTATGAGTAAGTCAAGGCTTTGATGAAATATCTCATTTTCGGGATGAAAAGTGACTAAACGTTTCACTTCATCCTTTTTTCACTTAGCAACTTGGCCAAGACGTTAGGTTAAAGGCACAAAAGTATTTTTATTTAGACCAAATCTTGTAGGCTACAGAAAGGTAAAAAAGTATAAGAGAATAAGTAACCAGAAGTAACTCAACGGTGTTGCATTGACGTACATTTTTTTATCGCTGTCAATGCAGAAAGAATTTTCACTCGGTCAAGAAAGTCTACAAACAACCAACATCTTTTGTTGATTATTTCGGCTATGTGGTCGGAAACAAATTGCTGGACGAGGTGGGTGAAGCCAAAGATTAAATTTATGAGATAAAACTGGAGTAGATAATGGTAGTACGGAAACAATAACTATTGGCCGTTTACTAAAGCTTTTCTCTCAACTGGAATTTGACAACCAACAATGAATTTTTACAAATCAGGCACGAAATTATCCCCGAACCGCACCTATAAAACCTTGCCCTACTTGTTACTCTGTAGCAATATACAAAAATATTATATATTGCTTGCCTTACTGTAATACAATGTAAATTTACTTTCCAAGTGCTGTAAGGTTTGCAAAGACGCAATTCGCCGTTTCCACAAATTATGCTTAGCCGAACCAACCCGCCAAAAACCCAGAGTTTAAAAACATGTCATCGCTGAAAAACGATCTTAAATTTTGCTTATTTTCATGTGACTTTCTGTAATCAAACAATACAAGCCCAAATTGACACCAGATCATTGTCGCAGAAAATGCACAAAACGATGACTGGCCTTAGAGAAACCATCTCGGGGGTAAACGTCCCTTATCCTATATTCACTGCTGTTCATGCAAAGGACAAGGAGCCAACCCACGAATTTTACGGTCAGTTGCTTTTTATATGCCTGTGTACATATAAAATTTACTGTAAAACAAAACTCGCTGATCTTAACAATCAAATTTGCAAATGTCAAATATTAAACATGAAAAAAATAACAAGTGAAGAACTGTTCTATTTAAAACTATATGTGATCTAAAATAACCAAGACAAAACATCAACAAAGGTTGTCATAAGCCCTTGCATCAATTGCAACAAATAAACGCAAACTGAGGTGACAACAGTAACTCATGTTGCTCTGCATTACAACAAGATATAGCTGGCACCACATTTACTTCATTTATAACACGGAGCCAAAAATTATGAATATTTCAACAAAGTTCGAGTCGAGAACACACCGCACGAGATCTCTATGCCGAGGTTTGGTGTCAACATCGCAACTGAACAATTCGGTTCACACTGGGACGAAGGTGTCATCACAAGGGAATGCCCCGAATTTCCACTGCACTATTACATAGGAAGTTGCGGCTGTGCCTTCTCTATTTTACTGAGAACGATGGTGGATTTCGGCACCGAAGAAAACCCAGAGTTTGTCCATTTAGTCGGTAAGAAAAATTGTGAAATAGCCTCAAGAAAAGCAATAAGGTAACCAAGTCAACCAGATGATATAAACTAGATGTTTTTGTTTATATATTTTACAGATGAATTACGTCATCATGGGACGCGCTCCCCAGCTATCGCTTTGGTAAGTACAGACCGCTATACCACAATAAGTATCGCTTATTTCAGAAGAGAAAAATTAATTTAACAATGAAAATCCTAAAAAAACGATATTACCCTTTGTATTTAATTTATGCCTTTTTTATCACTATAAAATAGCTACGGTTCTATTTGAATAAGGAAGTATGCTTTTAAGGCAGTGGCAAATCGCAGACGAATGAGACCAACTATGATCAGACGACAATCAACAATAGACGAGGACGCAACGTCGCTTCTTCCCAAGGGACTGCTCAACGATATCAGGTCAAAATTTTTCTTTAAAAAAAAAATATGTCCAATGTAAAGCTGCACGGAGCTAGTCATTTGTTGGTTTAATACTTTTACAAGTCCAGTGTATATTGCAACACCATACACGGATATGTACATAAGTTTAATTCGAATATTACGGCCCCAGAAAACGGGAAAACCGAAATCATTACAACAATAAAGCTTTTTTACGTGTGTTTGGTCGTTATGCTTCTCATTAAACGTTTTTTGGCCTTTTTGAAGACCCAATGTGGTCAAGTTGCTGATTGGTTATTAAAATTATAAACAAGTATTACACACGTAATTGACCCGCTGGCCATAGGTTGCCGACTCCTACACTCAGCATGCTTATTGCTTGGGATTTTGACAATCTTTACACGGTCCAATGTAAAAGCAAAACAATAAGTAGCGTGCAACTTGCAAACTTTTTTATAGGAACTCGGAATTGTTTGAAGACCGAAACTTTCTTATTGACCGAACAGCGATTGTAACAAACTTTGCTCACAACCTTCCTGCGCTGCCTGAAGTTTATCCCAAAAAACAAGATGTTGGACACAAATCAGGTATGAAACTCCAAGCATACAGATGCAACGATTTTAGTGAATCGCAAATTGTTAAAAACAAAATCCTAAACCGTTTCATAGCATTACTGGAGCAAATATTGCAAGTGAGCGCGAAACTATAGGCAAATCGGAGATCCTATTAACCAATATTATCCATATTTCAATTTTGACGACAACCGCAGCAAAA
This sequence comes from Phallusia mammillata, assembly GCF_965637545.1. Classification (NCBI taxonomy): domain Eukaryota; kingdom Metazoa; phylum Chordata; class Ascidiacea; order Phlebobranchia; family Ascidiidae; genus Phallusia; species Phallusia mammillata. The sequence goes on along the minus strand of NC_137252.1, from coordinate 31,205,508 downwards.
CACGGTTTAAAATTTGACCTAATTCACTTCTTTATTGTTCCAAATGTAAAGTACTGAACCGTCTTACAATTTTTAAATTTAGCAGTCCAATTTAAAAGTCAGCGTATCTTAAAGCCTGTCTTAGTTAGAATTACCTGATAAGCCTAAAGCCTCAACGTTAAGGATGTCTTCGATTAAATATCTCATTCAACTTGTGTATCATCCATTTATTTCCAGATTTCCACAAAGCGATATTGGAGCGAATGGGCCACAGGACCAAACAAGCAATCGACACTGAAGAAGAAGAAATATCAATTTGTGATGCGGGTTGGTGTTTTAACGTGACAAGAACAACGCTAAAGTTCATTAATGTTTTTCCCTATTTGTTTCTAGGTATTGTGAAAAACGTAAGCGTGGAATGCATGCTTCGAGATTCACGAAGGTCTGACCTCATAATCGTGTTCGATATGAATCATTACCTCAACGATGAATACTTTGATTACATGGTAAAGGTGGAATATTTCATTGGCTTACAATACGAACTGTTTCTGTTGACTTAAAAATCACTCTATTGCCCGTTTGGTGTATAATTTGACTTTTTTTGTTTTACATTACTTTGGTCTTCGAATGTGTTAGTGAAAAATTTGTTTCTACATGAACAAACTTGCAAATGCAAAATATATTTATGTCTACCTCTATTCGGACTTGTGCTTTTGATCCTACCAAAAAGAAAGCAATTTCAAACAATAATTGCAGTTTATGGCTGGTTCCATCTTGCTTAAACCACTCGTTTTTTCTTCGAAATAACTTTAGACCTAATACATATTGGTAACGGGTTGTGGTACAGTAAATATCAAAACGCCATGCTTTGCTGTAAAAGAAACGCTTTAAACCAGTGGTTCTCAAACTCGGTTTTCGGGGCCGCGTGCGGCTCCCAACTACTTATTTTGCGGCTCGCACCAGACCTCAGAAAACCCCCAAACATTGCTATTTTAGCTTTCAAGGTAACAATCTTTAGTGATTTCTTAAGATTTCGTTTTTTTTGCGGCTCCCTACACACTTAAAAAATACCATTTGGCCCCGACAATAAAAACGTTTGAGAACCACTGCTTTAAACCAACCTACTACAACTAGAGATAAAAAATAATACCAACAAACCAAAACATTCTTTCCATTTTCCGCTACAGCCGATCCTCCAATCAGCGGAGCACGCGTGGCGTGACGGGCTTCCTTTTCCACCAATCAACGTCAAGGAACTGGTTAATTCCCCTCCAAAAGAGTTTCTGGTGTTTGAAAGTGACAGCGATGATTGCCCAACAGTGTTGTGGTTTACTCTGTGCAACAAAAGCTTTAAAAACCTTAAAAACTATAAGCCAAAGCGACCATTTGACGGTAAGAATATTTATACTTATTCAAAGCTATATAATAGATTTTTCTACCAAAGTACATAGTATAATTTGATCTTTACGCTCAAATTATTTTATCATCCCCGTGATACAGGGGCAAAGTAGTTTAAAGCATTTAACCTGATAATAGTATACTGCCCGGTAACGAACTCCTCGCGGACCGGCGGTTGCCGACCACTGCTTCAAAACACTTGTAGTGGCTATAACCAATGATAGACAAAATCTTCGAACAAAAGCAATCTGTCAAGGTAAAGAAATACTAATTTCGCCTTAATGGCATCTTAAGTTCCCGGAAATTGAAATAAATGCACACTGATGTATAGATGAGCGTTAGTCCAATCACGGTAAAAATAAATGATTTGATTAAACTTATTTATTTTTCAGCATCTAAAAACGATGGTCGACCCTTCAATGATTTTCCAGTGTTCAGCAAAGATGGGAACTACAGCACTTACAAATTTAACAACACCGGTCTTCAGTTTGACCAGCTTCATCAACTGATGTATCACAATGTTACATCACACATTGAGGTATATGCACGTATACCATTCGAGTTAAATGGCCACAAGCGGTTTAAATTTGCAACCTTGCTTAAACAAACCGTCTTTTTGTAAAAAGCAAAGTTTGTGTTAGGGCTAAGTTTAGTAACGAAATATAGGAAACATTGGATCATTTAAACCAACTTGGTTTGGTTATTAATTATCTTGTCTCAGCTGGTTGGGAATAGGAAAGGTTGTGTGGGCCACAATGATATGGCTGAAAAACGTGCGGTGGCCACAGAAAAAATTTGCCATTTTTCTTGGGTTAAATCACCTAAAATTCCGGCTAAACGATTATCGAGTTTTTTCTTTCTTTGGTCTAAGTGTACAAAGCTAAGCAAACCGGTTTGTAAACTGTGGAGGAATAATTTGGTCGGTGCAAACTCCACTGGTCGTTTTCTAGTAAAAAAAACTTCAAAAACATAATCTGCACCCTTTAACATTCAAAAAAGGATGTTTTTCGTTTATAGGACATAAAGAAGCACATCGCTCAAGCAGTAGAACGAAGAAAAATGCGTTTACAGAACGGAAACGCCTAAATAAATTCGAATCTATAGCTGGAAAATAAAACAAATGACCTCAAACACAAAATCTATACCCTGAAGAGACCCTGGACTTAATATAATAGACTGTTGTAAATACACCTGTAGGTACATTGCATTAAAGACGATCCTTTGGAACGTGTTGTCCACTGTAGCCCATCATACTGTATACCGTTATATAATACTTTTTTATTCCATTGTGCAATGTTTTACATATAAAGGTGTTGGGTACGATTCTATTTTTTGACAATAAAGCACTTACTGGAATGCAGAAACTGGAATGATACGTCGACTCTATAAGAGAATAGAAACTGTAAACATACGTACCAGGACCATGAGTTTGACGACCCTGTTGCGTATTTTAAAGTATTTAATACAAAAGCGTCTTTGAGTGAGACAATTCCTCCACTTATATCAACAATGGCTGTGTAACCGCCGCTAGATCCAACACCTGATATTTTGCAAGTCTGTAAAACACATAACTACCTTAAATTGATATGGTTTGAGTAAATGGTGGTATGATAACTTGAACCAGTGTAACCAGGATCATACCACTATACGGTTAAAATCAGGCGATTTTTCTTCTAAACTCAGGTGCAGTGCGTCTTTGACTTTGGGTTTTAAACATGGACCTCTATTGGTTGATTATTTCTTAGCTGTTTCTTTGCATCAATTATTGAAAGATTCCGTTAACTTTGAAAGTGAAACTATTGTTATTCACCAACGTTAAATATTCCCCTTTATTTTCAACGGACAATGCACATTGTTGTATGGATTCGGGGTATCAGGCTTTTTACCATTTTTTAAAATATTAATTGCATACACTTTAAATTGATTTATTGCTTGATTTTTACAATGATTGCCCTTCGTGCGACTGTTCGTGAGAAAGTTAGCCTACAACCTAGTAGCCTAAAAGGTTATAAACATGTAGGCTTAAGAAAGGTTTAAACACATCTGTGTGATAAAAATATTTCTACACCTGATAAAATTGCTACAAAACTTCTGTATGAACGATCCTTTCTATAATACGATGTTGTAAATTAAAACAGTTGCAAATTACTCAAACAAACTGGCGAATATAAGAGTCGCCAGACGTATTGGGCTATGTGATATGTTGTAGAACGTTTCGAAAAACAATGAAATATTGCTCAAGGAGGACCTCTGTCACAATGCACCTTTGAAGTATCGAAACTGCCTTGTAAATGTTGTCAACACTTTTTTACCCTTTGTCATGACCGACATATTTTTATTACCGTATCCCTATGGCAGTTCAATACAAAGTTGTAGGTTAGGCCGTTTTTTCGCGAACATATTCCGGGCTGTAGTTGCAAAAGGAGGCCTAATACAAACTAGACTTATCACTAGGCCAAATATATGTCGTAGTTTTACCTAGTTAATTTATGTTTCGGGCCTAATTAGGGTTTTATTTGAACAAAATGTCGGTTCCGGACTATTTTGGAATTCGGACCCAGTTTTAGCCGCACTTACTCAGGTTCACTAATTACTTTAAGGTGAGCATACTCTACAAATCTAACAAAAACAGGCTCAAAATATTGCAGTATTCGGACGTATACATTGCACTTTTAACGCCTCAATATAGTACAGACTATTCGGTTTGCTGAATCGGCCATATTTACAAGATTCGGTTTCGACCGATGATTTGTTGCCTCCGGCCGAAACCGAATCTTGTAAAAATGGCCGATTTTACAAACACAATTTCAAAGCGTAAAACGTGTCTTTTCTGCTTATAAGATACCACAAACACTTTCAAACTACGCCATAACTAATTTGCGTCAACTATTATGATTTTAAAAATATTATCGTTTTTTCCACTTTAGATAATAAGTAAGTAATCCGTTAGCCGGCTGGCAACATTAACACGCAAAGAACGAAAACTAAAATGATCTTGAAAAACAACTTATCTGTTGTGTAACACGACTGTTTACCTTGGAAAATAGCTATGTTTTTATGTCATGACGGACCGTTCGACTTCGCATGACGCCACAAATGATTGGGCTGAATTTATTCTGCAAAGCTGCCACACTATTCTGTTTCAGCAGACCCAAATTAAGTAGATTCGGTGCATCTCTACTCTACTCTAGTCCAAATGGTTAGGCCATCGCTTTAACACCGTTTATTCTATATATATCTAGACTGGTGGTAACCTTTGCTTTAGCTCAGAAGAAACGGAATGCCTTTTTTTTCTAAACTGTTAGTTCTTGGCATTGTTTAGACCTGTCCGGCTAAGCATTTGCCTAAAAGAGAACTCCATTGTGGTAACTGGGATAAGTGTTCATTAAAAGGAAGTCAGCGCATACAGCAAACAAATATATCTGGGTAAGAAATAAATAATACAGTCTAAGCTTAAAGCAAATAAAACGTTTTTCTCCAGGAATTCAAGTACATTATTTTACGACTTGGTACGCGATGGAAACAGTTGGTTTGTTGGATAGATTGAGTAATTTTGTAACACGTAACTTTTGAGAAAGAGAAACTGGAAATAGCGTACATATTAGCTGCTTATGATTGGATGCAAAAAAGTATATACTGCACAGCCCGGCAATAATAGTTTTATCAAAAAGGTGGAGTACGTAAGCTATTTTTCACTTTACTTTCAAAACAAAAATGTGATTAAAGTAAAAAATACAGCAAATCTCGTAATTTTGGCAGTGCATTAAGCAAGTCTAAACAATTAGGTGAAACCAATATGCTGAAGGTAGTTGCAATGCGCTACATGTAAACTGAATGTAGAAAAACAGCATATACTTTCAATTTTGGTAAATCTTTTTCATTTAAAGCAGGGGTTCTTAAACTGGGGGGCGTGAAGGGTTCGCAAGGGGGGCGCAGCACAATCTGGCTGCAAAGTTTTCACTTGCAAACAATTGTAAATTAATGCATTGGAATTATGTCGGCACTGATTTCGAACTTTTTGTTTAAAGTAAACGCTTCATTACTCTGAAATGGATGTCCAGTTGTACTAACATAACTTTTCTACACTGCGGGCCGGATACGTTCGCGCGTGCCGCATAGTTTACATGCCCTAGTGCCGTCTTCTCAAGCTTAGCACACGAGACTATTTTTATAGGGGCGCCAAGATTATTTTTTTTGGTCTTTTTAAAACATCTCACAGGGGTCCAAATTATTTTCCTTGCTTTTTCAAATACCCCAATACATACAAAACACGATCTTAAAAGTTTTATTCCTAAGTTCAAATGATTTATTTTTTTATAGACATTTCAAATATGGCTTTTTTCTATGTAGCCAATGCTAAAATAGTCTTATTTTTTACCAAACCAATCAATTCTAAAATAAACAAAAACCATACACCAAACAAAAAACCAGAAGTTTATTGTTCAGTCAACAAAATTAAACAATGATATTGCACATAAAAGTCACCGTTTGTAACTTTGAAGCGTATGATACAGCTCAGAGCAATACCCAGGTTTTTGTTGCATTGAATTCAGCAACATTTACCCCTTTGCAACGCTTGAGTTGCTCCGCGCCGCCCCGTTGCTCCTCTCCATTGCTCCGCGGTAGCCACGCTGGCGCAACTTATACCTCCAAGGGAGGCATTTGGACTTGTAAACGCGGTCGCAAACCGAGGACCTCCCAGGGAGGTATTTGGACCTCAAAGGGTTGTTAAATTGTATAGTTAGTCTCATCTTACAAGGAATGTTTGTATATTACGTCACAAGTAACACAATAAGGCAATTGTTTGAGCACAATCAACACTTTTTGTTTTGTCTGTGACGTAATAAACTGGCTTTGGATCAATCCTGGGCGTTGCAATCCTATAAAAGTCGGTAATATTAATTTTACATGTCGTAACAGTAAACTTTCGTAAGGAGTAGATTAATTTGTGACAGTAACAAAGTTATCAATACGTTTTGGCAAACCTAAAAAATGGGATCGCGGGCCGTAGTTTGGTGACCCCTGTACTATATAGTCGGCTACACATTTTTTATTCGTTCGCAATTTCGCATTAGAGATTGCCTTTGCTTTGAGTGAATCAACATTTTCTGGGCAACATATGCGTAGTTTACAAGAATACTGGCACTGTGGCTCTGTGCGCGCACTTTTTTTCGCAACTTATCAGTGTTGAAATGGCTTTTTCTAACGATTGGATCTAACTTAGCAGTAGCTTAAGGCGGACCTACGATGTATGTTGTTTTGAAAAAAAACAAGACAAGCATCATCAGTGCTAACGGTTTTTAGGGGGGCGTGAGAATAAATAAATAGTGTCAAGTGGGGCACGGCCGAAAAAGTTTAAGAACCCCTGATTTAAAGTAATGACATACATTTTTTATTACGTTTAAATTTATAAAACTGCTAAAGCAGGTTCATTGCACGACATTAATATGTTCATTGCACGATAATAATTACTACAAAGGAAATCTAGTATTCTTTGTATAGATGCTAGATAACATGTAATAAATTGTAAGTGCTTCACGCTGATTCGACTAAGTATAGAAAGTATATGGCTGGGAAAATAATAATGCTGCATGACATGAATGCTTTACAATCACCAGAGGCAATATTAAGCACTCTTCCACAAGTTGAAAACAGAACCTACCTGGCACACCATTAACAATTATTTATGACCGGAGGATAGAAGGTACAGTTTCAGTCCAAAACTTATATGTAGACTCGAGAACATTTGAGCCTACTTCATACGGATGTTTCAAAACTAGATGCTGTTTGCTTGCAGCATCGTACAATGGCCAGACCACATTCTCGCTACCGTCGGGGCTGTTTGGATCTCTGGGGAAAAATTTAGACAAATTTAGGCGTGTTTGGGTCAGATCAAAGTGTTTGCGAACTTGAGTTGACAGGAGTTTCATCAAAATGGTATGATCAGCAAAAGCTTTCATTAGTACAAAAAATACTTGTACCACAGTTACTTTTATTGGCGTTAATTAGATTTATGACTCTATCAAACATGGCCTATTTTGTGGATAGGAGGGTTATATTTTTCACGGGCTTTGAACCCACGACGCTCCCGAGGACGAATCCCGATCAAGATGTGTTATGTCATTATATGGATGAGGCGCCCTGGACCAGACAAAGGTTGTGACCCTTGACAAAAACTCCGAATGGTAAAGTTTGGTAATCCTTGGGTTACATGTAACAAACGGTGCTCCTTTATCCCGAGCTGAGACTTTATTTGTAGTTCAAGTCAGAGCTGCAAGTCGGACCGGGCTTTTTTAGCAAACGGCCTTGATTTGAGTCTGACTTACCTCATTCCCAACAGCCCAGAAACGTCTTGTTTAGGCCATTGCCTATTATTGTCCATTGTGTATGTATTTTTTATTATAGGCCTGTCAATCAAACTTTCGGGCCTAAACGGGATAGTCAAAAACGCTACAGGTTCACACCGGGCTTATACTTTCGGGATTGGGCTCAAATTTCGGACCCGCTTACAATTCTGGTTCCATTTTGTTAACAAACCTACCTACACACCAAATAGACCTACCCGGTTTCAGCAAACCGACATAGACTCTTCATCCATCTTCCGCTTAACTGCTTTTCCTCTTCGCTGTAGCGACATTCCGTACTTACTTGATGCGTGATAAAAGGATACCCGAACGAAAACATAACATCATCCGAATGGTCTGCCTCACAAAACTCGGGCTTTTTTGTTACCTTCGATGAATATGCTGAGTCATGGTGCATACGAATCGACTGAGTCATGTAGTAGAGGTAGGTGGGATTACCGGCATCTGAAATGTATTGTATATAGTATTTTGTTCCTTGACACATTACGTGGCACGAAAAAACACACGACACAGCTTCAAAAACCTAGCGTTTGCAAATACGCTGAAATAAAACTAAGAGGGAGACAATAATGTTTTTCGTTGTGTTGTGACGTTCTTGCGTTTCATTCTTTTTTCCTTTGTTTATCGTGCACTGTACTAGTCGCTTTCGGTGTTATTTGCCCTGATGAAGGCGACCTGTATAGGACGTCGAAACGTCGCATTAAAAATACATTAGAAGAGCTCTATAAACTTGGGAGAGAATAATGTTAAAAAACGCAGGAGTTGTACCTGGTTAAGAGAAAGGGGTCTAAGACGGTTTAGAATCTCGCTGTAGAAACAAATGGCGTGACTGGATTTGACAATATTAATAGATTCAAGCCGGTTAAATAATGTAGTGATATTCACTGATCGTTATTTAGTTTGAAATATTTTACAGTGAGTAGCGGGACCCTACATAGCTAATGTTGATTAATATTCAATATGGAAAAATGGTGATGGATGAATGTTTCATATGACTAAACCCGCTCAAGGCCCTACCTGAGTATGCCGTAGCCATCGTAATAGAAGGCACAATAAAGTTCTGATCGGCCATTAGACTTGCGACTATTCTACTCCATTTGTATTTGTCGTCTTTCACCTCCTTGCCGTAAAACTCAACCACAGCATTGGTCAGAGCTTCCACTTTGGGCGCCTGGAAATGTACAAAGTAGATTGTATTATTGGTTGCACGACAAAAATTGTTTTAAAATGCCGTGACAAAATACTGCGCAACATTATAGTGCACATTTGAATCGAGCTCAATGCAGTCAAACGCGATATTTGATTTTCAATTGTTCCATGCTCTAAACCCGCCTGAAAAGTGTCGGTTAATACCGAACATTTCGTGGTGATGCTTATGTTCGTTTAATTTCATCCAAAATTAAACCGAAATATTCGGCCGCAATACGGTATGTTGGCTCATGCACAGTTACAAAAAGTTTAAACAATGTTTCGTAGTATGAAATGTTAAACAAAGATAAAGTTCAGTTCTTACCGGAACACCCATACCCAGCATAGCCATAATAGTGTAAATTGCGACTTGCTTATCAAGGCCCTCCTTAAATCCAGGCGGAAATGATTGAGCTAGCAACGCACAACCTTCACTGTTATTAAACCCAATAATGTAAGGAACAGGATTGAATAGTTTTTCCTGGACTAGATCTTCGCTCGGTTTCGGCATAAATTTGCCATCCACAGTTGGCATAAACATTGTAGTGAAGGGCTAAACAACAAATTGCATATTTGTTATCGGTATATTCCGTTTAATTGCATGGAGATTTCAAAGCCTTTGGCTTATTAGGAAAAAAAAACATTAGTTTTATGAAAGATGGTATTATCCAAAACCCTTACATTTGCTTTTAGAGCAGCCACCAACTTTGACGATTCAAGTGATTTTAACTCTTTCAGGATTTCGTCAGGTTCTGTTGCTGTTATTTTCAGTTCATCAAGGAATGTTTTACGTTGCATTGACTGGTCAACAAGCATCGTCGCTGCAAAAAACGACTGTGGTTTACTGATTAAACTGTCATGTAGAAAGAAGATCATTACTGTATTGTAATGTTTGGAGCGGTTGGCAGCTTATATTCGATTTGGAAACTAGCAGAAATCTAGTACATTGGGATAAGTCAAACTGCAACCGTTTTCTTGAAATTCTCGGAAGATTGAAATCTTCAACGTATAACATAGGGCAGGGGTCGGCAACCTGTTTTGCACTGCGGACCGGTATAAAATTGAGATTTTTATGATGGACCACCCATTCGAAACCACACATGTTCAGAACTGAAAACTAATTGCAGTTATTACAACTTCGATTCAATGTGAACCTTGACCAAGTTTTGTACGGCCCGGTAACAAACCGCTCACTAACTGGCACCGGGCCGAGGCCCGGCAGTTGCCGACCACTGACGTAGGGTATTCGATTACAAGTGGTAGTTAATATTTATAAAATTAAAAAAACAATTTTTTGAGAATATTGGGAAGAACGACAAAATTGCACAACATGTAAAGAAAGTTTTTTGATTCTTCGTCATAATTAAACATTTGCTTATTTTTAAACCAGAATTTTAAACATGGGTATAATCATTTTCATGTTGCTCCGAGTAACGAAAATCAGGTATTGTAATGTTATTATTGCACTGTCACCACCATATTTGGTACACCATATTTCAAAAGCGAATTGTAAATATAAATGAAGTTTCTAGGGCCATTCAAACGAAAGGACTCACTGTAAAGGTAAATATGAGAATTCACAAAACAAAATCCACTGAACAAATGTTTTAAAGCTGAAAAACAGTGGTTCCCAACCTTTTTGACCTTGCGATACCCTATCAAAGAGATAAATAGTTTGCGGCACCCTGGCAAAACTGGATCAATTTTATGAGGTTTCTGTATTTCAAATAACTGTATAAAACAACACAGAATGAGTTGTACAGTATAGCGCGCGTAAATAAATGTATTTATTTATTTAAAAGTCAGTGTGAAATTTGGGCTTGGCTTCTTGCACAAAGTCCATTAATATGTGAAGGCATATTCGATAAAGCCACCCGCATTTCTTCCTCGACTATAAGTAGTCGGTTCTCGTTTTTTAGTTTTTATGTTCGTTGATAGGGAAAATCCACTCCCACATAGGTATGGCGAGGAAAACTGCAACAAAAGCACAGTAGCTTTCTTTCCAACGCAAGGATATTCATTTTCAATTTTTATCAAGAACGCGTCGAGGGGCATCTGCTTGTGCATAAGCTTAAAATTTCCATCGTTATGCTATTCAAACTTTTTTATGGAAACAATCGCAACGAGTCGAAATCTCTTCCACTCTTTTTTTCCTGGGCGAGAATCCAAAGGCTTACCGCGGAGTATCTACTTACCACCAACGACTTCCCCTCGAAGTGACTCTCCACAATGGAGCTGGGAATAACTGCGACACGCGAAACTTAATTCACACTGAAACTCGGTTAGAAATAAATAAATTCTGCACTTGTTAAAGTTAAAATAAAGAATGGGTCGCAGTATTGCAATATAAATATCTCGCGGCACCCCTGAGCATTGCAATTGGCACCCCGGTTGGGAACCACTGCTGAAAAACATGCCATTTAGTACTGACCATCGGTGGTACTTATTCCACTACTGCTGATCGCACGATGAAACAAACCACGTGACAAAGGTGATATGACGTGCATATTGACAGAAATCGCACCTGCGCTCTCACCAAATATTGTCACATTGTTGGGGTTTCCCCCGAATGCGCTGACGTTATCCCGAACCCATCTAAAATGAGAACACTTTTGTAGTTACTAAATTGTGGATAATCTTGATTTAACTGATAAAGAAAAATATTGAGATTTTAAAAACTTATGAAAAGTATATGATTTTAAATAATTTTTAAATATAAATTTCAAGCAACTATGCACTAAAATTAGGAAAAAAAGTCAGTCAGTCTTCTTGTTTAATTCTGAAACGTTTCATGCGTTCTTTAAATTACACCATACTCTTGCTGGTATATACATGCATAATATGTGGATTAGTTATACTATCATGTTTATATGCTACTATGTAACAATGTGCAAGCTAATACCATTAACAAGAAATGCAGAACTTGCAGCTTTGTTTCATAATCGGTAATACTGGCAGTAACACATACCACCAAAATACAGAGGAAATAATCAGCTTACTCTAGCGCCATCAGTTGGTCAAACATTCCCATGTTTCCCGGACACTTGGTGTCTCTCCCGGTTGTGAAAAATCCAAACACAGCCACTCTGTATTGTGCTACAACCAACACCACATCGTTTAGTGCACACAATGCTGATGCGTTGTAACCAGGAGCACCACCCATGTTAAACGCACCACCATAGATCCAAAATATTACCTGAAATAAATCATGAGTAAGTTAGTGTTTTGAAAGCATTTAATAGGCAAACTTTGTGTAACCAACCCATTTGTCTTAGTTATCTCTTGTCTGCAATTAGCAGGCATTGTGGTTAGAATAGTGTTACAAAAAGTTATCACAACCTGAAAAGTATTTAATAGCTAACAGTAAAATACACTTTTAAAGACTCATTTTAGACATAAAAACTGATATAGGTACCAGACAAACAAAATAAAACGAAACACCATAGATTTTATGTGCAAAAAGCTGGATAATTGTAGTTTTATAGACCAATTAAACTATTTAATGTCATGTTATAACAATTCAATTCATTGATGGGCAAGATACTAGTCTATCAAAATAAATTAGTTTTTAAATATGTGATTTAAATAATCCACAAGATGAAAACTGTTTTACAAATATAATAACTCACTGGCAAATTGGCCGCTTTGTCAGGATTATTGGTATATACATTGAGATACAAGCAATCCTCATTAAGTTTGTATGGGTCTTCATCACCAACAAATGCAATAGGTGCATATTGAAGTAGATTGTCCAAATATCTGGTGTCTTGCAAAGGGCTAGCAGGAGACTTTGTTCCATCCAAGACACCTTGCCAAGGATCATTCCTACAGTGATAGGTAGGTATCATGATTAAGCCAAATCAGGCAATTATGCCGGTTATGCAAAACAAGTGGAACTGGTTGGGTGAGACATACTAAGCCTGTTGCTCCCAACAAACTGGAGTGGCATGAGGTGGCTTAGTTAGCTCATACATCCAACCTGTGGTCACCAGTTGCATTGATAAGACCTTATACGTCAAAACAGTGGGTAGTGTCTGCCATTTCTATTGCGATTCTACGAAACACTGAGCAATTTATGTTAATGATCAGTGTTGCGCCAAGAATGTTAACGTTTTTTCTAATAACACCATAACTCCTCACTTGACTGGTGGTTCAAATCTCAGCTCTCCAACAGGTGGTTTTGCAAATGGAAGGCTCATATAACAAAAGACTTGCTTAGCTTCACCACAGGCAATCTTGGGTAATGCTAGACCTTTAATCTTACCAAGTTTGGTGCAAACAACAGGACAGTCCATGTTATTTTAAAATCTGCTGCCTGTTGCCAAAAATATTTAAACAGATTTAAATATTGAATCATTAAAAACATGCTACAGATATATATTAGTTTCCATATATTAGTTTGTAGGCTATACATAGATATGGTGCTGTACCTTTTGCCATGCTAATATATATAATGCACATACTCAAGGAGATACGTATAAGGCATCATGTTTGAATTTATGTGGTTTAAAATAGTGGTATAACAAGAAAGCTAAGTAAGTACAAATAATATAAACCAAAAATGACAGTTTATTATCCTATGTGGTTTATCCGATCCAACTAACTTGTGGTAACAAATGATTTGGGATGATTTATGTGAAAGTAAAATAACAGTTTTGTAATTTAAGGGACAAAACTAGCTGGGTTTTCAGAACCTTGTCTTCCAAGGTTATTGTAGTATGGGTTTTTCCCAGTTGTATTTAAGTTTTTGCTTGATTGATCATGCACAAAGTCATTTGTGTTTTAAATATATATAACGTTGCTGCTTTTTGAAAGTACACTTTCTATTGTTGATCAAAAAAAAAAAAAAAAAAAAATATTGTTGATTAATGAATAAAAGTTAAATTTTTAGAAACAATTGATTTATGTAACATAATTGTGTGTAGTTTAATAGCCAAACTGGTTACAGCGGCAACTGCGGCATACAACTGCAGGCAACAATGAAAATACGAAGCAACCCAACACCTTAGCACGGAAATTTTTAACCCACACCTCCATGTAATCACTAAAAGGGAAGTTTCATTTGGATACACACAAAACAGTTCGTTCACCACCCTTCGCAATCCAGGGTGTTTCCCGTAAGAAAGGGAACAACAAACAATCTAGCTAAGCTTTTTTTCTCACGCTCTCTGCAACATTGAAAAACAGCAGTACTCAAAGTTGTTAATCGTCGATGCGTATCTTTGCCTGATTGTCACGTGACACCACAGTGGGTGTATAAAAGACTCCGTTCTGGAAACCTTTAGTGAGAAAGGAGATTGACGCCTTCCCGAGGGTGTCAAATTGCAAAGTTGAGGCTTGGAGTGATTTGGTACAGGAAAAGGGTGATAAGTGCTTTATGAGATTTTCAATACAAGAGTAGGAGATATTAAACGTTTATTTAAAAAAGGCATGTTTATGACTTTAGAAGCAAACTAAAACCCAGATATTTAGCTTACACAACAAATATTTTTTTTTTAATAATGGGTCAACATACGGATTTATTTTACACACAAAATGCCAATTTACAAACGGGTTTACCCGCTATTAAATGTCAGGTTAGAGAAAGTTATTCAAACTGAAACCAACCTAAAGCAAGAATTTTTTTGTTCCAAATAATTTACTGTAGGCTAAATATGACGTAATTAAAAAAAACTGAAGCATAAACTCTCGCAGAAATTACTCTCACCACAAAAACCAAAAACACTCAACCCTTAAAAAAGCTACTAAACAAGTAAACCAAAAAGGGGATGCTGTACATACAGTCTGCGTCTTCGTCAGCGGAAGTCATTGTCAGCTAAGGCGCAAGTAAATGATTAACGTCATAAGCAAATGAGAGTGTTTACACACAGTGCGCTTGTCAGTAGCATGGACAGCCGAGATATGCAACGCTTCGCTAACAACGTTAGAGCAATACCTGGTGTTCAAGCACCGTACGAAGGCCTCTGCGCTCTTTCATGAGACATAGTACAGAACTAGGCCTAACTCAGATAGAATAACAGTATTGCGTTGAAGTAGTGTGAAAGCCTTTCAGATGGTACCTTAGAAACTGAGGTGCATTAGGGTTAAACTGTAAAATTAAAAGCGTTTTTTTGTCTGAGCTCGTTGAGGAAGGCTTGGTGCAGTTGTAGTCAGTTAGGATATGTTACTGTTCTAACTTAACTTCAGAAATACTGAAAGTGGCGCATTCTTTAAAAGTCAGTCAGTCTCCTTACAAGCCTGAACGTACCGTTGAAAATTGCTTGGGTGTCAATGCAGTTTTATGCATGAAGTACCGACAAAAAACAAAAATGCTATTAAAATACTGTTCCTTCACCAAAAAAACCAACGGTTGCCCAAATTCGTTTTTTTTTTCTTGGTGTATTAGACTGAATTTTACAATCAGCATTGTATACGGTGCCAGTTTCAGTAGGTAAACGTTAAATATAGTGTGTGTGGCAAATTCATATGCTTTCAAGAGGTGTTTGTGTGTGTGATCTTGTGTATATACTGAGGTATGATAAACGTAAGTATAGTTGCATGATATTGATTTCAGATAGATATCGTTTTTACTTGGCTGAGCTGTTAGCAAATACATGCAGATGAAGCATAGAATGTAACTCGATCTATTTGACGTAAAGGTTCTTTTCAGAGGTTGTAATTTGACCTTAGCTACTTACAAAACCTGAGCTCAAAGGTATTTGGACTTTGAAATGATTTGTTAAGTGTCCTTCGAATTGACACAGTTGGTTAAAAGCGTTTACGACGGGAGCAGCGTAGTCATTCAGGGCACACAAAGCGGAAATTAATAATTGTCAAACGTGATTCAAATTAATGTGATGCTAATGCCATGGACATAAAAAAGACTAACGCGTGCCAACCATTAAACATTACGCCTGCAAAAACTGATATGTTTTACAGGTGACAATGTTTTTATGGATATAAAAGTCGAAGTTTATGCCTCGAATGTAAAATTTCAGCCTAAAATATGTTATGTGTCAAACTGTAAATACATTAGCAAAACTAGCTTTCTAGGCCAGTGCTTGTGCTGCGAAAAACAATCCAAATTACTTTGTACGCATCTACATGGTTATAGTTATGACTGTCTGTGTTTACTAAACTCAGTGTATAGTTAGGTTTGGTCGACATTCAGTTGATATCTACGTGACTACGTGTGTAGTGCCCTTGGTCGTCTGACCTGGAGCACCTAGAATAGATGTTTGTTTTAGCCACTAACTAAATTAACGACATTAAATCATTATACTTGGGAATCTTTCCGAGTTGCCTTTAAGTAGAAATATGCGTTACAGGTTAAAGTTTTCCATATTTTCCGGTAAAAGGGAAAGTTAAGCGATCCTCAATTTTGGGTTCAATTTACGTTTATCAGACTATTCAGGCGCCTGTGTTACGAAACAATGCGCGCAGTGACGTAAACAATTTGCATTCTAGACTCAATAAAGTCACGTAGCCTTGCAAGTACTGGATGCATGCTGTGCGCAAGACTCCAAAGTTCGTGATTTAGGGCCTATAGTTTCTGGGTGAATATCTTGAGATTTTGCCAGCGGGTGCACGACAGGGCTAGAAAGCGCCTGACATTTTGAACGGCAACAACACGTCTATGACGTCACAGCGTCTTTAAAACGTGGGCCTCGTGGCCTCTCTTCCTGCTTATACCAATAACCATCGTAGAGTGCGTTTGCTTGCAGTAACAAGCGGATTTGATAACAAAAACTCGTTAAACGATGACTGAAACTGTAAAGTTGGCGACGTTTCTGAAGGACAGATGTGAAAGGGGAAGGTATGGACTGAGATACTTGAATCAGGAGAATACTTTGGTATACATTCCATGGCCGGTGGCACCTCGACCAAACGAAGGCTTGACTCCGGCATTTGAAATGTTTAAAGTAAGTGTGTGTTCATCATTTCTAGCTATAGTTCAGATGGAAATATGTGTCTTTATTACCTACGGAAATGTAATGATGTACAAAACGTTTTTTTTGACGTATAAACTTCAAATCAAAAGATTTTTCCAAATACCCTCAGCTGTTTTGGTACTAGCCTTGGCACAGGAAGAACCATGCAAATAATAAAGGGTGTTCAATCGATAAAAGTTGGAAAATTATCCCCGTTTCATTGTTTGGTTCCTCAATTGCATTAATTTCAAACTTTCGTAATTTATCTATGGGTTATGGCACGACAGGTAATACTTTTAAGGTTACTTTAAAAAATGATTGCAAAAATTTCTGGTATAAAAAAGTAACTTCAATGAAGTAAAATTTTAATCCCTTGCTTAAAAACCACGACTCGCCATTTGTAGTGAGAATTATTAAATCAAAACAACCATGTCGATACATACAAATATTTGTGTCAAAATCGACTGTTTGCCAAATAACGGGTGTTTGTACAGCCCCAGTAATAAATTTACCCCGCACAATCCCCTTCATTGCCTAAGGTTTGACTTTGCATTAACGTGTAGACGTCAGTAATACTCATATTTTATGGTGCCCATAACAAAAGCGTTACTAATTCGGGCAAAGCGAAAGTGTTTATGTTTACAATCGATTTAAATCAACTTGTTAAAAATGTCTAACGATTTTGTCACGCAACAGAAACAATACCTTCTAAAAATAATATCCATATATGGTTTATCTTCATCATAACATCCTCAGTTATACAAATCAACTGTTAAAACAATAACTGTGGGTTTCTTTCTAAACAGTAGCATAAACAGAAAATGCTCATGACAAAAGCTAACCGGAAATGCAATTTACATCTAAAACTGTTAAATGGTTTGTATATGGGCAATTAACTTAAAGGTTCAAAAAAACCTCATTTACTTCGAAAAAAAAACATAACTTGAAACCGGCAATCTTTCCCGCTATTCGTCACACTTGAAAAACTTTTGGACATGGAAACGCATGCGCTTTTGGGCCATTAGTGTTTGTCCGACTATGCGAAATGGCCATGTTTTATGTCCATGTTCAAAATGGCCATGAAAACGAAGTAATTGTTATCATCCGTATGTCGGCGTCATATGTAAGCCCTCTGTTTTCAACAAGTTTTGTATCCACCTTGTCCAAGAAGTGGTTTTAATCGATCAAAGCAGAAGCAATTAAAAACCTATTGTAAGAAACCATGGCGAAGGCGCTGGTTTCCTTCGAGCAATTTTCAGGTGTTTCACTGCACGATTTAGCCACAATTGCTGAAGTGGTAAAACCTTACTCAGAATATTCCTGGAAAACCCAAGACACTACATCCGCTTTTGAGTTGTTTCATTCCTGGGAATATTATAATTGCGCAAACTTTTGAACAATGGCTGACGCACAAACGTTTACTATTGGGTATTTTTGTTCGTTCGTCGCCAATTCAAGTATTAAAGTATGACTTCATAGTTCATACACAATTCGGCGATGCAAGTTTATGAAAACATTAAGTCATTCATCCTAAAGAATTATGTTTTTCATGAGCTTAAATCAATAAGCATAAGGCTCAATTCTAGTTTAAAGTCTAAAGTTTAGACTCTAAACTAAAGTTTACAGTGTTGCAATTGGGTGACGTGTTTAATTTTGGATTTAAATACTTAAAAGCCCCATGACATTGACATTAATGCTTTGTAAGCAAGGGCTGTAGCGCCAAGGAAAACGCAAATAGCTGGCTGTAAAAAACTTGTGGTCTCAAAAAAGGAAGCAGCAATACCCTGGCGCGTGTGTAATGCCTACAGCTACAAATGAATAATGAACGATTGTATATTTGACAATAAAGCCAAAAAACAACAACATAATCAGCGTGGTTTCCAGCAAACACCCATTTGAAGCGTCATGATTGTCTTCTCACACTTACAATAGATTGATGTTCCATATTTGCATTATGACATCATGAAGCTCGTCTTTAGAAACAAGAACACGCGGCAAATGCGCTGTATTTTCGCTTCCGTTGTAGCGTGGCGCTAGTTTCGTTATTTCTTTGTTCGTTGCCAAAAGCTTCCTACACTAAATTACGTCACAATGGTTATTTATAGTTGGTAAAAACGCTATTTATTACCAATGCCGTTCTGAAACGGTTTTGAATGAAAACAAACGACAATAGAACGCTCGCTTATAGCTTTTCCAATACGAAGGCGGAATTTCCTTCTGCGCATGCGTGCACACCCTCTCTGTGACGTCACAATGCGTGCTGTGACCAGGCGGAAGTCAGTGCGACGGCTTCGGAGCCGAAAAGGGGGAAGTTAACGATTCAGTGGGAATAAATACTAGCAAGTTCTTAACGCCGAAGTTATTTTGATCGCTACTAGTTCCATTGTTTTTGCTTCAGTTTCTGTTTAGAGAACGCAATGCACTCATGTTACCCTGATGCGCCAATGACGCATCTTTCGGTTTTGGCTTGAATGTTTTGTGTACGCCGGGTATGGAAAAGAGTCACAGACGTTACGTCACACAACAATGGTGTATTGTGACGAACTGGCAAGTCGAAACATAAACCTGGAGTGTGTATTGTGTCTGCACTATCGTGAAGTAAATTCAGAAGACATTATTGCCCAAACGCACCCGTCTTCACACTCTTCATGCAAATATGAATGTATTGAAAAGGCACCTTCTCGGCTTCCTAAAGTAGTTGAATCATTTATGTACAACCTGCCCGCTTAACACTGTTTTGATTGTAGCGGCTAAATGTGCAGTTTTAGTAAACAAGGCTGTTGATGGTCGGTTTAGTCAAACCAGAGTTAAAAGCGGACCTCGAACCTGGCTGAAAAAAGTACAAGCCCGAAAACCCCACTAGAACCTGATGCCGTTTTTAAAAGACCGATTTAGGAACAGAACTTGTTGAAAATGTGGCAAATTATTACAAATGTAAAGTCAGACTCGAATCGGGCTTGAAACCGAACCTGACACCGAACCTGACACAAACGTATTGGCCCGACTTTCAACTCTCAAACGCTTTTAATGTAAAAAATACACTTTCACGATCTTGCAATCGAACAAAATCCTTAAAAGCAAGTCATAGCATTGAACATCAGTCGGCAAAGGCATTATCCTGTGTCAATGAAACCAATTAACATGGTTATTTTGTGCTTTAGGAGTGGGCGTGTCTCTCGTTCAAGAAGCGTAACCAGGACCAAGAAACAAACGAACAACCGACAACCCAGAAACACCGATTTCGTAACGCTCTATCTCGTGCTGATGGCATCACTTATCGGAAGGACATCACAGTGAGCGGTGGTCGGGTGTACGAGTTCAAAGGTCAGTAAACAAATTCAAAACAAAGGGCAGTGCTTTCCAAATGCCGTGTTGGTGTCTGTAATGCGGATTGATCAGTTTCGTACTCCCTTAGTTTGACATTTTCCGCTATCAAGTAAAAACCAGTTAGTTAAATCACATCAAAATCAAGTCACACAAAATGCTAGTTAATACAATGTGACAGTAGAGTCTATGCATTATTTTACTGTAACCCAGGCAGACGTTTGCGTTGTTCGACTTGTATGAGAAATTTCTGTACTCGATATAAGCCTAGTAGATGAAGCGACGACGACAAAGGTTTAAATCAAATGATCTTAAACAAGGTCAATGAACAAATACTCCAAACGTTATAACAAACGTAAAAATCAAACAATTTCAAAAGTTTGACATTTAACGGAATGGTTTAATCAGGTGGGGCAGTGCAATAAACGTTCCCAAGTGTAGGAGTTCACACACAGTCTACAATTCTGTAAACGTAATCTAATATGTGTTTCTACACGTTTGATCATGTTTGCAGAGGCAAGTACCAAACGGGCAATGTTTAAGCCTAACCCTTGTTTTTGTCTATTACACTATAACTGTATTTATTCCCGTCATTGCTTGAACCTAAAACGCATCAATAAGTGGAATTTATTAGCATGCACCAAAAAGCCAGCATCTTCCAAACTTTAATTTAATATACACGCGACTAGAAGGTGCCTTTTGATAACAACACATTGACTGTGTACATTCCAAAGGGAAATTCCGACCGATGTTTGTCTGATATACGGAAACGGCTGTACATCAAAACGACGATCTTTTGTTTGCCGACCCTTTACCTCCCCTGAAGGAGGGAAGTGGGCTTTTCTCTCATTCAGGGATTTCCCGACTGAAAGGGGATTTTCAATAGGCCAAGATATTATGGTTTATTGGGCATATATTTGTTTATTCAGCCACCCGCATGAAAAGCTATACTTGGAGAACAATAAAAGTGCTATTTTGCCTTTTCACATCCCGGGGACAGCTGGTTCTATCAGTTATGTAGTCACTTTTTCGTGTTATAGCGTATACAAAACTTTTAGTTTAGGTTGAAAATCTAGTGAACGTATGGTTTCATATCACCAGCATAAACGTTTACCGTAAGGTGCCTGTAAATAATTTACACATTTATAAGCAAAGAACTAGATTTATGTATTTCTACATACTTTTAGGTTGCTATCATTTGATGAATTAAGTTGCTATCATTCCCATGAACGCCAAATTATCCGGCGATTGGCACAGCGTTATCCGACATATTTATATTCCTTGTAATTTTTTGCAGAATCTCGAAGTAGAAGAAGTCACTCGCACGAAACATCCTCAATACAGCCAAGTCCAATAAATCATCACGATGAAAACTTTCTTGGTGGGTATATACATGTGTACAATAGTACTAGAAAATATTATTTGTGGTGTGAACTGACTTTGAACAAACAAGGCCAAACGATTGTAATAACTTTAAACAAACCAGCAGAATAGAACAGCAGTTCATAAAGTGAACAAATATTTTTTTCGGATAATGTACTTCTTCTCATCAAAGTTGTGCGCAGAAACAAGATTAAAAGCAGAAGAAGTTAAATTTAGACCGCAAAAGGTCAACAAAAAGTTACTGAATCAAATTTCAACAGTCTTTTCAAATCATCTATTGGGCATTTTTTCACCGATGGTTTTTTTTACTTGACTGGGTAGCTAACCAAAAATGTTTCTTTTACAATAGGTCAATACGGTACTGTTAACGGGACCGTAACACCATACCCACCGCATACTGGGTACAACGCGCAGATTGGAATCATACCACAACCTGAATCACCCTTTACCTACGAGTATGGAAGCAGCCCGCAAATGGAAACTGAAATGTATGAGAACGACTTTCAATTTGCGCCTGAACCGTCTAACAACTGGCAAGTCGCTACAACGGATCAGGTACGTGTGTACAGAGTCGGATCATTAAGGGCCTTGGGATTAATTTCCGAGTTCTTGTACACAAAACACATAATTTTTGTTATGTGATAAAAGCAGTGTCAGCTAAAAACAACGAATCCAAGGTAAATACCTATCACATTTCGTCAAGCTTTAATAGCCATCAAGAATAAATGTGGTTAACATTGGTGTTCATCCACAAAACAAACATACAAATCCCGAAAAGTCAAATTCAAGGTACTATCTCCTTCAATGCTGTTAAAATGTGCACAGAATCAACAAGTGGTGGATGATATCATCCTGGACATGCTTGTACCGCCAGACAGCAATGAGTATCTACCCGAAATTCAACCAGTGGCTAAAAAGGCTCCCCAGCCGCAGATTGTGCCTTTGGGTCAACCAGTGACACGGGTGGACGAGAGGTCCAGTGGTCTGCGACTGTCGCTGCGTTTTCGCAATGAAGAGGTTTTTCAGCATTTTGTCACCAACACCTATGGATGTCGACTGTACTTCGGTGACAATATACCCGATATCACACAGCTGGTTGAGCCGGAACATTTGAGCAGTATCACCAGGCCTTTTCGCTACCAGCCTGAGCAACTGTTTGGACCAGACTGCTTGGAACAAGTTAGGGTGAGTTCTTCTCATTCCTGGCTACTGAACTGAGCTACTAAACCTGATTTTCGAATGCGTATTCAAGCTGAGTTAGTTTTTGTAAAGGGCAAAAATGTATGAAAACTTAAACTGCATGTACTTAAAGTGTAAAGTCATCCGCCAGGCCTAAATTTCAAAAGCAGCTTAATGGTGCAAATGTCAAATGCCTAACTTTAGTATGAATTCCTGTCCATGAGATACCGGCAAAGTGTTCACAGACGGTTGTTTCTTTTAATCCACAGCTCCCCCAGACCGACCATCACATGAAAACTCAGAAGCAACGTGAAAAGACCAACTCCATATTGGAAAACATGGAAAGGGGTTTGATCTTGTATTTAGACAACAACAACGCTTCGCAATGCTCAGGCATTCCAGATGTTTACGCAATGAGACTTTGCCAGACTCGGGTAAGTCTCTAAACGACCTTGATGCTGCTGATTTTTGTCTGCATTTGTTTGTTCATGACGCCAATTTGTGTTTAAAGATGACCTCATGGCCAAAAAAAGCAGATTAATATTACAGTATTGCCTTGTTTGATTTTTTGCAGCAAAGCAAAACCCAAAGCTAAAAATTGGTAAAATAACTAAAAAAACGTCCACAACACATAATTTTTGTTATCTTATTTTTCCCACTATAACAAACATAGTTTAAAAGTGGAAATAATAGCAGTGGACAGCTAGATTTGTACAGTCTACGGCGGCAATAATGTTTTACTGCATAAAACATTAAAAAAACGAAAAAAAAGTTTACAACGTTTTACAACATTTGTCCCAAGATACGTTTGTATGGTTCACTAGAGGAGCTCTGAATTTTCCCTGATGCCAAATTTTAGGCTGCGGTTATGTTGCTGAATGCTTTTGATGCCACGCGAACCATACAAAGGCACGCTATTCTCACATCCTTGAGCTGACAAATTAAAGAAGAAACACAAAGGGGCGAAAATGCCATGGGAACTTCCCACTGCTATTTAACACGCTGTACAATGAAGTTTCGTAGTGGCGCTTTATAATGCTTGTTGTTTTGAACAACGATATTTTGTTACAAGTCAGTGATAATAGTGCGCTACAAAGAGATCCAACTGTGCCGCAAAATACTCAGTTTAGCAAAGTCGTCGTATGTATTATGACTTCAATGCTACATAAAAAGGTCATGGCAACGCTAGAATTTTATTATAATCTTACTAGTTACATTTTTTTGTAACTTTTTGTTGTAGACCACAATTGAGAAAGAAAACAACTTGTTGCCGTCACGCAAACTTAACAAAACGTCGTCATTTTCTCCTAAACTGAGGGTTCTTCTGGTTTTTTGGTAAAAACCGGTTAACGGGGGCATTTTTGCTGCCGATGTTTAAGTACCCGTTTTGTTAAAACGGAACTGTACACAATCATTAGGTTGTAGTACAAATAGCACATGTATAATGAAAAACAAGTTGGAACAAAGAAAATTGGCTATAGCCTAGCTCAAATAGGTTAAGAGGGAATTTTTGCAACGGGGAATCTGCCGGGGTTTGCCATGCCCTTAGTTCAACTTTGTAACAGTTGTTACCGGTGGTATGTTTGTCACAATTTAATGGGGCTGGGCAGAAAGAAACTAGCATGTAAATTACCTGCTTTGTTAAGTCGTAAAATCACCTAAACGACAAGAAACCGGCTTTGTAACTTTTTTCCAAAGAAAAATCACCCAAGCTATTTGAGAGAACTCGTTCCCTAACACACCGCAAGTCATTTATAGTGTCTTCAACAAATACATACAGGGATTGGTAACGCACGGATTAAATGCAAAGTTTTTAACGTTTAAAATCCCCGATTTTATACAGAATCATCCACCGATTTGTAAACTCGGGAGTTTAACCAGGAAAACAAAGCGCAAAGCAGGGAGGGTTCCGAAAACTCGGTGAAAAAGTTTCAGTATTGTTTGGAACATTTTCCGAAAAACAGTTTCACAATTACTCCACTAAATGCGTTATAAATAGATTAGGTTTTCTATGACCTACTACAATTTTACTTACTTCAGTCATTAATGTATACAATGGGTACAAAGTAATTTCAAGAAAGCTCCTATGTACAAACGCAATAAAGGTTAACAACTGCTACCGTATGACATGTGTACGAACAATTAAGTTGCAAACATAGCATACATAAGTTTTGACACTTTAAACATAAACTGTATCAATGCATTTTTGTAGATCTTTCCCTACTCCGAGACAATTGTTAACGACCAGGGTCAAGCAGCATCCCAATCGGAGAGTCTCAAACGAATGGTGGTAAGTCAATTTCACCTTAATCTGACCCAAAGCATTTGCACTTTTTTGCATAGTGCCTAAACTTAGGCACACGTGACGTCACAATTGCCAGAGACTAAGACGTTGAAAGGTTGTTTTCAGTTCATGTCTATTCCCGTCTAAATATACACAGCTGTAGGGGTATTTGTGTGCGAAAACCGTGCGTAACACTTCGTCAGTTTTTGTTATTGTGGACGATTGGTTATAAAACTCTCTTTCTCGCTTCCAACGTACGGACTTTACCAATCCTAATACCCTTACCCCCTCGTGTGGCAAGTGGTAACACCGAACCGTCACCGGTACGCAAGGACACATGACTTTTCTTGAACCGTTGAACAACAACACTAAATACGCCTTTGTACGGGGCAAATTTGGGGCGTGTGTTACTTAAATCTCATTCTTACGGACTATTAACGGGCCCAAGACCTTAAATAGGATTATCACTGTTTTGCATAATTTGTATGTAGCGTAACTGCGCTGAGTATTTTATGTACGTAATGAAATATTGTCCGGTAGAAGACACTGTCACCAATAATTGCCACTTTACAAGCGGCAGAGATTAGAATGTGTACTTTCATGTCTGCAGATTGTTGTTAAATCGATACATGTGCGTCAGTGGTCAGATAGTTGTTGATCGTGACCAGATGCTCAAGTACACAATGTTGATTCAACATGTCTATCTTTAAGCTGTTTTCGTATTGTCTCGACTAACAATGTTGATTCAACATGTCTATCTTTACGCTGTTTTCGTATTGTCTCGACTAAAGGGAATTGTGGTGCAATCCGGTTATGGCGCACAACAGAAACGCAGTAACTCATTTTTTGGTCTTCCAAAAACTGCAACGTAAAGTGAAAAATAAGCGCTTGTTTGGGGCAAACACCGTGTACATAGCTGGAGGGTCTAACTCTAACCAGAAGTGGGATTCAATTTTTTGTCAGCCGGTTCTATTACAAAAGTCATATTATTCAGTCGGTTCTGTTACAAAATCCATTGACACTAACCAGTAATGCTAACCGGTTCGCTGATCTCATAAAATTACGTGAGACGGTTCTATTATAGAACCGGTGCGAACCGGCTGAATCTTACCACTGGGTCGAACTCAGCCGTTCCTGACGTGGGGAGTAAGGAGGCATTGAAGTCTTTTTCAAACCTTAATTGTTATTGCCGTATTAAACTAGGTTCCGGTCAAAAAGTTACCCTTTTCGATGATAAAACTCAAAATAAGTATTCCACAGACAGTAGGCTGCACACTGTTTGGATATCCGATCTAATTAGTGCGGCTTTCCGTAGGGGACATAGAGTTGTTCAAGCATATTAGGTGGGGACGAGAAAAAACATCGTAAACCAACAAAATTTCAAGATTAACTGACAATATTCCTTTTTCAGTGGTACAAGGTATTCGATGCTCAACAGTTCTGCCAAAAACTGGATTCGCGAAAATCCTCTTCAAACTTTTGCCTATCATTGGGTCAAAGGAGCACTGACGACACGCTGCTGGTGTCCTTGACAGTGACCGTACAACTTGCAAACCATTTCATCCAGAACCAACTGGACAACGAGCATTCGGACATTCTAATATCCGGAGCTACATCCATGGACGAAGAGGCTCACAAGCTGGCTGTAAAGCTTAAGGAAACTGTTACCTTGTAAAGGTAATAGGCAAAAAAGCACCTGTAAAAATGCCCATATATTTTACACTTCTGAAGTGATTTTTTATTCGTGTAGTCCTTTTTTATATCAACTGCCGTAAGAAAAAATATTGTGCGCATGTTAAAATAGAAATTTCCGAACTAGGACGATCATTTAAAATCGTTTTTACGGGTGTGGTCAGTTTTGTACTTTTGGATTTTGTACATATTTAATATTTTCTAATTGACAAAATTGTGTTTACCCCGAAATGTAAAAGAAATCTTTTATTGTTGAAGTGATTTGTTACTGTTTTAGTGGTTCGAAATGTTTGTAAATCTATATTTTATTTTAAAGATGTATGCGTATTTATTTTAGATTAAAAGAGAGTTTTGTATCGGTATTGTCAATATTGTTGCGAACTGTAATATATGCTAGTTACAGTAATATGTGTATGTTTCCTATTTAGTTGGTATTTTGCTTCTTTAAATCGCATTTTTATATGTAGAGGGTTTTTAGCTAAAATTGCCTGCCACTTTTCCAATAGTTTTTCGTGTTTTTCTTCGCTTAGAACATCCTCTGATTGAACAGCTTAACATCCGAAACTGGCTTATTCATTTACAACGTTTAAACATAACAACTATACACGCTAGCATACGTTTTTTTGCCACTGATTCTTCTGCTTCTACATTTCGTTTCAAAATCATTTTTATGGCACAAAAACTTGATGCTTGTATTCCCAGGACACCCTGTTACTGTTTTTTTTAAGCCCTAATGACTGTCACTGACCATCCGCACTTGCTGTATATATTTTTGTGTTTGCGTTGATTCGCCAGATTTTTGTTTGCAAATAAAATCATTTTACAATGAGTAGACAACACTGGCGATCACAGTGATTTCCAACCTAATGGAAACCAAAAGAATGGAACACGCCTTGTCATATCATGTTTCGGATAAAATGCAAAAAAAACGACAACAACAATCAGACAGACAAGTTTTTAGCACTGTCTAACATAGCTCTGTGGTGTATTTTTATTATTTGATGCAAAGTTTAAACGCATACCAACAAAAAAACCTATATCTACATGTCAGGTATTCCCATGTACATTGCCATGCAAATATACAAAACCGGTATTAGTCATGTTCTACATCACAGAAAGTTTCAATCAGCAGCTTCTTGCTGCAATTCAGAAACAGTAGACAAATATGAAATACAGTACGGTACGCAATTACCAGAAATAGTTTTAAACTATGACCAAACCAATAAAAACGGCGACCCACATTTCTTAAGAAGCATTGTAAGCATTACATTTAGGTACAAATCGGTACATATTTTGGAACAAATTTCAAGCAAATTATTTAAACATCGGTGGACAACCCATTATCTCTAGTTACTTATGGGTCCAAAAAAAGTTCAGATCAACAACGACGCTGTAAACCTCGCATGCGTCAGAGCAAGATAAAATTAGAATCCTGACAATTTGTATTCTAAGAAGCATTGTTTAAGCACGTATAAGAAGTTTAATACAGTCTGTCTTCAAGGGTGCCGTAAAATCAAACGTTGCACTGTCCGTTGTCAGCAATTTACTAAAAGGCTAAAAACATACCGCCTAAAATCATGCTTTGCAACGCAAGTAGCAAACCAAAAAGCGCACATATATTCATAATCATTAAATATAAACTCTGTTACCAAATTGCATGCAATTTCTGGAATGGTAGTTTTCTGTATTTCAAGCAAGAAGGCATGAAATCTGAAAACACGAGCCGGAAAAAATCGTTTTGTTGCAAACTACCACCAAAACTCGTCAGCGCAGCATGCGGATAAAATACAGCGGAAACATTCCGCAAAATAACGACAAAGTGAGAGATACGTAGTTTCTACGAAAAGTCACAAGTCACTCGTTTTAGACCGGGAAACTAAGCACCGACACGAAAACATTAGTAAAACTTGGTTTTTACTGCGTCTCATGTTAGAAGTACACCAAAACACGACATGTTTAGGACAAGGATTAAGAGAAAAACGATTAACTACCATGTATTTACAGATGTGTGCGTCAGAAGTCAGAACCTTGTCTATGCAAAGTTAAATTTAGGTCGAAGAGCTGATTCAGCTAAAAGAGGCGCCATTTATCTTCTATTTTAGCCTCATATAACTGTAAAATATTTTTAAACTGTGGGAAAATGAGCTCGGGTCAAACAAGAATAATCGCGGTTTGCAATAACAAGCACAAAACTTAAACAAAACGCACACTCAAATTGATAGCTTATCATGTATGACAAACTGTGATGAAGATAAAATTTTCCAAAGATAATGAGCCTTTTGCACACTCCAATGATGTACAACTATTTTTAACAGTATCATATAGCTTAGCAGGTAAAATCCTAACACAAGACATTAAATTAAATGTTTGCAAATAACTCGACCAAAGATCATTGTGTACAGAAACCGGCGCAGTAGTATCTTATATAGAGTACCGTTGTTTGCCTTTTTGAATCGTACGGCCTATACGCCAGACTCTTGAGCTAACACATTGTGCATACGTCTTAACCACAAACTTAGCTAGGAATCATAATTACAGTGAGCAAACGCGTTAAACAAAAGATAAGCGTCACACTATGAGTACACCTAACTCCATTGACATTTATGACGTCACCTAACTGTTAAGCTCGAAGAAAAACAACGAGCTGCGGTATTAGCGCGGTTCGATATCAACGCACTGGCCATTATGACGTCAAAGTGGCTGAGGAACGCTGCCCGTTCTGCAGACGTCCCTGAGGTGCGATTCTCCTCACACGCCACTACAGCGAAAATTTCTCACAAACAGATTTAAACGCTTTTAAAGTTCATAAGTGTTCAGGTTTTCTAATCTGAACACAATTTCTGAGCCTTGCCAGTACCTTTCACCTTATCCGGGTTTTTGAATTATTTACATGGAATACACGTTTGGAGGAAAAAAATGCTACTTAATTAAAACAAATAGTGTAAAAATGAGCGATGGAGTAACAGTATTAACAAGTAAGTTTAAACGCTCCATACTTTGTATGCAAATGTTTACAGTGTCCTTTACGTGAATTCGTACACCACGTTAACACGACCGCCTGTTTAACATACAAGTTTATCTAAACATCTTTACACGGAAATTACAAGCTAGGTTGCTGTACAACAGCGAAGTGGTAAATCTTTTACTCACTCAGAAGGACAGCACCAAATCAATAAAATTTGAATTCTTTTTAAAGGTATGCAAAGTATACGGTATAAAATTTAGGAGTGGTACTGACCTGACGTCCAATTCTTGCAAATTTTTTCGTTCAAACGTGTGTCCAACAGAAAGAAGTCATAATCCAATGGTACTGTTAAAAACCAAACTGAAGACCATTGTTCCAAAAAGCAGGGGGTTGTTAGGTAATAATGGAACAGAAAGCCAAGAAAGGTAGAGCTACTAACACGATACGTTTCTCCTGATCCAAAAGTGCTTAATTTTCGACAGGTGGCGCAAAGAGCACTTTTTTCATTTAAAACGGTATATCTCATAAAATGCTAACGGTTAGGGCTATTAGGGTTGGGGTAAGGTATTAGCACTTAAAATTCAATAAAACTAACCCAAAAAATTAGTTACTAATGCAAAAATTTTATGTAAATATTTCCCAGCCCAACCCATTTATAGCCGCTAAATAAATAATTCAGCTCTTTACGCCACCTATCGAAAATTAAGCACTTTTGGATCAGGAGAAACGTATGGTGTTAGTAGCTCTACCGCCAAGAAATGCCAGGAGCATAATTCGGGCGGGAAATGCCAATTACATTAAATCCAATCAGAAAAGCACTTTTTACACATTTACCTTCAGTGAAAATAATGCTTATGTGTTTTAACGTGCATATAACGTGCTTTTTTAAAAATCTGAAACGACTAAACCAACAAAGTGACAATAGGTGCTCGTTTTTTTGACAAAAGCAAAAATGTGATAGTCCGCTATTTGCGACAAAAATTGTTGCTAATATGACCGTGGTAAACTCTCTAAGGCTGTTACGGGTGTGCGACCAAATTGAAAGGTACTATTGTATTCAAAGCTTAAAAAACTATATATAAACGGTATTTCACTTAAACTTGAGTCCTAAAAATTTAGTGTGATGTGGACACCAGTCGAAGTTGAAAGACCGACATTTAACTTTGATAAGCCTAAATCATCCATTTGTTTATAATGTGTTTATTTGGTAGATACTTTAACACCAAAAACTAGCGGCACTGGAGTCCGGTTCACTTGAGGTCAAATGTCAAATAGTTAAAAATAATTTAATTTTTTATCTTTTTTTCTGCAGACTTCTAGAAATGCCGGCGGTTAGGACTATTCGGGTCAGGTGAAGGTTTAAAACAAGGGTGCACAACCTGCGGCCGTACGGCCGCATGCGGCCGAGTAGACGATTTTGTGCGGCCGTGAACATGTTTATTAAAATATATGCACTGGCGGCCGTGACGTAAAAACCTCTTTTGCTAAATATTTTAACTTTCAAACTGCATTAAATAGATTTTGTAAGACTGTAAAGAATATTACCGGCCTAGTGACGCTGTGCATCACACTTTATATACGCCTATTCTGTGCAAACAATGCAAATAAACAGTCACCTCTTGCTTCACAATATAGATTGTGACGTCATAAATAGCTCAGACTGGTCGTCAGACTGTTTAGCTCAATCTGTGGATCAAGTTTTAAATTATCCGGACTTTTTGAACGCCATTAAATGGTTTATGTATGTGGGACAAGCCGTATTTTCACATAATAAATTTAAAAACAAAAACAAGCAGGTAATTGGCCGCCGTTGGTGAAATAAGAATCTGCGATGCGGCCGTCTTAGCAAAAAGGTTGTGCACCCCTGGTTTAAAATCATAAATAACGTCAAAACCAAGCATTTTTTCAAACATTGGACCTGACGTTACCTTTTTGACCTCAAGTGAACCGGACTCCAGTGCCAATAGTTTTTGGTGTTAAAGTATCTACCTGTTTATTTAGGATTCTATTTAAATAAGACACTAAATGCTTGTCAGCGTACACTCGGGTAAAATAAATATATTTCTTAAGTAAACGGTGAATAACCTAAGACTGTCAATCAGCAAAATACGATGTAGCCTGTTTACACATACTTATCAGAAAAAATGTAACTTTTTTGGAGTAACCTCAAGATTGCGGAAAGCAATTTAGAAGCGTTTCAGCTTGCTATTCAAAAAGTTTGTTACTTAATTAACTATATACAATACAAATGCCTTTCCAGACAGACTCAAGACTGACCACGAAACACATTTTTTATTTTGCCCAAGTCAACAACAAAAAAGCGTAACCAATGTACAAAATCCCCACCAAACTATGACATGGACACAGTGCGGTGATAACGTCACAACGTGTATGACCTCACGGACACTTTTTCCGAATAAGTATTATGCAGAACGCAGTGATAGCGACAAACGGTTACATTTGCCTAATGGTTAGTTGGCAACTTACTTGAGGTCTTCTAGTTGGCTGGATTAAAACATTATGGCTTCTACGTTTTTTCATTTGGCGCTTTAAACGCGTTAACATTTAAAAAGTGTTGAGTAAATTACCACCGTGTGCAACAAATAACAACGGTAATCTTTGTTAAAAAAATAAATCCAATTATCACATTTAGCTACAAACGAAGATTTTTACAACAGAAGCGGCATAAGTAATATGTTTCCCATAAACATTAGTGTAAAAAGCAAAACACTTCCCATTTTTCACGACATCTAAAGTACAAACAACCTTTGCACCGGCGGGAAAATCCTTCAAGCACTACGAGCAAAAAAATAAAAGCCACAAAGAGCAAACGATGGAGCTGAAACGTTATGTCCAGCTTATTAAGTTAGCGGGCAAGCAATTGACTACAATAAATTAAAGCGCAAAATAGCCCAAGGCAAAGCAATTAGCTAAAAAAGTGAAATAAAGGTAGTCGTGTTAACCCTTTCATTTAACACAACAGCACAATAGTAAAGTTTCGCGTATTGCTGAAGTAGCCTAATGGTGGCTATAGTGCAGTTCGTGGTAAATGCCTTACTACGGTAGCAAGCAGTAAACCACTACTCCAAAATACCACAACGCCAATCTTAGTTCATAGGGAAACAATATTTTGTTTAAAATCAACTGCAAGGAGTAGATCCTATAAATTGCAGCCGATTCTGGGGAAGTAACCGGCGGTTAGCACGCTTATCGCGAAATTGCTCAGCACTGAGATTTGGTTTAGCGGAAAAGGTACGCACAAATGCTTTGTAACAGTTGCAGTGTCAATTTGCCGTATTAAAGTTCAGATACAGTACGCGGCCAATGCATTAAAATCGACTTAAATCGCAGACGACAAAAGTTATCACAAACCTAAATCGAAAAGTGTAATAGTAAAACTTACACATAGCTCGATGGTGGTCACAATCAACGATTTCTCTAGAGTGTAAATAGGCAACGTTGACTATTTTGTCAGCAATATTACGTTAGGGCAATCAATAATAACTAGGCAAACTTTGGTTGAAAACACGTCAAGGCAAATTTATCGTAAATAGATAGAATGGTGATTTTAACTTTTACTTACTTTATGATTGTAACGAAAAATTTTAAAGCTTATTTTTTTCGTATGTGGCTTTTTTGTTTTTTTCTTTCAGGTGAACTAAAAATTATTTTGGTGTCTACAGCGTTTTGGCACGGTATTTAAAACAAAAATTTCAAAAGTATATTTCTTATTTTTTTTCACATGCGTTAGAGGTAAAACAGTGGCCCAAATCGCTTACAATATGTTGGATAGTAGTTTCTAGTAGGCGTGGCGTAAGGGTAAACACGAAAAATTCAAATACACTTGGGCGTCTAAAAAATAAACGTTGCACCACAAAAAAGTCACAAAAATTTGCAAAAATGCAGTAAACAGCACTGAATTTGTTAGAACCAATTAAATATGTTGCGATTTGAGAGTTCAAAATTTTATCGGTATTAAGTTAAGCCTACTACACAGTTCATTATCAGCAAAAATGGCATGTGGTCATTAGCATTGGGTATTACTAACTGATGCTAGGCAATAATATGCCATTTGTAGCAAAATTAACGTATAACAAGAAAAATGTTCACAAGCAAATGACGACACGAAAATGGGCATGACGTCATGATGTAGTGACGTAGGGGAAGCCCAATAGGTGGTCTTGCTTTGTGGTGGGCTTACTCCATTACTTCTTGGAAAACGACTTCTAAAAGCGATTGCAAGCCGACCGTACATTTATCTGTGAATAAATTGAATTGTTTAAGTATAAATTATGACAAAATGTACAAGTTTAACTTTAAAACACAACATTCGTTGGTAATTTTAAAAACAATCTCGTTTATAATCGGAACCATACATTGTTAACATCAACAACCAAGAAACTTTACTAAAAGATACAAAA
Source organism: Phallusia mammillata (assembly GCF_965637545.1). NCBI lineage: Eukaryota > Metazoa > Chordata > Ascidiacea > Phlebobranchia > Ascidiidae > Phallusia > Phallusia mammillata. The sequence continues at coordinate 31,171,420 of NC_137252.1, read as the reverse complement.
TCAGATGCTTATGGGTAAATTATGTGTGTGGTCCTCAAAAATCAACCACAGCAATTTATCTGCAGTTTGCAAAATCGCAAATCACAAGTAACCACTTGCAAGTGGCAGAAAAGGATCGCAAGTAACCACTTGCAAGTGACAGAAAAGACCCAAAGGCACTTGGGGCCTAGACACACAGGCCAAGCACACAATATAGATTCTGAATCACAGGTAAATCACCCGACAAGGCTTAAGATGCACGTGACACCATTGTGTGCTAGAAACCACGCTGCCCTTCTTGTAGTACTTGCAGCACTTTGGGTAAGTGTTGTTTGTGGCAGACGGTAGCCCAAAAACACTTGATACGCAAAGATCTCCAACCGAAAACAAAGCAGTTTTGCCAACTAAGCAAGATTCTTTCAATGCTGTGCTGGGAAACAAAGGCCTGATTTGCTGACTTGTGCCGAAAAATATGCCTAGCACAACACATTCGTCCAAAATTGCGAAATTGTCTAATTTTTTTCAAGCGGAAAAGGTTTTTGTTATAAGGCCTTAAAACCCAACAACAAACTGGCCGTTAAAGACACAATTTGAACCTAACTTTATTTGACAACACATATATATTGCATACTTTCTTGTAATGTCCAGAAATTACACACGAGTGTTACATGGCCTAGTGGAAAAGAGTTGTGAACATTTGCTGACACAGCAAACAAAGATAAGTGCACCGTCATTTTACGTAACAAGTGACCGGAGAGAAATTAGGTCGTGGGACATGTTTTCACCACTAGGCAGGGGGTTGCCGCCGCAAAGTTTACCCCCAGATAAGAACAAGCAGCAAAGGAAAACACGCTTTTTATCCGGTTGACCTGTTTAGGCGTCACAATCACAAATAACAGCGGACTTTGTTCGTTGATTTATCACGTCACAGTTAGATTAGCATGCCGGAAAAATGCTGACGGTCACGTTAACAACCCTCTCAAGTACTTGCATGAACCAGAACGGAAAAATACAAGAACCTTAACCTATTGCTGACAGGCGCAAAACACAATTTCGAAGGACTGTTGTAGCTTTTTGGCCCCAACCCGTTTGAGACAAGAAATGGGAATTATTTGTATGACAAGGTGTAGATTGCAGACTGTAAATCCTGGTAAATTGAATCTGGGTATCAGTCCCTGTTCTATTGTTATGATTCCACCTCTCATTGCTGACTGTATGTTGCAAAATATATTGAGACTGTTATAAATTTAAAACTTTTTTTCTTATGTGACATTTTCGTTACTTTGGGGGAACCTATTAAAATTTATGGACGTTCGCACGTACACGTAAATCGTGGTATTACAAAGTACTGTATATATTACAGGCGTTTCCTGAGAGCAGTAACTAAAAACTAATGGCGGACGAATTGCTCATAAAAATCTGTGAAAAGTTGAAGCAAAGTTGTAACTTAAAAAGTTTAAAAAAGTTATGAAAATTTCGACAATTGACACACAAAACAACAACATGGACCATTTATCCATGTATGTATTGACAAAGGCCCTAAACTTGTAACAAGAGACCGTGCTGTCTGGTAATCACTAATCACACTGTCATTAGCACATTAAAATTGTGAAGGAGTTTTCCCATGTAATATTGGTACCACTCGAAATCGGCCGGATAAAGCGGTGTTACTAGGGAGTTGATCACAGACCAGAACCGGAAACGAACGCACCTGCTGTTTGTGATTTCGAACGAGGAAGGTGACGTACAAGCGAAGACTTGTGACGTCACCATGGGATTTTAGCCGAACAATGCGTTGGATATGAAATCACAGTTTTATGGGTCGAGTAATAAAAAGGAATATTGATGTGAATGGTCAATAGAACAACTAATTGTCACCAGATATCGTTTGATCAAGTAAACAAATTACAATTTTTAAACAAGGCGCTTTTGGGGTGCTCGTACATTTGGACATAAAAAAGAAAGTTAATTTGCACTACTACCCTACACTATTTTCTTAAAAAATAATTTTTTGTAATAAAATGACCAATACATGATAAAAAGCTCCTTATTGTGTTGAATTGATGTGATGCTGAACTGTTTCAACAAATAGTCTTGTTTCAGGACCATACAAAACATAAGTTGTGTCTTGAATAGTCTTGAAGCCAGAATATTTTCATCCGCACTGTAAGTCGAATTTTGTGTTGGTTGACAAACTTGTTAAACATGCAGATCGTAACATATTTTGCAACGAATGTGGTTTGGCTATGTAAAGCAAAATTTTGTGGCTTTGTGAAATGCCTCAAGCAATACTTTTGTGGCCTGTACCATGTAGATAAAGATTTAAAACATGAGATGATTTTAAGCCCTCAATTTGAATGGATTTTGAGGCAATTTAAAATAGTTTTGTCATTGAAAAGCCCATTAAAGGAAAGCTTATAATCCAACTTATTAAAAAAATGGCGATGAAATTGTGATTCGACAATTTGACCAACAAGTTTGTCCAATCTTTTTTGAAATCTTAGCATTTTACATCTCGTCCAAATCAGTTTTTAAAACTGCAGCATAACTAAAAAAGGCACAAACCATATAATACCCCTCTTCCCCTAACACTGAACTAATCTCCTGCAAATTTAGGGGGTGTGCAATTTAGGCCAATGAGTTTACAATGGCTTTTCTCCCTGGACACAAAGGAAGTCAATCAGATTTTAACAGCTGGTGGTCTAACCAACTGTGGGAAGCGGAACTGAGTTTAACTGAGTAGTTTTTGAAAGATGGGTATGAAAGGAAATAATTGAGGTTAAAGGGGCTTTTGCAGATCATAAAAGCATGTCTATTGGTCATAAAGTTTACTATATGTCCACTAAAACCTAACTTTAAAAGTGTAAATTAAGAGCCAGTTGTGTGTTCAATCCCATGGAATTTTTACAGATTAACAAAATATAAGACACTTAAATTCAATTAGAACATTTTTTGGGTATTTTTGATCAGGCATGATCTGAACAAATACTTCTCACTTGTAAGCTAAGAACCATGTCAAATTAATGATTGGTCAGTTTCTGGTACCATTCATAAATCAATAGACCGCAGAAACTTGTTTCTTAACTGTGAAAGTCAATATGTTTTGGAATAATTACATCCCAGAAGCACCCCAAGCCAACACCTCAATTAGAAAACTTTAAATCCACAACAAATCCCAAAAATTGAGACCTTATTTCTAACTACAAAGCTCAACAAAAAAACTACATGCAAAGCCTGTACAACAGACACAAAAAAACACAAAAGAATAACTCTAACACTGTCGCTGCCAAATATGGCGCTCAAGTGCGCCGTACCGTTACTGTGCCTCCTGGAATACCACTTCTAGAATAGTTTGCATCACCCAAGTCATCGATCCTGGTTGAGTGGAAAGATGAAAATGAAAGACAAAAGCGTTTGGGCATGGTTTAGGTGTGATAAACTAACAGTGTGTATAGTATATTACATTCTACATTAACAACAATTTAACAAATTTTGTTAGCTTCAAATCCAAACAACAAAAGACAAATTTGTAAGGTTGAGTAGCTACTATCAAAACAAAGCCCAAATGTAGATATTGTAGGTATTTATTGCTGAACTGCACTGACTGGCTAAACAGTGTGTGGTGTTTGATTTGGATGGAAATTGAAGGGAAATATTGATTTTATAATGACATTATGTGCCTTGCCTATTCTGCTCCACTGTGATTTGGCTGAGCTGGCCGTCAAAGGCAAATCTAGTTATTGTATCTCAAATTGATTTGCTTACACCCCAGTTTTGTAAACAGCAGCCAGTTATAGTATTGACATACATATAATGGTGTATTGCGAACTTATGAGCATCAGAAACGGTGGTTCTGGTTCCACAAATGTTTAATGGTCAGACATATAATGCAAATAGCACAGATTTTGCTTTGGTCAAACAAGTTAGAAAATAATGTTTTCAACCCAAATTTCAAACTTAACTGCAAAAACACTAAGTGCTACCAAACCTAATCAATCTCCATCAAAACATTTTTTTAATATATATATTTTTTAATGTGTTACTAATATGAAATTCTGTTTAATGAGTACTATTTTGTATGCAGAAAACAAAAAAATAAACTTGGATTTAGGGTACTCACTCATTCCATTATCCATCCATTTGGGTTGTTTGTGTTGGTAGCGCACTCCAATGAAGTACACAGGAATTCCCGATAGCACAATACAAGCACCAATGAGGCATTCCTTAGGAGCAGCATACACTGCCATTATTACAAGGAAGGCAGAAGCAACAAAGAATGTGATAGGAAGAGCAATGTGATTCTGTGTGAATGATAATAAAAATCACTGTAATCACTGTAAAAGTTACCATACACTGCAATATTTTGTTTTATATTAGATTGCAAAAAAAATAATAATAAACCACACAATACTAGCAGTCTGGTTAGAGTAAATTTGAATTTATTAGGGATGCGCCGAGTCGAGCCAAAACCCGAGTACTCGATACCGAGCATCGCTGTTTTTGATGCTCGGTGCTCGGCTGAGCAGTTGCACAAAATGACCTGAGCGTTAAATTTGCATATTCATGCCCTGTTGTACAGTCAAGCCTAAAATGAGTTTCGCAGATACCAACAACTTTGCAATAGGCCCACTTATCATTCTATTTTAAAAAGTAGCTTTGCATAAAATATTTACGCGGACCGGCGGTTGGGAACCACTGCTTTAGAACACTAGTTACGTATGTTAGCAGGGGGTAGAGCTACTAACACCATAACGAGAATCACACACCCAAATTTGATTGGTTGTATCTCCAAAAATGTTCACGGTTAGGGCTATTAGGGTTGTAATTTGACGCCCTCTATGCATAGGCTATGACCAAATCTTGCATTATGTTGCGCAACGACAACTTTGGTGAAAAAAAGCTTACAAATATCTGTTGCATTCACTACGATCTTTTGTTGCCGGTCCGTGGAATTTTTTTACATTTTTACCAGTCCCACAGTGTAGAAAGGTTGGGAACCACTGTTCTAAAGGGTATCCAAGAAAAAATGAATGATTTTTCAAATGTATTAGATGGTGGAAAAATGCGTTCTTTATGGGCATGTACAGCTCAATAAAACACCGCCGGTCACGTAAGAGACCTGGTAGAGCTAAAACGTAGAAAGGGGATTTTTTGTGATGTCATAATGCACCGAGCGTGCTCGGCCGAGCACCGAGCATTAAAGTGAGATGCTCTGTGCTCGACCAAACAGAACATTTGCAGTTTTTGCACATCCCTAGAATTTATAACAAAAAAATACTCCTTAAATTAAAAAGAGTTTGACTGTACGAAATAAACAAGTAAAGTGTCTTTAAAGAAGCTATTGCTGCCAGGCCTAATGTATCATTTAGAATTGGTCTTTCAGCAGTTTATAATGTCTCATACAAGACACTTCATAACCGTTATCTTGAAACAACGATTATTTATAATATAAGCAGCTGGTAGAGCAATCCTCGTTTATTTAAAGTGTTGTGTTATGTCATTGACATATGCATTAAAACAGGGGTGTCCAACCTGCGGCCCGCAGATGCTTGGATTTCAAATGTACTGACTGGCAAACAAATCCAACTATTATATATTTTTGAGCAGAATAATGCGCCCGATGCTATTTTTCTGCATCCTGTCAATATGCAGCTAGAATCAAATGCAAATTTTACTTGTAGTTAAGCATATTTGGTAAGCCAAAACGTAAAATCACATTGTATTATATGAAAGTGCGGCCCGCCTTCTAATTTTGGCAAAATTGTATTTGGCCGCAGAGTAACAAAGGTTGCACACCCCTGCATTAAAATATTGCCAGTTGGCCACATACACGTTTTTAGGTTTAACACCTTACCTTTACAGGTCGTTGCAATTCGGGATACTTGTGCCTCCACCAGATAAGACCCAGAATTGCCATTCCGACACACAACCAGTTGAAAAAACTGAAGTAAGTGATGAGACTCCAAATGTCACCAGAGACAAGGTACAGAAGAGACATCACACACTAAAGATAAATTGACGTTGGTAAGTTTATGAGTGCAAGAATTAAACTAGGTCTTAGAAAAGTTTTGTTTTCATTAAAGATCTTAAAATAAGACAAACTTAACTCAGTGTTAAGTCATTTTATGACATAACCCGGTATATCTGTCAAAGAAACATTTGAAGTAAGCAAAAAAAAAGAACTGGGTCACACAAATAGCCACAAACTTCATAAACACCCGGAACCCTCATCCCTTTTATATTCGGTTATGAAGATAAAATGCATTTGTCCAATCAGCATCTCTAGGTTAATTGTCTTTTGTTTTTTTAGATCAACGTCTTGAGCTCCCGGTATATTTGTCAATTAAGATATAAATTGAAGTAGCATTTTATTTCTGTCTGTTTTGGGCACCATGATTTGTATCAAATGTGGAAATTTTAACGAAACTTTTGTTTAGTTGTGTTAGCAGTTTGTCGAAGTGTATTTGATTCATATGTAGTCACAAATTTAGTGTTATACAATACTTTTCTTATCTAACATACATTGAATATGATGGCTGGGACTGGTGTGTATCTCTTGGTATGAATCATAGCTAGAATATTTGGGAGCTGTCCTTCTCTGGCACCCACAAAGAACAATCTGAAATGAGAAATAAAATTCCAAATGGCAATTGGGTTTGTGTGAAAATTGTGCATATGAAAACCACTGTTCTTTTGTTACATCTATTTTCAAACTGTACACTTGTTTGAAAATTTTTTTTTTTGCATTGAAAAGTACATTGTTAAATTTTGCATATTTTATATGATTTTAAAAGTAATACCCCAGTGCAAAATAAAGAACTGGGTGTAAATTACAGGTTTAGACACTTAAATTGGCAATAACTGCACAAAAAACAAACAGTGTAACTGTCTTATACCTGGATGATGTAAAAATGGAGCCATTTACTGATCCGAAACAGGACAAGGAGACAAAAACGGGAATGATCCAGGACATAACACCAAGAGTTTTGTCTCCAAAGAGCTGGAAAAAATTATTAACACTTTAAACCGTGGCTGAACAAACTTATGCACAGTCGATTAATGGGTTTCAAGGATTTCCTGTAGTTCGTATCTCAATTGCTGATGCGAGCTGACTCGTGTGAAGCCAATGTTTATCACATGTGTGTACTATTATAAAGTGCTGAAGTGGCAATGCATGGTGGCCAAGTGTCACAGGAAATGGTAAAATAATTTTTTTGGAACATGGTATATATTTAAGAAAACTCTAATAAGTTTTTTACCCAATCTTTTCCTTGTGTATGTAACATTAGCTAGGTGCTGTATATATGTTTATGTTGTCAAAGTTATAATTTAGTAATTTACCACAAAATCTACAACCAAAAAGGATAATTAGCCCACAAAACAACATCCGTTGGCTATAAATAAGCATTTTATAACAAAACAGAAAATAGGCTAATGTCCCAAGTTATATGTGCTTGTGTATATGTTAATAAGACAACTCTATATGCTCATAATATGTAAAAATGCCTAAAGAAATATGTAGGACTATTATATTTAAACAAATTTAGTGCAATCAATTGGGAAAAATTTGCCCACATGTTTCAAAACTAATTTTTGACTTGGTTTTTGCAACACTTTTAGACTTAAATTGTACTTTATCAAAAAACAAACACTTCTCAAAGTGCTGTACTAGTTTAATATATATATATATAAACACTATCACGGTTGTATGCAAAAAGTTGAACTGTAAGGGGCCAAAAATTAAACTTAGAAGTTCAGTGTTAAGAAAGAAAAGATGTAAGACCTTGAGCTATAACATATGGGGAATGTGTACATTTCCTAACTTCTGCTTAACACAAACGTATGTTTCCGGCAGTGAAAGTTCTGCTTAACACAAAAGTATGTTTCCGGCAGTGAGCAAAGTATTGTTAAAACAAAATATGTTGAACTGTGCAAACAGCAGTTTTATTAGTAATTGTTCAAAAAAACTGCCTTAAAAGTTAGTAAATTTTATTGATAAAATGTGTTATCCTTTTATTCTACATACATTTCGAAAATGAACTTATTTGCTTTAAGATTTAAAACATTTCATTTTTTGTTTTCAAAAATTACTACATAAAAAGATAGTCATAAATAATTTTAAGAAAAATTCAATTTACTTACCACGGCGACAGCATTTGATATTCCAAACTCAGTTGGTGAGAGGACAGTGAAGTAGGCAATGTTTGCAGTTACATAGATGACCGAGACCAAAGGTAGTGAAATCATAATAGCCCGGGGAAGATTCCTGTAAAAAAGTCATAGTAAGTAAAGCCAATTCTTTTGTCTCATGCAAAATATTTTTTTTAGTTACATTTTTTAAGAATGTGGAGAAAGAGATGTTTTAAAAAGGTCAAAAAAAATTTATGTTGCTACTATATTTTTTAAATAGGAAAGTAAAGGCGTTCTATTGGCGCCTATATGTCTGTGAATGATATTTACTACAGTACAAAGTGCATACAAATTGTGCACATTCAGATGCCAACAAGCATAAAAAACGTTGGGTTGTAAACAGTGGCTTAGATTCAATATTTTGTTTCTCTGCTGCATTAGGACACATCGTTTAATAATTTTTACTGGGAAACACGAATCAACTCACTTGTATGGATCTTTCATCTCCTCAGTGACAAAGTTAAGGTAATTCCTAAAACATAAAAACATTGCAAACCAATTGTGTAAGTTTAGAAGCCTTAATGTTATGATCTTTTAGTTCAATGAGCATTTTTATGATATCGTTAGAGTATGTTGCTTTCACACAGCTCACATACCAGCCACCATATGCATAAAGACTGTTATAGAAGGCAATGACAATTTTTCCAATGTCGCTTGTAGTGCCCTCGAAAGCCTTTTCTGGTGTCAAGTACTCGTAACTTCCTAAGAACAAAAATGTACATGTTTGTTTAATATACATTTGTGGTTTATAAAGCAAAACTAAGTTATTTTAATCTGAATACTGAAAACCTATTTTAATTCAAATAAAAATGTAATCTTGCTAAAATGTAAACAAAATTCAAAAATACATTTTTGTTTTTTGTGATTAAACCTTTTTTAAAAGTTTATATTCTTGTTATTAATAAATAGACACTTTCACTAGTTTTCTTAATGTTAAAAGGACAAAAAAACAATAAACTCAGATTTTTTTTAATTTGAATAAAATTATTGTTTTCGACACCCCTAAAATCTATTTTCTTTTATGAGCACTTATTTTAAAGTCACGAAAATAACCGCTTTATCTGCTGTGAAAAGTTGAATATTAATACAAAGGACAATACACTTTACTGGAAAATGAGACCAATATCAAACAGTTGTGGGAAGCGACCAAATATAATGGGAAATACAACAGCACCATATAATAAATACACGCCCCCCAAACTCAGCCAATCAGATTAGCTCAGACAGAGGTGAATAAACTCATTGTAAGGGGCTGGAGGTCACAGAGGTCTGTTCTACAAGTTCTTGGGAACATTTCTGCTAATTTTACAACACTTAAAGATTAGCAGAGTTCATGGCCTAAGTTCTTGAAGCTTGCAATGTTATTACTTTGCACAGCATTTTTTAAAATGGGTTTCAAAAATGGAAATGTGTCCAAAAAAGCATATTTTATTGTTAGCAACTGAAGTCGCATTAAGCAAACATTACATAATTGTTTTTTCTGGCACCATATTGTATTAATTAACCTTGACAAATTTGAACTATTCCGATGATAACAATAATTGCCAATGCAAACAATTTTGCAGCTGTAAAGACGTCTTGGACTCTTGTAGCACCTCGGACACTCATACAGTTGACGAATGACAACACAACTAAAATAAATAAATTTTAAGTGAAAATTTTGAAGTGAAATAAAAATAGTTTCCTTAAATGCAAATTGAAAAACAATAAGTTAAAAAAAAATAGAAATTTGGCAACTTACTTTTGAAAACTTTTACTTAACATATCATGACACAAAGCTTGGTGTCAATAATACATTCACACATTTATATGAGTATGGTTACAAACTAAAACCAAGTTTGATTTTAAAAAAATTATACATTACAAAATAATCCACAACGAACCTTATTCTGGACAAATTAAAGATAGTGGCATAAAATAGACATCAAATACTACAGTAAAAATTTAAAAATAAACAAAAGTTGTCTTACTGAGGCAGACAGCTGCGAAAAGTCGCACAGATGACTCGGGCATCAGTTCAGCACAGTTTGGGAAGAAGGGCTGAACCAGGTAAGTTGAAAAGGTAAGGGCAATAGCTGCTTGAGACGTTGGTCGAATGATAAGCAATGCGATCCATAAACGCAAGAAAGCTGGTAGGGGGCCATAGAATTCTCGGATGTAAGCATAATCACCCCCTGATTTTACAATCGTTGTTCCGAGTTCAGCATAGCACAATGCTCCGATTGTTGAGAAAAAGCCACCAATTGCCCAGACAATCAGACTAAGACCGACAGAATTCACCTCTTTGAAGACGCCCACAGGTGAAATGAAAATTCCTGAACCAATGATTGTCCCGACAATAATGGCACAGCCATTTATCAACGTAATTTTTTGTTTCAACACTACTTTACTGTCTGTAGGTCCTTCAGATGAGGAGTCGCTAGCATCTTCAGGCGTTTTCAGTTCATGAGAACGCTTACTCATTTTGCCGTTTTTTTGTATTTAATTACAAATAAATATAATATTTAAAAATTTACAAAAACAAGAAAACATAGCTGAAAAAACAATGCCAACAAAATTTTTAATGTTAATTTTTAAACACAGCATTTATACTCTGTTTGTCCATTTATTGCAAACTACACTATGTTGATTATACTTTCTGAGATGAGAAGCTTGCTATAAGAGACACAGTGGCAGTTTTATTCAAAATCTCATCAAACTTTTAAAGCAGCAATTAACTTCAGCAAACAATCATGTGTACTCTAGACCTCATCAACAGCATAAAGTGAACTTTTGTGTACTCCTGGTAAACAACAAAGCTAAAATGACTAGAACAAATTAATTAACATGTAGCACTTCGGAGCTCTGATTTAAAATCTTGAACCTCTATATATTATCACACTTTTAACTTTATCTGTTTTCTTAGCTCCCTACATTGAAGGTAATGATTTTGTTTAATTTATTTTGAGAATTTATATAGGTCTGCTGTTTGGTAAACCTTTTTTGTCTGCACAAATCTAGTTTACAGACACTCAATCAAAAGTAGAAAGAGCATAAACAATTAAAGTTCCCTGGCCTAACAGATTAAGACCGTTAATCCGCTACCACTTGAAAACTGCAAGTGTGTTAAGTAGTCTTACTCTTTAGTTAACAAAGAATGAAATCCAGTTGAAGTAAACGACTCGCCAACGGCCGCAGTCCGTAATCTTTGTTACAAACAACCTTCAATCACGATCACTGGGTCCCTGACAGACTTCACTGACCAAGCGATTACCTTCTGTCATTTAGGTAATGGTACCACGCTGAGCTGGGTAGTTTGATTGACAAAAACTGCCGTGCGAAAATTTGGCGGTTCCCCTGCCGAGAGTACCGCGGCTACCGCCTGAAGCAACAAACAGTTTGGCACACAGCTGCCAGTTATGCCACGTGGTCGAACGCGTTGTACAAGGCGCGATGGCAACTGAGGGATCCCACAAGGGCGTAAGCGTAATTTATACGCGGATGATGCAACGGTTTCACTACACTACGTTTGAGCACAACAGCGGCGTTTGGTGACAACAAAGAACCATAGTAACGGGCGATTACAACTGCTGTGGGGGAGGCTACTAATCCATAGTTTCGTGTGCTCCTGAACGGCGCCACGCCAAAATTCGCAGTAAAATTCTTACGGGAACGACAACATTTAAAAACCTCCCATAACTAGACGGTCGTTTAAAGTTGGAAGGAGGTAATCGAAAATGACGAACTTCCGTAATCCTGTCTGCAATAGATAACCAAAACAATCGCAATGTGACCAACGTTAGTTTCAGGACTAACGCAATACCATTAGACTAAAATCACAACAAGTTTAAATGTTTGAAAAGGCTGACTGATAACCGTTACAAGTAGCTGGTTTCAACAAGTTTTACGCTGGTCTGAAGTACTGCCAATAACAACAGAATAGGTGTTAAGCATCACCGAAAATGCACTAGACTTGTCCAAGCACTGTATTCTTGTACTGATAACGCAAACTGTAGCCTACCCTTAACCAGACGACCACATGGTAGCCTGGCAAACTGAAATCAATCAAACTGTCAACGTCGTAAAGCCAGACTACACCAGTCAATGAAAACCTGCCCTCGTTGGCCTGCCATTTAGCGAAAACCGACCCACGTGGCCTAGGCTAGGCTACTTAGCTCCAAAATGTTAGAAACAGCTTAAAGTTTGTTAGGTTCATCAACAACGCTTTTTAGTGACAATTTAACTTCGTTTTCGAATCGCCGTTGGTTCCACGCGGTTTGAGCGAAGAAAACCCCGAGAAAAAGGCATGTAGGCCTACATATCTTCGCGTAAAATTGTATGAGTCACAGGGCGACGTCGGTTCATATCCCTTTTTCGTCATTACGTCACAGGAAGTTTTTGAACCAAAGGGTGGGTATAAACTATAAACTCAAGTAGTCGTGTTGTTTATCAAGCAACCAAAACATTGACAATGAAGAACTTACATAGGCAAAGTAGTTAACGTTCGTAATTCCTCTCACAAACCATTCTGTAAATCCACACCAAGTTTTTGCACAAATTTGGGCAAATTGCGCAAATTACGCCAGTTTGTTCTGTTTCTGCTGAGCACCAAAACTCATTTTCATATTTAGGCCCTACAACGGGTTTGAGATATCAATACCATCACGTTTAGTAGATTTAACACGCTGTACACCAATTCTGTTTCCATGATGAACTGCTGAAACTCGAGGTATTGGTATTTTGTTCTTATTTATAATTGTCTCGCGTAACAGTTTTACTGTCTACTAGGTAGCTATAGTAGGCCTATTTCTTTTCTCTAGGCCGGTTTAGTCAATTGCCTTCATTACTATCAAGCGACAAGACATTTTGAGAGACGTGAGATACAAAAATGTCATGTTCAGATACACCGCTAAAAAAGCATCTACATTTTGTACTTTGTAAAAGTGCTTTGTAACCATTGCAACTGCACAGACAACTATAACATATTTGCCGGACAACTTTAATCAGTCGCGAAGAAGTATAACGGAAAAATTAACAATCTTACCCGCAGCTGATTATGAATAATTTACACCGCAGAATATATTTTAGTTGTTGGATTGATGACATATGCCAAAAAAAGGAACAGCCGCTCCTCGCCGGACAAGTAAACTGGAAGTCAGAATAATTGGACAGAAGCGGGAACTTTATTGACGGATATAGTATTTATTGTGCTACAGTGAGATTTTGTCCACCACAGAACTATGATTTCGGCTGGTATTTATGAGGTAGGCTTCTTTTATTCCAAGTTTTCGTGTTAGAGTCGATTCACTAAACCTCCAGAAAAAGTACGTTTTTCGATCTATAAGTGCAGGCAAAAATGTATCGTTTTTTTTTCGGAATGTAACTTTGAAATGATCAAACACGGATGCTTACAAAATACAAGACAAAGGTAGGCTATTCGTGTGGCAATTATGGCAGGAACACCTTGGCTCATTTTTATTCTCATTCCCAACATAGCAAGTTGTGTTTCCTAAACACCGCGAACATAAAATTAGTAACCAAATCCGGTGAAACAAAGACTTTGTTGGAATTTGCGTGTTTACTCAACACCAAAATGGCAATATAGTCTTCTGTTTACCCTTGGTAGTCTGTCAGAAGTGGATAGCCAGTTTTAGCAATGCTCCGCGTATAATGTTATATAGTTGAGATAACGCTTGTAAGTGCAAAATAGAGATGAAGTGGCATATCGTTGTTACGCGATGTGAAAGTCTAGCTAAATAGAATAGTTCTTTGTTTAAAGTACAATTTCCTTGTAATAGAAACATCAATGTGTTTTTACACTAAACCAATAAGTTATCCTGGAGCATTACTATTTTAACGAGCTAAAAAAAATTTGGTCCAAACATTAAACGGTTAACTACTCGACTTAAGTAACATATTCCGTCGAGCACAACATTGCAACATATGTTCAAATGTGGTCCATGGGTTTCTCTACGACCTGATTTATCCACCTGTTTTTTTTAATTAAGTCCAAATTTTAGTTTTGATTTACAATTGATCAAACTAAAGTTTAAGAACGTTACAGGTTTAGTTGGAGCGACACAAAAATCTGTTAAATACCAGTAGAACGCTGCCAAAAATACTCACATAATATAGCCTACAGCATATTTACCTTCGTAGTACCCATAAAGACAGCATCGTTGAGACAGACAAAGTTGTTTGGCAACGTAAAACTGGAATCTATTTTAAAACACAAACATATAAAAGATGATGTAACTCACTGTCAGCATGGAAACGACCGAAGGAGAGAACACAGGTAACACATGCCTGGCGTGTATTGTCGTGCTTTGTTTCATTTTAGCACTGTCTAGCGGTAACAAAAATCCGAAATAAAGGTGTAATTTCTTATAAACTGTAAAATACATTGGTAAAAAACGCCAGCAGTTTATCCTAATTGATCTGGTTTCGTCTCTATACTTCGGCGTAATGTGCTTGTAATTACCGTTGCTGTCAGCCATTCTGCCCTGTAAGCCCCAAGGCAGGAAAACATCTTTAACATTCTACCACAACTAAATATAACGGATAATTTGTAGGGAATTTTTGACAGGAAATTTAATATCTCTTCTCCGTATTTCCATTTCTATTGAAGTAATATATTAAAAAAGCACAGAGCTTAATTAACTAATAAAAGTACAGACAATGTGACACTCGAATTTCTCGGCCGAATCTATCAATTCAAATAGCGTTACATGTTTTAATGTCCTTTGATTTAAAACAGATTTTTTTGCAGGGACAAATCAAAATTTGGAAAGCCCGTCCAGATCACCACGCAAAATAAGTAAGGGCATTTACGAATGACATCGCACCCCGCACCATGACTAAAACTCATGCAATATTTGAGGACAAAGAAATCCTAATAAAAAAAAGTTTAAAATTTTAATTCACTTTCAGGCGTCTTATATAGTTTTGATCTTGGAACCAAAGTTAAGCTTTCTTAAAGTATATAGCCTACAGAAAATAAACGAAACGCCAGTGTAGGTTACGAGTTAAGTTCTACAATGTTACAAATATGTTATCGCTGTCATAGTCGTACATGGTCATTTATTTAGACTCGATGGAATAACCTCTTTAAAATTATTACATACCACTATCCCCAACTTACAGGTATCGTCTTGCCACCTGAAGACCAAGCACGCAGTTCATCCCGCCTTCGCATCCACAGTAACCATGACAACGAGCACAGGAGGCTGTCTGACGCAGTGAGCGTGTCATCATATCAGATACAACATTCAAGAAAACTGGGGTATGTTGTCTTACGTTATAAATTGTAATTTTAATGCTTAAAAACATTCAAATATTTGTGAAAAGTTAAATCCAGTGTACGTAGTATATATGACATACGTTAATGCAGACAAAATATTACAGATACTGTTTTACAGCTGGTGGTGCGACTATACACAACAGTTCGCATATAAACGATTTGTAGTTGGTATCAGTGGTGGGATTCAGCCGGTTCGCATCGGTTCTGGAACCGTCTCACAAAATTTTATGAGTTTAGCGAACCGGTTAGCATTTCTGGTTACTGTCAATGGAATTTTTGTAACAGAATAATATGACTTTTATGATAGAACCGGCTGATAAAAAATTGATCCCACCACTGGTTGGTATTAATGATTATTTCCGACTTTGACTTTCAAATCTGTTCACATTTAGTTTGAAATATGTTTACTTCAACGTTGTGATACCAGTTTTGGGGTTTCAAACATTCCAAGTAACAATTCAAGTAACTACAGAAAAAATATTTTAGTGGAGGTGAAATCACCCCGCAGTTTTGGAACGATCTTGCCCCTTACCTAAGCCCCAGGTCGACCCTTAACCCCCCTACGACCTCCAACGGATGGAGCATCGGGGGAACGACTCGTTCTTTGAGCCAAAGACTTCTCCAAGCTTGGCATGGTGCCCTCCCTGTCGAGGAGGAGGAAAGACTACCAAGGTTGGAAAATTCAGAATATGAGTCGGACTGGAGGAGTAGGTCAAGGTTGAGATCACTCGCTGACACGTAAGTTGGAGCAGAAGAGTATCTAATCGAGTCGTTTTTCTCAAGTGTTTAAACTTTGCCAAAGACTTTCATATGGCCTGCAGTGAAGGAGATTTTTCAAAACGGCAAAAATGTTAGCGTTTAAATTGAAGAAATTAATGCACATTTGCGAAGTAGGTTTCAACTGAAAAAGATTGAAAAATTCTGATAGTACGAAAATAAGCCACAGCATTTTGATCTTTCACCACTCTTCATTCTACTTTGCTCAGCTTTTTTTTAACTAGTAGATTGTGAAACAAATCCTACCAACAGTATAATCCCCAGATCAAAGTTAAGACAAACATCTTTGGGCTCTTCGAGCGTTGTGCTATTGCTACCATTTTTGACGTCGATCTTTTCGTATACAGACCTACCATCAGTCGCCGTTCGTTCAGGTCCAGCAGAATGGGAAGCACAGCACTCACTCCAATTCCTATCGTGAATTTCCAGCGACCCCAAGTGGCGGTAAAAAAGGGAGTTATCAACTACTCAGATGTTCCATTACTGAGGTAGGCGAGATTTTAACAATTGGAAGAAAATACACTAAAATAATCGAAATCATAACACTACACTTTCAGTTCGTAAGATTAGAGTTTCGAAAACGTGCAGACAAAAGCTTTGATGTCAAGTAAAAATCGATGTAGAGACGTTTAAACCACATTCAAAGAGTCCATGTTAAGAAAATTTGCTTTAAGTGCCAACTGGTGCAGTAGCTTGAGTAAATAACTCGACGATTATTGTTATGCCTTTTTTCCTAGTTTTGGTGCATGGCAGCATATAAACTACTGAATCAAACATCAAATAAAAATATTTTTCGGACAAAAACTTCTTTCGGACAAAAACACACATTCATACTAAATTTTCTAAAACATGCAAATCCGTATTTCAGACGTCAGCTCACTCGCGCCCAGGCCGAGAGAAAAAGCCAAAAATTCCGACAGGACTTCGCGCGCACCACCAACGACATCTACCGGATGCGACTCAACGAAACCGACAATCTCGAGTGGGAGCTGGAAATGCGATTCAGAAAAACCTGTGCAGCCTATTTGGGGACTTCCCCTGGAGCGTCACGTGCTCTTGCCGGTCAATTGCCTTTTGTAAACACCATGTTCGTGTAAATTATTGCTTTTTGGCTGTTGTATGCGATTTTAGTTTATGTTCATGTTATATTTTATCGTTTGTGTACAAAAATGGTTTTAAAGATCTTTATAAAGATTGTTGGTTGGTCATTTGTTTATTCGAAAATAATTGTAATATATTTTGTAATACACTAGTGTGTAAATTTGCATGTGTGCTAAAACGCGATGTGACGGAACTGCATTAAACAAAGTAGCTCGGTGATTCATTAAGTAGTTAAAACAGAAATTCTTCGGTAGTTAAAAAAGAATTGGTGATTGTTGATTTCTTCTAAAAAACAACAAAAAGTATAAGCAGATTTTTAAATGAAAACTACTTAAAATTTTGTTGGTCAACTAGTTTTATTAAATTACTATTCAAAAGCTTTAAAGAGCCCCGGCACCGGAAAATTATTTTTTAATATGTTGTTTGTCGTATTTTTATAAACACGATTTCAGGTTTAAAACCACAAAAATCGAAGTTACTAGTCAAATATTTACGTTTTAAATCTAAAAACACTGACACCTTGCGGATATTTTGTCACTTAGCTCAAACGTCATGTGACGTCACCTCGTACCAACTTGGTTTGGAGCTTGTTTGTAGTCGGTGGTTGTTAACGTTCTGCGACGCCAATTACGTTAGTCAGTTTAGGTATTTTGGTGTTTAAATGTTTTCATTTTTATACTCAAGTGTGCAAAAATGCCTGCAGTGTGTTCTTTGTATGGTTGCAGTGAAAAAAAGGAACCAACGAAATACAGTGTTCTTTGTTGCCTACATTTCACAGATGAATGTTTCACAAAAAAAATGCAGCAGACAGGGGTATGGCAAAAGTTCTGGTGTTAAAGCCAAATGCCATTCCATGTATTCATTAGAACAGTCTTCTTCAGCAAGAAATGGCATTGAGAGCAGCTGCAAGAAAAGTAGCATATGGTATGCTTTAGTTAATTGTTTTCTGACATAATCTCATTTAACATTATAGTCCTTAATATTACCATTATGTCATACTAATTTAGTTTATTGTCATGCCATTTACTTGGTAATTACAAAAAAGTGTGGTTATGAAATAAAAGGTGTGATAAAAAAAACCATTCTAATTAGCTATGAACCAAATTACATTGTGTGTAAAGGAAAACTTCTTTACCTCTTAAACGGAGTACCACAAGTAAATTAACTGCAGATTTCCCTGGACACTCAGCTAAATTTGGTACATACACAATGATGGATGATGGATCTTTGCAACAATAAAATTGTTGATATTAACCTTGTTCATGTATTCAGTTGGTAATTTCAAAATATTTTCTAGAGCAATGAAGTGGCAAACAGCAATGATATGGAAAAAGAAGGATTCTTGGGATGCATTGAAAACATCACAAGCAAAGGATTGTTTATTAAAGCCTTTGTGACTGACATGCATCCACAAATCATTAAATACATTTGTGAAGAATCGTCAGAAACAAAACTATATGTTTGGCATGTAGCTACAAGTATGATAGAAATAAAAGATGAGCATACACCAGTATATTTGTGTTTATGGTTTTGAATTCAGAAATCCAAAAGAAACTGACAGCCATTTCTAACAAAGCCTATTGCAAAGAGTTGGGACCTTGGGTGAAAAGCATATGCAACCACATGTATTGTTGTGCAGCAACGTCACAAGGGATTTCACAACTTATAGTTGACAAGTGGCTGTCAGTCTGGCAACGTAACTCTGAAGTCTTCCCCAGCAACATTCAACAAATTTTCTGTAGGCAGTATATCTGTAACGCATAGAGGTTGCTGGTTGCATGTTATAGTAGTTAGTACAGTAAAACTTACTCGTGACGGGTGTCAATTACCCTCATCATGATTTCCCAATTGACGTTTAAATCGATAACATGCTGCTTCTAATACACGTTGAGACACATATAGATTCAAATCCAGGATATGCTTTTATACAAAGCAGATTCGACTCAGAATATTCGTTGAACTTGGCTAACTGCTGTTGCACTTACTAATTTCATGGCAGCAAACGCATGATTTTCTCTCCTCCATTATCATATAGTTAGTACATAAACACCTACAATATTTCTGTTAGGTGGAAAATACCTTTTGTCAACAACAAAACACCTACCTTTTTAAGCAAACAGTTGTTATTTATTGCTTAACTGTCAACTACGTATACTACGTTAATTTTATCAGTTGTAAACAATAAAAAAATGTACGCATCAAAGCTAAAACAAGCAATAAAAACAACAGCTGACCAACGCCATTGTTAGAAGTTGGTACGAGGTGACGTAACAATCGCTGCTACACATCAAACCAAGGTGTCGCTCGAGAGCTCATTGTTTGATTGAATATCTCGAAAACGAGAAATCATAGGACAAAAAAAATTAGTGATTCGGAATCCCTGATTTTTGGCAATTCTAAATATCTTAAATGTAGAAAAAGTCACATCGCCGCTGCCGGGGCCCTTTAAATGCATATTACCATTCAAACACACATTTTAAGAATTTCTTAATATTAGAACCAGAATGCACCAAGGCACAATCTCGCGGTGCGAAAGGCCCACCATATAAGCTTATAGTAAGATATGTTTTATTCGCTGTTACACAATATACGGCCTCATACTGTACATGCGTATTGAGGCAATTTCAAGAAAGGATATGAGAGTGTCGTACCACGGAAAATTGAAAACTTCCTGTCTATATCTGAATCACTTCCCAAGCTGCCAGGCAACTCCACTTAGCTTGTTAGCGACAAAAACGTGAAGGAAGCATGCAACATATGGATTAGGTAAAGAGGTTGGATTAGGTTAAACTCTCTATATACTCTTGTGGGAAGTTGTGCTCAATGTTTATTGTCTAAATTTTTCAAAAAACTTTAAAATATGCAAATAGCTTGAACAGGGAGATATCAAGGGTGTATATAATTTGCGCGCATACTTGAAAGTAGGCAAAAGTCAGTTGATCATAATTTAAGTGTATTTTTGAACATAAAAAATCATTGCGATTTTTAACATACCATTGTTTTGCATTTTTATTTACTGACTTTAAAAGTGATATAAGTCATTGGGAGCTTTTTACATAAGAAGCATTAGCAATGAAAAGACAACAGGCATACCTTATTTTGGCAATCTTGGCTCTCTCGGCAATCAGCCTTGGTGTAGAAGGGAGTTTTTGGAACTCGAATCGACGCAATTGCCCATCTTGCACGTATGTCGAACTGTTGATTGTTCAAATAAACTTTATTGTTATGTAGGCTTGTAGGCTAATGAAAGTTAGACTAATTGAATTTTTAAATAGTTTTATCAGCGTTAAATAATGTAGGCTAACAGATTGTTCACTCAATATACATTCAGTACAATAGATTTTTTTAAATGATTAGTCAATGTTAACTTACTAAACTTTATACCACTTTACTTTAATTTTTTTTCAGTACCACTCCCAAGGAACTGGGCGAATGGGGTGAGTATTTTTTAAAATATTTTTACCAAGTTCTAGTCTTGTGACATGCTGACCTATGTGCAATGATTCGACACAAGAACTAACAGTATGACAACTTACGCAATTTTGTAGTTTTGCTTACGATATTGAAAACATGTAAGTAGCTCCCAAGTTCACAACATCCAATAATCTCCCAAAAGTAAACACCATCGCAATCACATTATTTCGAATTTATAATTTTTAATCAAACTGCCTACGAGGTAATTGTTGGGTATGCAGCATAAATTCTATAACGCATTCGATTTTGCTTTTAGGAGCAAGAAAGCTCATAAGATCTCAATAAAAATGTCAACTAGGTTTGAATATAGAAACAAAATAAAACGCATGTCATGCTAAAATGTCTTTTTGCAGATTTGTTGGATGCTAGAAAATATTTGGAAATTATGGAAGCGGAATCCACGGCAAACATCAAAAAGTTGGATCTATAAATCAAATTTGTTACTTGCAGTTTATACCTGCTATATATTATGTTTATACCTTCTAGTCTATCGCATTGATAACAAGATTATGAATGCATTCTTCAAGCTGTAGAAGAAAAATGTTGTATTTGTACAAAATATTACCGTTCTTGTAAAAGCATATGAGCCAATAAATGATAAGCTGCAGACAGTGCACACTGTTTCGACCTATAAGGTCTCATCAGTGCAGCTGGTGACGAGAGATCGGCCGCATTGGCTAGTGTAGCCATCAAACATCAAACCACAAACTGGAGTGCCGTTTGATGGCTACACTAGCCAATGCGGCCGATCTCTCGTCACCAGCTGCACTGATGAGACCTTATAGGTCGAAACAGTGTGCACTGTCTGCAGCTTATTACCGTTCTTGTATTGGTACCAACCTATTCAGCTTAGTACAATCTTATTTGGGACTTCGTGTACAAAACCGTGGCACAATAAAAGCACGAGCCATGATGTAATGAAATATGCCATAATGAAAACAGTTCGACAGACAGAAAATAAACCACAAACGGCGTTCGTGACAGGTAACACAGAGAAAAGATACACAAGTTCGTAGAAAGCGCAACCACATGGTGAAAGCCTGAAACCGAACTCCTTTCCAAAGAAAACAGGAGTGTCATATTTGCCAAATATTTTGCAGAGCTTGACTGTCAGGTTTAAGCAAGAATCAGGTGCCAAAAAAGTCAACCTTGCTCCTTGATTTATATTAGCAAACATTGTCATCACTGCTGAGCTGCTTGCAACCAAATATGGAGCTATGAGGTGATAAACAAACAGACATACGTGTACCGAAGTGTTTCAGTGGAAGTAGAACAAGAGATACTGGTTGCCGAGGTAAAACGTACCCTATAGTTTACAGCAAAACACAAAATTTGTCAAAAATTGTTATACCAAGCTTTTGTGCAATACTTTTTACGAGCGTTAATTTATGTGCTTTATGAATTCAGTCATTTATCTGCTTTATAAATTCAAGTAAGAAAGCAAAAGGTAGTTACTAGTGATGTACCGAATCGGCCGAATCAACCGAATCACGCAAAGTCGAACGCTACGCGTTCCTGAAACATAAGTTTATGTACTAAGCAATTAGTGAAATATAGTTGTGTTTCGTCCTCATTTTAATTCTGTGGCGTTTTACATTGCCTCAAGCATGATTGCCAATGAACTACTGATGTTTTGGCTACCGCGGCAAAACGTGATGTGTAAAAAATACAGTAATCAATGCGATTTTCGTTATAGTGTAGTTGAAAGATTGCGTGGAAACTTGCTAAGCAGAAAAGATACGTTTAACGCTTTAAATGTGTGTTCGTAAAAGATTCGGTTTTGACCCAATCGCAACAAACTATTCGGCCAAAGCCGAATCTTTGCAAATATGGCCGTTTGGGCCGAATAAATTCGGCAAACCGAATATTCGGTACATCTCTAATAGTTACCAAAAAATTAAAATTGGTCGTGGAAGCATCACTTCATTACTTATATGGGCTAAAGGTGAAACTCAGTGCGATTCACAAACAAAATGAGTCACTCGCCAAGTTGCGCCAGAGCCGGCAATAAGTCTTGCGCAACCAACAAGTAATCGTTACGCGACATGACGTCAGAAAATTACCCGTGATGTTTGTGGAGCGACTTGGCAAAACGCATACATGTATATTAGCAAATGTTTTTCCTAGACTGACTGAATTAATACTAAACAGTCGTTTAATCATGTCCCCAAGTTTGTTTGCAACATCATGCATAACGTACGGCACAGCCAATAAATTAAGCCACTTGTTTGACCTCCTGTCCCCCTCCAAACTTTGTATAATGCATATAACACAAGCCAAGTGGCACTCAAGAAATTTAAGATGAACCTTACGCTTTACTGTTTACTTTGTACCTCGTGATACCACACCGCACCGTCAGTCACAGCCTAAATAAGGATTGTCAAAATGTAAGCTTTTTAACCTCATTAAACCAAACTACTCGCTACTACATCAAAATAGTTAGGACTTGGAATGTAACGAGGTAAAAACCCTGACCAGACAGGCTGGTTTTAATAAACGCTGCCAAGTCTAAATATGGATTAAAGCAACGTTAGCAAAGTTGCTCTCATTGTTCTTGCGTCATGAAGCAACAACCAAGGGCATATTAAATTCGCTCGCGAGTGCTGTTATAATTAATTTGGCACAACTGTTGTGCGGTTTGCAGCAGATTCAAGAACAAAAACTAGCAGTTTGCTGAAAAATCCCCAGTTTCTTTTGAAGTAAACCAAAGAAAAGGAGCTATTATAAGCGACTACCCAACTAAGGATATAGACGAAAAAGCGCCGTAATTTAGGTCTGAGTTATTGATAATAAAGTGTTTTCCAGAATGTTTTGGTGATTTGTTTTCGAATATACCTAAATGAAACGTATGCTGTACTGAGTGAGCCCTTAAAAGCGTGTTGCTTATTTAGTTCCTAAATAAACATGACAGACATATTATACTGGTGCGTGTTAATTCCTTAAGCATCGGTTTGGTAAGTCGTAAGACCCCATCATAAGGGTAAAATATTTATAAGAGGCATTGATAAAATTTTGACAAGGTACGTGGAAGTTAAACTGGCACTTGGCCTTTCTCCTTAACGTTTATTCGCAACGCATATTTATTTCAAAAGATAAGAAATTTGCACCAATTTGTGATGAGATGTTTAACACAAGCCAGGCTTAAAATATTAAGACCATGTATATTAAGAGAGCGTTTTTCACGTCATGATTTTCACCTAGTAGAAGCGAATAACCAAATGTAGTCGATGAAACCAAACTGCTTATCAGGCTTCTCTCCAAACAAACGCAATGTGTGAGCATCAGTGTTTACTTCACGCCACGTGACTCGGCATCTATGTTTACTTACCAAATATGGAGTGTTAGAGCCAGGTGTTATCACACGACCATTGGTGCGCATTGCGTTTTTTCTACCGCCTTTTTGTGTGTGTTTCGCCGCCCTTTTCGCTTTATAATAACTTGTGTTTGCAATGTATGTCATTACCCTGATGAAGGTGTTTCGTATGGGACATCGAAACGTTGGCACAGTAGAATAAAAAACTGCCGGAAGAGCTGAAAATTTTGTTGATACGTTATGCCTGGCAGCAACAGTGTATTCATGGAGTGTTAGGTTTTAAACATTTGCTGTTTGCCGATTAATTTGCGACCATAAAGAAAACAAAGCAAGGGGTAGCACGGAGTATGGGTTGAATGGTGCTCCTTTGTTATTTAGAAGCTGATTACCCTATGTTACGTGCAAGAAGCAAGAGCTTTGTAGATTGGCAGATACAGTCTTGCATATTATTTAAAGCTGCAAACCATCAAACAAATCGACAATTAGCTGGTCCAGGCGGCCTAGGGTAGCTTCAAACGGAAATATGAAAAGATATATACCTTCAATATTCCGTGAGCTAAACACTAAAATAAAGGTTGGTTCTAAACCTTTCTTGGTATAAATCACAGTACGCCAGGCCCATTGAAGGCGCCATACCGAATCAGCGTACTGTGATTTATAGATGAGTGTGCCGTGATCGCTGGTCTGCATAGACGCTTCAGGGCTGATCCCAGTTATGAAATTTATGTTCATCTTAACTTTCTTGGTATAACGCACTTTTTTTAAAAAATGGGGTTAAACCACATTATAATAATTTTACAAAACCGTTTAAAAACAAGCTAAGGTAATTTGAAGAGGAACTAGACGTGTTTAACTTGCGAAAAGTTTTAGGAAAGAATTAGAAATGTATTGTACTTTTGTATTGCATTGTAATTTCTTCACGTGCATCCTGGCACAAGAAACATAGTAAAACGTTATGATAATGTGGCACGAAGGGATACAGCTACGAAAACAGTTGTAAATACACCAACAAAGTCTTAAGTGAAGGGAACGGCAGTACCTTTGTCGCTTTTGAATAACTTATAATCTTTGGCAGAAAGTCGATACAGCTTCTAGTTAAGACAAGTTCAATCGATAAAAGCTGTGTTAATCATTTAGTAAGGTTAAACACTTCGGTTTTTGCAGTTGCAATGTTTAAAACTCATTAGCAATCCACTCCTTTTTATCCAGGTCCAGGACGATTTTTGTATGAGCACATTTTTATATAATAGCGTAATGATAATATGGCAGGACCTAGCGGTTGTAAAGACATTAATACAGTTTTATATTTGAGGAAACGACATGTACATTTGCTGCCTTTAAGTAAATAATAAACTTTGGCAGAATGTCGATACGGTTTCCCGGTTGAGGCAGGTTCAATCGATAAAATCTGTGTTAATCATTTAAGGAGGTTAAACACTTCATTGGTTTTTGGAATGTTTAAAACTTATCAGCAACACACTCCTTTTTATCAGGGCGTAGGACAGAAAACGCACGAGCGTTCGTATTTTCAGCTAAATAATTTTGTTGAAGTTTCCCAAAAACAGTGGGCATTGGTATGTGGTCGCCGTTGGATATTTTGTCTTTGGAAACTTGGATTTTGATAGCAACTCTTTTATGCCTTGCAAGGTAAATGTTCAAACCCTACAATGTGATTTAAAGCAAAAATTGGATGTCACATTTTTGTGCAACCCAATTATACAAAAAATCCTTGCAACAATTCCAACATATTTTAAAAAACCTAATGAAATCAATATTTATGATATATATATATATAGTCATGAAGCAAACAATTATTACCGTTTTAACTCCTTGTATTTTATTGCAGTCTCAAACATTTTATCTTCTCTTTACAGATTTTATTTACACCGAAAATGGCAGTTTCTGAAAAAGCTTAACATCCCACATTATCCACCAAGCATTTTGAAGATTGGAACTTTAAGATATAATGCCAAACCTAGTGAGGTAGAATGATCTTGTAAATGTGTTTGGATTTATATTTATCATGGCTCCCCCTCCATGAAGGGGACACATATTGTTTTTGGCCGCATTTTTTTTCTTGTTTCTGTCTAACGCTGGTTGTAACCCTCGTTTGGTCAAGAAAGAGTGCTTCAAATTTATTCAAATTTGGACAGATGTTAGCTATTTATCCATATTTAATCCTCCTGAAGTCGCCGAGTGACCCAACGGTTGACCCCGAATGACCCAACGATTCACCCAAAGGCCCCCAAAACGTAATTTTTTTAACGGCTGTACTGAAGTACATCATTTAGGAGTTATCTAACCCCAAAATATTCGTTTCTGTCTAACGCTGGTTGTGACACGCGTTTGGTCAAGAAAGAGCTGCTTGAACTTTATTTAAATTTGGACAGATGTTAGTTATTAATCCGAATTTCATCCTCTTGAAGTTTGACCCCGAATGACCCAGCGGTTCACCCCCAGGCCTCCAAAACGTAAATTAAAAAAACGGCTGTACTGACTAAATAACATAATCTACGAATTTCATGCTTTGTTGGTTGGTGCAAGTCAACTTGTAGATGTTACAAACATAGTTAAGAACGATTTTTTCGTCATAACGTAGCTTCTTTATTTTTGACAAATCAATTCAAGAATCAATTCTTAAGTCATGTTTTAATTGGGCAAAACAGTATTGTTGAACACTAAGGAATGCGTGTTATTGAAAACGGTGTCAAAAGGTCATTAAACGGCCGTTCAGTGTTTGGTGTCATTTTTTCCGTTCTTTTTACTGTTTTTGTAATTATATGACAATAATGATGCAAAAAGAATACCGACAAAACTTTTTAAAGTTGGGTTAATGCTTCCCAATAATTTGTCCGTAAAAATCTAAAAATAACCGCAACATTTGTTTACCGTAAATCCGCACAAACACGCGCGTGGGGACCCATTCGTTTTTGTTTGCAAAAAAAAATATTGTTAAAAAGTACACGTTTTAGCTTTGGGAGGTTTTACTTACATCTATGCTATTTAGAAAATTTGTGTTTAGTTTTTTACAAGTGATCTAGAAATGAAGAAAAAGTTTGGAATGGTTTATGGGTAAGTACCCTTTTTGTTTGGATAAATACTGTTTTGTAAATTGTTTTATTTTAATGCTTTTCCTCACGGAATGTTTTATTTTGTTGTTATAATAATATTTTTCAAAGATCATTTTGTATTTTTTACGGTGCTTGTGATTCGACTTTCGGCGGATTCTCCACTGAGCCTGTGTAGCTCAGTTGGTAGAGCGCGAGTCCCGGAAAGACTCCTGTCGTGGGTTCGAATCCCACCGCAGGCTAGATTTTTCTAGCCTACGCCTTGCCATATGGTGGTGAATGCTTGGTGACCGGCTGATTCGGTATAGCGCCTTCAATGGCCCTGGCGTACTGTGATTTACAAATGAGTGTGCCGTGATCGCTGGTCTGCATAGACGCTTCAGGGCTGATCCCAGTTATGAATTTATGTTCATCTTAACTGATACTGGTCAATCTGGCGACCCCCTACTACGAAGCTGACATGTGCAGCATACGAGGCAGGCAACGGTGCTTGTGATTCGTTTTTCGGCGGATTCTCCACTGAGCCTGTGTAGCTCAGTTGGTAGAGCGGGAGTCCCGGAAAGACTCCTGTCGTGGGTTCGAATCCCACCGCAGGCTAGATTTTTCTAGCCTACGCCTTGCAATGTGGTGGTGAATGCTTGGTGACCGGCTGATTCGGTATAGCGCCTTCAATGGCCCTGGCGTACTGTGATATGTATTTTTAAGTAATAAAATCTACTGACCTGAACAAAAGTATTTATTTTTATTTTGCAGCCAGTACATGGGTTGGTCTCCAAGAATAGTGATCAGCGATCCTGATATCTTAAAACAAATAATGATTAAGGAGTTTAACAACTTTTATGACAGACAGGTAAAAAAAGTAACATTAAAAATAATGAAAATTGCTGTACAAAAATATTTAGTTAAACAAACCAAAATCTTAATTTTTTTACATCAAAAAAATATTATTATGTTTTTTAGAAATCATTGCAGAAAGTAAATGGAAAAGCCCTAAATAATGGATTGACAAATATTACTGGTGATACATGGAGAAGGGTCAGGTGGGTTGAATATTTCATGTTATCATCGTGAGCAAATAAAAAAGCCACACATGTCAATTTTTATAGAGTTGTCAATTTCAGTGGTTTTTTTTCAAATATTAATAAGATTTGTTTTAAATAATTAAATTTATTATATATCATTTTTTAGTTTAAAATTAAATTTTTCTGATGAAACAACATGACTTATTTCTCAGAGAAACACAACACAATAATAACATGCACAAAATACACCAAACACTTAAGCATACAATTAAACTACACCCTCCTAAATATATTTATACATACACAAACTTAAAAATATATGTGTATATATATATATATTCAACCCATATATATATATGTATATATAAAAATAGATTATGTGAATGACTCTATTAAGAAAGTTGATGTGCTTTTCCCCAAAAAAATCTCTATACCTTAATTGAGCTGTTTAAAAGTCAACTTTATTCTTAAAAAATAAACGGTGACTGCAAATGGAAATTTGGTTTTCCGTTCGGTATACCAAGGTGCTTCAAGCTACAAACAAATCAATTGCAGACATACTATATCACCCATGTTTTCAACATCGAAGCTTCGAAGCATGATTGGTGTAATAGACAAATGTGCAGATGAAATGGTTGAAAACCTTCAAAGCATTGCAAAAGACAACGATGGAGTGTTTGATACCAAAGGGTAAGGTTTTTGAAGGGTTTTAATACTCGCAAATTCATTGTAATACTATTTCAATATACGGTAAAGCCATATATGGTTCCTTAAATTAAACTCACTTGTTTTCTAAGAGAACCAAAAAACATCAGCAATAATTGGTTTAAACTAATGCAAATTTAAAAATTATTTGTTTACCAAATGAACAAACAAGGTGAAAGATACTAAAGTTTTTTTTTCATTTCATTTTTTTCCCTTATTTCTCACTTTATCATTTTCATTTTAAACTTAAGTTGTCGTTTCTTAATTTTTTATACTTTCTTTTGCCATCTGTTGTACATTTAAAAAGAATATTTAGTGAAAATACACTGCTAACACACATTTATTAACCTAAAAATTACAGAGTGTTTGGAAAATATACCCTCAGTGCAATCTGTTCAGCAGCTTTCGGCGTTGATGTCAATTCACAGGTTTGTGACTTATAAAAGAGTATGAGCTAATTTGCAATAACCAGAGGTATATAAACAACATGTTTTTTTGTGAAAATGACATAAAAATGTTTATGTCACTCCACGAATTTTTTATGTAAGTGTTACCAATTAAAAAAAACTGTTACTTTTAATGTTTTTGTTTCTGCATATTGATCTAATAAATATGGAAATAAAGTTAAATATTAACCAGCCAATGATTGCTTAAACAGAAAGATGAAAAGGAATCAAAAGCAATCCGAATGGCAAAGAAACTTTTTCAAGCTAAATTTCTTTCAAATCCAATGCTCTACATTTTAAGTAATGTTTTTTAAACATGCTTTAGTTTAGTTTTTCTCTAGTTATTTTGATAGAACAAATTGTGCTTGTTTTAAGATTTGTTTAGTAATGATAAACATAATTTTACTAAACAAATTAGCTTCAGAAAAAAAAACGTTTTAACATTGAAGAATTCATGTTTAGTTATATTTCCATGGATGGAAAAAATCGCTGAAAAAATGGACTTTACTTTTTTTCCACGAGATGCACTCAAATACTTTGAGAATCTGACAAACTCTATTCTAAA
Source organism: Phallusia mammillata (assembly GCF_965637545.1). Taxonomy (NCBI): domain Eukaryota; kingdom Metazoa; phylum Chordata; class Ascidiacea; order Phlebobranchia; family Ascidiidae; genus Phallusia; species Phallusia mammillata. The sequence goes on along the minus strand of NC_137252.1, from coordinate 31,141,501 downwards.
GATAAGTTCCAGTCCAGATCCAAAACAGGTAAATAAGCAAACTTGCTAATAGTATAATTGTTTTAGTGAAATATTTCTGAGTAAGCACCAAAATGGAGTTCGTAGTTACAAATTGTTTTTTGTAGCCATGTAAGTGTGACCGAAAATACTTTTATATCAAAAACAAAAATACTATTTATACTATATCAAAAACAAAACGAAGTACATGCTTGACTTCATTGTTTAAAAACAAAAATATTTAAAGACTTCAACTGTCCTGCAACTTTTGGCTGAATCAGAAATCTCAGAGAAAGAAACTAAAAGCAAAACAAAAGGTTTGTGTGTCGGCTTTTTTATGTTTGATCACAAATCAAGACAAGTCAGATACTAGATTTCCTCTGTACAAACTATAACAGCTATAACCAATATCACTTACATCATTCCTAAAGGGTAGAAACCCTGCCCCCAAAGTCAAGTTAAGGTGGTCATTTTTTAGGTTTAACACACATGGAGATCACAGGAAATGGAGTTCTAATGATACTGGCTGGTTACGAAACCACGTCAAGTGCAATAATTTTTCTGGCTTTCAACCTTGCTTGGCACAAGGATGTCCAAGAGAAATTAAGAGAAGAAATTAGAGAAATTGTCAAGAGTGATGTAAGATATCTGTTTATTTAGAAATAAAACAATGACTTTTTAAAAGCAGCATGTTACGTCACAATGTCTTACAGTATATTAAGAGTATTTAGCCTACAATTTAAACAGGAAAACAATGCATTATCAGTTTTTTTCTTTATCAACAACCATGTGGTCACAAGTAAATTAAAATGTGTATTCAAAACCGAAATCTGATTTTTTGCAGAATTCGTTGGATTATGAGAAACTCAATGGTTTGAAGTATTTGACCCAATGCATCAACGAGTCTTTGAGACTGTACCCACCAGCACCAAGGTGAATAAGTTCCTGAAGTTTGACCCCAAATGACCCAACAGTTCACCCACTGGCCCCCAAGCGTATTTTTTTACAATAATGATGTAAAAAGAATATGGACAAAACTTTTTTGAAGTTAGGTTAATGCTTTCTCATAATTTGTTTTTAAGAATCTAAAAATAACCAAAACTTTTGTTGACTGTAAATCTGCACAAACACGTGTGTGGGGACCCATTCATATTTGTTTGCAAAAACAATGATATGTGTAGATCAAATGATGTGTATAGTATATTGGAAAATAGGATATAGATAGAACATATCAAATGGAAGTATATTAGAATACCACCTTTCTAGTTTCTGTTACTTTCGGTAAAAAATAAAATGCATGCAGAAATGGACGATACTGTGAAAAGAAAATCACAATCAATGGAATCACAATTCCTGGGAAAATTCATATTGATATACCCACATATGGAATGGCAAGAGATCCAGAATACTGGGATGAACCAGAAAAATATATTCCAGAAAGGTACTTTTTTCAAGTGCTTTTATTTTCTTGTTTCAAGTGCTTTTATTTTCAGTGGCACAGTTTTTGTAGCCTTTTGGTGGGAATTTATGCATTTTGGCTATTCTTTTTGCAATTTTTATTAATTTCTTTGTATATGGCAATTGTGTAAAAATATTACACCACAAACACTAATCAACGATTGACTTACTGCGAACATTAATGTTCCATTGCAGGATGGATGACATGAGCAAAATTGATCCCATAATATTTCAACCATTCGGAGCTGGGCCACGAAACTGTATTGGATTGAGATTGGCTCTCATGAAAATTCGCTTGGCTATTTGCAAAGTGCTGCTTAACTTTGAACTTGATGTTTGTCCTGATACACCGGTAAGAATTTCTACTCCAACTGTTTATTAATAGAAAGCAAAGGTTGTTCTTCTCTGTTCTCCCTTATGGTTGTACCTGTCAGTTGAAGTCGCTTTTCTAATTTTGGTACAACACAAACATCACATGTAAAACATGCATCGTACTCGTACTGTGAAAAATAAAAAGAGTTTATTGACCTTTAGTGTTATTTATGTCCTGTTTAATATACTTGACAAAGTGTTTCATAAACACTAATAATTTGTGTTTTGTTTAGAAACCTCCCATTGAAATTATAATTGAAGCTACCATGAGACCGAAGGTTGATGTTTTGCATCTCAAGGCTATACCACTGAAGTAAAGCACAAGAAATCAACATACAGTGCCGTGTAATTTTTAAAAATGTAGTTAGTGTATAAAGTTGACTTGTTGTTTGTATCACTTCATTGTGACAAAAAGTGTTGAAAAAATTGAAACCTATTGTTAACACTGAAAAATAAAGCATATACCGCATGACTAACGTTGGTCCGATTCTCGGGTATGCGGCATACCCGAGGTTTTCGCCATGCCCGTGTTCGGCGCCTATGGGTCGTACGACCTCACGCTTTATTGCTCAGACTACATGTGTTTGCTTTGTCGACAGTACAAATATTTAATTTGTACCACGTGAAACCACAACACACCGTCAGTCACAGCCCAAATACGGAATATCATAAACAAAATGTGGGCTTTGTGAGGTTTGTACTCCAATGAACCAACCTACCCACTACCACATAAAAAATAGTTAGGGCATCGAATGTACGTAGGTCAGAACTCTGACCTCTAGACCAGTCACGTTTTTTGAACGCTGCAAAGTTTGCAGCCCAAATATGGAAAATACAGCATTAGCTCCGACCAATAGACCACACTCAGACAGGCACGTTTTGATAAACGCTACCAAGTTAGCAGTCCAAATATGGATTGAAGCAACGTTGGCTTTCGTTGTTCTTGCATCATGACGGGGAAATTTCAAAGCAACAACCAAGGGCATATTAAATGCGCTCGCGAGTGCTGTTATAATTAATTTGGCACAACTCTAAAGCGGTTTGCAGCAGATTTAAAAACAACAACTAGCAGTTTGCTGGAAAATCTTCAGTTTGTTTTGAAATAAACTGTAGAAAGGGAGGTATTATAGGCGACGTCTGACACTACATATGTTTCCAGTTAAAGATATGGAATAAAAAGTGCAGTTATTCAGGTTGTTTTGCTAATTCCGTAGATACAAAACATGACAAGCCTATTATACTGTGGCGTGTTGGTTTTTCAAGCATTTGTTTGGTAAGTCGTTCGACCCCGTAAAAGGGGGAAAATATTCATATGAGGCGTTGATAAAATTTTGACAAGGTACGTGGAAGTTAAACTGGCCTTTCTCCTAAACTTCTACTCGCAACGCGTATTTTTCAAAAGATAAAAAATTAGCACCAAGTTGTGATGAGACGTTTAGAACAAGGCAAGCTTAAAATATTAAGTCCATGTATAATAAGAGTGCGTTTTGCAAGTCATGAGTTTCACCTAGTAGAGGCGAAGAACCAAATATAGTCGATGAACCCAAACTGCTGATCCCGGTTTTTATCCAACAAACGCAATGTTTGAACATTAGTGTTTACTTCACGCCATGTGACTCCGAATCTTTGCGTACTGCTCAAATATGGAGTGTTAGGTTTTAAACATTTGCTGTTTGCCGATTGATATGCGACCATAAAGCCCTTTCAAAAGTCGCTGGTCGAAGAGAGGGGTAGCACGGAGTATGGATTGAATGATGCTCTTTTGTTATTTAGAAGCTGGGTAACCTGAACGACTTTGTTACGTGCAAGAAGCAAGAGCTTTGTAGATTGGCAGATAGTCTTACAGATATTATTTAAAACTGCGAACCACCAAACAAATCGACAATTAACAGGTGCACGCGACCTAGGGGTTGTGTAGCTTCAAACGGAAATGTGAAAAGAGACACCTTAAATATTCCTTGAGCTACGCACTAAAATATTGGTTGGTTCTCATCTAAACCCTTCTTGGTATAACGCACTTTTTGAGAAAAACTAAGGTTTAACCACGTTATATCAACTGTACAAAACAATTTAGAAACAAGCTAAGTTATAGTGAAGGGGAATTAGACGTGTTTAACTTGCGAAAAGTTTTAGGAATTGTTTAGAAATGTATTGTACTTTTGTATTGTATTGTAATTTGTTCATGTGTATCCTGACGCAACAAACATAGTAACACGTTATGATAATGTGGCACGAAGGGATACAGTCGCGAAAACCAACAAACTATTAAGTGAATGGAACGGCAGTGCATTTGTCGCTTTTAAGTAACTAACAATCTTTGGCAAAAAGTCGATACAGCTTCCTAGTGGAGGCAAGTTTAATCGATAAAAGCCGTGTTAATCATTAAGTAAGGTAAAACACTGCATCGGTTTTTGCATTGGATAAAGTAACCGATTGTAATGCCTGTTTAAAACTCATTAGCAACCCATTCCTTTTTATCAGGGCGCAGGACAGAAATCGGACCTATTTTTTTAACAAAGAGTTCATATATTCAGATAAATAATTTTGTTGAAGTTACCCAAATATCTTAGGCATTAGTATGTGGTCGCCGTTGGATATTTTGTCTTTGGAAACCTGGATTTTGATAGCAACTCTTTTATGCCTCGCAAGGTAAATTTAAACCCAACAATCGGGTTAAAAGCAAAAATACTTGTAAAAATTCCAACATAATTTAAACAACCTAATGAAAATCATTGTTTATGATATATATAGTCATAAAGCCTTTTATTTTATTGCAGTCTCAAACACTTTATCTTCTGTTTGCAGATTTTATTTACACCGAAAATGGCAGTTTCTGAAAAAGCTTAACATCCCGCACTATCCACCAAGCATTTTGAAGATTGGAACTATGAGATATAATTTTGCCAAACCTAGTGAGGTAGCGTGATATTTTAAATGCCTAAAGTCATTGTGTTGAATTTATTATTTTTCACTCTTCAATATTATTGTCACAAAAAAATTCAATGTTAAAAAGTATTAGTTTTAGCTTTGGGAAGTTACACTTACACCTTTGCTATTTACAAAATTTGTGTTTAGTTTTTTACAACTGATCTAGAAATGAAGAAAAAGTTTGGAATGATTTATGGGTAAATACGATATTTTTTGTTTTGATAAATACTGTTTTATCATTTTTTTATGCTTTTTCTCATGAAACGCTGGTGGAATGTTTTATTTTGTTGTTTTAGTAAAAATTTTCATAGATCGTTTCTCATTTTAAAGTAATAAATCTACTGACCTGAACAAAAGTATTTATTATTATTTTGCAGCCAGTACATGGGCTGGTCTCCAAGAATCGTGATCAGCGATCCTGATATCTTAAAACAAATAATGATTAAGGAGTTTAACAACTTTTATGACAGACAGGTAAAAAAGTAACATTAAAAATTGCTGTACAAAAATATTTAATAAAACAAACCAAAATCTTAGAATTTTTACAACAAAAATAATATAAATATGTTTGTTAGAAAACATTGCAAAAAGTAAATGGAAAAGCCCTCAATAATGGATTGACAAATATTACTGGTGATACATGGAGGAGGGTCAGGTAGGTTGATTATTTTATGTTAATGAGCAAATAAAACAGCCACACATGTCGATTTTTAAGAAGTTGTCAATTTCAGTGATTTTTTATTTTATTATTAATGAGATTTGTTTTACCTCATCAATTTTAATATATATCAATATATTTTAATATAGTTAAAAATTTTCTGATGAAACAACATAACCTATTCTCAGAGAAACACAACACAATAAAGATAATAAAATGCACAAAATTCACGGAACACTTAGACATACAGGAAAACTACACCTCCCTAAATATATTTATACACACACACACACACACACTCACTCACACATACATATATATATTTGTAGATTATGTGCATGACTCTTTTAAGAAATGTGCTAAAAATCCACATACTTAATTGAGCTGTGTAAAAGTCAACTTTATTCTTTATAAACACACCCTGGCTGCAAATGGAAATTTGTGTTTTTGCACATTGTGTTTTCTGTTCTGTATACCAATGTGCAGTACATGTGAAAATTAATTAGGTCCACAAGTTTAAACATGTTGTTTGCAGACATACTATATCACCCATGTTTTCAACATCGAAGCTTCGAAGTATGATTGGTGTAATAGACAAATGTGCAGATGAAATGGTGGAAAATCTTAAAAGCATTGCAAAAGAAAATGATGGAGTGTTTGATACCAAAGGGTAAGGTTTTTAATACTCACAGATTTTTTGAAAAAATATGGCAGTAAAAGTCATGGTTTCTCAAATTTAACTCACTTGTTTTCTAAAAGAACTAAAAAAACATAAGCAATCATTGGTTTACACTCATGCAAATTTAGAAATCATTTGTTGCCAAATGAACAAAAAAGGTGAAAGTTACAAAAGTTTTTTTTTCATTATTTAATTTCTTATGCCATCTGTTATATATCCAAAAAGTATACATAATGAAAATATACTGTTAAGTTTTTGCCAACCCATTACACATTTATTAACCTAAATGTTACAGAGTTTTTGGAAAATATACCCTCAGTGCAATCTGCTCAGCAGCTTTTGGTGTTGATGTCAATGCACAGGTTTGTGGTGTGAAAATGACTAGACCTAATTTGCAGTAACCAGTTGTATATAAACAACATGTTTTTTGTGTGAAACTGATATAAAGATGTTTATGTAACAATTTTTCTATGTAAGTGTTACTAATTTAGAAAAAAAACTGTTACTATAATTTTTTTGTTTTTATATACTTCCATATTGATCTAATACATATGGAAACAAAGTTAAATATGATTGCTTAAACAGAAAGATGAAAAAGAATCAAAAGCAATCAGAATGGCCAAGAAACTTTTTCAAGCAAAAATTCTTTCAAATCCAATGTTCTACATTTTAAGTAAATGTTTTTAAACATGCTTTAGTTTGGTTTTTCTCTATAGTTATTTAGTAAAAACAAATGTTGTTAGTTTTAAGATTTATGTATTTAGTAATAATAAACCTAATTTTACTGAACAAATAAGCTTCAGGAAGAAACATTTTAATATTGGTGAATTCATTTTTAGTTATATGTCCATGGCTGGAAAAAATTGTTGAAAAATTGGACTTTACTTTTTTTCCACGAGATGCACTCAAATACTTTGAGAATCTGACAAACTCTGTTCTAAAGATAAGTTCCAGTCCAGATCCAAAACAGGTAAAGAAACAAACTTACTAATACTAAAGTTGTTGTAGTGAAATATTCCTGAGTAAGTTTTAAAATGGTCTACAGAGTTGTAAGTGTTACTGAAAATACTTGGTGGTGTCTTTAAATTGAATTGATTGTAAAGGTAAAGACAAAACATAGTACATGTTTGACCCATTGTTTCAAAACAAAAATATTTAAAGGTTTCAACTGTCCTGCAACTTTTGGCTGAATCGCAAATCTCAGAGGAGGAAACTAAAAGCAAAACAAAAGGTTTGTGTTTCACCTTTTTTTTCTGATTACAAATCAAGTCAAGTCAAATGCTGGTTTGGAAAGATTCAATACCTTCCTCTATACAAACTATAACAGCTATAACCAATATCACTTAAGTCATTACTAACCAGTAGAAACGCTGCACAAAGTCAAGTTACATTGCTCATTTTTTTTTAGGTTTAACACACATGGAGATCACAGGAAATGGAGTTCTAATGATACTGGCTGGTTACGAAACCACATCAAGTGCAATCATTTTTCTGGCTTTCAACCTTGCCTGGCACAAGGATGTCCAAGAAAAATTAAGAGAAGAAATCAAGGAAATTGTTAATGAGGATGTGAGAGATCTGTTTATTTAGAAATAAAGCCATGACTTTTTAAAAGCAGCATGTTATGTCATAATGTCTAAAAGTCTATTAAGGGTATGTAGCCAATAATCTGTTTAAACAGGGAAACAATGCATTATCAGTTTTTTCTTGATCAACAAGTTAATTAAAATGTGCAATTAAAACTGGAATCTTTTGCAGAATTCGTTGGATTATGAAAAACTTAATGGTTTGAAGTATTTGACCCAATGCATCAACGAGTCTTTAAGACTGTACCCACCAGCACCAAGGTGAATAACTTTTCAGGGGTTTAAATTTATTATTGCAAATTTGTTTGAATTCCTAAAACACAGGAAGGTTCCTTTGGATTTTTTTGTTTCTATTTGATCCTCAATACCACTGTTATAAAATTTATTGTTATTATAAAACTAGCGAATTGGCATATTTTTATGCGCCCCTTACCTGAAGGGGAGTTATTCAGTAAGAACAAGCTTCGCCATGGCCACTCTATTTTTGTTTGCAAAGACAATCATATGTGTAAATCAAATGATGTGTATAGTAAATTGGTAAATAGGATATAGAATATATAAAATTGCATATTAGAAAGCCACCTTTCTAGTTTCTGTCACTTTCGGTAAAAAATAAAATGTGTGCAGAAATGGACGATACTGTGAAAAGGAGATCACAATCAATGGAATTACTATTCCTGGAAAAATTCATATTGATATACCGGCATATGGAATGGCAAGAGATCCAGAATACTGGGATGAACCAGAAAAATATATCCCAGAAAGGTACTTTTTGATCATAAAGTTTGGTCAGCTGTTTTAGTTTGAAAAAAGTAATTTGTTTGATTTTATAGATTTATACATTTTGGTTATTCCTTTGCATTTTTTATTAATTTCTTTGTATGTGGCAAGTGTATAGAAATATTACATTGCCACAAACTCTAACCATCCTTTATTGAAATGTATTTGTAGTTTTATTAGGTTTGATTGACTTACTGTGAATATTCATGTTCCATTACAGGATGGAGGACATGACTAAAATTGATCCCATAATATTTCAACCATTTGGAGCTGGGCCACGAAACTGTATTGGATTGAGATTAGCTCTCATGAAAATTCGCTTGGCCATTTGCAAAGTTCTACTTAACTTTGAACTTGATGTTTGTCCTGATACACCGGTAAGAATTTCTGCTCAAACTCATTATTAATAGAAAGCAACAGTAATGTAGGATGTGCAATAACATACTGCACTTCTTTGCTCTTTCAGGTAGTTTAATAGTGGGCCAATCCTGGCTAGAAGAATTTTTTTAACATTAGCTTATGGATGTACCTGTAAGTTGATGCCACTTTTCCAAATTCATATCCAACTAAATCACAGTACGCCAGGGCCATTGAAGGCGCTATACCGAATCAGCCGGTCACCAAGCATTCACCACCATATGGCAAGGCGTAGGCTAGAAAAATCTAGCCTGCGGTGGGATTCGAACCCACGACAGGAGTCTTTCCGGGACTCGGAATGCTGCACATGTCAGCTTCGTAGTAGGGGGTTGCCAGATTGAGATATCCAACTATGCTTGTTAATACTTGGGCATTTAGTACAACACAACCATCACATGTAAAACATGTATGGTAGCATGAAAAATAAAAAAAGTTTATTGACTTTTAGTGTTATTTATGACCTCTTCAATTTATGTGACAATGTTTTTTGTGAATACTATTTATCTGTGTTTTGTTTTTAAGGAACCTCCGATTGAAATTATACTTGAAGCTACCATGAGACCGAAGGTTGATGTTTTGCATCTCAAGGCAATACCTCTGAAGTAAAGCACAAGAAATCAACATACAGTGCTGTGTAATTTTTAAAAATGTAGTTAGTGTATAAAGTTGTCTTGTTGTTTGTATCACTTCATTGTGGCAGAAAATGTTGAGAAAAATAAAACGTTTTTTAAACAATGAAAAACAGTAAGTTATCAAAAAGTTCCAATCCCAGAATAGACATGTAAAGGCCAAAATCAAACTATATGCTAAAATCCCATATAGTTGGGTAAAAGTTCTGAATTAGGTAATATTTAAGAAGTCACAATGCAGTTGCCAATAGACTTTTTGTCTTTGGAAACTTAGATTTTGATAGCAGCACTTTGATGCCTTGCAAGGTAATTTTTAAAACAACAATATTTGTTGGTCATCAAGACTTAATAACATAAAAAATAAATTGGGCTACTTTCTGGAAACCTATAATCAAACCCCAAAAAATACTTTTGTAGGAAACTTGTGAAATAAAATATTTTTTTGGGATTTTAAGACAAATAAAAGTAATTAGGGTGTGTCAAGTTTCAAACAAATGTTATTTTTGAACTTTTTCAATGTAACTACAGCATGAAAGAATATTTTTTTTTTCAATTTTACAGATTTTATTTACACCGGAAATGGCAAGTTTTTAAGAGCCTGAATACCCCACATTATACATCTATCCACAAATATCCCACATAGCATTTAAATATAGGAACTTTTACATATAATTTTCCCAAACCTCATAAGGTAGTGTAATAAAATATTTGTGAAGTTTGTAAACTTTTGTTTGGATTTGGTTTGTATAAATAAGTTATCTTCAAAATTTGTATAATGTTTTGATTTAGCTAAACTAGGTTTTGCTGGTACCTTTTGTCATAATTAATCTGTTTCTTTTAGTTTTGAAAAATTTAGGGGTAAGAATAAAAGTCTTTGAATTTTTTTAGCTGTCTGGCACCTGCTAGTGTTTAAGAGAAATCAAGTTGTTTTCTAACATTTATTTAATATATTTTCAGTCAGGTAAATTTAAACGTTGTTTGAAGTGTTTTGTAAGATTTGATTGCCTACTAACTTAACAAAAACGTTTATGATTTAGCAGCCAGTACGGTCTCCACGATTGGTTACCAGTGATCCTGACATCTTAAAACAAATCATGATTAAAGATACCTAAATCAATGTGGCGCCTTCAATGGGCCTGGTGTACTAGCTTTGATTTATACATGAGTGTGCCGTAAACGCTTGAATGCATAGACGCTTGAGCGCTTATCCTAGATATGAATTTCTGTTCATCTTAACTGATACTTGTCAATCTGGCGATCTTACTACGAAGCTGACATGTGTAACATACGAGGCAGGCAACGGTGCGGCGGATTCTCCAGTAAACCTGCGTAGCTCAGCTGGTAGAGCGAAAGTCCCGGAAAGACTCGTGGGTTCGAATCCCACCGCTAGCCTACGCTTTGCCGTATGTTGATGAATGCTTGGTGACCGGCTGATTCGGTGTGGCGACTTCAATGGGCCTGGGGCACTATGATTTACATATAAGTGTGTCGTGATCGCTGGTCTGCATAGACGCTTCAGGGCTGATCCCAGTTATGAATTGATGTTGTCACAAATTTATTTACATTGTGTGTGTGCCTATTTACATCGTGTGTGTGCCCATTTACATCGTGTGTGTACGGACTGTACGCAAATTGGTAGTGCGTGGTTGCGGCACAAGTGGCTGATGGCAACATGCCTGTGACTGCCCGCGTCTCTCCTGAGGCGCACGTTTTGTTCTGCGCCTTGCATTTTTTTGACTTATTTTTGTGGCGCAAGTCATTCTATTTTGGAGACGGTACGGTGTGGACCTGTGCTCTGTTTTAATAAAGAAACAATTGGCTTTGAAACTGACTGACAGCTTCTAGGTATCAGTCGAAGAGTTCAAAAGGTTATTCTTTACAAATAATCGCGCATAAGGAAGTACACTAAACGCGACATCTGGGGGCTCGTCCGGGATAACCTTACTACGAATCTTTTCTACACCGACAGACGAAGAATGTCAACAGTTCAAGCTTTGAGTGAAACTGGGAAGGCAATGGGACTTTCAGGGGAAGCATTGGTCAAGTGGGTCAATGACCAGCAGTTACGTGATCGCGACGAACGCAAAGAGAGGCGTGAAAACGAACGTGAAGCAAGAAGGCTAGAAGAGATTAAAGTTAATGAAGCGCGCAAGCTTGAAGAACTTAAAATTAATGAAGTACGCAAGCTTGAAGAACTTAAAATTAATGAAGCGCGCAAGCTTGAAGAACGGGGAATGGCCGAGGCGAAAATTGAGCGCGAACACAGAATGGAGCTTAAGAAAATGGATTTACAACTTGCGGAGTTAAAGTCTGCTAAGGAGGGCGCCACAACAAGTCATGCAAAGGTGCCGAAACTGCCACCCTTTGTGGACGGTCAAGATGAGCTCGATTGTTACATTCTCAGGTACGAACGTTTTGCTTCCAGTAACAAATGGGACAGGAACGACTGGGCAACCTCTCTCAGTGCGCTTCTTACAGGTAGAGCGCTGGAGGTTTATACGAGATTATCTGACGCTGACGCAGTCAACTACGATGTTCTCAAGAAAGCACTTTTAGACAGATACGATCTAACCGAGGACGGTTATAGGTCTAAATTCCGTGGTGCTAAACCAAAGTCAGACGAAAATTCGACACAGTTTATAGTTCGTTTACAGAACTATTTGCAAAAATGGGTTGAAATGTCTGGTGTTTCTACGGAATGGAAAGAAGTGCGCAATTTATTTGTAAAAGAACAGTTTACTAAGTCGTGCTCTAAAGAACTTTCCATATATTTGCATGAACAAGCACCCAAGACATTAGACGCGTTGGCTACTGTGGCAGATCAGTTTCTTTTCGCGCATGACAAGAGCTTGGCTGGTAACTGCAATAAATATTTGCTGCCGAACGATGGTCAGTATAACTTTGACACAAATGCGCAATGTTTTAACTGTATGGAGTACGGACACAGGGCAAAGTTTTGCCCCAAGCTTAAAGAGAAATCACGCACATCGCGCACAGTTTTATTTGTGACAAAGCGGGACATGTGGCAAAGGACTGTAAATCCCGGTTTGTTGCTTCACGAGCAATTAAGCAGAGTGGAAGTGCGGGAACGACGTCATTGGCAAAGAAAGTATCTCGAGTGACCGGTGGCGGTTCAAAGCCTAAATCTGTGGAAAGAATTGAGAAATCAAACTCGCAAAAGTTACCTTTGCTGAAAGGGCTGATTGGCGATCATGTTGTAAATGTACTTCGTGATGCAGGCTGCACCAAAGTCTATCTATCAAACACAAGTTGTCGCACGAGAATTCATGGAGCGTGAAATGGGGCGACTTTGCACGCTTTTAACAACGCAAAGGATAGGGTTTTTGATGTTTTTTTCAATAACCTGGCTTAACGACTAAATATTTTTTATTTCTAAATTGCCTTGCTAACAAGAAAATTTATGCGTGACGTAAAAATGACGTCATTGGTTGCTAGGCAACGCACAATGTTTGCAGGAAAGCAGTTTTATTGGCACTAGTTTGGCGAAAAATTTTTTCTGCATCGTTTGCTAGCAAATTTGTGAAAGTAATCTTTATGGTAAGTAATTGTGATAATAAAATGTAGTAAATATAAATGATCCCGACCGTTTTTAGTAACAAAAATGTTGACTGTACAGATATTTGAAAAACTTAGAAATATTAAGTGTTAACCAAAGCAGTTTGTTTATCAAAGTTATACTTTTTGAAATCTTATTTAGTTATACTTATTTTTTTGCTACTGGAAAAAGTGCAAACCTACAGAAATTTGCAATTCATTTAACAGTTCTATGATAAGATGAATAAAGTGTGCATTTATAAACTTGCAACTTAAAATAGTAAAAAAAGTGGTTTGGTGGCCAGTTAAGTGCACCAATATAATGAAGAAACTGGTGAATGGCTGGGCTTTTAAATGAACAATCCATTGATTTCAAAGTATTCTTACAGAAGAAGAATTATCTAGTGTCCCATCGCACCAAACCTGTGTAAGAAGTTGCTGTTTGGCATGGCTCCTGGCTTGCAATACCAACAGGCGTATAGACTCAGAAAAAGGAAAACATAAATGCCAATGTTTTATTTTGCAACAATTTTGATTAAAACAGACACAATTAATGACATAAAATAGTAATGCATAACAAGATGGAAAGGCAAATAACATTCATTGATTTAAATGTAATTTAGTGACATTTAGTAGGCTGACACAGGATCTATTGGACTTCATGTAACTACTGTGTTTGAGTTTACGAAGCTTCAAAAAAACATGTCATACTGTGCAGTGTGTCACTTAAGTTTTGACTTTTTTGATTTTATGGAATCACCAATTTTGAAAAATGCTAATAATTCTTGCATGTTATTTTATGCCCTTAATGAAATCATTTGGATTTTTTGTGATATCCTCACATAACATGTATTGTGGGAAGTATCACCTGAAACTGAAATAAATGAAAAAAGTGCCACTTTGGATGCAAAATTTCCCACGAAACTTTTTATGCTGTACAGGTGAATAGATTCAAGAAGATTTAACAACTTTGTTGATATTGGTTGTTTTATGCATCAATGTTAGTTGTATTTGTTTATATTGCATTTTTTCTTGCGGTTGTGTTGCATACGACAGTACACATATTCAACATGGTATATAGTCCTTAATTGACGCAATAAATATTTTTAGCACAAAAAGGTGTCAAATATCTTTCAAAAAAGTCAAAAACAGTGGGAAAGATTGTACAACACCTTTAAAGGTACTGCCAAAAGCTTTCAAAATTAAGTATATGCTAAAAGCGTCAAAATGCAGTAAATAAACGATGACGTCACTATTACGCCATGACTTTTCTGATTTTGGAGGAACATAGTCAAACTATTTATTCCAATTTTAGATGAATATACATCACAACCTTTGTATCTTTCGGGACTTAAGTAGGCTACATGTATATCTACTGGAACATTTACCCGCTAAAACCTGATTTAAACTCTATTTCATGTTCATCAGTTCCATTTAAACATTATAAGTTGAGCGTAGTTATATTTTTATTCAAAATTTTGCAGAAATTGCAAAATCAAACACCGCAAAAGTATCCAAATTAATCATTTTATAAATCGGCCCCATAAGGCGCAATGCAAAATTCGCGCTAATTTCGCCCCAATTTCATCCCCATCATCCGAAACACTGCAATCCAGTTCGTGCGACAACTTGTGTTTTCTATGGATTTTGGGCTGCACGGGGGTTATCGTCAGAAAAGAGTTTGTTGAAAATTGTCAGCTGAACGGTCAAAAAGGCATCGTTACGCTTTTAGATTCGAGGACAATCGAAGCGGAAGTGGCAAGAATATCTGTGGATTCGCCATACTTTAAAGGAGAAGTAGATGCGCTGTGTTTGCCAAATACCTTGCACGATTTAATTATTGGAAATGTTCCAGGCGCCAGAAGTCCGTGGGAGGTGGGTTGTGCTGTTGAGACGCGAGCACAATCTGTTCAGAAAAAAAACGAAGTCCTTTGGAGGTTCAAATTAAATAGTGGAGAATGGTCCATTATGGATAAAGAAGGTTTCGAAGCCGCTCAAAAGGCTGATGTTTCCATCAAATCTCTGTGGAGCATGAACGAAGAGCGGGTCAAAGGCGAGCAAATTACCTGTTTCATAACTGACAACGGGTTGTTATATCGAGAATTCCGGCATCCAAAGGTTAACAGAGGAAAGTGTATTTACCAGCTTGTTGTACCAGTCGAGCTGCGCCAGAAAATAATGGAAACAGCACATGAGTCTATAATGGGTGGTCACATGGGAACTAAAAAACTCTTGATAAGATTCTTTGGAGTTTTTACTGGCCAGGAAATAATGGCGACGTCAAGCGATTTTGCAGGTCTTGTGATATATGCCAGAGAACTGTTCACAAAGGAAGTGTTTCACGGGTACCATTGGAAAAGATGCCATTAATGGATGTACCGTTCAAGCATGTTGCGGTTGATTTAATTGGCCCAATTTACCCACCTAGTGAAGATGGGCATAGGTTTGTTCTTACACTTGTAGACTACGCAACGCGTTATCCTGAAGCTATTCCTCTAAAGAACATAACAACTGAAGCAGTGGCCGAAGCCCTAGTCGACATATACAGTCGTCTTGGGATTCCAGACGAGATTCTAAGTGATATGGGGACGCAGTTTATATCCGACTGTATGAAAGAGGTGGAGAGACTTCTGAAAGTAAGACATCTAGCGACAACACCATATCACCCAATGTGCAACGGCTTGGTTGAGAAATTTAACAGAACTCTTAAAAGAATGTTCAAGCGCTTGTGCTGTGACCAGCCACGGCAGTGGAATCGATACATTAATGCTCTTCTTTTCGCATACCGCGAAGTGCCACAAGAGTCAACTGGGTTTTCGCCATTTGAGTTGCTTTATGGTAGAAGTGTTCGCGGGCCTATGGCGATTTTGAAAGAAATGTGGACAAACACCTCAACAGAGCCGGATGTAAGATGCAGCTACAGGTATGTGTTTGATTTAAAAGAGCGCTTGGAAGAAACTATCAAGATTGCACAGGAGGAACTGTCTAAATCACAGACGCGTTACAAGAAACACTTTGACAAAAAGTCTAAGCCCCGTAGTCTTAATGAAGATGATCAAGTACTTGTGTTGTTGCCGACAGACAATAATAAGCTATTAATGCAGTGGAAGAAGCCGTTTGTAGTGCAAAAGAGAATTGGTTTAAGTGATTATATTCTCAATATGGGAGGAAAAACCAAAACCTTTCATATCAATTTACTAAAAGAGTACATCGCAAGAGACGGTCGCACACGCGACGTTTCAAAAGATGCTTCTGCTTGTTTTTCAATAATTTCTCCCGGAGAAGAACATGATGACAATGATCTCTTAGAGTTGTATCCATGTGTAGCTGAAGAAAATGTAGAGGACGTAAGGTACGGTGAAAATCTCACAGAATCTGAGAGAGACGAGGCAGTTGCACTAGTCAAACAATATAGCAACGTCTTTAACGATATACCTGGGAACATGAACATCGAGTGACACTCATAGACAATCGACCTGTTCGGTCAAGGCCGTATACCGTACCCTACAAAGTGCGGGAAAGCTTGAAGAAGGACATCGACGAGATGCTGAGGTTGGGTGTTATTCGTAGATCAAACTCCGCTTACGCCTCACCAATTGTGGTCGTCGCTAAAAAAGATGGCACAAACCGAGTATGCATAGATTATCGAAAGTTAAACAAAGTGACTGTATTTGATCCGGAGTCAATGACAACAGCTTCAGATGTTTTTCACAAACTCGCAGGTGAGTTTTTTACAAAAATTTACTTGTCAAAAGGTTACTGGCAGGTTCCGGTAGCTGAGGAAGATATAGAGAAGACGGCGTTCGTGACCACAGAAGGGAATTATGAGTTTCTTAAAATGCCGTTTGGTATGATGAACTCTGCTGCTACATTCGTTCGAGGCATGAGAATATTACTGCGTGGAATGGACTGTGTTGAGAATTATATTGATGACATCATCATCCATACGAAGACATGGAAAGAACATGTTATTGTCTTAAAAACTTTGCTACGTCGTCTAAAAGATGCGAAGGTGACAATCAAACCATCAAAATGTATCATTGGTGCAAGCAGTGTTGATTTTCTCGGACATAACGTTGAACAGGACGTGATTGGTCTTCAGAAGGACAACGTCAGGAAAATTCAGAATGCGAAACGCCCGGTGACAATGAAGGACGTCAGTTCGTTCATTGGACTTACAGGGTATTATCGAGATTTTATGCCGAATTATGCGGCGATTGCATCTCCATTAACCGACTTGACAAAGAAAGGACAACCTAACGTGGTAATTTGGGGTGATGCACAAGAAGTAGCTTTCCAAGCATTGAAAGCGAGCTTGACAAACGAGCCTATTTTGCACCTACCAGATATGTGTAAAACGTTTGTGCTGCGAACAGATGCGTCGGGCAAGGGACTTGGTGCTGTGTTATTGCAAGAACATGACGGGAAATTGTTTCCTATCAGTTATGCGAGCAAAAAATTGTGTAGCGCTGAACACAACTATTCTACTATCGAAAAAGAGTGCTTAGCATTTATATGGGCTGTACGTAAATACGGTGTATACTTGTATGGCAATGAGTTCGTGTTGCAGACCGATCACCAACCTTTAATCTATTTGGAAAGCGCCAAGTTTACCAATGATCGTATTATGCGACGGGCTATGTTTTTACAGAGTTATCGCATAAAATATGAATGTATCAAAGGTTCGGATAACGTTGGTGCAGATTTTATGAGCAGACTGGAATAATGGGCATATTATGTAATGTTGTCATCCGTTGGTGTTCGTTTAATTTTACTAATACTTCTTGGTTTTTGTGATGTGATTTGTTGTCGTGAAAATTTGTTTACGCAAAGAAAAAAAATCTAGAAGATTTCTCTTAGTTGGGGGGTATTGTCACTAATTTATTTACATTGTGTGTGAGTGTGTGCCTATTTACATCGTGTGTGTACGGACTGTACGCAAATTGGTAGTGCGTGGTTGCGGCACAAGTGGCTGATGGCAACATGCCTGTGACTGCCCGCGTCTCTCCCGAGGCGCACGTTTTGTTCTGCGCCTTGCATTTTTTGACTTGTTTTTGTGGCGCAATTCATTCTATTTTGGAGACGGTACGGTGTGGACCTGTGCTCTGTTTTAATAAAGAAACAATTGGCTTTGAAACTGACTGACAGCTTCTAGGTATCAGTCAAAGAGTTCAAAAGGTTATTCTTTACAAATAATCGCGCATAAGGAAGTACACTAAACGCGACATTAATCTTACATGATTATTTTTGTGATAGACGGGTATCAAGCACTGTTGCCATATTGTTGTAAAAATATATTTGTAGACGTTTTCCAAGGCTGGCTGAATTATTACTAAACAGCCGTATAATCCTGTTCCGAAGTTTGTTTGCAACATCATGAATAAAGCACAGCCAGTAAATTATGGCACTTGTTTGACCTCCTGCCACCCTCAAAACTTCCAAACTTTGTATGATGCAAACAAAATAAGCCAAGTGGCAAACAACAAATTGAAGCGTTTAACTTTAGGTCGTACGACCTCACGCTTTTTCTGCTCAGACTACACGTGTTTACTTTTTTAAAGTACTAATATTTAATTTGTACCACGTGAAACCGCAACATACAGTCAGTCACAGCCCAAATACGGAATATCATAAACAAAATGTGAGCCTTGTGAGGTTTGTACTCCAATGAACCAACCTACCCACTACCACATAAAAAATAGTTAGGGCATCGAATGTACGTAGGTCAGAACTCTGACCACAAGACTAGTCACGTTTTTTGAACGCTGCAAAGTTTGCAGCCCAAATATGGAAAATGCGGCATTAGCTAAGCTCGCTTTTATCCTTCTTGCGTCATGATTATGACCGGGAGTTTCCAAAGCACTAATTAAATTCGTTCACTGGCCGATAACGAGTGCTGTTATAATTAATTTGGCACAAATATGTAGTTAGGTTTACATCAGGTTTGGGAACAACAGCCAGCGGGTTAGTTGAAAATTTCCAGTTTGGTTTGAAACAAGCGATATAAAGGGAAGTACTATGAGCGACATTGTAACGTACGAATATTGTGTTTTATTAATTTGTGCCGAATTAATGTAATTTCCACTAGTAAATGTTTGGCCGATGTTTACTAGCAACTGTCGCTGCATAGGTTTCCAGCTAAGGATATAGAAGAAAAAGCGTCGTTATTTACGTCTGGGTTGTTCACAATAAAGTGTTCTCCACAATGTTTTGGCGATTTGTTTTCGAATATACCCAAATTGATTGCATTTTGCAATGAGTGAGTCAGTGCGCGTTTTGCTTATTCTGTAGATATAAAACAGCATAGACCTGTTATACTGTTGCGTGTTGATTTCTCAAGCATCTGTTTGATAAGTTGTATGCCCCGTCAAAGGGGCAAAATATTCATAAGAGGCCTTAATCAAGTTTTGTCAAGGTACGTGAAAGTTAAAGTGGTACTTGGCCTTTATCCTAAATTTCTATCATCAATGCGTATTTTTCGTAAAGAAAGAAATGAAAATTTATTGTACTTTTGTATTTTATTTTAATGTATTCGCGTGCATCCTGGCGCAACAAACATATTATTCAGCAACTAGAAGCGTCTGCAATATGCGCGCGTTGGTCCAGGACGATTTCTGTATAAGCACAGTTTTTATAGGCACCGTTTATAAACACGTTATGATAATATGGTCGGACCTAGCGGTTGACTCCAATACAGTTTTAAATTTGAGGAAACGACATGAAACTTTGTCGCCTGTAAGTAAATAAAAACTTTGCCAGAAATGCCGATACGGTTTCCCGGTTGAGGCAAGTTCAATCGATAAATCAAGCAGTGAAAATCAGTTAGTAAGCTACGAAACTTCTTTGGTGTTTGCAATTGATAACCTTAAGAATAATTAAATAAAGATTAAATAAAAAAAACCTATTTAAAACCTAAGGCGTAGGACAGTAAGCGCACGTAATTTTACTAGACCGGTCGTATTTTTAATCTAAATATTTTTGGTGAAATTGCCAATACATCTTAGGCATTAGTATGTGGTCGCCGTTGGATATTTTGTCTTTGGAAACGTGGATTTTGATAGCAACTCTTTTATGCCTTATAAGGTAAGTGTTTAAAAATCACAATCAGTATGAAAGCGAAAATTGGACATTTTATGACTTTTCGCAACGCAACTATAAAAACTAACCAATGTTGCTAATAACACTCTAGGGGTCAGAATTTTACACATTGGCCGATTTGGATAAAATTTTAAATGAAGTGTTGATTGGGTCATTTTGGTTTCATATTTTAAACTTGCAGTGACCCCACTACCCCCCTACAATGGGTGAGTTTTTTAAATAGTGTCGGAATTAAATGAAATTTGGACAGCTTGTAAAATTTGTTGTTTATAGGCGGCCATTGTTGTGTTTAACCCTGTAGTCCCAATATTTACCCCTCTATTCCTCTAAAATGGAGCAATTTCTTAAACAATGTCTGAATTAACTGAAATTTGGACAGCTTGTTGAGTGTGCCATTTATAAGTAACCCTGTGCCCAAAATCATTTAGCCCCAATAGATCCCTAACGTCGTGTGCAATTCGCCATTAATAGAAGCTGATTGTTGTGCTTTAACTTTTTTCCTTATATAAAACATAGTAATAGAAAAACCTTGAAAATGTATTAAATTTGAATAGTTGTACTCCATATAGCATATTTATTTATGCACAGCACCAATCACTGTGTTTGACCTTACAACACCAAACTTTTAGTTATTTTTTGAAATGCAATATTTACAACTTTGCATGTGTAGGGACCTATAAGTTTCTGCTTGCAGAAACCACCAAGGTTTTAAAAAATCATTGGATGATATGGGACCAAATAAAAACTAAATGTAGGAAATATATTAATGTTTAAAAATAGGTTATGGTGTATATGCAAGGCAATATGTGCTAAGCCATCCTTCTAGTTCAGTGGTTCCCAACCAGGGCCCATGGGGGGCCACAGGTGTAGATTTACCAGAAACACCCACTAAAAATTCCCTAATTTAATCAACTATTTTGTATACTATTTGTCTATATTGAGGCCTTTTACGAATGCGGACCCTTATTTACTCTATTCGACCTGCGTTTAAAGCCGATATTAGTATTCAATTTCCACACGAGTTTGCCATTTACATTTAAGGGGGCCACAGGACTTACAAGGTTACATGAAGGGGGCCACGAGGCAAAAATGACACTGTTAGGGGTCCACGGTCCATGGAAGGTTGGGAACCACTGTTCTAGTTATTTATGACATATTCATGGTGTAGTCAAATATTAATGACTTTTATACATTTGCAGCCTAAAACATTTTGTCTCCTATTAACAGGTTTTATGTACACCGGAAATGGCAGTTCTTTGAAAAGCGTAATATCCCACACTTTCCACCTAGCATTTTGAAAATTGGAACTATGAGATATAATTATGCCAAACCTAGTGAGGTAGCATAATATTTTGCATACTAAAAGTCATTATGTTTCAATTTATATTTGGTATTTGTTAACTTTTCAATGTTGTTGTCACAAAAAATTAAATGTCAAAAAGTTTTTAGTTTTAAATATGGGGAGGTTGTACTTACACCATTGCTATTTACTAAGTTTGTGTTTAGTTTTTTACAGATGATCTAAAAATGAAGAAAAAGTTCGGAAAAGTTTATGGGTAAGCATTATTTTTTCATGGTTTTAGTAGTGTTTTTGCAACTTTGTTTTGATAAACACACAATTGTTTTTTTAAGCTTTCCCCCATGAAACACAGGTGTAATGTTTTATTTTGTTGGATTGGTAAATGTTTTCACAGATAATTTTATATTTTAAAGTAATAAAATCTACTGACCAGAACAAAAATAATTTTCTTGATTTGCAGCCATTACATGGGCTGGTCTCCAAGAATAGTGATCAGCGATCCTGATATCTTAAAACACATAATGATTAAGGACTTTCACAACTTTTATAACAGACAGGTAAAAAGGTAACATTAAAAATTGCTGTAAAGTTAGTAAAACAAACCAAACTGTCTAAAATTCTCACCACAAAAAAAAATTATTATTATGTTTTTTAGAAAACATTCCTGAACGTAAGTGGAAAAGCCCTAAATAATGGATTGACAAATATTACTGGTGATACATGGAGAAGGGTCAGGTAGGTTAAATATTTCATGTTATCATAATAAGAAAATAAATGAAGTCTCACATGTCATTTTTATGGAGTTGTCAATCTGTTTGATGTATCAAATCAATTTTTAGTTTGAATTTTTTCTGATGAAACAATACAACATAATTATCTGAAAAACACAACACAATAATGATAATAAAATGCACAAAATACACCAGACACTTAGACATACAGGTAAACTACAAATCGTTTACAGACATACAATATCACCCATGTTTTCAACATCAAAGCTTAGAAGCATGATTAGTATAATAGACAAATGTGCAGATGAAATGGTTGAAAATCTTCAATGCATCGCAAAAGAAAATGATGGAGTGTTTGATACCAAAGGGTAAGACTTTTTTTTAAGTTTCCACAACACCTGTTTACAAAAATTATATCAAGTGAAGATATGCTGTGTGATTCTATATAATGTGTTTCTGATGACATTTTTCTACACTGTGATCTGTCAATTTTTTTTTACTTTTTTAACATGAAAATTACAGAGTTTTTGGAAAATATACTCTCAATGCCATCTGTTCAGCAGCTTATGGAATTGATGTCAATTCACAGGTTTGTAGTTTAAAAAGAGTATGGCCTAATTTGCAGTAACCTGTTGTATGTTAACAAAATGTTTTTTGTGCATGAAAATGATATAAAGATGTTTTTGTCATTTCACACATTTTTTATGCAAGTGTAATCAATCGACAAAATAAACTGTTACCTGTATTTTTTGTTTTTATGCTTCCATATTGATATAATACATGTGGAAATAAATATTAACCAGTGAATGATTGCTTAAACAGAAAGATGAAAAGGAATCAAAAGCAATCAGAATGGCCAAGAAACTTTTTCAAGCAAAATTTCTTACGAATCCAATGTTCTTCATTTTAAGTAAATGTTTTTTAAACATACTGTAATTTACTTTTTCATTTTAAATGTTCAGAAAGAACAAATTTTGTTTGTTTTTAGATTTATGTATTTAATAATGATAAACATGATTTTGCTGAACAAATGATTATTATCAGCTGCAAGAGAAAACATTTTAACATTAGTGAATTCATGTTCAGTTGTATTTCCATGGACGGAAAAAATCATTGAAAAAATGGACTACTCTTTTTTCCCACGAGATTCACTCAAATACTTTGAGGATCTAACAAACTCTATTCTGAAGATAAGTTCTAGTTCAGATCCAAAACAGGTAAATACAAAAACTTGCCAAAACTATAGTTGTTTTGGTGAAAGATTCCTGGTTAAGTATCAAAATGGACGTTTTTTTTCGTAGCCCTGTAAGTGTGACTGAAAATACTTGGTGTCTTTAAACTGAATTTATATCAAAAACAAAACAAAGTACATGCTTGAATTCTTTGTTTAAACAAAAATATTTAAAGACTTCAACTGTCCTGCAACTTTTGGCTGAATCAGAAATCTCAGAAGAAGAAACTAAAAGCAAAACAAAAGGTTTTTGTTCAATATCTTACTCTGTACAAACTATAAAATCTTTTATCAATATCACTTATGCCATTACTCAAGGGTAGAAACCCTGCCCCCAAAGTCAAGTTACATTGGTCATTTTTTAGGTTTAACACACATGGAGATCACTGGAAATGGAATTCAAATGATACTGGCTGGTTACGAAACCACATCAAGTACAATAATTTTTCTGGCTTTCAACCTTGCTTGGCACAAGGATGTCCAAGTGAAATTGAGAGAAGAAATTAGAGAAATTGTCAACAGTGATGTGAGATATCTGTTCATTTAGAAATAAAACAATGACTTTGTTAAAGGCAGCATGCTGTGTTATCACAATGACTTAAAATTATTAAAGGGTATGTAGCCTACAATTTAAACAGGGAAACAATGCATTTTCAGTTGTTTGTTATCAACAACCTCATGGTCTTAAGTAAATTAAAATAAGCAAAACCGAAATCCTAATTTTGCAGAATTCGTTGGATTATGACAAACTCAATGGTTTAAAGTATTTGACACAATGCATCAACGAGTCTTTAAGACTGTACCCACCAGTACCAAGGTGAAAATCTTATCTTTCCAAGGGGTTAAATTTATTATCAAAAGTTTTTTATTATTATATTGGCAAGAAATGGAAGGTACTGTGAAAAGGAGATCACAATTAATGGAATTACTATTCCTGAGGAAATTCCTATTGATATACCCACATATGGAATGGTCAGAGATCCAGAATACTGGGATGAGCCAGAAAAATATATTCCAGAAAGGTACTTATGATCATATATTTTGGTCAGCTGTTTTTGTTCAAAAAATGTAAATGTAAGGTTTCAATTGCTTTTATTTTCAGTGGTGCAGTTTTTGCAACCACTTATACATTTTAAGGCACTTTTTGGAAAATTTTATTAATTTCTTTGTATGTAGCAATTGTGTAAAAACATTACATTACCACAAACTCTAATCATCGATTGACTTACTGTGATTATTAATATTCCATTGCAGGATGGAAGACATGAGCAAAATTGATCCCATAATATTTCAACCATTTGGAGCTGGGCCACGAAACTGTATTGGACAGAGATTAGCTCTCACCAAAATTCGCTTGGCCATTTGTAAAGTGCTACTTAACTTTGAACTGGATGTTTGTCCTGATACACCGGTAAGAATTTCTGCTCAAACTGTATATTAATAGAAAGCAACAGTAAGGTAAATGATGTGAAAAACAGGTTGTACTTCTTTACTCTTTCAGGTAGTTTAACAGTGGGCCAAATCTGGATATAACACTATTTTGTAACATTTGCTGATGGCTGTACCTGTCAATTGAATGCTGCTTTTCTAGTTTTATATATACCTATGTTTGTTAATACTTGGGCATTTGGTACAACACAACCATTACATGTAAAACATGCATGGCAATATGAAAAATAACAAACAGTTTTTTGAATTTTTAGTGTTATTTATGCACTCTTTAATTTACTTGACAATGTTTTTTGATACATCATTTATCTGTGTTTTGTTTTTAAGAAACCTCCCATAGAATTTATACTTGAAACTTCTATTAAACCGAAGATTGGTGTTTTGCATCTCAAGGCCATACCACTGAAGTAAAGCACAAGAAATCAACATACAGTGCTGTGTAATTTTCAAAAATGTAGTTAGTGTATAAAGTTGACTTGTTGTTTGCATCACTTCTTTGTGACAAAAGTGTTGAGGACAACTTATTAAAAAGTTTCAATCTCAGAAAAGACATGTAAAAGCCAGAATCAAAATTTGTTCTGAAAATGCAAATAGTTAGGTAAAAGTAGTGTTGTATAAGTAACACCAGCAAATACCATGTAACACTATGTTACACCAGCGATACCAAACATATCTAAGGTATACTTGATACAAACAACACATATATACAAACATAAAAGAAAGATGTATGTGATACAGCATGGCAGTAGACCAATTCGGTTTATGTTATGTTACTTTTGTCTGCTTTTTTATAATAAGGAATTTTCCTCTTGAGTCTGATATCAAATTATCAAACCTTCCTGCAAAGGTAGTTAACAATATCTCCTTGAAAATAAAATGTTGAATGCCAATTGTATAGTAGGTTTAGTAACTCAATATCCATCAAAATAGGGAAATATCAAGGGTGTATTATATTTTGTGCGCATACTTCGAGAAAGTAGGCAAGAGTCAGTTGATTCTAATTAGAGTGTAGGTTTTTACAGTGTTTGTTTGAACTTTAAAAAATCATTGCGATTTTTAAAATGCCATTGTTTTGTATTTTGATTTACTAATTCTAAATTTTAGTTTCAAGTGACATAAACGTCATTTGGAGTTTTTCACATAAGAAGAATAAGCAATGAAAAGACTACAGGTGTACTTGATTTTGGCAATCTTGGCTCTCTCGCAATCAACAATGGTAGAAGGAAGATTGGAACGCCAATCGGCGCAATTGCCAATCTTACATATATGTCACTATCGATCGTTCATGAACATTGTCCCATAAACTTTATAATTAGACAAATATAGATTTTTTGTAAAGATGTAAAATTCGTTCATGAATGACATATTGGCCTTTGTACAATGATTACACGGGGTGTTAGTAGAATTGCACAGATAAAAAAAACAACAGCAAGAAACAGTTTGAAAACTTTTTTTGTATTTTGTCTAAAAGGAATTTTGAACCAAGTATAAGTTTTCCAGTATACATAATTGCGATACGCTACTTAGGTCACTAGTTACAGTAAATTATTTTTTTAGTTAAGATTTCTCATGAGGTAACATGTCCAGGCGAAAAAAATGTATGAAATCGGCTTTGTTCAAAAGTAAATGTCAGTTCTTAAGTTAACAGAAAAAAAATAGTTATTGACTAATTGTCTCAATGTGCACAGTAAAACAGTTAGATCTATCCTCTACATCCTATGTTTATATCTTCTAGTCTAGTCTATCGCATTAACAACAAGATTCTAAATGCATTCTACAAGCTTAAAAAATAAAATGTTGTGTTTGTTCAAAATATTACCGTTCTTGTATCTGTACCAACCTATTCAGCTTAGTACAGTCTAATTTGGGACTTTGTGTACAAAACCGTGGCACAATAAAAGCACGAGCCACGATGCAATGAAATATGCCATATTGGAAACAGTTCAGACAGAAAATCAGACAGAAAGACAGACAGAAAATCAACCACACACGGCGTTCTTGACATGTTGCACAGAGCAAAGATACACAAGTTCGTGGAAAGCACAACCACATGGCGAAAACCTAAACCGAACTCCTTTGTAAAAAAAAACAGGAGTGTGATATTTGCCAAAGATACAGACAGGTTTAAGCAGGAATCAGGTGCTAACAAAGACAAACTTGCGTTTTGATTCACTTTAGGAAAATATTGTCATCACTGCTGAACTGTTTGCAAAGCAAGTATGGATCGACCAGGTAATAAACAAGCAGAAATACATATTCGGCTTGAGGTATTTCAGTACAGATAAAAAAGAGGTAAACTGGTTGCAGAGGTAAAATATAGCCAATAGGTTACAGCGGAACACGATATTTGTCAAAAATTGTTATGCAAAGCTTTGTGCAAACTTTTCGAGCATTAATTTATGTGGTTCATGAATTCAGTCAAGACCTTTTCTGTGCCAAGACTTATTTAAGTCGGAGAACAAAAGTTAGTTACAAAAACATCGAAATTTGTCGTGGAAGCATCACTTCATTACTTATACCAGGGGTTCTTAACCAGGGTACACGTACCAAAGCAGGGGTTACGACATACAGTGTGAAATTATAGGCTATTTAGGCATATTTGTGAAAAATGCGTAACAAGTTACATTATTATGTGTATTTGACTGATTTGAATTGACTGGTTGTTGGTGTGCTGTAATTTTTGTTGAACTCACAAGACTGTTTTAATGCATGCATTCAACACGTAAGTTATAAATACACTGAGTTAAACTCTATTATTACAATTTTATTTACTTCCGTCGACCAATGTCGACAGGGAGTACGAGAAAATTTTACAAAAGCTCAAAGGGTACGGGCGCTAAATAGTTTTAGAAACATTGACTTATATGGTTAAAATGTGAAGCTCAGTACTAAACACAAACAAAAATGAGTCACTCGCCAAGTTGCGCCGCCAGAGCCGGCAACAAGTATTGCGCAACAAACAAGCAACCAGCGCTTATGCGTGTATGACGTACTTGTTACGCAACATGACGTCAGAAATTACTCCGGGGGTTTAGGGAACCGATATAGCAAAGCACAGAAGACATGTATGTTTGCTAAACCTTTTGGAAAAACTGGCTGAACTAGAAGGGTGGCTTAGCACATATTGCCCTTGCATATACACTATAACCTATTTTAAAACATAAATATATTTCCTATGCTTATTTTGTATTGGGTCCCACATTAGCCATCGTCTTTTTTAACTTTAGTCGTTTCTGCAGGCAAAAACTCATGGGTCCCCACACATGCAAAGTTGTAAAAAATGCACTTCAAGAGATAACCATGAGAAAGTCGGGTGTTGTAAGGTAAAACACAGTGATCGGCACTGGGCTTAAATAATAATACTATGTACAATACAAACTATAAAATTAGATTCAATCCAGATATTATTTGAAGTATGTCCTATTTAACGTTTTAAAAAACTGAGCCATTTTAGGGGGCTAGTAGGGCAACTAATTGGGTTCGACACACAAACTAAAAAAAAATATAAAAAAACCACAACGACTTAATCAATAGTACTGCAAAATTTCAGCCCATGTTTAAAATTTCGACCACTAGAGGTGTTTTGAGCAACAACTGTTAATGTTTCTGACGTCATAGGGCTGTTAACAAGCCCCTAACTGCCATGGCGCAAAAACGTTCACCAAGCAACCCACCAACGAGCAACATACAACTGGTTGCCCTTGTAACACTATCGCTCAAAAGAAATCTTTCGTTTGTGGTGCCCAGTAACATACAAATACGTTTTACACTTTAGGGGCTTGTGGGGTAAATGTTAGGACTACAGGGTTGAACGCAACAATTGACACCTATAAATGGCATACTATACAAGAAATCCAATTTTCAGCTAATTCTGACACTGTATAAAAACTCACACATTTTAGGGGGCTAGCGGGGTAAATACTGGAGTTATCAACAAAACAAAGTGGCATGCACATCTACATAACTATATCTACCATCTGTGTAAATTTCAGCCAAATCCATCAAACATTTGATGGAAAAATGAGTTGGACCAACTTCGGGGTAAAAACACCCATTTTAGGGGGCGAGCGGGGTAAATACTGGGGTTATCAACAAAAACAAAATGGGATGCACATCGACCATTTGTGTAAATTTCAGCCAAATCCATCAAACATTTGATGGAAAAACGAGTCGGACAAACTTCAGGGGAAAAATACCCATTTTAGGGGGCTAGCGGGGTAAATACTAGGGTTATCAACAAAAACAAAGTGGGATGCACATCTACATAACTACATCTACCATCTGTGTAAATTTCATCCAAATCCATCAAACATTTGATGGAAAAACGAGTCGGACAAACTTTGGGGAGAAAAAAAATGAAAGAAAAACAAACAAAAACAATTTGAGTAAAATCAATATGTGTCCCCTTCAGGGAAGGGGACCCATAATTTATACTAAGCAATCAATACTGAATCCGGTTCCAAGTTTTTCTTAACATCATCACGTAAAACACCGCCAATAAATTACATCACGTGTTTGACCTCCTGCCCCCTTTTAAACTGTGTACAATACCCATAAAATAAAGTAAGTAGCATAAATCAAATTAAAGTGTTCAATGTAAGGTCGTAAAACTACCAACCTAACGCTTTGCTGAGACTATATGTGTTTATTGTGTAGGTAGTTCGAATGTTTACTTTAAACCTCGTGATACCACACCGCTCCGTCAGTTACAGCCTAAATAAGGATTGTTAAAGCGCAAGCTTTGCACTTCAATAAACCAAACTACTCGCTAGCACACAAAATAGTTATGGCTTTAAATGTAACGAGGTCAAAACTCCGACCTATCGACCACACGCAGACATGCACGTTTTGTTAAACGCTGCCTAGTGCCTTAGTCGCTTTTAAATAACTATTAATCTTTGGCAGAAAGTCGATACAGCTTCCTAGTTGAGACAAGTTCAATCGATAAAACCTGTGTTAATCAGTTAGTGAGGTAAAACACTTCTTTGGTTTTTGCAATCGATAAGGAAAATTTGCTTATTTTGTAGATACAAAACATAACAGGCCTATAATACTGTTGCGTGTTGGTTCCTCGAGCATCCGTTTTGTAAGTCGTTCGACCCCGCAGAAGGGGAAAAATATTCATAAGAGGGCGGGAACTTGGCCGAATAGCCTGGCGCGCCTGACCCATATACACCTGATCGAGATTCGTCCCCGGAAGTATCCTGGGTTCGAACCCCGTGAACGACAAAGGGCAATTTTCAGTTCTCGGACTGGCGCCTGATTGTCGAAAAATACAGTAAAAACAGTATTCATAAGAGGCGTTGATAAAATTTTGACACTGTACATGGAAGTTAAACTGGCACTAGGCCTTTCTCCTTAACGTTTATTCGCAACGCGTATTTTTCATGAAAGCTAAGAAAACTTGACGATCTTATTTGCAAGTTGTGATGAGATGGTTAGAACAAGCCAAGCATAAAATATTAAGTCCATGTGTAATAAGAGGGCGACCGGATCCGGCCCGCGACGTCATTTCATCCAGGCCCGCGAGAGTAGTATATATCTTATGAATATATATCCTGGGAATAACTAATCTTTGAGTTTGAAACCTTTGAAAGATATTTTGCAGCAAAAGTATTGATGCAACAACGTGTAGGACCAAGTTCACCTAGTTTCACAGGACGCATAAAATGATCCTAAGGCTGTTTGTTACATCACGGATGGTACTCAAAGTTCGGTATTGTGCGCGAACAAAGGCCTTTCTATTGTTAATTGTGATGAAATAAGAGTTTTGCTAGAAGAGGTGGTTCCATAATTTTCAACACAATTTTACTATTTGATAGTAGCACTATCTGACTCTAAATCAGATTCTACTCTAGTTGGTCCCGCAAAAGCGTTTAGCGAAAACGTTAGAAAATGCGCTGCGTTAGGACTTGTAACTTATGTGGCCTTAGCCTGTTGTTTTTAATTTTATCCGGCCCGCCGTAAAAAAAGTTTGGTTACCCCTGCCCTAGTAGAAGCGAAGAGCCAAATACAGTCAATGAACCCAAACTGCTTATCCCGCTTTTCATCCAACAAACGCACTGTT
Organism: Phallusia mammillata; assembly: GCF_965637545.1. Lineage (NCBI taxonomy): Eukaryota > Metazoa > Chordata > Ascidiacea > Phlebobranchia > Ascidiidae > Phallusia > Phallusia mammillata. The sequence goes on along the minus strand of NC_137252.1, from coordinate 31,110,566 downwards.
TGAATTAGTGATGCACCGAAGTTTCGGTTGGCCGAAACATTTCGGCCGAATCCGTTGTTTTCCAATGTTTCGGTTTCGGCCCGAACTTTTTTGAAAATTCGGCCGAAACCGAACTTTTTTGTTGTATGGAATTAAAGCCTTAAATTTCATTTTCGCCCATACGAAACATCATAAATTAACTATTTGTTGTATTTATAAATTACGAGCCACGTTGTCTGCAAAATATTACAAGTTTAGCAAAGCTTATGCATTGTGAAAGTTATTTTGGTTTGTCATAATTGAGGTCACTCGCATCAACAACACAAGTTTCAGTTGAAAACATCCATAAGAATGGGGATTTTAGGTTCGGCCTCGAAGGCCGAATATTCGGTTTCGGCCCGAACCTTTTTGGGCGGGTTCGGTGCATCTCTAGTTTGAATATCGGTATTTACTTTACGCCACGTGACTCGGCATCTTTGCTTACTGCCCAAATACGAAGTGTTAGGTTTTGAACGTTTGCTGTTTGCCGATTGATTTGCGACCATAAACCCCTTCAAAAATCGCAGCTCGAAGAAAACGAAGCGAGGGGTAGCACGAAGCAAAGGTAGAATGGTGCTCCTTTGTTATTTAGAAGCTGGTTACCCTGAACGACTATGCTACGTGCCAGAAGCAAAAGCTTTATAGATTGATGGTAGATACAGTCTAATCTGTTCACGTGTATCCTGACGCAACAAACACAGTAACACGTTATGATAATGTGGCACGAAGGGATACAGCTGCGAAAACCCAATAGTTGTAAATACACTTATAAGTGAAGGGAATGGCATTACCTTTGTCGCTTTTCAGTAACTAATAATCTTTGGCAGAAAGTCGATACAGCTTCTAATGAGACAAGTTCAATCGACAAAAGCTGTGTTAATCATTTAGTAAGGTTAAACACTGCTTTGGTTTTTGCAATTGTAATGTTTAAAACTCGGCAATCCACTCCTTTTTATCTAAGTCCAGGACGATTGCTGTATGAGCACAATTTTATGTAACGGCGTAATGATAATACGGCAGGACCTAGCGGTTGTAAAGACACCAATACAGTTATATATTTGAGGAAGTAAATAATAAACTTTGGCAGAAAGTCGATACGGTTTCCCGGTTGAGGCAAGTTCAATCGTTAAATAAAGGAGGTAAAACACTTTGGTTTTTGCAATGTTCAAACTTATCAGGGCGTAGGACAGAAAACGCACGTAATTTTGAACAAAGCGTTTGTTTTTTTCAGCTAAATAAAATTTGTTGAAGTTTCCCAAAAACAGTGGGCATTGGTATGTGGTCGCCGTTGGATATCTTGTCTTTGGAAACTTGGATTTTAATAGCTACTCTTTTATGCCTTGCAAGGTAAATGTTCAAACCCTACAATCGGGTTAAAAGCAAAAATTAAATGTTTCACAATTTTGTCCAACCCAATTATACAAAAAAATACTTGCAACAATTTCAATTTTTTTTAAACAATCTATTGAAATTATTGTTTGTGATATATATAGTTATGAAGCAAACAATTGTTATTGTTTTAATGACTTTTGCAGTCTCAAACATCTTATCTACTGTTTACAGATTTTATTTATACCGGAAATGGCAGTTTCTAAAAAAGCTTAATATCCCACATTATCCACCAAGCATTTTGAAGATTGGAACCTTACGATATAATTTTGCCAAACCTAGTGAGGTAGAACGATATTTTAAATACATCCATTCTGTTTGAATTTATATTTTGTATTTGTTAACTGTTTAACATTATTGTCACAAAAATTCCATGTTAAAAAGTATTAGTTTTAGCTTTGGGAGGCTACTTGCCATTTACAAAATTTGTGTTTAGTTTTTTACGGCTGATCTGGAAATGAAGAAAAAGTTTGGAACAGTTTATGGGTAAGAATTATTTTTTCATGATTTTAGAAACTTTTTTGCCACTTTGTTTTGTAATTTTTTTTTTGATAATTTTCCTCATGAAACACAGGTGAAATGTTTTATTTTGTTGTATAAGTAAATCTCAACGATATTTTTGTGTTTAAAGTAAAAAAAATCTACTGACCTGAACAAAAGTATTTATTATTATTTTGCAGTCAGTACATGGGCTGGTCTCCAAGAATCGTGATCAGTGATCCTGATATCTTAAAACAAATTATGATTAAGGAGTTTAACAACTTTTATGACAGACAGGTAAAAAAGTAACAATGAAAATTGGTGTAAAGTTACTTAGTTAAACAAACCAAAATTCGCCAACTCTTACACTAAAAAAATTATTCATATGTTTTTAGAAAACAATGATGAAAGTAAATGGAAAAGCACTAAATAATGGATTAACAAACATTACTGGAGATTCATGGAGAAGGGTCAGGTGGGTTGATTATTTCATGCTGTCATGGTGAGCAAATAAAAAAGCTACACATGTCATTTTTTATCGAGTTGTTGATTTCAGTTAATTGTTTTTATTTCCATATTAATGAGATTTGTTTCACATAATCAATTTTAATGTATAAAATCATTTTTTAGTTTCTCATTATGAAACAACATAACCTATTTCTCAGAAAAACACAATACAGGTAATGTTGTTTCACATAAAAAAAAAAATAATACACACACACACACACACACACATATATATAGATTTTGTGTATAACTCTCTTAAGAAGGTGGTAGTGCTTTGCTCAATAAAAACCTCAATACCATAATTGAGCTGTCTTAAAGTCAACTTTATTCTTGCTAAATGCACGCTGGCAGCAAATAAAAATTTGTTTTTCTATACATTGTGTTTTCCGTTCTGTATACTAAGGTGCAGCAAGGTACATTTGAAAAATAAATTATGTCTCCAAATTTAAACATGTTGTTTGCAGACATACTATATCACCCATGTTTTCAACATCGAAGCTTCGAAGTATGATTGGTGTAATAGACAAATGTGCAGATGAAATGGTGGAAAATCTTCAAAGCATTGCAAAAGAAAATGATGGGGTGTTTGATACCAAAGAGTAAGGTTAACAGATTCATTGTAAAATTATACCAATATACAGTGAAGCACTGATAATCTTTTAAAAAAGCAAGCACAGTTGAAAAAAATCAAATCATCATTTACATGCGACCACATTAAAAAAAATTGTGTAAATTTGCCTGTTTATTTTTCATGTGAACTTCAAATATTTGCATTCAGCCAGCATTATCATGCTTAAATGATAAAACCCAACATTTGTATTCAATTACCCAAAAGTTGTATTCAATTTGGCCAAACAAGTTTTGGTAAAGCACTGCAGTTTGTAGAAGTAGGACATTTTGTCTGTTTCTTCCCATACCCACTGTATTATTTTGGACACAAAATGGAGTCCATGAGGTTGTGAACTAGAACAAAAAAGTATCATTTTTCATTTAACAAATTGTAACCAATTTCTTTCTTGGTAAAAGAATTTGGTGACAAGCTATATGTTACTTAAGCCCTTTTTCATTTAATTTTCCACGACATCTGTTTAGAAAAAGTATATCCCGTGAAAATATGCTGTGTTTCTGATGTAATTTTTCTATGGTGTGATCAGTGAACCAATTTTTAATTTTTCAACCTACAAATTACAGAGTTTTTGGAAAATATACTCTCAGTGCAATCTGCTCAGCAGCTTTTGGTGTTGATGTCAATTCACAGGTTTGTGGTATAAAAAAGAGTATGAGTTAATTTGCAGTCCCCAGTGGTATATAAAATTTATTTTTATAAAAACCTCATAAAGATGTTTATGTCATTCCACATATTTTTTATGTAAGTGCTACCTATCATAAAAAAACAAAAAACTTATATTTTTTTGTACTTCCATATTGATCTGATACATGTGGAAATAAATATTATTAAGTCAATGATTGCTTAAACAGAAAGATGAAAAGGAATCAAAAGCAATCCGAATGGCCAAGAAACTTTTTCAAGCAAAATTTCTTACAAATCCAATGTTCTACATTTTAAGTAAATATTTTTTAAACATGGTCTAGTATAGTTTTTTTTTATAGTTATTCAGTAAGAACAAATTTTGCTTGTTTCAAGGTTTATGTGTTTAATAATAATAAACATAATTTTACTGAACAAATGATTGTCAGTAGCAAGAAAACAAAATATTAACATTGGTGAATTCATGTTTAGTTATATTTCCATGGACGGAAAAAATCATTGAAAAAATGGACTTTTCTTTTTTTCCACGAGATGCACTCAAATACTTTGAGAATCTGACAAACTCTGTTCTAAAGAAAAGTTCCAGTCCAGATACAAAAAAGGTAAATAAACAAACTTGACAATACTAGTTTTTGTGTGTGAAATATTCCTGCATATTTTTGTGTGAAAAAAGTATCAAAATGGTCTTCATAGTTACAAATCTTTTTTTGTAGCCATGTAAGTGTGGTGGACTGAAAAGGTAGTATCTTTAAACTGAATTTATACCAAAGTAAAACACAAAACAAAGTGCATGTTTGTCTCCATTGTTTAAAAACAAAATTATTTAAAGACTTCAACTGTCCTGCAACTTTTGGCTGAATCAGAAATCTCAGAAGAAGAAGCTAAAAGCAAAACAAAAGGTTAGTGCATTGTTTTTGTTTTGTTTTTGATTACAAATCAATTTAAGCCAGACAATTGCTTGGGAGGATTAAATATCTTCATTATAACAGCTATAACCAATATCACCTATGCCATTATTTAAGGGTAAAAACCCTGCAGACAGTCAGGTTACAATGGTCATTATTTTAAGGTTTAACGCACATGGAGATCACAGGGAATGGAGTTCTAATGATACTGGCTGGTTACGAAACCACATCTAGTTCAATAATTTTTCTTGCTTTCAACCTTGCTTGGCACAAGGATGTCCAAGAAAAATTGAGAGAAGAAATCAGAGAAATTGTCAAGAGTAATGTGAGATATCTGTTCATTTAGAAATCAAATGAAAACATTGTTAAAAGCAGCATGCTATGTTCACCATGTCTTAAAATATTTTGAGGGGTATGTAGCCTACACCTTAAAAACGATGCATTTTCAGTTTTTTATTCAACAACCTCATGAAACAAAATTAAAATGTGTAATCAAAACCGAAATATAATTTTTTGCAGAATTCATTGGATTATGAGAAAATCAATGGTTTGAAGTATTTGACCCAATGCATCAATGAGTCTTTGAGACTGTACCCACCGGCACCAAGGTGGAAATCTGATCTTTTTAAGTGGTTTAATTTATTATTGCAAGCGTTTTTGCATTTCCAAAGAACTGGAGGCTCCTTTAGCATTTTTTGTGTTTTTGTTTGACCCTCAATACTACTGTTATAAACCTTGTTATAAAAAACTGTTGTTATGAAAGAACTGCTATAAAAAATCACTGTTATAAAAGAGCATTACTAGCATGTTGGCATATTTATTACTGTTACTTTTGGTAAAACATCCCAAAAAATATGTGCAGAAATGGACGATACTGTGAAAAGGAGATCACAATCAATGGAATTACTATTCCTGGTAAAATTCATATTGATATACCCACATATGGAATGGCCAGAGATCCAGAATACTGGGATGAACCAGAAAAATATATTCCAGAAAGGTACTTTTTGATCATAGAGTTTGGTCAGCTGTTTCTGTTAAATTGTTTGTTTCAAAAAATGCAAATTGTTTGTTTCAAGTGCTTTTTTGTTAGTGGCACAGTTTTTGCAGCCTTTTGGTGGAGATTTATATATTTTGGCTACCTTTTGCATTTTTTTGAATTTCTTTGTATGTGGCATTTGTGTAAAAATATTACATTACCACAAACTGTAATCATCGATGCTTGAAATGTATTTGTAGCTTTATGAGGTTGGATTGACTTATTGTGATTATTAATGTTCCATTGTAGGATGGATGACATGAGTAAAATTGATCCCATAATTTTTCAACCATTTGGAGCTGGTCCACGAAACTGTATTGGATTGAGATTGGCTCTCATGAAAATGCGCTTGGCCATTTGCAAAGTGCTACTTAACTTTGAACTTGATGTTTGTCCTGATACACCGGTAAGAATTTCTGCTCAAACTGTATATTAATAGAACGCAACAGTAAGGTAGAGGATGTGCAAAAACAGGTTGTACTTCTTTACTCTTTCAGGTAGTTTAACAGTGGGCCAAATCTGGTTATAACACTATTTGTAACATTTGCTTAGGGTTGTACCTGTCAGTTGATGTCACTTTTCTAATTGTGTAACTAACTTTGTTTGTTATTACATAGGCATTTAGCACAATCCAAACAATCAGTTGTAAAACATGCATGATAGTATAAAATGATATAAATGATTTGATTGACCTTTAGTGTTATTTATGTCTTGTTCAATATACTTGACAACGTTTTTTAATACACCATTTGTCTGTGTTTTGTTTTTCAAGAAACCTCCCATAGAAATTACACTTGATGTTACCATGAGACCGAAGATTGATGTTTTGCATCTCAAGGCAATACCAATTAAGTAAACTTATTTTCAACAAGTTATTAAAAAGTTTTAATCTCAAAAAAGACACGTAGAAGCCAAAATCAAAATATGGACTGTATATATACAAACAATTCAGAGGTTTATACAAATAATTCAGAGGCAAACATAAAATAGAGATGTATGTAATGCAGCATGGCAGTAAAACTATATGGTTTGTGTTATGTTACTTCTGTTCCTCTTTTAACTTGAACAAACTGTTGTTTTTTATAGGTCGACTATCAATTGAAACTAGACTTACTAACTTAATATTCACCAATAAAAATCGTGTTCAATATGATTGCAACAACAATGGTAGCCACAGGCTTGTATGTTTAAATTAACATGACTATGTGCAAATTTTCCATTTGGCTATGATGTTAGATTTAGGAAGCTGTTAAAGCTAAACCTGTTTTTACTAGCTTTAAAACATATGCCAAAATAAATACTTTTGTCATATTAAAATGATAGGTTTGTGGTGTTTGCAGATATTCAAAAGTTTATTCTAAAAATGTTTCAGTTTTTGGCAAAATGAAGGAAGCATAATTTGCTATTTTGAGACAAAAGACAATAAGCGTGTTTGTTAAGTTGTCAGGATCAAGAATAGAATACACATCAAAGCTACTTGATTTGCTTTTAGGCAAACAGAGGTAATGTTTGAGTAACACTGTTTACTTCATGTTATGTGACTCTTCATCATTGCTTACTGTATAAATACACAGTGCGATACAGAACAATGGTTATTTGCAGGTTGAGTTGAATCCACTCATTAGCTCATTATATGAAACAGCAGGAAAGGTTGACTATTTAGAGGTACTTGTGCAAGCAGAAACTGTTTTTTTAATCTTGCAAAAAACTGTGATAAAATCATCCACATTAACTTGCCAATGTAACATAATAAAACAATCATAAAGTTTTGCTTTTGAAAACTTTGTCAAAAGATTCATTTCTGCCACTTTCCAATTAATAAATGTTGGCAAAAAAGTGTAATAATTTAATAAAGGATTATAAATCAGTCGATAATGTAAAGTTTTTGACATTGAAAAGGTTAACAAGTACAAAGACTATAGGTTTAATTCACTTTACTTATGTGCTTTTTTATCAGAGCACAAATTATGCAGGAATAACATGTATTTTTGCCTAATTTTTTATTATTATTCTTTTTATGTTTCATGGCTGGAACTTTTTTGTAGAATTAGGTAATATTCAAGGAGTCACCATGTGGTCGCCAAAAGACATTTTGTCTTTGGAAACTTGGATTTTGATAGCAACACTTTTATGCCTTGCAAGGTAAGTTTTGAACCCAATATTGGTTTATCACCAATACTTAATAAAATAAAAAATATATTTGTGCTACTGTTTAGAAACCTATCATCAATTCAGAAATTACTTTTGCAATACAAATCTTAAAACTTGTAAAATAAAATAATTTCCTGGGATGTACTAAGTTTCAAACAAACATTATTTACTATTTATAATTTTTTTCAAAGTAACTAAAGCAGGAAAGAATATGTTTTCTTTATTTTACAGATTTTATTTACATAGAAAATGGCAAGTTTTTAAGAATCTGAATATCCCACATTATCCACCAAGCATTTTGAAGATCGGAACTTTTAAATATAACTTTGCCAAACCTCGTGAGGTAGCGTAATAAAAATATTTATGCAGTTTGTGAACTATTGTTTGCGTTTGGTTAATATAAATTAGTTGTAAAATGACTAAAAATAATAATTTGTGTAATGTTTTCACTTTAGCTAAACTAGGATTTGCTGGTATCTTTTTTGACATTGTAATTTTTAAAATTGTGGTAATTAAACTATTACTTTTAGTTTTTCAAAAATGATTTGGAGATGAAAAAAAAATTTGGAAAAATTTATGGGTAAGAATAAAATACTTTGGAACATTTTATAGCTGTCTGGCTCATGCTAGTGTTTAAGAGAATTTAAGTTGTTTTGTTACATGAATTCAATATATCTTCAGGTAGTTAAATTTAAATGTTGTTTACTTGGTACAGTGTTGTGGATGATTTGATAGTCTAAAAGTAGTAAAACCTACTGACTTAACTAAAACTTTATGATTTTTCAGCCAGTACATTGGTTGGTCTCCACGAATGGTTATCAGCGATCCTGATATCTTAAAACAAATCATGATTAAGGAGTTTCACAACTTCAGTGACAGACGGGTATCAAACAGTGTTGCTTGCTGCAAAAATGCTTTACTACAAAATCAAAATTTAATGTCCACATTACAAATGTAAAATTAATTCTCTTTGCACAGAAAATTTTGAAGAAAACAAATGGAAAACTCATGAATAATGGATTGACAAATATAAGTGGTGATAGATGGAGAAGAGTCAGGTGGGTGATTTGTTTCTTATTACAAAATGTGTAAAAAAATTAAATTGCAGGTCATTTGATTTCAATAAATTGGTTGTTTAATTCTCTTGTATGACATCTTTTGGTGTAAATTCTTTGTGTTGAAACAACCACATGAATCAAATTGTTTTTCTTTCACTAAACATTTTGCTTTCTGGTCCTACTATTGATTTTTGTAAATGAAATACTATAAAAGTGTTTATGATACACAGACGTAGTATATCACCCATATTTTCAACATCGAAGCCTCGAAGCATGACTGGTATAATAGACAACCGTGCAGATAAAATGGTTGAAAATCTTTACAACATCGCAAAACAAAATGATGGAGTGTTTGATACCGAGGAGTAAGTTTAATTCATTTACTTGTCTTGCAGTAATTGTATGAATTTTGCCAAAATAGAGGGCAAAACTTATTTTAACATATATAAGCAATTTTATTTACTTTTTACAAAAACTAACTGGCTTTGTTCTTTTGATTATGGTTTTTGTGCAATTTGATTTATCATTTAAAGTAAGTTTATCAACTTTAAATTTACAGAGTTTTTGCTAAATATGCACTTGAGGCAATATGCTCAGCAGCTTTTGGTATCGATGTCAATTCACAGGTTTGTTAGACTAAAAAAAGTTTGTTAAGCTCATTTGCAATTCTTAGTGGAATAAAAACATAACATTTTTGACAGCCTGTTTTTTAAATTTAGTTTATGAAAGTTTTTATGGAGTCAGCAAACCTGACATAAAATTCTTCAGTTAAAACCACGTTTGCATGTTATAATATTTTCCGCTTCGGATCTCAGACATTTAAAACTCTTATGACATCCAAATATTATTCAACAATTGTTTGATCCAACAGGAAGATGAAAAAGAATCCATGGCAATCCAAATGGCCAAGAAACTTTTTCAAGCAAAACTGTTTTCCAATCCACTGGTCCTTCTTTTGGGTAAGGATAAAATACAGCATGGTAAAGTAGGGCAAAATCTTTGTTGTTAAATGTCAAGGTTCGTAGATGTTTTTGGATTCCATTGTAAAGTAAGGTTTAGAAAAACATTAGAGATTAAATATATTTTAAACCAATATATAGTTGTATTTCCTTGGATGGAAAAAATTGCTGAAAACATGGACTACACATATTTCCCAAGAGATGCACTTAAATACTTCGAGAATCTCACTAACACAGTTCTTAAAACCAGTTCCAACCCACAATCAAAGCAGGTAAATAAACAAACTTTCTAATACAGTATTTGTACAATTTCCTGACTAAAATCAAGCAAGGCTCTATAAGTTATAAACTGGTTTTGTTTGTGTGGCCATGAAACTCTCTTCTAGACATTATTATGCAAAGTTTAATTTTACATGTAATTCACATTGTAACCACGCATCATTGAAGTGCTTTTATCAAATATCAAATTGCATTTAAAAAAATATATTTGTAAACAGGGTTTAAACATCCTGCAGCTCTTGGCAGAATCATTAATCTCAGAGAAAGAGAAAGATACCAGAACAAAAGGTTGGTATGTCACTTCTAGTTTTAATATATTTTTTCTGAATCAAAACACACCAAATAAGATCTCAGTTTTTGAGCAGACTTTCTTTCTTTTGGTATTAAATATAGTAAACTAATAACCACCAATGCAAAAAATGCTGCAGAAGTTTAAGGCATGACTACTGGCATTTCACATGGTAGAGCTACTAACACCATAATGCAAATGACACCCAAAAGTCGATAGGTCGTATCTCCAAAAATCCTCACGGTTAGGGCTATTAGGATCGGGGTAACATATTAGCATTTAAAATTCAATGAAACTAACCCAAAAAATTTGTTACTAATGTAAAAATTTTAAAAAGTTATTTTCCCAACCCAACCCATTTTTAGCCGCTAAATGAAAAATTCAGCTCTTTATGCCCCCTTGTGAAACCGAATCTCCCGAGTTTGTCATTTGCATTATGGTGTTAGTAGCTCTACCATTTCACATGTTGTTTTAGGTTTAACACACATGGAGCTTACTGGAAATGGAGTTCTAATGATACTCGGTGGATATCAAACAACATCAAGTGCAATAGTTTTTCTGGCTTACAACCTTGCCTGGCACAAGGATGTTCAACAGAAACTGAGAGAAGAAATAAAAGAAATTGTCAAAAGTGATGTGAGATATCTGTGCATGTATTGTTCACAATATGTTGCATTTTGAATAATTTTTTTCCCCATTAATAGTGCAGTAGTATTTCAGTTTGAAATATGGGCTTATTACATCAAAACAACATGCTTTATAATGTCTTTTGTCAGTAACATTGAAAAAAGAATATGTATATGGTGTTCGCAAAGTAAACAGATCTAATATTTTTCAGAATTCTTTGGACTTGGACAAAGTTAATAGTCTAAAGTATTTGACACAATGCATAAATGAGTCTTTACGATTGTACCCACCAACAGTAAGGTAAAATACACTAATTTCACTGTGTCAAACTGATCATGTTGTAAACCATTTGCAAAAGATAGCAAACATACCACACCAAAACTTGAGAATGTTTTGGCACATTGAATCACTTTTTATTGTATTAAAATCCAATTGGTTACCATTTTTGGTTTGACTCAAGAATCTTTCTGGTATTTTACTATGGTGTTATTATGGGCTTGAATAATTGGCAAAATCTACACATATTAGTGTCTACCATCTACAGCAAAACATAAAATACTCTAGAAATGGACGATACTGTGAAAAGGAAATCACAATCAATGGTATTACTATTCCGGGTGGAGTTCATGTTGACATACCAATATATGGAATGGCAAGAGATCCAGAATACTGGGATGAACCAGAAAAATATATTCCAGAAAGGTACTTTGTTTCCATTTTGTTAACAATTTGCTGCACATCTTGCCATTGTTTTTTGTTGGTCATTTTTCCCTAGGGCTTAAAAAAACATTACGTCACAGCAAACTCCTAACTAATATCCTTTGTATTTTTACATGTGTAAAAAGCAATTAATAATGTTACAATGCAGAATGGAGGATATGAGTAAAATTGATCCAATGACTTTTCAACCATTTGGAGCTGGGCCACGTAACTGCATGGGATTAAGATTAGCTCTCACCAAAATTCGATTGGCCATTTGCAAAGTGCTACTTAACTTTGAACTTGATGTTTGTCCAGATACACCGGTAAGAAAACATGCAAAGACAGTTCATACATTGAAATCAACATGGGTACTAAGGTAGGGTTGCCATATTTGATGATACACAATCCCTGACAAATTTGTCTTACTTGCGTTAACCTTTTTTTGTGATCCAAACACTTCTATTGAAAATCTATGAACACTTCTATGAAATAAATTTAGAATATTCAAAAATATCACAGAACTACTACAAAACATGTTCCAAGGAAATTAAGAGGACTAATGTAGCCTACGTAAAAAGCAGTTTTTTAACAATTCTCTCTCTAATCATGCTTAAACATTTTGCGTAAAGGCTTCTGTTTAGTTGAATATATTAAGCTTAACTCACTACTCCCACTATCCTTGAAATAAAAAGCACATATTTTAGGTCGCCAACCTTTACCACTGTAAGAGCCATTTGGACCAATTTCACATTGTAACAAAAACACTGGGAGTCACAAAGACCTTTTTAAATTTGAAATAAAATGCCACTGTAAAAACGTTTTTATGTCTCATGGCATTCAACTTTTTGTTGTTAATTAGCTCCTTGCATATTACATACACTTGGCAAACCATTTTCGTCAGCAGTGAAACTTCCCACTTAGCATTAAATGCTGTGTTTTCTTCAGATGCGGAATTTTATTTCTGTATTTAACGCATATTGTTATACAACTAGTAACAAACAGGTATTGTTATGCGTGCACACACACACTGCAAAAAGAAACAGAAACCTTGTGCATTAAAACATGCGCGCCCCAAGTTTAGTTTACCTCTTTATGTTTCATGATATAGACGTGGTTGTAGTGTAGCTAACTTCTAGAAACTTTCTCTGTTGGTGCATCAATTTCATAAAAAAATATCTAAATTTTCTTAAATTTCAGACTTTTAAGTACATTTTTACATTTCTCCCTGACGCAGATTTAAACACTAAATTCCCTGACATGTGAGGGAAAATCCTGACATATGGCAACCCTATACTAAGGTAGTGTGCTAGTGAAACTATTTAGTTGTTTTTTTACTACACTTCCCAGTTGATTAGAAATGAATTACAAAAACTTATTGTAACATACATGTGTGCTCAAATTAGAAAACAGAAAGTTTGGAATGCCTTTAAGAGCAGCGGTTCTCAAACTTTTTAATTTTTAGTAATAACTGTCCCTTTGCAATTTTTTCGAGCACTCGCTGTCCAAGCTAAATATATTTTTAAACTGAAAATACCTTGGCAATATTAAACTGTCAAGTTACCAAGCAAAAGTTTATTTATTCGTTCCGAAAGTACTTTTTGTAGTATTCATGATTCTGTTCAGATTACTTGTTACTTAACACATTATTTATGTCTATGTTTTGTTTTGAAGAAACCTCCCATAGATATTATAGTCGATGTTTCCATGAGACCAAAAATTGATGTTTTGCATCTCAAGGCCATACCACTGAAGTAAAGCACAAGGAATCAACAGACGGTGCTGTGTAATTCAAAACTATAATTATGTACAAAGGTTGCCAGTTGTTGTTATTAAAAGAGTTTCATTGTTTCAAGTGTCCAATGTGTGTTCTTTGTGACAAAACGGGTATATAAAAATAAAACCTACACCCAATAAATATATGTGTGATTTAACTCCGGTAAGTGCCCAAATAAAGAAACTGATAAGAGCCGAAAAACATTCCATTCAAAAAATGGTTCGGAATGTTTGATGGCAAAACGTAAAAAATAACATTTCATAAGAATTAAATAATATCTTGAGCTAGTCAAAACAAACCAGGTAACATAAGTAATAAGCAAAAATTGCAAATATTTGGATACATATAACACCTGCAAACATCTTGACACTTGTGTTACGTTACTTTCTGCTTTTCTATATCAAACTATCGAATATTTGTACACTTATAGTGCAAAAGTTTCCAGTAAAAATCGCAGGTATCTAGAGAAAAGTAGGTTTAATTACTTTTTATCAATCAATGAGAATAATTACAATGTGGTTGCAGCAACAATATTAACCACTGGATTGCATCATTCATAGTATGTCAGGCCTATTAAAGGCGTTATACCGAATCACCGGTCTCCTAAGCTTCAGGACTGATCCCAGTGTGAATATATGTATTTATCAACTGGGTTGAATGTTAAAATCGCCACGACTAACTATGCATTTGTTATTATGCAATTTGTGATGATAAACTAGAGCAAATGTTAAAACAAAACATGCTACGTAATACCTACTATGCTGCACCTTGTCACATTTTAAATTTCGTTCGTTACTGTTTATAACGTAGTCTTTTTAAGGGTGCGGCTGCTGCGTCTGACAATATTATGTCCTTTTTTGTAAAAATTTTGACATTGGCGTATTTTCAACCGCGAGGTTTTTGCGGCTGTTTCCCGATTCCGTGGCGCTAGTGTAGTGTTTTCGTATTCCTATGTACCATTTTCATGCACGGTTTCAAAATTAATACAATACAATACAATTTTACGTGCAGACTACAGACAAAATATCAACACCAAAAAAGTCTCTAGCCTGGGGAAGTCCCGAAATAAAACCGACTCCAGTCCAAAGAGCTGCAAAGTTTGTTGAATTTTCATAAAAACCAAAACAACATCTAATTAATACGTTGAGTTAATTTTCTTTTTGAATTATAGCTTTATTTCCAAAGAGTTCTTAACGGTTTAACAAATCATTTTGATATCTGTAGTTGTAACGCTTGGCTGCTTTTCAAACAAAACACTCATGATGAAATTTGTTGAAACCGGAAAAACAAATTCGTTGCCGGTATTGTTGCATCATTTCAAGGTTATTGCGCGCTTTTTACGCATTTTTGCCCGTTTAAAAGGCTGGTGCACGTTGTGACTTATTTGCAAACTTTTGTGTGGTTCAAAACAGAAAAAATGCTTACGCCATTAGACTTTCTATCAGCCCAAACTTGGGTTTTGCTTGTGGTAGCAGTTTTACTTATCAGGTATGTACAGTACTTCATGTATAAAACGCACAAATTTATAAAAATGATATTCTTGTTAGTGTTAAACTGTTGCAATTTTAAACACAGTCTTAGGTTACTAGTTTAAAAAGTGGGCACCGGCTCCCTCTTATAGCATTTTTTATGTGTTATAAACTTTTGTGTTTTAAATGTGCCTTTTTGTGATTTTAAGACACTACATCCATAAGAAATGGCAAGTGTTAAAGAAGATAAATATTCCACATGACCCTCCTACCATTCTAAACTGGGGTAATTTGAGGTCACACTTCTCCGACCCACAAAAGGTAAACATACTTTTGCTTGACTATGTACAAAGTACCATCCATACATGGGCTGTACAAAATAATGTAAAACGGAGGTACAAGGCCTCTAACTTGGGCTCATGTTTTGCCACATAAAAACTCTGTGTACCAATTTGAACTGACAATCTGTGGCTAGAATTACATGCCAATGTTACTTGTAGTTGTTAACTCAATATAGGCATATTTGGTATGCAACAAAGTAAAATCCCCTTGTGTTATGTAAAGGTGCGGCCCGCGATCTAATCATGGTATTTGGCCCTAAAGTGACAAAGTTCGCACACCCCAATTGCAAAGCATTCATATCTAATGCTCACAGGGTGGACAGTGTACCAAAAATATACTAATATACTAAAAATATGTCAATATATTGTATGTGGTTAAAATTTTTGGATTGTTGTTTTCAGTTTTTTGAAAAAGACTTTGAGTTAATGAAGAAGTATGGCCGAGTTTATGGGTAAGTGATTATGCTATTGGTCACTGCATGTTATTGGTTATAATAAAGTTTATATTTCTCTGCTTTTAGTGTATACAATGGTCTTATTCCAAGGATAGGAATCAGTGATCCTAAAGTTCTGAAGCAAATTCTAATTAAACAATCTCATATATTTCCAGACAGACAGGTAGTACTTTTAGAATTTATTTTTTTATTATTTATATTAAGTTATAGAATTTATAATTAAGTTAGATTTTGCACCAAGACAGCACCACACAGAAGTTCACAAAAAACTGACCAAGTACAAAATTTTGCAAACCACAAAAACTGAACACACTGCACTGAAGTCACAATTTCAAATTACATTTAAATTGTGACAGTATATACCTGTTCGACCATTATCATATTAAAGTTTAACTGACATATCGGTTTCACAGGACAATTTGTCTCGTGTCAATGGTAAAATCATGGGTGCTGCACTTACAATTGTTACAGGAGAGAGATGGAAACGAATAAGGTAAACTCTGGTTTTGGGTTTCTATTTTTATGATGTGATTTACTGACAAAAACAATGCGAATTGTTTTTTAGACATACTTTGTCACCCACTTTTTCAACTTCAAAACTTAAGGAAATGTTTGGAATTGTAGACCAATGCACTGATCTGATGGTAAAAAATCTTAACACTGTTGCCAAAGAAAAACATGGAGTGTTTGATACAAGAGAGTAAGTGTTAGTCACAATATGCTTTAAACAGCAGTTGAAAAGGCAGTGGAAAGGGAAATGCTTTAAGAGTAGTAAAAATATGGAGTTTTTACATTTGTTGTTGTTTTGAATTGATACATAAAAATAAGAAAAACATCATTGCTGGCAAAATGCTATGTTTCATTTTAATTTAAACCTATATTGTTTGTTGATATATGTAAAAATCACAGCCTCTGTACATAAGAGATAGGACACCCAAAGAATAAAATGTTTTCTACATTTGTTTCTACATCAAACAAACGTTTTTACATTTTGTCATCATTTGTGAAGGAATAAATGACAATCAGTAATATGTACCACCTAGGCCAGGGGTCGACAACCCGCGGCTCCGGAGCCGCATGCGGCTCTTTGATCCCTCTGATGCGGCTCAGGTCTTAAAATTACCGAACGTTTATAACATTTTATTGCAAACTCTGTGACGATTAAGCCGAATACAAAAGTCTAAAATGATAATTACGGTGCAATAACATGACCGTGTCCACTTCTGGTAACTGGTGGCGCGCAGGTTAACACACAAAGTGAGATACAATTTTGTTTTGCAGTGTATGTGCACGCGCAACAATACCGGTTTGTTGTTTGTTGTCTCACAAGACGTGTTAAACAAGAAAATTAGCGTCTGAAGCAAACAGAACATTTTAGTACCACATGGATAGATTTGTTTGCTTTCACTCAGCTGACGAGACTAGTTTACCAGTGTACCTAATATGCGAAACTAGCTAACAGTAAAAAAAAACGCTTGCATTGGCATTTTATTTCATATTTCAAAACGGCTTTGTGGCTCCCAGTTTTTTTTACTGTGCAAAAACTGGTCGAAATTTTGTGTGGTAAAGGTTGGTGGCTCTTTGTGTGGTAAAGGTTGGCGACCCCTGACCTAGGCTATTTTACATGAACTGTTTGTTGAATATTTTTTCCTGTTTTAGCATATTTGGCAGGCTTTCACTTGACACTGTCTGCTCTGCTGCCTTTGGAGTAAATGTCAACAGCCAGGTAAGAAAATTGGGTGAGCAAGTTCGATTTCAAATGTAAATACTGTTGTTGTTTTTGCAGGATGCAAACCAAGAAGAGTCAAAAACAGTAAAAATGGCAAGAAAGGCTTTTGACAGAACTCTTGGCAAAAACTTAATGATTTTTTTATTTGGTAAGTGTGTCCAGTTTAAAATTTTCTGTTGGTAAAAAAGCTTTAATGTGACTAATCTTTAATATCGCTCTTAGTGATGTTTCCTTGGACAGAAAGAATTGCAGAATTGTTCAACTATTCTATTCTTTCTGCTGAACCAATTGATTATTTCGCACAACTTACTGATGTTGTAATTCAAAACAAACAAAAGTCAACTGGAACAAAGGTGCATAGATTTCACATGTATCATATGGAAACTGTAACAATTTTAAAACCACTGACATAAAGTTTTATACCACTGTCCCTAATCTTAACAACTTTAAATGATGATTTTATGTTTCTTATAGAGAATGGATATTATGCATTCTATGTTAGACTCGGAGATCACTGAAGATCAGGCAAAACATGAAACAAGAGGTAAATATCCTTAATTAAATGGAAATCATGGTAAAACTTAGTACAAATGCATTAGACATGTCCTGAATACAGTGTGTAGCATATTAATATTTGGATTTTTTGGCTGTATTTGTGTGATAATGTTCAAATTATACACCTTCTTTGCAAGATGTTTGATGTGCAATAAGCAAAATTACACCAGTAAAACAAACAATTAAAAAGGTTTGATTTTATACCTTCATTTGAATTTAATAGAATTAAAAAACATGCAACATTATGACACAATAAACCGATATTGTTGCTACAATATGTTTCTTGAGTATTTGCAGACATTATATTGGGGCTGTGTAAATGGTTTGTAATTTTACCAGTCTACAAGTGTAACAAGCACTGTATAAAAGATAGATAACTGGCAAACGAGCGACATTAAATGCAAGATTTTAGCTGTGGAGAGTCGGGCTTATAGTAAGGTTTTCATCTACACAAGCTCCATTTTTATGTTTAAAAAATGTTACAATATTCAAATTCTTTGTAGGTCTCACAAGGACTGAAATTACTGGAAACAGTGTGTTAATGATGATGGCGGGCTATGAAACAACCTCTGGGGCGATGATATTTCTTGCGTACAACCTGGCATGCTTTAAAGATGCTCAACATCGTGTAAGAGAGGAAGTGAAAAAGCTTATAGAAGAACATGTGAGAAAAAATGACTGTTACGTTATTGTAGTTTAAAGTGACTAATGTGCCAAAGAACATTGTGTAAAAGTTATCATTACTAGAAGCAGGCACAAAAATGAACATTACACACAGAACTATCAAAAGAAAAGCAAAATCCTACAAAACTAAAAAATTATATATTCCTCACAACTTTAACCCATGACCAGTTAATATTGGTCTTCTAACACAAAGTACAGGTAGTTTTACAGAAACAATGCGGTTTTAGGTATTCAGAATGAAATCATAGTTTAAACTCACAGCATTTGTTTAACTATCATGTTGCATTCATGTTCTACAATACCAATATTTTTTTTCTACAGGATGGATTAACATATGAAGCTGTAAACAACATGAAATACCTTACACAATGTCTCAATGAAACACTGCGACTTTACCCACCTGCTGTAAGGTGAGGCAATTTTGCTGCTAAGGTAACACTTCTTGACAAGGCCTGTTTTGTTGTTGTTGTTGTTGTTAAATTGTGTCTGTCTGGCTTATTTAAAATGCTTAGGTGCCATTTTCATTAATAATATTGATGTGTTGTTCATTTTTGAGTTTTGTCTTTTCTTTCCTTTCACTTTATTTTGAAAATAAGCAACAGTGCCTGAACTAATGGTACTTAAAACATGTCATAATTGAAGGACTGTTGATGTTTTAGAAACAATCGCCAGTGTAAAAAAGAAGTTACAATAGATGGAATAATCATCTTGAAGGGAGTTGTTATTGATATTCCAACTTATGGATTGGCTAGGGATGAAACATACTGGGAAGATCCATTGGAGTTTAAACCTGAAAGGTGACTATTTACAACTGAGACTAACATTACCTTTAGTGAAACAGATTAACTTTTTCAGGAGCTCTGAAAAATATAAAAATACCACTTTTATGTGTTGTTTTGTCAAACAGATCTTGCATAGTATTTAAAAGCAGATATAGTACTTAACTGCTGCCATTCTACATTCAATTTATTAAGGTCCTTTTACATAATTTAATGATTAGGAATTTAATTGTGCAATATTTAGTTAGATAACTCTAACAATCATTGGACGACACAAAACTCTTGTGGTTGGGATTTAGGTGGTTTTAAAATTGTTAAACTGAGAAAAAGGATGAACCTTTCTTAAATTAACCAGCTAACCAGTTTATGTGTAGAATGGAAGACATGACAAAAATTGATCCAATGATGTTTCAACCATTCGGTGCTGGTCCTCGCAACTGCATCGGTATGAGATTTGCTCTCATGGAAGTAAAAATGGCCCTGGCTAAACTTCTGCTTGACTTTGAACTGGAGGTTTGCCCTGATACTCCAGTAAGTGTGTTCAAAATTCATGACAACCACTTCTTATTGTTTAATATACATTGATGTATTGAGGTACTGTATAAGCTGTTTTTAGCTATGAATTGGTGGTGGTGGCCAATCATATATTAGCTATATTCATGTGAGCTTTTTCTGTTAATGACAACAAAATTTTGCCTGCAGAAACCACCTGTTGAGATTGTATTCAAGTTTAGCACTCAACCTAAAGTGGATCTCAATCTAAAAGTGGTTCCTCTAAAGAAAGAATCCTAAAGAGAACAGACCCAAAGAAATATCTTGTTGTATTGTGTTCAATCAGGGATTTTTTCAGTATTGCCATCGTTAAAACTGTTTTTTTGTTTTTTTTTCAAATTGTGTCAATGGTTCGAGCTGTAAATGTATTTTATTGATTGTGTTTGCTTGTTAATTATGCACATGTCAAAAGTTGCAATGAATTTTGTGAAATATTTTAATTTAAATGCTACTTAATTTTCTAAATAATGCACTTAAATTTTATGAAGAAAATGTATCGCAATAATTCCTGTATCATTTTTGTTGTTTTGTACTAATTTTAGTTCAATTATTATTACTGTGTAACTATCATGCTAAAATGTATGCCTTGAATGTACCTTGTTTTGTGAATATTGTTTGAGCAATAAACATGCACCTAATAAGGATTTGAACACTGGATTGATACTGACAACATTACTAATACTAAAAATTTTTGGTAAAAACCGGTCAATTAAGAACACTTCGTATTAATTACAATTACTTTACTTACAACATCTACAGTCGCACAAGTGCATTATCAGACGGCAAACCTCAGTTAATACGGACCCGTTTAAACCAAAAACATTTCTACTTTAGGCGAAGATTCGGATTAACGATGTCGATTAGTTCAAGTCCAACCCCATAACAAATCATTTGTACCTCAAGTTTTGTCCTTTTTAGGCAACGAATCGATTTGACCCAGGTTTACTGATGTATGAAGTTCTATTGTGTGAGATATTATTTCTAAAAACGGTGTGTCGCAACGTTTCCCACGCATGCCACGCCTCAGTCATGATTGTATACACTCGATTTTCCCCAAAGCCAAGAATCATTTACAATGCCGGGAACCGAACAAGAATTGTGCTTCGAAAAAGGGAGATCCCTGAAAGCGAAAGCGGTTTCGCGCCGTGAATCCAAAACAGCCGGGACAAGAATCAATTCGCGTGGTTAATGACAACCAAGTGACGCCACAACACCAACGCAAATACAATAGCGGAAATGGGTGCGTATTATAACTACTACGTTAGGAGGTGCATTGTAGACATGTGACCCAGTGTGATTGAGGTAAAAAACGCGCTAAGCGAACCTTTAAAGGGGACTGTAGGAAACGTTTTCGCCTCATAGAAAGCTAGCTGCAAATGGGTGTAGTGAATTTGTGAGTTTTAAAATGAAACTACACGTTTTGTCAAGTGCGTAGAAATGCATGCTTAGGTTTTCAGGTGGGATGTAGCTACAGAATACGTGAAAATACTCGAACGTTGGCAGCAACTTGTAATTTTTAGAGAAAAAAACTTGTTAGGGTTTCTGTAGCCAAGTAATTAGTCCTTTCTGTAAGCAAGTTAGAAATACGAACAAATGATAACACCTTTTGATATTTTTCCGATTGACACGTGGATATTGCTCGCCACTGTTTTCTTTCTAACAAGGTACGTTGTATACGAGAGCAAACCAAAAACTAAATAAAAGTTGTCGTTGCATGGGCTGTGCAGCCACAGGTCGTTTGAACCTAAAAATAAACTAGCTTATTTCTTTACATCGTGTTGCGTGCGCGTTATTCATAGTGTAGCTGCAGCGCGTCTGCCATCTGTTCACCAATTGTGCCCCCAACTTTGTGGTGCTTTTAACGTCTATACCAGTGGTTCTCAACCTTTCGTAAACGTAAAAAATAAATAAAATAGCAACCCGCAGTGTTTTTTTAAGGTGTTCCGAAACGGTCCCCCAAATTTCTCCAGCGGTTTCCCAAAAATCTGCCAGTAGCCTAATAAATAATTCGTTTAAGCAAATATGGCTATTTTTTGGTATTTAAATGAAACACTTGCGGTCTCTTAAAACTACTAAGCGGTCACCCAAACGAAACCTTAAAAAAACCCTGGCAACCCGTGTTCGAATTCGGTACTAATTTCGGCTTCAACAGGTCAAATAAAGTAAACAAGAATCCGTAATCATGAAAAACCTCAATATAGACATATAGGATGTGAAATAATCGATTGAAATTCGGAATAAAGTTATTTGCAACACACACTTAGTGGGTGTTTCTGGTGAATCTGCACCCTTGGTGAATATTTTAGCGCAACTGTGCTGCTACGATTTTGTCCGGCGAATAAAACTCAACTCATAGCTCATAAATCATCGTTAGCCTAAGCATTGGACCCAACCAAAGTTTTGGACTGGACACGGCTTTGGCTCGAGGAACTTAAAATAACTTAGGGTAATTAGTCTGGACCGGCGTAGGTTTCCGGTACGGTAGCAGCTTCCGAAAAAGTTTCTCGAAAATAATAAGTTGAAAACTTTCATTAGCAAGATTTAAAAAAATTCTGTACCAACGAATGGTTATAAAATGCGTTTTTTGGAATAACAAGTTGTTTGAAAACTTAGTAACAAAGGGTCTTGTAAACGCAGTAGCGGTGTTTAAGACTAGTCGTGCTACATACGTGGGGTTGCAACAATCTCTTTGGACAAAGTGCATGTTTCATTCATTTTTGAGGTAATCAAACTGGGTGAAAATGTTTGATCGTCAAAAACAAAATGAAATAGGAGTTTTGCTTCGTCAAAAAAAATACGAATTAACCAATAACCGTCACATCCGAATAGTGCAAAACTCATACTGCGATCGCTCTAGTTGAGTAAAAATGCCTTTTTAATTACCGTTCTTATGAAACACATTTTTAGCGCTATATGCACAGACATTAACCCAACATAAAGACGCTTAATTCAAACAAATGGGTTGGATTAAACTTTGTTAACAATTTCTTCTATATCCATGGTCCACAAAAGTCATTGCCATTGTGGATTTTATGCGTTAATCAACGTTTTAGGCTGTAAATCGCAGTTTCACTTAAAACCCAAGTTTACTCCCATTTAAGCACTGTAGCCATGTTTTGCCCGAATGCATAGGCTACATAGGAATTCTAGTGTTATGGCGTTTTGCGCTAACGTTTCGTTAATGAAAAATATTACCAATTGTTCACAAAAAAACATAGAAGCTTAATAATGATCACTTTCTCACAAATCAAAACACCGAACAGTCATGCTATACAGTACAGTTCAAGCCGTCATTACCTACGTATTCGTTAGCACCACTGCAAGTCAGCTACACAACACCTACTCAATGTTGACGCTAATGTAACTTCAAAAATTAGTATTGGAGATATCATTATGACGGATGCGATTGTCATAAAATAGATTTGCTGCAAGAATATTTAGCTGTATTTTAATTGATGATCACGCATCATACGGGTAACATAACCGTCGGTTCTAGCGCACAACAAAACGTGCACTGCTCGAACGATCGTTTTTTAAACATATACCACATTTACACCATTGAAAACAGGATATTGTTGCTAGCTGTGGTAAATATGTAATTATTTTTTTCTCTGCACAAGCTTTGTGAAAAAAGTGGCACCACCCTTGCGAGAGGCATGTCCATTCTCGCTAAAAGTGCAAAAGGCAAACAGTTATTGCACTCATGTTTACTGGATGTGATTAAACATGATGATTAAACTATGACGTGTTTCCCACTCACAAAACACGACGAGTTGGAGCAAGTTGTTTATCAAGCCTGTATTACACAATTCATAACCAAAGTATCCTTGCACGAACGTTCTTTCAGCAGTAAAACGGGTACTTTTCGGGTTCGGACTGCGTTTCGGGCTTTGGTGGGACCAGTCGAGAGGGCTCAAGAAATTAACCACCCATGCCGGGAAAAGAGATGGGGTTTGACACATATTAAATTATGAAAACTCTCAGGCCTCCCATAGTGTTGGAGAAGGGGTTGGCTGTAGCCCAGTCAGAAATCCCTTTACATCTCCACTGGATGCCGAATGTTGCGAAATAATTGTGCCAACACATTTTTGAACTCCATTACACGTTTATTAGCAATTACCTATAAAAACACATTTTGCTCAGGTTTTCTGTTTCCCCCATAACACACATGTATCCTATTGAAAACACCGCAAGACGTGCCTCAAGGAAATAAAACACAAAGTTAGATTGTAGTTAGGATTTCCTGTTTTGTCATCACCATTGTCAGATAAACAAAATCACGTTTTTGGATGAGCTATATCCCTTTTTTCACAATTAAATGTTACTCATGTGTAGGCTACATCATATACCAGTTTTTGCATTGTTAATAAGTTTTACTACACATTTAGGTACTACGTCCACAAGAAATGGCAAGTATTGAAAAGGTTAAACATCCCACATGACCCACCAAGTCTGATAAACTGGGGAAATTCAAGATCAAAACTTGCTAATCCATATTTGGTTTGTATATTTTTGTTTCACTATCACGTTTAACATCAACCTGTCAAAATGCTTGTACATTTTTCATTTCAGTTTTTTCAAAGGGATTTTGAGATGATGAAAAAGTATGGTCGGGTTTATGGGTAAGCTGAAAATAAGCACTGTGTGTGTTTTTTGTGCACAAGACAATAGGGTAGTAAACGATCAGACCTTTATTATTTGGCTACATTTACTTTCAATTATTTTGCAGTGTATACAATGGGCTGACGCCAAAAATAGGAATAAGTGATCCGAAAGTTCTGAAACAAATTCTGATCAAAGAATCACATGTATTTCCTGACCGAGAGGTGACATATAAAGAACTGTTTTATGATAAAACATGTAGATCATTTCAACTAGTTAAACTTATAGTTTTACAGTTGAATGTACATGATTTTCTTTTTGATTGAGTTATTTATTTTGCTGGATGAACTAAGCGAAACTATTCTTTCATCCCTAAAAGGTAGTTTCTTTTTGCAGAAGAGATTCTGTTATGTGAGTGGCAAAGTAATGGGCGCAGGATTGACAAAAGTGTCTGGAAAAAGATGGAAAAGAATTAGGTAAACTATTGTACAACTTTCACACCAGATACAATGATATTTGTCAACACAAATTGTGTATGATTTTGCTGTTGTGATAAAATTCAAACATCAACATTCAACATTTTTTAACATCAATTCAAAGACACACTCTTTCTCCAACATTTTCAACTTCAAAGCTAAAAGAAATGTTTGGAACTGTAGCTCAATGTACCGACCGTATGATGTTGAATCTAAATGATGTTATCCAAGAGAGCAATGGGGTATTTGATACACATGAGTAAGTCAAAGTTTGTTCCTTAAGTGATAAAAATTTCTGACACAAACCAGTAATATTTTGCCGTCAAAAGTCAACAGTGTTTAGCTTTCAAACAACACTCATTTTTTGAAACTTAGGATCTTTGGCAATCTATCGCTTGATGTAGTTTGTTCTGCTGCCTTTGGTGTTAATGTCCACTGCCAAGTAAGACTTATATTTGTAAAAATGTAATCATAATGTTTTGTTGCCTTAGAAACAACATGTTATTTTTTTTATTGATAGGAAAAAGGACAGGAAGAACAAAAAATTGTAAAAATGGCCAAGAAATTTTTTAATCGCACATATTCGAAGAACTTAACGATCTTTCTTTTTGGTAAGCTGATCAAATTCATGACTAGTTATTTTTTTGATCTTATTGCCTCCTTTGTAGATACATTTCCATGGGCAGAAAGAGTTGCTGGATTTTTTAACTACAGTATGTTTGCTTCAGACTGTGTCAATTATTTTGCAACTCTTACCAACAAAGTTATTCAAACTAAGAAATCTATGCCAGAAAAAAAGGTATGTGTTTCATTTCATTTGAGTTTTATTTAAAGTTATATACATGAACAATAACCTCCAAGAGGTAATCCAAACCAAAACAGTTTCTTTCCTATATGGATGGTTAGTTTTTATGGCCACCTCGACTGGTCCTACCAACGTTCCCACCCAACCGTGTTTACCCACAATGTGCCAACCTCACATTCTTGTAAGCCCCAGTCATGTAACGCAATATAATACGGTGTAGCTGCAGTGAGTTTAGCCATTATTATTAAGAAGTTGTGCCCTACAATTTTGTGTGCTCCATAACGCTTAAACGTTATGGAGCTCTTGCTTGCTTGTTGATTGTTTAAGTGGTATTGTATATATGTTTTTTTTTACCAAGTGAAATAAACTCAACTTAAGTTTGGGAAATACTGGTCAGACTGTTGATCTGATGTGAAAACCAAAAAAATATTAAATTATTGGATATTCCTTGTTGCAGGGAACAGATATATTGCATCATATGTTGGAATCAGAAATCAGCGAAGAAGAGGCAAAGCATAAAACAAAAGGTAAAAACAAACCTGGCAGATAAGCAAAATAATAAAGGGTTTGTTAAAAATACCCAGCCCAACTAAGTATAGTGGAAAGTACAACTTTGCAGTACAATGGGAAAAACAATCCAGATTTTGCTGAATTTTCAAGGACTTACAAGAATGGAGATAACAGGGAACAGTGTACTGATGATGACAGGAAGCTACGAGACCACGTTGGGTGCTATGATATTTCTTGCTTACAACTTGGCATGGCATAAAGATGTTCAAGCACTTGCGAGGAAAGAAGTTAAAAGTGCAACCAATCACCATGTAAGTATCAGTCACAAAAGGAACATAAGAAAAATATGCAATCAAACCACTGGACAACTTACTGGTCACTGTGATATATCATGGCAATCAACTTGATAGTTTTGTCACATTATATTGTAGTGTTGGCATTGCGCTGCCAGGTTTTGATATGAAAGGACACTTTGATATTTCTGACAGGGTGGACTAACATATGAAGCTGTGAACGA
The DNA here is from genome assembly GCF_965637545.1 of Phallusia mammillata. Lineage (NCBI taxonomy): Eukaryota > Metazoa > Chordata > Ascidiacea > Phlebobranchia > Ascidiidae > Phallusia > Phallusia mammillata. The sequence goes on along the minus strand of NC_137252.1, from coordinate 31,083,645 downwards.
CATGAAATACCTCACACAATGTCTTAATGAAACCCTGCGTCTGTATCCTCCTTCTGTCAGGTATAAAATTAAAACTTAAAATAGCCAAAAATGCAGCAAATAAAATCGTTTAAGTAAAGTTGATATGGATTGTTAAGTGTAAATAATTATGTATTATCGTCCTAAATGTACAAAACTGTAACTGCATTGCAGAAGCAGTAGGCAATGTGACAAGAAGATTACCATTGATGGAATTACCATATTACAAGGGATGGTTGTTGACATCCCAACCTATGGACTTGCCAGAGATGAATCATACTGGAAAGATCCTTTGGAATTCAGGCCAGAAAGGTAGTGTAAGAACTTAATGGAATATAATTTAGAAAACAGTAAAATACGACTGTATTGTGTACTAGTGAGCGTCAAACAGTAACAAACATATTTTTTAAAGATATATTCAATAGGCTAGTAAACTTTATGCAGCGTGTGTACCAACTGTGATTACTGAGAGCTGCGGAGAAAATCTATTTTTGTTGCATGAGTTCATTCTTAATACATAATTACCTCAGCTTTTCAAAGATCCATTGAATTAGACATTTATGTTATTAGAATGGAAGACATGAATCAAGTGGATCCAATGATGTTTCAACCATTTGGAGCTGGACCTCGCAACTGTATAGGGATGAGATTTGCCATAATGGAGATAAAAATGATCTTTGCTCAACTTCTACTCAACTTTGAATTGGAAGTCTGTCCTAACACACCGGTATTTGTTTGGCTATTTTATACAAGCTAATGCAACCCAGAAAACAAAAACAAATCTGTCTTCTTTGTTCTGGTTTAACTACGCAACAACATCAATAAACAGTGAATTTTTGCAGAAACCACCTGTTGACATCATATTCAAGTTTAGTCTAAAGCCCATAGCTGACATATACCTGAAGGTGATTCCCATAGAAACAAGGCAGAATTCAGAATGAAACAAAAGTTAAAATGTGTGATGAGATTGCACTCTGCTAGTTTTTCATCTCAATATTGTTGTGTGTATGACAGTTATTTAATGAATTCCTTTTTTTAAAGCAAAAGTTGAAATTTGATTTATGTGGGTTTGTATTACTAAGGCAAATGCTAAAATTTTATTGTAAAGGCTATGTTTTAATGTATGAATCCATATTTTTAAAATAAAAAGAGATGATGTTGTACATAGATTTCACGTGTATATATTTAAATTTATATTGTAAATATACATGTCTGCTAAAAGTTCATGTGTGGCAAAGTTCATGTATTTTGTTTTGCATGCAATACCTGTATTTATGTCAAGTGAACGATTTGACAAATTTTGTTGTTGAATTTTTATTGATCACTGTTTTTCACCAACAAGACAGTCTTTGCTGAACGGTGTATCTGTTTTTTTCTCAAACAGCCAAAAACGAGCCTTATTAAACTCAATCCCACCTACTGTATCAATCAACAAAGTTCACCTTACAATAAAAAAATGTCTGCCCCATTACGAGCTTCATTTAAGTTACACTACAAAACACCAACAACACATCACATAATTCCTAAACTCACTATTTCACACTAATTTATCCACACAAAAACATTATAAATACCTCAGGATTGGATATTCCACTTATTTTGCTTTTGTGGCCGTGAAAGTTCTTGAGTAGTTTGGCACTTCTACTTCGGCGATAAACAATGATCGAATGCTCTGAAAGTTAATAGGTTGCATTTTGTTCAATAATAATCGTAAACAAAAAACATCACCTTAGACTTAGAAGTTAGAACTACCTCTGTACCAAAACTAGCTAAACAGTTAATACAGCAAAAAGTCATTCAGATGGTCCTATTAAAATCGACCATTTTGGCAGCAAAAAAAAAACAGTAACTTACGACATCTTTCATTGTTCAAAAACATCCTGTTTTCCACGGGCGCAAATCCCGGGGGGACATGTCCCCCCAAAAAATTTGGTTGGGGGGGACTTCCATTCATCTGTCCCCCCCAATATTTTTAATACCCTTGAGCTAAAAATAAGATATAAGTCTATTGCTCAATATCACACAAATCTAACGACATAATACTACTTCATAATTCACATTGTTGTCAACAATGGAACTCAATCGAATTGTTTCATGTCTGTGCAAAAAGCTTGACAGTGCATTTAGTTGATGGAATATTTGCGGCACTGCAAGAATAATGTCTCAAAACGTTAAACGGCTTAAAGTTAGTAAGATAGAACAGTATTTCGTTTCCAACGCAGCGAGTGGAAAAACAAACTTGAGGAAAGTTGATAAGGCCAATTCTGCAGTGCCTGAAAGTGTTTTACTAGAGAAGGAAATGAAAATACTCAAAGGTAAAACCAGTTCCACAACAACAGATGGGGGAAGCAACTCCTGTTTAACAGAAATAAATTCTGCGGATCTTTTATCACAATCCTGCCCGAACCAACCAGAAGATGTAAGCCATTTGCCAGCAAAGAACTGCGGCGTTAGATTTTTAAAATTTCAGACCAAGTGGTATGTTTTATTCCCGTGGATCCATTGCGTACCAGGTGTTAATGGGGTGCTCTGTTTTATTTGTTCAAAAGCAGACAAACTGGGTTTGTTGCACGCAGTTCAAAAAAAAGAGCCTGCGTTTATATCAGACGGTTTTCGAAACTGGAAAAAGTTCATTTGATTTACACCAACTAACAGAAACACATACCTTTGCCACCATGCAACTAGATGCCATAAAGCGGAAGTCTGTTGCACTTCAAATAAACACAGGCTTTAACGAACGACAAGCTGCCGCCAGGCGATCGCTGATAAAATTGTTCACGTCTTTGCGATATTTGTTGCGACAAGGTCTTGTTATCCGAGGCCATGACGAGGGAGAAGGAAATTACCACCAACTCCTAAAACTTCGTGCTGAAGATAGTGCCGAGTTAAAAGAGTTCCTCCAGCGAAAAACCAACTTCACCTCATTTCGTGGTCAGCAAGAAATGACACAAATGTTCAGTCACTTTATTTTACGAATTTTAGCGTCTAAAATTAAAGCCAATGGTATGTTCGCAGTGATGGTCGACGGCACACAAGATATTTGTGGAAGTGAGCAGGAGTCTGTTTGCATCCGCCATGTCGATTCAGAGCTATGTGTACATGAAGATTTTCTGGATCTGCACAAAATGCATCAGACAACTGGAGATGCAATTGCAAGGATGATTTTAGACGTTCTGACTCGATTTTCCCTATCTGCTGGTCAAATACGTGCACAAACGTACGACGGAGCCTCAAATATGAGTGGGAAGTACAATGGGTGTCAAGCCGTTATATTGCTGTAACTGAAAGTCTTCGCAGCATGTCGGAGGGGAGTACAGATTGTGCCACCAAAACCAATGCTCTTTTGAATCGTTTCGAGAAAACCGAAACATTCTTAGCTTTATACCTTGTTAAAAAACCAATAGCTCTGCTGGAACAACTAAACAGCTCGATGCAGGCATCTTCTTCAAATTTATCAGGTAGTAAATTGTACCAATTTTTAGACACAGAATGCTAAGGTTTGTATGTTATGCAGGTTCAATAGAGGCTGTAGCGACAACAGCGAAGCAGATACAAGTATTTCGTCACCCTATAATGTACACGAACCTTTTTGATGAAGCAACAAAGATATCAGCGAATTTGGGGCTTCATGAAATTTCTGTCTCACGCCATCGGCAGCCGACACCGCGTTTCGCTGGATCCTCACCGCACTTCCACGCCGAATGTGCCAAAGACCATTACAGATTGTTACACGTGGAGTTTATTGACTGTTTACTTGGGTGTTTGCAGAAACGGTATGATGTCCGCAACTCAAGCTTCCAAACATATTTGGAAATCGAAAATATGATAATGAAGGGCACAGCAACAAATTTAGATTTAATTTCAAAATATCCCGAATTGAATGTAACTCAACTATCTGTACAGTTGCCGATGTTTAAGCAGCACACGGGGGCAAGTTCTGTAAATGAAGCGAAGTTAGCTTATCGCGCTATAAGTTCCGAGCTACGCCAGTTATTCACGCAGGTGTTTATTTTGCTCAAACTGCTTTTGGTGTGCCCTGTCAGCTCTTGTGAATGCGAGCGAAGTTTTTCAACACTTCGGCGTCTAAAAACTTGGCTGAGAAGCACGACTACCCAGGTTCGCTTAAATCATCTAGCTGTTTGTCACGTGCATTCAGATTTACTCGATCAAGTACCGGTTGAAGAAATCACTAAAGAGTTTGTTGCTGTTTCGGAAATTCGTCGAAACATGTTTGACAACAAAACTGATTATGTGTCATAGATTTTTTCGTCTGTTATTTTGTTGTTTGTTTACAATACACAAAAATGTTAAAACTTAAAATCTGTTTTCTTTTTTCCTCCTTGCGTTTGCTGCAAAGGTTTCGAGGCAACGTATTATCTGTTGTCAAATAAAATCTGATTGGTGACGTCATGACTTCCCCAATCGAGGTGACGTCATCTACTCACAGCAGTCATAGGTCCCCCCCAATAATTTTAATTGATTTTCGCCCCTGCTGTTTTCAGTGTTTTATTTACTGTACCGGTATTTTCAAAATAGTGATCAGAAAATATTAGATTTGGCGCCAAACTTTGTAGCGCTATCTTTATTTAAAGGTGTGCGTGATAAAATGTAAAATGCCTTCCGATAGGCGTAGAGATTGTTTTATTGTGGGGAAGTCCCTTGTTGACATGGTGAAGAAAATGCTAAAAAAAGCTCTTGTTGTTTTTGATAGTTTATTGCTGGTGCATTTAAAATTCGTTCTGTACAGTGTGTGTACAACATTGGTTCATTTGGTGTTTCAGATATAGCATATTTATTTTAAAGTTAAAAATTTGATTTTTCAATAATACTTAACCCAAAGTTTGGCAATCGTGGTTTGTTACAATTGAAAATAATTTACCCAAAATAATTATGAATTCTAACCTTTTGGACGTGGATAAGGTTGATGTGAAAATATTTAAAGGTCATAAGGGCGAGGTAAGTTAAGATACAAACAGCATTGTAACCTGAGTTAAGTTGAGGTTTTTATTAATTTGATCATTAATTGATAAAAATATTGAAAATTTTTGAATCGGTTAAGTACCATGATCAGTACTACTACACTTAAAATAAATAAGTTCTTGATTCAGTGCAGAATGTAGTAAAGTACAAAATCTTTATGCATGTGTGTTACTCTTTTAGAGCATATACAATTCCAAAGCACAATTTTGTTCTTTTGTGCAGGTCAACTCATGCTCATTTACATCTGATAATGACCTTTTTGCAACTGCTTCAGATGACAAGCAAATCATCATATGGAGTGTATCAAAAAAGACACGCCTGTGTGAATTGGTTGGACACAAAGGACCAGTAAACACTTGCAAGTTTTCACACAACAACAAGATTTTAGCAAGTGGTTCTCATGATGCTACTGTGAGGTAATTAATCACATAATACCTGGTATACTGTTTTGTCATAAATGTATGCCATAATATTACACATATTGTTTTGTTTTTTGTTCTGCTCATCCATAATAATAATAATTTTTGGTACTTGATTTATTTGATTGCATTTTTGCATTATTTGAAAAGCTTTATACACTAGTTGTCATTTATAGTTTGTCATTATATATATTTTAGGTTGTGGAAAACATCAACTTCTGCATGCATGAACATATTGTTTGGTAAGTGCTGAAACATATATAATTAAACTAGTTCTCTCACATTTTAAACCTTATGCACAGGTCACACGAAAAGTGTAGAGTCAGTTTCCTTTTCTTTGGATGATTCTCAGTTATGTTCATCATCATGGGACAAAACCCTGATTGTTTGGTCTGTAGAGGTATATAAAGGCATAATACAGTGCTTTATTGATTATATCTATCGTGTTTAACAGGAATTTACTTATCATGTTGCCTTATGTTTGGTATGTAGAGGTATATAAAGGCATAATACAGTAGAGGTATATAAAGGCATAATATGTTGTATTGATTATATCTACCATGTTTAACAGGAATTTACTTATCATGTTGCCTTATGGACAGTGTTTGAAGTAATGTAGTAAAACATTAGGTGCCAGAGACTGTATGCTACATATTTTAATATTCAATGCTACATATTTTAATATTAAATTTATTTACAAAAAAAACAATTACGTATCTTTCAATTTTTAGATGACTTGATATTCTAAAGGCATTGTTAATTGTCAAGGGTATGGTTTAATGAATGAATCCTTATTTTTATTTTCTGTGCACATATACTGTTCTGATGCATGTAAAACTATAAAACAAACAAAAACCAATACTATACTATACATCATAGCATTTATTGTCAAGAAATCCTGAAACATATTACACTTGATCATAAACATTACTGCCAAGGTCGTTCAGACATTTCAAACAATCTCTGTTGTCATCATCAGTGTAGGTTGTCAATCAAGCTGTAGAACACGGTATATAAAGCACTAAGGAAAAAAAGGTAAAAGCCAGATGTGTAAAGTGACGTCACAGACGATAAAAGGGAACCGGCGTTTAGAACGGTGGCGTAGACAAATAGACACAGCTTGATTGACAACCTACACTGATGATGACAACAGAGATTGTTGAAATGTCTGAACGATGTATTCTTTATACACCACTACCTTGGCAGTAATGTTTATGATTAAATTACTTTTTAAGTCCGTGTATAGTGTTCCTAAGTATATTACACTTGCTTGATCAACTAAAAGAAAAAAATATTACAGCATTACTGACAGATACAACTACATTTTATTATTGCTCAGAATGGAGACACGCTTTATACTCTCACTGGCCATACTGATTGCGTCAAAGCGTGTACATTTTCATATGACAGTCATTTAATTGCAAGTGGTGGTTGGGACAATTCCATTCGGGTTTGGAACATAAAGCCAACAATCAAAGGTACTGCTTTAAGAAAATTGAAATAAAATATGGTGTTACAAAAGGTTAAAGCTGAGTTGAGTTTATTTTACTTGAAAACTGAAACTGTGGTTTTCAATTCTTCAATACCACGAACTTGATTTGGTATTGTAATTTCTTTTACAAAAAGATGTTTACAAAGTGCTTAGTTTACCAGGCATTATTTGTTTACAATTTCCAAAATGGGCAATTTGGTGATACTTATTTTTTTACTTGTACAGAAACTGGTGATCAAGCAAAATGGTTATTACGGAAATACAAGAAATTGAATGATGAGGTTTATGTGATAACTCTGACTGGCCACACTGGGAATGTACAAGCTGTTGCATTTTCAAAAGTCAACGTTTTGGTAAAACAAATTTAAATTTTGTCTACACTGCAATTATTCAGTTTGTTTGTTTCTATCACCTTGTTTTGTTATTTTAACAAAGATCAGTTTATTCAATACAATTTACTGGTTCTGGAGTTGAATTATTAATTAGATTGTTGACAGAAATGTTTAAACCAAATTGCTTTTATCACTTGATTGTTGTGACATTGAACAGGTGTTCGCTGTTAGTAGACCTTATTAAAGACAAGATGGTTCACACACAAAGCATATGGCTACAGTTAGGTGAAAAGGGGGCAGAATGATGCTTTAAATGTCATAGCTTGCCCACCTCTTTATAAATATTTCAATTTGAAATTATATCACCAGCTAGATTTCAATGGTATCACACTCTCATTCTTAAATATGGAATATTATTAGCTTACGAGCATAGGCGCCGAGTTTTACAAAAATGCAAGGTGGCGGGCATAAAATATAACGTTACTAATGCGAACAACCACAAGAACTCAAATTCAAAGCCAAACAAACTTTCCAAAGAATGCAACGTTCGTCAAAATCAGAAAAAAAACGTATATATGAAATAATGTTTAGTTCGCAATTGTAACACGTCGCTGTTACGCTATCACAGCTTAGCAACGTTTAAAAAATGTTTCGTCAGGTTTGACCATTTATTACAACACATTTTCACTGTACATTACAATGGCCCAACATTCACTTGCAGACAATTGTGTGTTTGCAGTCATAAACAAAGCACTAACCAAAACAGGTTGCAGTTTTAAGCCACGTTTTGTGGCTGTATCGCCAGCATGTTTGTTTATAACCAAAATTGTTCCTAATTTTCTTCATATTTGATGATATTCGGTACGATACCGCTACAAACTAACCAAAATATCCACGGTGGCCGACACCGTGCTTCACAAACCCAAGGTGGCGGCACCACACCGCCTACTCGGCACCTATGCTTACGAGTATGTATCATGTCTTGCTTTTACAGGCATCTGGTTCATTTGACAAAACAGTACGCTTGTGGAATCCTTTTAATGGTAACATGTTGAAAGTTTTCTATGGACACACTGGCTGGGTTAAAGCTGTTACTTTTTCTCTTGATTCAACAGAGCTTGCCTCCACTGCTGATGATGGCACAGTAAGTTTACTTGTGTTGTTGTCAAGTGTTGATTCAAGGCATTTGACCTTTAAAAACTTCATTAAAATTTGCACTTTCTGGTTTGGGCCCTGTAGAAAAAAAAACTACCTTTTTGTATTCTAATGTATATGGGTCATTAACTAAGTCCACTATGCAAATAGCACAGTTATTTACTTCGGCACATGCTTATTTCCAAAATTAGATAATTAATACTTACAGGTTGCTTAAAGCTTACTATTAAATGCAAGAAGTAATAAAACAGTTTCTTATGGTCTCAATTATGTGTTTACAGATACATGTATGGAACATTCTTTCTGAAAAGTGCAATAAAATTGAACAGGTCAGTAAACCACGGCCCATTAAATTTGAATGTTGGGATGAAAAAAGTTTCAATAACACACAATAAGGTTATTTTCACATTGTTAGAATTTCATTCACTACATTAACAAATCAAGTCATTTGGCTTTCTTGTGTACAGGATTATACAGATCTTGCTCAATACTGCTCCTTTTCCAAAACTGGTGGACTTCTCACATCAGGTGCAGCAGCCATTGTTTAAGCTGGTTTAAGAGCATTGTATTTTGGCATGAACAGCAGACCAAGAAGCGAAATGTAGAAACCTCAATCGAATTTTGTTTACAGTATTAAATGCTTTTTCATTTTACTGTTGGACTTTAAGTCGTATTTACCTTTGCTCACTATTATGTTAGAAAACAAAATGCATTTCTACACGTCCATGATTTTGTACTTACCTTTTACACTGTGCTGTATATTCTATTATGTTGCATTCAACCTTTTTCACTGTTGTTGACTATTTCCTTTAGTATCAAAATGTATGATGACACAAAGTTGTTTTGTTGACTGTGTTTTGCAGAACACAATTATGCACACAAAAAATATATGAAAGACTCATTTAAGTTTTACTTTAGGAATGCATATTCTTTTTCAAGCAAAATTATTAAAAGCAGATTGCAGACAAGGGTTCACAATGTACAGCAGTGTATATCTTGTCAAAAGCACAGAATAAAAAGGCAAATAAGGTAATCTGGAAGTTTAAAATAACTAGCTTTGCCAAGGTGCACTTATGACAAAAGGGGGACTGCTGAATAATTTTTGCAATGTACAACCATTTTTAGAATATCTTGTCCATCAGAATTACATATGCATGGTGTACTACATCAGCTGATTTAAGGTTTGTATGTGTAAATGAAAACTAAGAAATAGGCTTTGAAGTCCAGGTATCATAATTATATCGCTGAAGAATAAAGCAACCAAATTTGGCTATGATTGTACATTGACTTCACATTAATGATCGAAAAAGCCCTTCACTGTTATGATGTACACCCAGTAGTTTTACAAGTTTGTCACATGGTACCAATGATGAAAGAGCATCACCATCCACATTGTTGTAGGAAAGTTCAAGGTATTCCATCTGAAAAATTATAAAATATTTAATTTGGGGGGTTTGGCAGCGACAAGGGGCATCTGAATGCATTTTTCTCACGATGAGTCCACAGTTAGGATAATTTTTAATTGCTGTTGCAAAAGTCTGTTGCATCGTTTTTTTTATATGATGACAAAATTAAACTATGCACCACTCCTTTACATAAAATAAGTTTACTTTGTTGATGTCTGCCTGGGCTGCACAATCCATACACACTGGGGCTAAATCAGGCCGTAGGTTGCAACCCTGTGTTAAGCAATCACCAACATGTCTCAAATTCTGTTTACATGCTTAAGACACCAGCAACTTTTTAGTTATTATATGTTTACTCATCAACAGTTTGTAAATTTTTTTGCCCACTGGGGAGGGACAATAAGATGTTGAAAACTTTGTTGAAAAAAAATTCCTTAGATATTGTAATCACAAATGTATGGCATACTCGAATCTTACCTGGCATTGTCTAGTTACAATAGCTGCAGCAATTTGTTGTATTCCTTTGCTACCTATTTGTGTGGCTCCAAGATCCAGTGAGACAACTTTGTGAATGCATTTCGAAAAAGCAATTCCTCCATGTGTTCCTATTGGGTTGCAGGAAAGATCTAAAAATGTCATCTGCAGAAAAAAACAGTTTTGTTACAGTCTCTGGTGACTCATTATCAAATAACATCCCGAACACAGGCTGGATGGAAAATACTGACTTCTATGTTGAGATGGTTTTGCAGAGTAAAACCTTTATAGTATTATGGTGTGTCTAAACACAGCCAACTACTTTTTGGGAACATTATTATTTGCACCTAAAATATATTTATTTTTGTCTTGTTTTACTGTTGTTTACCCTGACTTTGAGCATAATCAATTTCTTTGCAATTGCAACTGCTCCATCACTTCCAATTGCACATTGATGTAGACTCAAAGATTGTATATGAGAAATGCATTGAGCAAGATACTTTGCACCTTTACTATAAATTGGATTTTTGTTTAAGGCCAATCGCTGTATCTGAAAAAAAAAACAGTACAGTGATTGGTTGCATTACTGAATTGCACCCTCGTTTGCATTGTCTGCTTCTGCAAGAGAATAAAACACCAACCGGTATTGTAAGCTTCTTGATGCCTTTTGACAAAATTTTGATTTCTGCTACCCCAATATCACAATTTTTCAAAGACAATTCCTGCAAGTTCTTCAGGCACAACGTAATGCCCCTAGTTGCACTGATGGTGAAGGAATTTCCACTTAGAAAAATTTCTTCCATCTTAATTATACAAATCATATTTTATCAACACTTTCCAAATTATAGACTAAAGCCGAAAACGAGTAATGCAAGGCTACACTAACACAATACAGATATCATTTTTAACAGTCAAGACATGCCTATTTTTACAACTTGTTTGTGAATTAAGTTGAATAACAGGGTATAAAAAGAATTTAGTAGTTAATATGGGAAAAGTAATATTGCAGCCCTATTGGTAAAAAGACAATCTACACTAGTCTAAAAAATGAAGCAAAACACTGATTGTTGCAAAAGGTCTGAAAGTCTTAAAGTAAATACACATATTGCTTACTGGGAATGGTAACTTTTTGACAGCATCAGCAATAAGAAGTAATTCATGCTCAACCAGGTTACACAAGCCTAGAGATAACCTCTTTAGACTAGGAAGGCTTTTGGAAAGTGCTACTGCACTTTGGATATCAATATTGTTTGCTCCCAATGAACATTTTCCCATCTAAAATTTCAGGAAAAATTCTTGAGTTGAACAGTGTCCATTCACTCGAGTACACCACAGAGTAACATAGCCTTAACATGGTTACAGTGGATTATTTGCAACCATAATGGGACAAATGAAACTTACAACATGTTTTAATATGACAGTACAGCTAATGCATTTCCACAGTATTGTCAAGAAGAACCAAACACAAAACTAATTTTTTTTTCAATTGACAAACATGAGTTCCTAGGATTTGAGCAGACTTGTATTACATAAAAAATTTATTACAACCCAAACGAGCTGTCTGCAACTTTTACATCTTGGCTGATGGTAATAATTTTTCTACATTCCTTAATATCTAAATAACAATTCCTTTGTACACTACTTACTGGTTGTTTTAGTAAGCAGATTTGGTTAGCAATTGCTGTGATCCCAGGTCCACAAATCCCACAAAAACAAACATCCAGGCGTAAAATATGGCGCAGGCAGGAAGACAGCATAATGGCCCCTTCATCACCAAGGCTGTTACAGCTTAGACACAGCAAGTCCATCTAAAAAAGACATTTAAATGTATGCACTGATATAAGCACTAGTATTTTGCAATATTAGTTGTTATTCAATCACAGAATAGGTTAGTTTCAACACTGGTGTCTCTCAATTTTGTCTTGGCTTGTTAATGTAAGTTGGAGCTAATTACCATCCCATAATTTCATGTTGTTTGAATTTTGTTCAAAAATGATTATGTTACGAATGTACTTAAAAATCAGTACTTCGTTAAAAGTATTTTTCAGTCAAATCAGGCACAAACATGATTCATCCGAGAAAATAAAGTTACTCATTGCAGTTAACACAAAGGGACAAAAATGTTTTACTTACTGGTTTCTTTGACAGCTTTAGATGTTTGACAATTTCTGCTAGACCAACAAGTCCTAAGCCACAAGCTGAAAGCTTTAGACTCTCCACTTGCACAATACGTTGTGCAACCATAGCACACCCCTCATCTCCAAATCTGTTACCAGTCAAGTTCAATTTCCTCAGCTAAATTAAAACAAAACGAAGTAAAAAAGACGCAAGTTTGTCTCTAAACAGTCTCGAAACAAAAAATACACATTTCATACACTTTAGGTAAACTACAAAGTATGGAGTGAAATCTAAGCCATCAATGGGTATTTTTTTAACAACGTTTATACTATTCGTGCGATACTCAGGAATGTTAGAGTAACTCTTTACCATTGCTCCAGATTCTTTCCACTTTTCACAGAATATTTTGATACCAGCTTTCCCAATGCAGCAGTTTTTCAATACGATTGATTTTACGAAGTTCAAGCAGTAGGCGACAGAAATAATCCCGTCATCGCGAATCCCATTTTCGGAGAAGTTGATTTCACTGATCTGAAAAATGAAATACCTTCGTCTACCTTCTAATGTATAGGGTAATTCCCTCACAAAAAAAACCTGTGCTATAGAAATGTTTTCGTTTTTAATAGTTTATTAATAAATGTGTTTCACGTTTTCAGTTTAATTGATTTCAGTCTAATGATAATAATGTGCTACTATTTTAGCGACATATACACCGGAATAAATTAAAACACTATACCTGCAATTTGCAGCTGGTAATTTGTCTCGTCAGGCTCATAATGCTGTCTCCATAGCTTCTGCATCTGCTGCAGTTTAAGTCATGTCTTCTAGAAGATGCTTTTAGTAAGCGGGTAAGATTAGAGCTGTCTCCTGGCAAAAGTGCACCTCGAAGGCGAAGCTCGTCTGGAAAATGTTGCGTTATCTTTCTTGCGAAGATCTCGCTGTTTCTTTCGTTCACCCAGACGCACACTTGTAGACAGTTTTTGAATCTATGGCGGGATGAAATTAATGCCACAGTCCACGCTTCAAGTTCATTTGCCTTCCATTGCCACAAGTCAGTTGAACAAGCTCCGATTACAGGCTGCAACTGCGAGAAGAGTTTTTTGTCGCAAAGTCCGAACATAAATCTGCTGACCACTTCGTATCGCGGTTGTGTCAAGTTGCGTAAGTGCCAAGTGAAGTTTTCCTTTGATGAAATTAGCATAATGTAAACGGCTGTAAAGAACTCCTGCCAAACAAGATGCGAAAAGTAGCTTCGTTTGTCACCAGACAAGATATGCAAATTTAAATTCACCGACTTTGTAACTGAAGTGTTTAGAAACGCTCGGATTGTGTTACAAGAAATTCCTGATGCAGAAAAATTTGCCTCTTGAAAGTATATTTGATGGTTTTCAAAGCCTGTCCATGCTAGATGCGAAAGCTTGTCAAGTTCACAGGGTTTACCTTTTAAGTGATCACTTCTGGCGTACTGTCCACACGTAAAAACAAGAACTCCTGTCAACGATTGATTTACCATTCCATTGTCGCTGTTCAACAAATAATTTGCAGTCAGGATAAAGTTGACAGGGACGTAACAATACGCGAAGACCTGTTCGTTTTCCTTCAATCTTTTTTTAATGGAAGGGTAGGTCGAACCACAAATCTGGCGACCAAGATCATCTTGTGCCACATCATTTAGTCCCAGTATTTGGACAATGCAAAGTGGTCGTGAGTCTGGTGGTAGGTTATACAGTTGACCCGGACGGGATGTGACTATCTTTTTAGCCTTAGGTAGTAGGTTTCCACCCAAAAGGTTCATAAGGAAGGTCCATGGGTTTGAACGGCTAAAAAGACCGACGTGGCTTACAGACTCGCCAAAGTTGTCGACTGCAGCTTCGTCCAAACCGTCGATAGCAATTACAACGTGTGGGTCGTTATTGATCATAGAGAGCAAAGATTTGTCAGACTCTGTTGAGTGTTCCCAGTTAGGAAGACAGCTAGACAGAAGACATTCCAATAGATTGCATTCGTTTGAAAAGTTCATAGCCCGCACAAAAATCAGAATGAGAAAAGATACCTGCGCCACAATTTGACCATTTATAATGCTTTTTACCCATTTTTTTAGAGATGTAGTTTTTCCTATTCCTGCCTGTCCAACCACACCTACAGTATTTCCACGTCTTTCGACAAACTGTTCAATGGCTGCCTTAGAGGAACACTTAACGTTGGCTTCCCGAGAAGCCTTATTTCGTGCGATCTCAAACATCTTATCAGCTGTTATTTCATCTTGTGCTTTCTGTCGAACTTCTGCTATATTGGATCTGTGGTGAAGGTTGCTGCTTTCTTTGGCCAATTCCTCGTCAGGTCTCTGTGGCTTTCGCGTCATAGTCAACGTCACGGGCTTTATCGCTTGACTAATTTCGATCGGTGAGGTCATATTGTCACAGGCAATCTGTGCCGAGTTGGTGAGCATGGTTTTCATTTTTTCGGCTGCAATAATTTAATAGTTGAAAGTAGTTGAATTCATGACAATAGAATTATCTTGGTTATAAACGGTTTAAGTTAAAATAAATTTTATTTTTTAAACACAGCGATAAACATTTATCTTAACAACCATGTCTAAGCATTATCAGCTAGTCTTAAAAGTTACTTTACACACAACATGTTTCTTAAGCTCTGTTACTTTCCGAACATTTTAGTAGCCTACACATTTTTTGCACTATTTCAAACCTATTTTCGTAGATAGTACAAACACTCTCACTCATATGTGAACTTACCTTTTTCGACAATTTTTGATTTTGTATCGGCAGAAACTTGGTTATTACTTGTGTCAGCTTGATAAAAATGCTGATGAAAGTGCTGATGTAGTTCTCCAGCCAAAATGACGTGGTCAGCATGGTCAAGGGTAACATCAGTTTCCATGATAAACAATATCCTATAATCGCTGTAGATAATCAACAAACGTTCATTTGCCAAATTGTACAAATCAAACAAATCGGCCTTGATTTATTTTAAGTTGTTACAAAACAAACACACCATAACTCAATTACTGGCACACTCGCATACCTGCATTTCGCAGAAAACCACAGTCAGTTAACTTAATAGTGTTTATAGACTGCTTGGTTGCAGACCGATAGCTTATAATATAGTCATATCCGGTTCGGCAGGGCTTGCTCCAACACCAATGACATGTAACACGATTTTTCCAACGTTAGTTGAATAACCTCACAACAAACCACGCTATAGATTTCAAAACAAACCACGTCAACGTTAGTTGAATAACCTCACAACAAACCACGCTAGAGACTATAGATTGATCAGTATTCAAGATTTGACGTTTTTCTAAAATTGAAAACAATATCAACACTAAACAAACGGCGTTTAACGTTACCAACACATGTGTTATTTGAACAATACATAAGTAAATACATCACTAACACATTTGTATCTGATATCTTACAGGGACCACCTTTTTTAAGGGTTTTCTGACATTAAAACCATGACTGACTGAACTCAAACTACGAGTCGTTCTTGGGGCACAGTCTGTTTGCTATTAAGCAGAAAACAGTTTAACGGCTAATGAGACTGCTCTTGGTTGCATCAATGAGACGGGTTCTTTGTTTATTCAGTAGGTTCAAAGGGTAAATTAACGTTTAAATAAAATTTGAAATTGTTCCAAATTCGTAGAAGGAATTCTCCCATAATCTTGGCTAATAAAGCAACAACAAAATTTTAACAACAAATAGCTACAGAACTACACACACGTATTGACATTCAGTACAAATTTCAAGTAAACCAAAGAGAAAGCAGTAACTTATTTGTCAAACCTATTGTTATTGGGTAATGTTAGCAGAGTAAAGCCAAGACAAATACTTGGTCGTTTATAAATTTAAAAATTATGTTTTGGAATTCTATATCGCTTCGTACACTTCAGGCATTTTTTTGAAACAGGTGAAAGTGAGAATAATTCCAGCAGCTATGACAACAGCTCCGACGACAGACAATAACGCAAAGTACGTTATGTTGTCGGCTGCATCCAGTCTGTTTCCATCACTCACATCTGTTACAAATAAATGCAAAAAAATAAAATGCTTGTAGGAAAAACAAACGTGACTTTTAGAATAACATTACCAAATGTTACGAAAAAATCGACAATACTAGCAATTATTCTCAAATTATTTAAATGTTTGCTGTAGTTTTTTCGTGCAAAGAAATCCGTTAAGGTTTTACTTTGGTGTGGACTAGCTGCTCTGGACGGTGTATTGTTGGCGTTTTGTCCAATAGCGCCTCTGAGCGGTTGTTTCAATAATTCAATATAACTACAAAAAACGAAAAAGTTGTACCTTTGCATGGTCCGCCATGGTCACAATCCTTTCTCTCCAACTTCGAAAAATAAATTGGGCCGCAAGAAAGTCGCCTGTACTGATTCAGATTAACATAACGGCGTTTTCTGTTGCATATCTAAAAAAATATTGCCTCCAGAAATTACCTAATGAAAGATACGTGAATAATTTACCAAAAGAGTAAATACGTAAAGCGTAAACTGAGCATTGACGACCAAAATATATTTGCCACACCAAAAAATTATATTAATATGTTAGATTAGAATAAGATAAGGAAATCCCGGTTAGTTTTTCCGTCATGTTTTTTATGAGATCCCTTTTCACTTTCGCAACATTTTACCGGCGGAGTGCAATCTCCAGTTGAGTTCTGGCAAACACTGATGTCGCAGTGGACATAGATTGATTGTTCGGTGAATTTTGTCCACACGAAGATCTGAAACTTGAAAGTGCCGTAGTTGGGTTGGTAGTTTCGAATAACTTGTCTCGTTGTAGGATCCTCGTTGCCGCTGGATCATGCACAACTTAAAACGAAAATAAATGCCTTTTTACCGTTTAAGAGGGTTCAAATAAAGATTGATTACATTATTATTAATGAAGTAGTGTAAACTCAAAACAGCATCGAGCCAATAAATGATAAGCTGCAGACAGTGCACCAGAGTTGCAAGCGGGTCCGAAATCTGAACCCGAACCCGAACCCGGCCCGAACCCGGCCCGAACCCGGCCCGAACCCGGCCCGATGCCCGGCCCGAACCCGAAACGTTTTTGCGAAGCCCGTTTAGGCCCGAAATTTTGATTGACAGGCCTATCCACGAAAGCCTTGCGACAAAGGATGAGAAAGAAAAAAGAGATAGATAACAAACACAATGAACAATAGTCGACAATGGGGTAAACCAGTGGTTCCCCACCTTTTTTGTTACATTCCTCCCTTCGCCCATTTTCGAACTATTCATTCCTCCCAAAATACAACATAAAAAATTATAGCAATTTATTTCACATTACAACTCAATGCGAAATTTGCTCTTGTTTGCGCTCTGAAAGTAGTTGTATACGCGGCGCAGTTTGTGACAGTACACTTAGGCTACAGCTAAAATCTACACAAGACAATGATACGTAACTAAGAATCTAGTTTCATTACATACACTGTTACATCGCCATTATACATGTTATTATGTTTTCTGTGTTTCCCGCCAGTAGCCTTGATTTCTGTGTATGACGCAGTGTTGTGCAACCTGATACATTGTCTGTCACACTATCGGTGATTGTGATGTCACAACTTTGGCATTGTTAATTGGTATCACGTCTTGTAAGTGAGGTCGCCTCGTGTTTACTAGTGACTGGAACTTACAGCGTCTGCATGCGTTATTTTAACTGGTCAGTTATGTTTGTCTTTCGTGTAACGAACGGGAAAATTATGCTGTTTAAAAGCTGAATCGTCCAATGTGTGACTTGTACATTTAGTGACAGACGTGAATTCTGCGGTCGTCCAACCCCGTGTTATTCTGAACCGAACTGTATTATTCCGGTAAGCCTTATTGCTTAAAGTTTTGCTGTCTGTCACTAGTGTGATTAAGTGATGTTTATATGTGATGTTATTTGATGCTGTGTTTACAGACCTTCTACTGATCGCTTGCATTTAAACGACTCCAGTCCTTTAATAGTTTGGTAAGCGTAAAGTTCATTGAAATTCTCCTTCTGTTGCCTTGTCTTAATTTGAACATTTTTGTAGAAACCGCCTTTTGACCCCCGAGAGAGATCGGTCGCATTGGCTAGTGTAGCCATTCAACGGCACTCCAGTTTGTTGGGAGTAACAAGGCAAAAACCCTCTAAAGACACCCCTTGGGTGGTCACTATTTGGTCCCAGAGATAGTTCGTCAGCTACGAACGAGACGGACGTCCGATGCATGAGAGTGGCCAAGGTTATGCACCAACAGGAAAGGAAAGGCAGATATAGCGACAGGAAACCAGTTCTCGGTGCGCCCACATTTGGCAAGGATCGAATCACTCTGGATTCAACAAAAAGGTTTGTCAAGCACCGCGATAAAAGTTCAAAACTTCCGTTGTCACGGAAGGTTCGTGCAGAAACGCTGCCAGCTGGCCGGCGATGGCTGGCAAAGCGATGCCTCACCTAGTCTGTGTGGCCGATCTCTCGTCACCAGCTGCACTGATGAGACCTTATAGGCCGAAACAGTGTGAACTGTCTGCAGCTTATTGTAAACTTGTTTCACTATCAGTTTGCAAGTATAGTCTTTCGTCAGACAAAAACGGCGTTTTGAATTTAAAAGTTGGCCAACCACTTCTGTTAAATGTTTCTAAGTGCATGCCAAATTAACCCTCAAAATTAAAGCTGACTCAAAACACTTTTAACTCTACCACTACCCTTAAAACCAAACCTTCCGGTGATGATAGGATACATAGGCATTCCAGATGGGTCAGAGGCATGTGTTGCCCAACATTCTTCCATCTGTGAAAAACAACAGTTGATGCTTCAAACTTACAGCATCATGTAGAAGGTCTCACAATGTTAAGTCAGAATTCTTATCCCAACCTGCACGATAAGTTCATCCACTGCGTCCGGAACCTCATCAAGAGTTACTTTTGCAAAGACAAAGTCGGGCACAGTAACATATGCATCAGCAACCAAAGGAACAGAAAAACTGTCGTTGCCGAAAAGTTGAAGAGAAACGTCAAATTCACCAGATATTGGATCCGCTGCAGTTCCCACCTCTCTGCAAACATTTCATTTTGTTCTAAAGTTTTTAGCAGCAACGAAGATACGATCTAAACGTTTATTACTGATTACTTTTAGCAACATAATTTGATTGACATTATTATTGGTTGTCACAAGTTTGCACCTCGACATGCTGTGCAGCGTGGTATAGGTGGGCTAAAAACTGAGGCCAGGATCCACCCCTAATCCGGCCTAAACCTGAAAGCACGAGGTAAAGCTACTAACACAGGAACTCACAACACAGGCCTGCTAATTTCCGGTAGGCGTCGCAACGGAAATACTTTAAATGCTGTTTGGAAAAAAATTCTGACGGTTAGGGATATTAGGGTTGGTCTTAGGTTTCATAATAATGTTAACAATAAACTAATCTAAAAACCCAGTTCTTTATGCTAAATTTAGTTTCTAACAATATCCCGGTCTCATTGTTAATTTAAAAAACTGCGCTCTCTACGCCACCCATCAGTATTTAGAAAACCATTGGTAATGTGAGTTCATGTGTTAGTAATTCCACCAAAGTACGAGCCCAAAACTCGGTTAAAACCCGAATTTTTGTTAAAGCAAAACCCGAAGTAGGTCTGATACGCGTATTTAGGGTAAAACTACGACACGAATGCAGACTTGAACAACTAGATAATTCTAGTTATCCAATTCGTCAAATTAGAGCAAAATGGCGGTAATTCTAATTCCAATCTAATTTAGACATACCGAGTAAGCTCTAATTCTAATTCTAGTCTAATTCACAATTTTCCCCAAAACGCTAGTTTGTCCAACAGCATTTTTAGGCATGTGATACAAGTATGCGTTTTATGTCCAAAGCGAACATAGCTATGTCACCAACAAGGCCAACCCACATCATTGAAACATGGAAACGAGTTTTAACCACGCTGAATTATATAGTTCAAAACGTGTAAATCGTGGAGTTTAAATTTGAAATGTACTACAGTTGATTGGTTTTAAGTCGAATTCTAGTTCGAATTCTAGTTTAATTTATGTTTTTTTTTTGAGAAAGTGGTAATTCTAATTCTGAATTAATTTGTAAAAACTGGGATGCTCTAATTTTAATTCTAATCTAATTTGAAAAAACGAAAAAAAATCTAGTTGGCCAAGTCTGCACAAATGTGACCTGTTTTAAAATCGGGCCCGAATTAAGCCGGTGTTATTAAAACTGAAACCAATACCCTCCCCGAACCTGGCCGAAACCAGGGCTGAAACTGAAAAACCACGCCTGACTTACACGTCTAGTATCATTTTAACAAACCGACTACTTTTGCACAATAGGTAATAACCAACAGTAGTGTTTAATGGGTTTCGAATGAGGGTAATTATTGAAAAGGTAATGCAATATACAACTTACTGGATCTGTGGCTTCACATTTACGGAGTTCACTTGTTGTGTTGCGTTGAATGTGCATGTGATGTTCATGTAGTAACGAATATAACGTTGTATGGGAAGGCTTGCATCTATTGCTTTTAGATTCCAAATGGTGTAGATAAATGTCATTTTTCCGGAAGAGGACTTAAAAAGAGCATTATAATTGTAGTTTGACAAAAGCGTTTTGCTGGATCCACAACAAACGAATGCGTCTAATCATTCAACATGTTTGATGCTGCTTTGCACGCCTTTAATATTATGCATAGGGCTGTTATCAAATATAGGTTTTAAATTTTTTAAATAATCAAATATTTTTTTCCCTTTCAAATCAAATAATCAAATAATTCAAATAATTTAGAATACCGGATACATCAGACCCAAAGTCATGATTAAATAAGCATAGTTAAAATTACTAAACGAATTCCGTAAGCTCTTAGTCATTAAACCCAGGCTACATCCTTTTTTCTGTTTAAAATAATCAAATTACTACAGAAAGAGACAAGCTTCAATCATTCTCCGTAATTTGGCAAAACCATTTGTACATATTCCGTGTGTACGCTATTACAACAGCTTTTTCTTGGATACTTGCTGAATTGAATTCTGATCTATACCATGTTAATCACTTGCTTGAAAAACTTTAATTATTTGTGGGTGTAACTAATACCGGAATGAACTGTAAATTGTCATGCTTTTTTGTCCAACATGTTTGGGGGAATGGGTATTAAGCATTAATATAAGGCTGAAAACATATGTTTAAGTGCTTCTGTGTAACCGCAATTTCCTAAAAAAGTCCTCAATGTGTTTAAATAAATTGATTTTGTACGTATATTGAGGTGTACTGCATAGTAAAAAATTATTTGATTATTAGAAATGAGTAAAAAATTGTTTGATAAATTTTCAAATAATTACAAATTTCAAATAATCAAATAATTATTTGTTTAATAACAGCCCTAATTATGCACTAGATGACTAGACGGTGTGATTAGTGGTACAGAAGAAGTTCGATTTTTAATGGTTATGTTACTGCGCCACAGTACCATGTCTTGTTTTGGGGTAGCCTATGTTAAAGGGGATTTTGTTAAACTGCAAAACAAGTTATTGTGTTTTGTTACCACATATCAAAAGCTAATCTGCACACCTCCACTGTGGCTGGACATTCGCTTATGTTGAAATTAAAGCTTGGACTAGAACTTGCGACTCTGCACTTCGGATCTACACCCATGACGTCAAGAACCGATTCCGTTGAAATGTAAAGCACGTCACCGAGTGTTGCATTTAGGTCCTTCAAGTGGGATGGACCGAGTCTGAAATGTCAATGCGTTTGATTTCACATTTGGTGTTTATTAATAGTTCACTTATAGACTAGAGATCTTACAGAAAGCAGAATGGTAAACTAAATACTGTAACACTGCAAACGCGTTGACAAGTAATATTGCAACTACGGAAGTAATTAAGTCACACAAATTGAAGTCAATTACAGTTGACAAATGTGCAAAACAATTTGAATCATTTTGTTATATAACACCACTTACTCGAACAGTATTTGTTGTTGACTGC
This sequence comes from Phallusia mammillata, assembly GCF_965637545.1. NCBI lineage: Eukaryota > Metazoa > Chordata > Ascidiacea > Phlebobranchia > Ascidiidae > Phallusia > Phallusia mammillata. Next base: position 31,061,276 of record NC_137252.1, on the reverse strand, counting down.
AGTGAATGAGTGGACCTGCAAACAAGAAATATCCTAAAACATTGTGAAAAAGCAATTGTCTACTTACTGAATCTTGATCCTTTTTGACAAGTAAGGACTGTTGATTTTTAGTTAATTGATCAGGAACCATAGATTTTACTATTTAAAGGAAACTTCGTCTTACCTCCTCCAATAGTAGCTGATATATTGTAATCCGTCGGCAATACTGTAATGTGAAGAATGGTAAAGCCTGTATCTTGGACTGTTGTGGATAGTTGGTCAAATATAGTTGGAGTCAAAACATTGCCAACATACTCCGCATCTTGCGACAAGTCATTTGGCTTGATTTAAAAACAGAAATGCGAACAAAGTTGGTAAAGTCTTAATTTGAATGGTTCAAGCTCACAATAAGAGAAAATTACGTGGTATTAACGGACTGAGGTCAATTACCTATACTTGAAGCCTTGCTTTTCTAAAACAAAGCACATAATCAAGTAAATTGTGGCAAATGTCTAACAAAGGGCACCTAACAAAGTGTAGGCCTAATTCTTTTGACTAAAGGAGACTTACCACCAATATGCCAGAAGCGGGTAAAGCAAGCGGCATAAAATCCAAGGTGTAATTCCTAGAGAACGAGTTTGTGACAGTCCACCAACAAATGTATAGGTCGCCATTGGCAGCAGGATCAGGGCTAAAATAAGTTACTGGGAGGTCGTCTGCCGTATAGGTTTTACTACAATCTCCCCCTGAAACAGAAAGCATCCAATGACAATACCATGGTGTAAATTTTCAAAAGGTTTCCGTGAGGTTTGGCACAAACAATTTTGACGTTTTGTTAAAGTCGGCAACGCATTACATTACGGTGTTGTAATTTTTACCACTTTTAGAGGCATTGCATCTTTGGCAATTTTGGCATAATAACTTCTAACCAAGCTATCTAACATATTTCTCCTTTTTCGTAAAATTCTGTGAAAATTCATCGTTTTTTCTTTCGTTTATTGTAACTTATAACGATAAAAACTTGCCAAGCAACCATTTCTACGACAGAAAAAGTTTAAAGTTCACTAGTATAGCTTAGCGTACGTTAGCACGGTGGTAAACTAAAGGGCCTCTTAGTTGACAAATATTGAAAGATGAAAGTAGTAGAGCGATCCTGAGACAGATGGCATTCAAAGTAAACTTGATCGGCAAATTCGATATATCCAGTTGTATGACCGTTACCAGTCAATACACCAATAATTGGAGCATTATTGTTGAACCCGCCGTAAAACTACAAGGCGTGTAATACATTATACATTTCTTAAAAACAATCGACTTATATACACCCGTATGACCAGATTGATTTATAGCCATCCAATGTTTGTTACTCAAACACAACACAACCAATTGGTGTAGCGTCTCACTCACGCTTTGCGGGATTAAACCAGATTTATTAATGTTGCTGTCCAATACGAAACACACCATCAGCACACGCTAGGTAGAATAACCATGCACACAACGGTTCATGCAACAGACGACACACGATGGTAACCGGCACATTATAAAACACTACATCCCTCCCCTTTTACTTTAAACATCACAACAACGAAATTAAAACACATGTGCATAACAATGCTACACAAAATCACGAAACCGCATTGGCGTTATAATTTGTCGTCCAGAGCGACTTCGCGTTCCATTTGTCACATCAGAATTTGGGGATGAGGCTTCCACATCGACCAATGGTGGTACATGGGGAACATCCTCTGATATACTTTCGTCATTGACATACTTTCGCAGAAATGATGAATTTCTTTTCATTTCCACCCCCTCCTTGTTCTGAATTGTAACTTCACCACTTTCTTCACCGACAACTTTTTTAGGTTCCGGATCAAATTTTGTAGAAAGCTTGTTGGTTTTGGGCTGCTTCACCAAAACTTGATCACCAACTTTTATTCCGGAGGAAATTGCTCTTCTTTTCTCATCAGTGTATAGTTTTCCTTTCAACTTGTTGCTCCAGTCTCTGTCATGAAACTCTTCTTCAGTCACATTTGGTTCTTGACAAAGCTACGGAAGCTTTGTGCGCATTTCACGACCAAACATTAAATAATATGGAGAAGCTCCAGTTGTTGACTGTGGTGTTGATCTGTACGCCATTAAAAATTTGTTAATCTCAGCCTTCCAATCTTTGTGTTCCAAATGAGCCACACGAATTGCCTTCATTAGAGTTCTGTTCTGTCTCTCCACTTCCCCATTAGCTTGAGGCCAAAGTGGAGTTGTATTAACATGTTCAACACCATTTTCTTTCAGAAAATCTTCAAATTCTTTAGAAATGAACTGTGGACCATTATCAGTCCGAAGTGAGTAAGGCATACCGAATCGCGCAAATATTTTGCTTAGCGCTTGTATTACACAGGAACTTGTAATTGACCTCATAATCACTACTTCATAGAACCTGCTATAATAATCCACCAACACCAATATGTTGTCTCCACTTGGTAAAGGTCCCAGTAGGCTATATCAGCTGCACAATCCTGCCATGGTTGACTTGGAGGTAGAACTCTTGCAATTGGTTCTGGCCTGCTGTACTCACTAGTTACTTGGCATCCATGACACTTCTTACACAGGGTTTCTGCATCTCTATCCATCTTTGGCCACCAAACTTTACAACGAAGCCTGTTCTTTGTTTTCACAATACCCTGGTGTCCCTCATGAGCAAGTTTTAACACAGCTTGGCGCAAACTACCTGGAATTACAAGTCGAGTGCCTCTAAGTATCAGGTTTCCATATATACTGAGTTCATTTTTCACATGTAGGTAGCTTGGATTCACACATTTTGACCAATCACCTGTTTTCACACAATGTCTGACCATTCTTAGTTCTTCATCATTTTCAGATTCTCTTTCCACTTCTTTTGATGACATAGCAACAGGTGTACTGTATTCCACAACTTGACCAATGAAGTCCTCAGAAACACTGTTGTCAATACAGCATGCTAAATTAAGTCTTGACAATGCATCGGCAATATTAGTTTTGCCTGGTCTGTAAACAACTTTAAAATCATACCCTTGCAGTCTCAGCACCCAACGTTCAATACGTGCTGGAGGTTTAGATGACTTTGAGTAAATAAACTGAAGTGGTTTATGGTCAGTCTCTAATTCAAACTTCTTTCCAAACAGGTACAAATTAAACCTCTCACAAGCCCAAACTAGAGCCAATGCCTCTCGTTCTGTTTGGCTGTATCTTCTTTCAACATCAGTAAGACTCCTTGATGCATAAGATATAACTCTCCATTGACCACATTGCCACTGAGTCAGAACTGCACCCAATCCGTATGGAGAAGCATCTGCAATTACTCTTGTTGTGCAGTCATTACGAAAATAGGCAAGTGTATCTGCTTTCACAATTAAATCCTTCAGTCTTACAAATGCAATGTCCTGGGCCTTGCCCCATGTAAACTTGACAGTTTTCTTTGTTAAATCCAAAATGGGTCTTGCAATTGAAGATAAATTGGGAATAAACCTTGCAGAATACTGCACCAATCCTATAAAAGATCTTGCTTCACTGGCAGTTTTGGGAGGTTGAGCATTCTTGATTGCTGCTATTTTCTCTTCACTTGGATTAATCCCTTGCTTGCTCAAACCATGTCCAAAAAAGGTAAGTTTAGCCATACGAAATTTGCACTTTTTAGCATTCAGTGTCAGACCACACTGAGACATTTTATCCAACACAGCAAACAACCTCTGATCATGCTCTTTCCTTGTACGCCCATGTATAATCACATCATCTGCAATGTTTGCAGTTCCTTGACATCCTTTCAAAACATCCCATATAATCTTCTGGTATTTCTCTGGGGCAGAGTTTAGACCAAACATTAGTCTAGTATACCTGTACAATCCCTTGTGTGTATTAAATGTAGTGATATGCCTGCTGTGTTCATCAAGTAAAATTTGATGAAATCCCCACTTTAAGTCCAATTTACTGAAAACAGTACTTCCGTTAAGCTCATAAAGCAACTCTTCCACTGTGGGTATTGGATGTCTTTTCCTCACGATAGCTGTATTAGCCTGTCGCATATCCACACACACTCTAATGTCACCATCAGGTTTAGGAATAACCACCAATGGAGAAATCCAACCAGTAGGCCCTTCAGGTGCTTCTTCGATTATCCCCTCCTTCAACAGCTCTTCAAGTTTTAATTCCACTTTTTCTCTCAGCTGAAATGGAATTCTTCTCACAGGCTGTGCCACAGGTTGAACTTTATCATTGATGTGCAACTTTAACTTGTAGTCTTTCAACAGACCAATTCCAGAAAACAGTTTTGGATATCTGGACAAAACATCATCATACACAGAGTTCACACAACTTGGCCCCAAGTGTAGTAATCCTAACACTTCTGCAGTACGCTTTCCCAACAAGGTGTGACCTTTTCTTTCTGTAACAATGAAATCTGCCTTGCACTCATGAAGACTGTCTTTGGACTTCACCTGAGCTGTAAAAGTGCCCAAGGTAGCAAGAGGCCCTTTACTTCCATATGCATACAGGGTCTTTGCAGACTTTCTGGTTTCTGCTTTAATTTTCTGCTTCTTCAGCCATTCCCATGTATCCTTGTCAACAATATTTGCTGATGCCCCTGAATCAACCAAAATATTTGGCAATGTAACACCACCAATTACCAGTGTCACTGTATAAAACTCTGTTAAAGGTTTCAGACCAAAAACAAAACCATCACCATCTTCCTCTCTATTCCATTTTGAACAGTGTTATTATTCGATCGCCTTCCCAATGGACGATGTCCCTCTTCACCATTATATTTTGATGGCTTGAAACCATTGGACCAACACTTTAATTTGAAGTGTCCCACTCTACCACATTTAGCACAAGCTTTTCTTCTAGCTGGACATATCATATCTTTCTTAAAATGTCCCTTTTGGCCACAAGCAAAACAGGTTTTTCCCTCTTTTCTTGATGTCGAAGCAACCTGACGTTTTCCAGACTTTTCAATGTAGTTGACTGCCTGGCTTCCCTCCATCACTTTTGCTTGGGAATTCACAGCTTCAAATGCTTTGGACATTGACAAGACATCTTTAAGGGTAAGTGTATCCTTTTTCAGAAACTTTCTTCGTAGTGCATTTGAGTGACATTTATCAATTACTTGATCACGAATTTGGTCATCTGCTTCATTTCCGAAATTGCAAGTAGCTGCACTTTGTCTTAATCGACATACAAACTGATCAACTGATTCGTCATTTGTTTGATGCAATTGACGAAACAAATGTCTTTCAAAAGGTATGTTGCACTTTGGTATAAAATACTCATTTAAAACAGTTAAAGTTTCATCATAGGTCTTGTTGTCATCTTCCTCGTTTACTAGTGTATAGTAAATTTCCTGCACATTCATACCTGCAGTATGTAGCAACAGTGCCTTTTTCTGAACGCTACTCGTGATTCCCTTTCCCACCAAGAATAGATTGAAAGCTCGTTTCCAACGTTTCCAGCGTTGAGATAAACCATGTGCACCGTCTTGAACATCAAATGGTTTCAGTGCACCGACATCACTGTTTGACATTCCCACGAGGTCAGGATTTCCTTCCATTACCTTCCGGAAGATCCACAATCAACCCAAATGTTGATAAAACAAATGTAAAACAGATCCTCGTCGCCAAATGTAGCGTCTCACTCACGCTTTGCGGGATTAAACCAGATTTATTAATGTTGCTGTCCAATACGCAGCACACCATCAGCACACGCTAGGTAGAATAACCATGCACACAACGGTTCATGCAACAGACGACACACGATGGTAACCGGCACATTATAAAACACTACAATTGGGATTCAGTTTGTAAACTAAATTGTTGCATTTATTATCGTCATTTAAAGAAATTGCTACAATTGCTAGTTTTTGATAGATTACTTCATTACGGCATTAAGTTTATGTGCTCAAGCTTCATGATGGCTCATACTGGATGCTAATTATTTCGTATGTATCGTCTGTATCTATTTGTGGTTAAAATATGTTGTTCTTTTTATTAGCCGAGATTAGGGAATATTTTTTTTCTGCAAATCTAAGACATTCTTCAATTTCCTTCAATCATGCATTAACCTTTGAACCTGGTTAATAAATAAAAAACCTGTCTCACTGATTTATTCAAATTTCAATTCAAGTGTTTATGGGTTTGCTTCCACAAAAAAAGAAACCGATCACGATATCAATGGCTCATCCAATGTAGAGTGATTTTGATTCAGTTTATTGTTTTAGGAAAACAAACAATAAAGGGGAATGTCAGATCACTTATACACACATAACATAATTATACTGAGACAGACCTGTGAAAAGCGCTGAAAGTGTCCATAAAGCGTTGTGAACGAATCCATTTACTGATGACTTGAAGTTTGAAGCATGTCCAAACGCTGTTAGCAGAGGGCCCTCAAATGAGCGTAAGCCGAGTAAGAAGTCCAATCAGGCCACAGGCGGCACAAATCACTGATAGCAGCCAAACGTGTTGGTAGACGGGCATAATTTGAACCTGCAAAACAAGTTCCAGTGAAAGGGTGTTTCGATTGCATAAAGTTTGACACCTGAAAGGTTAAGAGCTGGTTTTCCTCGATGTTATACGTTGCTGTTGGAGTTGTAGATAGATGATGTTTTGCAGTGTTAAGTAAATTGAGTTGTTTAGCATTAAACAGACGATTAGGTGTTTGATGCAGTTCAGGTTTCAGTGGTACAACGCTTATTGTGTTTGGCGGTCGCTTGTAATTGCCACAAAAACAAGTAGCCCGCGATTCTGAGACTTAGTTGATTGGTGTTAATTGTGCCATTTCTTTAGGGATATTTTTTTGGTTGAATTAAGCGTACTTTATGGCTAGCGACACAAAGGTTTTTCGTAACGGCCTGTTTAAAAAACGACACAAAACGTAAAGTTAACCTAACAAAAATTTATGAAACAACCATAGCCCCTGTAAAGATTCGGTTTTTAAGTGACAAATTCATCAGGCTCAAATTAGTCTGTGTATTTCTTATTACAAACCACTGCGGATATCGATTTTGCCCTAAAATTATGGCTCTTCAGTCTTTGTTGATGCCCTGTTTATTGGGAGAAATCTATATTCATAGTGGTTTGTAATACACTAGCTGATTTAATTGTGTTGAAATTATACTGGAATCGTCTGCTGAGCATCCGTTGACCAGGACGAGTTTTGTATTACTACATCTTCAGTTATTATAGCGTGTTACAAAGAGTACTTGGTTTGTAGCAAAAATATGAAAACTGAATTCTCCAGTTTACTCGTTGTGTAAATTGTATAAAAGAGTAGCGATGTGGTGAAAATACCTTTAAACTTTAAGAAGTTAAAAATCAACAGATTGCGAACCTGTTTTGGCAGCAAGGTGGCGCTAATGCACTATTAACACCAAATTGTTTGATAAAACGTGTGACTTATTGTTTACTCAGGGGTCGGCAACCTTTTTTGCACTGCGGTCCAGTTTGAAACTGAAATTTTTGTCGCAGACCGGCCTTTAAAAACCACAAATGTTCAGCACTGAAAACTAGTTACGATTATTACAACTTGGATTCAATGTGAACTTTGAGAAAGTTTTCTGCCGCCCGGCACCGAACCCCTTGCGGGCCGGCACCGGGCCGCGCCCGGTGGTTGCCGACCACCGAGTTAACAGACTCGAGGACGGCTGTCGAGTTGCTAAGGAATTTAGTCAGGTAAAATCCGCCCTCGCGTAAAAACTCGGTTATGTCCCTGATCAGCGCAGTGGCTTGAGTAACTGTCGACATAAATATTCTTTAAATTGCTCCTAATAATTGGTCTTTTATGGCTGTGCGCAGCCTTACGCAGCGCAAAGCTAGCGCAACCAGGCGAAGATGTGGCACCAAACAAATGTACCAACATTTGATATTCCACTGGCGACAGGCCTGTATCACCGTTCGGCCACCACAGAAACCTGGTAAAACATGCCTTTCATATCAGCGGCAAATGTGATTTCTTGGCGAAAACGAAGCAGCACTCCCACAAGGCTGTTAGGTCAGGTCAGGCCCTTGTAGCAACTTTTCGTTTACCTTTACAGTAAGGTTGTGTTAGTTTCAACTGAGAGACAAATGGATTGAAACTCAGCAATAAATGGTTTTCGTATTTAAAGTGGCCTGTTATAATTTATTGTTCTACCTATTGCTATTCAATGTAATCAATTTAGTAAAGCTTATGCACACACACACATGCTTGCTCGTTGTTCAGCCTGCGTTCAACATGTATACGGAAACAATTAAGGTGGTTATTGTTTTCAGCCATTTTAGGACTTCCGCGCACATTCAGGAGAATCATTACGAACACATAAAACAAAATCATTTGCCATATGTGATATGTACAGTTCAATACATAAAATATAAGCGATTCTTATGTAGTCCGAACCTGAAACGAGGCCCAAAAATCCCGAGCCGGCCCAAAGCTGATTTTGGGGGAAAAAACACTCCCGATTTAGCCCGAAATTTAGTGAAATTAGGACACAAATAGTCCCGAGTGTAAAATCAGGCCCAAATCAAGCCGTTTTTGCTTAAACCTAAGCCGGTCGATCGTCTGCTTTTTGCCTTTACATCTCGCATCTCTTGTGTTTTGCCAACCCAATAATGCCAAACAACGATTTTTATCGTTTTGAGTTCACATAAACATGCATTGGGGAGACAATGTAGCTGATAGGTGTTTTTACGAAACCGATATAACTTATGTAAACCCAGCTGGTAAATTTGAACTATATACGTAACAACTAAACACAACCGCTTTCGCAAACGGTTTCAAGCAAAACAAGAAAACTTAATGACACATTTTCCAAAGCTTGCGGAGTAATTCATGTGCTCTCATGCAATTATTTCAGTTCAGCACCGTAACCCAATATAAATACAAATCCTTGACGAAAGACGCAGATGAGTCAATGTGCCAAGCAAAACGAACCAATGATTCCACTCCTACCAAACGAACGGAAATGTGCATGTGCACCTGAAACAATTGTGTTTTGAATGGATGCTCGATAACAGTCCTGAAAGGTCTGCACATATAGCCAGTCATACAGTACTGTACAACGATGTGGGCAATCAAAAAATGTTTGATTCTTTGCGCGTTAACGCACTTTTCACGAGGTAAGTTGGCATCAGTTACTATTACAGACATGATTTTTTTATTTCAATAATACATTGAGGTATTTTGCAGCGTTTTGCAGAATGTTGTATTTTGTGAATTCAATTGGAAAAATGTTTCATCTTGCTTTTTGCAGGTGTTGCAGGCTGTGGACAAAACTATGCCAGTCCAGATAAAAGAGTAGAAATTGCTGGGGACTGTCGTTATATCGACGGAATAATGACGAATTCCGGAGCTTCATTTGTTCTCCCTTTGTTTGGAGATTTTTTGGACGACAACTGCACGGTAAGTAAACCTACTTCAATGTGATTGTTTGTTTACTAACCATAAACTCTTGAACTTGAAACCACGTAAAATCCAGGCATCAATTACTGCCTTCAGTATTTCCAACTATAGTTCAATGACTGTTTGCTGAATATGTCATAAATTTTGTTGCAAAATCCTTCAACAACCATGGACCAAACTTGACCACAACCGATCTTGCAATTGTAGCAATTTCTTTAAATGACGATAATAAATGCAACAATTTAGTTTACAAACTGAATCCCAATTGTAGTGTTTTATAATGTGCCGGTTACCATCGTGTGTCGTCTGTTGCATGAACCGTTGTGTGCATGGTTATTCTACCTAGCGTGTGCTGATGGTGTGCTGCGTATTGGACAGCAACATTAATAAATCTGGTTTAATCCCGCAAAGCGTGAGTGAGACGCTACATTTGGCGACGAGGATCTGTTTTACATTTGTTTTATCAACATTTGGGTTGATTGTGGATCTTCCGGAAGGTAATGGAAGGAAATCCTGACCTCGTGGGAATGTCAAACAGTGATGTCGGTGCACTGAAACCATTTGATGTTCAAGACGGTGCACATGGTTTATCTCAACGCTGGAAACGTTGGAAACGAGCTTTCAATCTATTCTTGGTGGGAAAGGGAATCACGAGTAGCGTTCAGAAAAAGGCACTGTTGCTACATACTGCAGGTATGAATGTGCAGGAAATTTACTATACACTAGTAAACGAGGAAGATGACAACAAGACCTATGATGAAACTTTAACTGTTTTAAATGAGTATTTTATACCAAAAGTGCAACATACCTTTTGAAAGACATTTGTTTCGTCAATTGCATCAAACAAATGACGAATCAGTTGATCAGTTTGTATGTCGATTAAGACAAAGTGCAGCTACTTGCAATTTCGGAAATGAAGCAGATGACCAAATTCGTGATCAAGTAATTGATAAATGTCACTCAAATGCACTACGAAGAAAGTTTCTGAAAAAGGATACACTTACCCTTAAAGATGTCTTGTCAATGTCCAAAGCATTTGAAGCTGTGAATTCCCAAGCAAAAGTGATGGAGGGAAGCCAGGCAGTCAACTACATTGAAAAGTCTGGATAACGTCAGGTTGCTTCGACATCAAGAAAAGAGGGAAAAACCTGTTTTGCTTGTGGCCAAAAGGGACATTTTAAGAAAGATATGATATGTCCAGCTAGAAGAAAAGCTTGTGCTAAATGTGGTAGAGTGGGACACTTCAAATTAAAGTGTTGGTCCAATGGTTTCAAGCCATCAAAATATAATGGTGAAGAGGGACATCGTCCATTGGGAAGGCGATCGAATAATAACACTGTTCAAAATGGAATAGAGAAGGAAGATGGTGATGGTTTTGTTTTTGGTCTGAAACCTTTAACAGAGTTTTATACAGTGACACTGGTAATTGGTGGTGTTACATTGCCAAATATTTTGGTTGATTCAGGGGCATCAGCAAATATTGTTGACAAGGATACATGGGAATGGCTGAAGAAGCAGAAAATTAAAGCAGAAACCAGAAAGTCTGCAAAGACCCTGTATGCATATGGAAGTAAAGGGCCTCTTGCTACCTTGGGCACTTTTACAGCTCAGGTGAAGTCCAAAGACAGTCTTCATGAGTGCAAGGCAGATTTCATTGTTACAGAAAGAAAAGGTCACACCTTGTTGGGAAAGCGTACTGCAGAAGTGTTAGGATTACTACACTTGGGGCCAAGTTGTGTGAACTCTGTGTATGATGATGTTTTGTCCAGATATCCAAAACTGTTTTCTGGAATTGGTCTGTTGAAAGACTACAAGTTGAAGTTGCACATCAATGATAAAGTTCAACCTGTGGCACAGCCTGTGAGAAGAATTCCATTTCAGCTGAGAGAAAAAGTGGAATTAAAACTTGAAGAGCTGTTGAAGGAGGGGATAATCGAAGAAGCACCTGAAGGGCCTACTGGTTGGATTTCTCCATTGGTGGTTATTCCTAAACCTGATGGTGACATTAGAGTGTGTGTGGATATGCGACAGGCTAATACAGCTATCGTGAGGAAAAGACATCCAATACCCACAGTGGAAGAGTTGCTTTATGAGCTTAACGGAAGTACTGTTTTCAGTAAATTGGACTTAAAGTGGGGATTTCATCAAATTTTACTTGATGAACACAGCAGGCATATCACTACATTTAATACACACAAGGGATTGTACAGGTATACTAGACTAATGTTTGGTCTAAACTCTGCCCCAGAGAAATACCAGAAGATTATATGGGATGTTTTGAAAGGATGTCAAGGAACTGCAAACATTGCAGATGATGTGATTATACATGGGCGTACAAGGAAAGAGCATGATCAGAGGTTGTTTGCTGTGTTGGATAAAATGTCTCAGTGTGGTCTGACACTGAATGCTAAAAAGTGCAAATTTCGTATGGCTAAACTTACCTTTTTTGGACATGGTTTGAGCAAGCAAGGGATTAATCCAAGTGAAGAGAAAATAGCAGCAATCAAGAATGCTCAACCTCCCAAAACTGCCAGTGAAGCAAGATCTTTTATAGGATTGGTGCAGTATTCTGCAAGGTTTATTCCCAATTTATCTTCAATTGCAAGACCCATTTTGGATTTAACAAAGAAAACTGTCAAGTTTACATGGGGCAAGGCCCAGGACATTGCATTTGTAAGACTGAAGGATTTAATTGTGAAAGCAGATACACTTGCCTATTTTCGTAATGACTGCACAACAAGAGTAATTGCAGATGCTTCTCCATACGGATTGGGTGCAGTTCTGACTCAGTGGCAATGTGGTCAATGGAGAGTTATATCTTATGCATCAAGGAGTCTTACTGATGTTGAAAGAAGATACAGCCAAACAGAACGAGAGGCATTGGCTCTAGTTTGGGCTTGTGAGAGGTTTAATTTGTACCTGTTTGGAAAGAAGTTTGAATTAGAGACTGACCATAAACCACTTCAGTTTATTTACTCAAAGTCATCTAAACCTCCAGCACGTATTGAACGTTGGGTGCTGAGACTGCAAGGGTATGATTTTAAAGTTGTTTACAGACCAGGCAAAACTAATATTGCCGATGCATTGTCAAGACTTAATTTAGCATGCTGTATTGACAACAGTGTTTCTGAGGACTTCATTGGTCAAGTTGTGGAATACAGTACACCTGTTGCTATGTCATCAAAAGAAGTGGAAAGAGAATCTGAAAATGATGAAGAACTAAGAATGGTCAGACATTGTGTGAAAACAGGTGATTGGTCAAAATGTGTGAATCCAAGCTACCTACATGTGAAAAATGAACTCAGTATATATGGAAACCTGATACTTAGAGGCACTCGACTTGTAATTCCAGGTAGTTTGCGCCAAGCTGTGTTAAAACTTGCTCATGAGGGACACCAGGGTATTGTGAAAACAAAGAACAGGCTTCGTTGTAAAGTTTGGTGGCCAAAGATGGATAGAGATGCAGAAACCCTGTGTAAGAAGTGTCATGGATGCCAAGTAACTAGTGAGTACAGCAGGCCAGAACCAATTGCAAGAGTTCTACCTCCAAGTCAACCATGGCAGGATTGTGCAGCTGATATAGCCTACTGGGACCTTTACCAAGTGGAGACAACATATTGGTGTTGGTGGATTATTATAGCAGGTTCTATGAAGTAGTGATTATGAGGTCAATTACAAGTTCCTGTGTAATACAAGCGCTAAGCAAAATATTTGCGCGATTCGGTATGCCTTACTCACTTCGGACTGATAATGGTCCACAGTTCATTTCTAAAGAATTTGAAGATTTTCTGAAAGAAAATGGTGTTGAACATGTTAATACAACTCCACTTTGGCCTCAAGCTAATGGGGAAGTGGAGAGACAGAACAGAACTCTAATGAAGGCAATTCGTGTGGCTCATTTGGAACACAAAGATTGGAAGGCTGAGATTAACAAATTTTTAATGGCGTACAGATCAACACCACAGTCAACAACTGGAGCTTCTCCATATTATTTAATGTTTGGTCGTGAAATGCGCACAAAGCTTCCGGAGCTTTGTCAAGAACCAAATGTGACTGAAGAAGAGTTTCATGACAGAGACTGGAGCAACAAGTTGAAAGGAAAACTATACACTGATGAGAAAAGAAGAGCAATTTCCTCCGGAATAAAAGTTGGTGATCAAGTTTTGGTGAAGCAGCCCAAAACCAACAAGCTTTCTACAAATTTTGATCCGGAACCTAAAAAAGTTGTCGGTGAAGAAAGTGGTGAAGTTACAATTCAGAACAAGGAGGGGGTGGAAATGAAAAGAAATTCATCATTTCTGCGAAAGTATGTCAATGACGAAAGTATATCAGAGGATGTTCCCCATGTACCACCATTGGTCGATGTGGAAGCCTCATCCCCAAATTCTGATGTGACAAATGGAACGCGAAGTCGCTCTGGACGACAAATTATAACGCCAATGCGGTTTCGTGATTTTGTGTAGCATTGTTATGCACATGTGTTTTAATTTCGTTGTTGTGATGTTTAAAGTAAAAGGGGAGGGATGTAGTGTTTTATAATGTGCCGGTTACCATCGTGTGTCGTCTGTTGCATGAACCGTTGTGTGCATGGTTATTCTACCTAGCGTGTGCTGATGGTGTGTTTCGTATTGGACAGCAACATTAATAAATCTGGTTTAATCCCGCAAAGCGTGAGTGAGACGCTACACCAATTGGTTGTGTTGTGTTTGAGTAACAATGGCTATAAATCAATCTGGTCATACGGGTGTATATAAGTCGATTGTTTTTAAGAAATGTAAGAAATGTATAATGTATTACACGCCTTGTAGTTTTACGGCGGGTTCAACAATAATGCTCCAATTATTGGTGTATTGACTGGTAACGGTCATACAACTGGATATATCGAATTTGCCGATCAAGTTTACTTTGAATGTCAGACAACATCACTTACTCGAAAAGTATTTGTTGTTGACTGCAATGAATGATTGGATCTGTGAAACAAGAAAACTCTTGAAACATTTTGAAACTACAATAGTCTCCGTACAAAATGTTGAGCTTTTTTGACAAGGAACGACTGAAGAATGCTCTGACGTGACTAAGGGGTACGAGCAACAAAAAAGGTTGGGAACCCCTGGCTTAAAGCAAGCGGCATGAAATCCAAGGTGTAATTCCTAGAAAACGGGCTTGTGACAGTCCACCAACAAAAGTATAATATATCAATGGCAACAGAATCAGGGTGAAAATAAGTTACTGGGAGGTCGTCTGCCGTATAGGTTTCACTGCAATTTCCCCCTGAAAAAAACAAAACAGAAAGCATCAATAGCATGCTGTTCAACTTTTGCAGGGTTTCGACGAGGTTTGTCAAGAATAATTTCGACGTATTGTTAAAGTTGGTAACGCATTCCATTTCCATTACCGTGTTGTATTTTTTACCACCACGCTGCGCGCTTTGAACGTTTGTGAGAAAAAAGCAGAAACAACAAAGTTATCTAACATATTCCTCCTTTTTCGTAAAATTCTGTAAAAAATCTTTTTTTTTCTTTTAAATGTTGCAACTTATAAGTTCAAAAACTTGCCAAACCACCATTTTCACGACATAAAAAAAGTTTTAAAATCACTAGAAAACGGTGGTAAACTGAGGGGTCTCTTACTTGAGTAAAATTGAAAGATGAAAAGAGTAGTGCGATCCTGAGACAGATGGCATTCAAAGTAAACTTGATCAGTGAATTCGATATATCGAGTTGTATGACCGTTTCCAGTCAATACACCAATAATTGGAGCATTATTGTTGATCCCGCCGTAGAACTACAAGCCGTTGTAAGATACATACTTAAAAATACTTTCCAACTTTTATACACTGGTATGACCCGTTTAACTGGTCATCCAATGTTCGGTCGTATATCAGATTAATTCTGATACTTCGTTGTGATTTGGTTGTTACTTAGACATGACAAAACTTATTGGGATTGGGATTAAAAACTAAATTAAAGATATACCCAAGGTTACAAATTTAATGTAATGCAATTGCTGCATTTACTATCGTTATTTCAAGCAATTGTTACAATCTACGGTACAGCTTTTGAAGGATTTTGCAACAAAATTTAAGACAAATTTAGCAAACAGTGCATGGACTCTTGTTAGAAATACTGAAAACAGTAGATGTCTGGATTTTACGTGGTCCAATGAGTTTATGCTTTACATTAAAGTAGCTTTACTTGCCGTAACTTTACATTGAAGTAGTTTTACTTACCGTGCAGTTGTCGTCCAAAATATCGCCAAACACTGGAAAAATAAATGAAGCTCCGGAATTCGTCATTGTTCCGTCGATATAAGGACAGTTGTACGCAATTTCTACTACGTTGGTTCCACTGTTATAGTTTGATCCACAGCCTGCAACACCTGCACAAAGCAAGATGAAAAATTTCTCCATTCGAATTCACAAAAAGCAACACTCACTGCATTACTCAAATAAAAGAAAATCATGTCATTAATGGTATCTGATGCCAACTTACCTCGTGAAAAGTGCGTTAGTGCGCAAAAAATCAACAATTTTTTGAATGCCAACATTGTTACACTGTACTGTAGGACTGACCAAATGTGTAGAATCAACGCATCGAACACCCTTTCATATCACACAATTGTAATGAGCACTGATTCTAAGGTGCGCGTGCACATTTCCGCTCGTTTGGTCTGAGTGTTATCATAGGTTCGTTTTGCATCGCACGGTGGCTAAGCACAATAACCGCTTTAATTGTTTCCGTACACAGACTGGACTACGAGCAAGCGTGCGTGTGTGCATAAGCTTTACCTTATTCATCGTATTGAATAGCAATAGGGTCAGTGGTTCGCAACTCGTTTATCTCTTGTGTTTACACCACAATCTCATCGAGGTTGTTTGAAGCATGTTGGAACGATTTTACGTTACTGTTACGGATTGTAACGCTTCCTCTACCTGCACCAATTGTGGTATAATAATTTTCATCATTCAACGCAACATCAACATGATACGTTTTAAGTCAACTATATTTATCTCTGTGCGTGTTGGTAGAAAACACATGTTTGATACGTTTATGCTTGTTTTAAAAAAAAATTACTGTCCTAGTGGTGTGCTGCGATGTTTGCCACACTACCTTAAGGATTCTATAACAATGAAATGTGTAAAACTGGTCGTAAACTATTGGACGTTCTATGGAATTCAAGAATGTGCCACTCTTACTGGTAAAACGTTGGAACACGCAAGCATCAGCACAGTCTTGTGTTAGATGGCACTCGAAGTAAAGTTGACTATCAAAATCAATATATTCTGTTGCATGTCCCCCCAACAAACGAAGCAATGGCGCACTTTTGTTCTCACAGCTTCAGTTTAAGCCTAATTTTTTAACAAATTGGAACACTCCTATGATCAGATAGATTGGTCATGGTAGTGTTTGGTTTGTACATGATTACAATGTTTAAAGAGATACTTTAGAACAGGACTTTAACTGGGGAATTGCCACTAATCAAAGAAACGTTCATGTGTTGAGACAGAACAATAATAATCGTTAGAAATTTAATAAAATGCTGTTGTTTATGTAGCTTGGTTAAATAGATTTAAGTTTTTTCAAAAAAAACATCACTAACCGTACAGTTGTATTCCAACAAAGTGAGTACAACTTGAAAACAATCGATGCCTCAGAAACAGTAATTATTCCTTCAAAATACACAACAGTCCAGATCGATTTCTACATAGGATGTTTCAACAAAATTAGCCCCACAGGCACCATCAACATTTGTACGAAGCAAGATGAAACATTTTGTCGTTGTGCTTTAACAAGAAAAAACATAATCCTTCTTGTGCAAGAATTTTCTTTAGAGTTTCTACTTGACACTAAGGTAAAAGTCACATCACATAAAGCTTTTAAACAAAACATAATTTGTGTGCATTACCTTGCAAAAGGGGTTCCACTAGAGTGCGGAGAATCACCGATTTTACCGACATCGTTGTAACCTTTCGTTTCAGTGGTTTTTCATGTATTTGCAGGCAGCTCCAGACCTTTCATACATACCTAGCAAGGAACCGAACACTACGGGGATTGTAATCACAAACGCGCGGCGTTTTCGTTTTTTGTCGATAACACATTTGTTTGCAAGCAGTTCAATCAGAGAATGGCGCCTATTCCTGCTTTAGGCAATGCTTGTTAATTTGCAGAATTGCTGTTTTGGATAACAGACTGGCCACGAATCCAAGTACCCACGAAACCGGTTTACATCTGATATAATATAGTTACGCAAAAGAAACTCATATCAGCGGTAATATTTTACCTTTAGTCATAAACATGTGTGGTAAATAAAATATTCTAAACATGCAGGAGTTGTTAATTTTCAAAGAAGTACTGGATCATCGGTAAGGACAAGGCAGGTTTGAACAAGGAAAACAAGTCATCAGCTATAACCATTAAAACTTAACTTTTTACGTAATTTTAACAGATACATACAAAACACATCCATAGATATAAATGACTGGTAGATACTCAAAAGTATAGGTTCAAATAGTTAACTCTATTTAAACTTACTTTTTGTTGTTTTTCAGTAAACCGAACGACTTTTAATGTTGTGAACGCAAAAGTCACTATTATAAATACAATAAGCAGCTGTCGCAATAGACCACATTTTTACCTTCATATCGAGTCTTCGATGACAAGGGATCTGTAACGCTTTCTTTTGCGTGTCCCCTCACGCAAGCGTCACACAAGGTTGCTTAAGTCAAACGCGGATACCAAGAACGACAATTCGTTTTAATTTTGGTCGAATCCGGTTTTTCTGCGAATGAAAACGAAAACGCATAAAGCATAAATCGCGCTCGAAACACAACAAGTAAACATACCGACTGTTTGGCCACAGGGGTTTTGCATTGAAATATGCTTCAAAGAATAAATCCTGCACAACAATTAAAGATTTCCAGATTTAGAACAAAACTCACATTAGAGGACAAAACCAAACTTACCATGCAAATGATTTACGAACGCAGCTTAAACAAATTCAGCAATTTATCTGTACTTTCTAGTTGCTAAATAAAAGTATCAGTGTTTAGATTGACGGGCTTTAATTCAAATTATACCTGCCAGCAGTTCAGAAACGTACACCACGAGGCAAGTTACAAAATGATTGCAACATACAGTAGACAGGCAAATGACGTCACGCAATGGAACATTAATTGTCACGCAATGGAACACCAACTGTTGTGTCACAGGACCATTGTTATACGTTTTGCTGGACAAAGTTATGTTCACAACAGTTGACGAAAACGACGTAACATACCCCCACCCGAATGTATCTCCAGGGGGACATACATACTAACAACACAAAACGTCGTTGAAGATTTACCGAACACAACAAACGAAAATTAACATCGCAAACCGTTTACAATTTGCCACTCGCGCAATAACTAAACACAGTTCGGCCGGTTCTTACCAGTGCAGAGCGCACGACACCATGCGCATCCGGAAAGGTCGAAATCACTCGGCCGATTCTCCAACGTGCTCGCGGAATGGATTCGTCTGCAACCAACACTAGGTCGCCTGCCTCGATGTTTCTCTGCTTCGAAAACCACTTCTGTCGTTCAGTGACAGTGGGTAAGTATTCTCGCACCCAGCGACGCCAAAATTGGTCAGCCAGGTATTGCACTTGTTGCCAATGGTGGCGAACGTAACAGTCCTATTTCACGAACACGCCAGGTGGCATGTTGGGCAAGGATCGGAACAAAATTAGATGATTGGGAGTCAGCGGCTCGTCCGATTGTGGGTCCATCATCACTGGGACAATGGGTCTACTGTTGAGAATTGACTCCGCTTCAACAAACACCATTTCAAGGGTGTCGCGGGTTACGCTTTGTGCCGTCAGCAACGCAGAAAGAACTCTTCTTAAATACCCGATCATTCTTTCCCGGACCCCACCCATATGGCTTGCCGCAGGAGGATTAAATGGCCATTGGATGTCCTGTTGTCTCAGGAAGTCATCAATGCTCTGTTGATTCAATCTTCCGATAGCCTCTTTCAGCTCACGCGCGGCTCCGACAAAGTTTGTTCCATTGTCGCTGCAAATCTTAGTTGGTCTGCCGCGTCGTCCGATAAATCTTCGCAGGCAGTTGATAAATGCACTCGTTGACAAACTGTCAGCTACCTCCAGATGCACTGCCCTGACCGTCATGCAGGTAAATAGACAGCCGTACATCTTCACTTGATTTCTTGCTTGGCGCACCATTAGCGGTCCAAAATAATCAACGCCAACATACGTGAACGCAGGGCTGCGGGAGTTCATGCAATCAATCGGCAATCTGGCCGTAAGTTGCTCGCCAAAGGGCGCATTACGTTTCCTGCAGAATACACAATTGCCCAAGACACGACGGATCGCAGCTCCGCCCTATATAATCTAAAATTTTTGACGGATTTCAGACCAGGTGTGGCTCATTCCTGAGTGACCTACGTCCCTATGAACCTTGACAATCAGTAAGTCGGTGAGGTGACGTCTGCCTGGAAGTATAATAGGATGCTTCGCATATTCCGAAATAGAAGCCAATTCAAGTCTGCCTCCAACGCGTAAGAGACCGTTGCTAAGGGTGGGGCCAAGCATGTCAAACGATCGAGAGTGCTTCGTTTTCTTCCACTGATCATTGCCTTTTCGCAGATTTTCCAACACCTCTGGAAAGACATGTTGTTGCACAATTCGAAACAGGGTCAATTCAGCTTCTTGAAGCTCTTGGACGTGGAGGGTTCCTTTCGGAATGGTCGTATTTGTATCTGCACACCGTTTGGACGATAAAACGCACTTATTGTACATTGTATTGTACAGACAAGCCAAGTCTGTGAAGAAAATGGTGAATAACAACGTTTGGTTAACCGGCCCACGATTTCTTTGGGGTAACGAATCTACACAAAAGGCAAACACAACAACTCACAAAAACAGCGCCCGATAAGGGACTTGAACCCTTGACCGTTGGATTAAAAGTCCAACGCTCTACCGACTGAGCTAACCGGGCTCGGTCAACAAGCATTCATGTCGAGTACAGATACAGTGACTGCAAACGATTTTCTGTGCGTGCACAAAAGGCAAAGTGTAGGAAAAGAGTTCCCAGACCGGGAATTGAACCCGGGCCGCCTGGGTGAGAGCCAGGAATCCTAACCACTAGACCATCTGGGAGGTGCTGGAAGACCCGTGTTTCTTTGTTCAATGAACCTAAACTCAAGCATACAAGGGTAAAATGTCACGATGGCATTGTCACAAAAACTGCGCCCGATAAGGGACTTGAACCCTTGACCGTTGGATTAAAAGTCCAACGCTCTACCGACTGAGCTAACCGGGCTCGGTCAACAAGCATTCATGTCGAGTACAGATACAGTGACTGCAAACGATTTTCTGTGCGTGCACAAAAGGAAAAGTGTAGGAAAAGAGTTCCCAGACCGGGAATTGAACCCGGGCCGCCTGGGCGAAAGCCAGGAATCCTAACCACTAGACCAGGTGTGCACAACCTTTTTGCTAAGACGGCCGCATTGCGGATCCTTATTTCACCCACGGCCGCCAATTACCTGCTTGTTTTGTTTTTAAATTGAATATGTGAAAATAGGGCTTGTCCCACATACAAAAACCATCTAATGGCGTCCAAAAAGGCCGGATGATTTTTAAAACATGATCCACAGATTGAGCTAAACAGTTTAATGACCCGTCTGAGCTATTTATGACGTCACAATCTATATTGTGACACCAGAGGTGACTGTTTATTTGCATTGTTTGCACACAATAGGCGTATACAAAGCGTAATGTACAGGGTTACCACGCTGGTAATATTCTTTACAGTCTTACAAAATCTAATTAGTGCAGTTTCAAAGTCAAAATATTTAGCAAAAGAGTTGTTTTTACGTCACGGCCGCCAGTACATATATGTTAATAAACATGTTCACGGCCGCACAAAATCGTCAACTCGGCCGCAGGTTGTGCACCCCTGCACTAGACCATCTGGGAGGTGCTACAAGACCCGTGTTTCTTTGTTCAATGAACCTAAACTCAAGCATGCAAGGGTAAAATGTCACAAAGGCATTGTCACAAAAACTGCGCCCGGTAAGGGACTTGAACCCTTGACCGTTGGATTAAAAGTCCAACGCTCTACCGACTGAGCTAACCGGGCTCGGTCAACAAGCATTCATGTCGAGTACAGATACAGTGACTGCAAACGATTTTCTGTGCGTGCACAAAAGGAAAAGTGTAGGAAAAGAGTTCCCAGACGGGGAATAGAACCCGGGCCGCCTGGGTGAGAGCCAGGAATCCTAACCACTAGACCATCTGGGAGGTGCTGGAAGACCCGTGTTTCTTTGTTCAATGAACCTAAACTCAAGCATACAAGGATAAAATGTCACGAAGGCATTGTCACAAAAACTGCGCCCGGTAAGGGACTTGAACCCTTGACCGTTGGATTAAAAGTCCAACGATCTACCGACTGAGCTAACCGGGCTCGGTCAACAAGCATTGGTGTCGAGTACAGATACAGTGACTGCAAACGATTTTCTGTGTGTGCACAAAAGGCAAAGTGTAGGAAAAGAGTTCCCAGACCGGGAATTGAACCCGGGCCGCCTGGGTGAGAGCCAGGAATCCTAACCACTAGACCATCTGGGAGGTGCTGCAAGACCCGTGTTTCTTTGTTCAATGAACCTAAACTCAAGCATGCAAGGGTAAAATGTCACAAAGGCATTGTCACAAAAACTGCGCCCGATAAGGGACTTGAACCCTTGACCGTTGGATTAAAAGTCCAACGCTCTACCGACTGAGCTAACCGGGCTCGGTCAACAAGCATTCATGTCGAGTACAGATACAGTGACTGCAAACGATTTTCTGTGCGTGCACAAAAGGCAAAGTGTAGGAAAAGAGTTCCCAGACCGGGAATTGAACCCGGGCCGCCTGGGTGAGAGCCACGAATCCTAACCACTAGACCATCTGGGAGGTGCTGGAAGACCCGTGTTTCTTTGTTCAATGAACCTAAACTCAAGCATACAAGGGTAAAATGTCACAAAGGCATTGTCACAAAAACTGCGCCCGATAAGGGACTTGAACCCTTAAACGTTGGATTAAAAGTCCAACCCTCTACCGACTGAGCTAACCGGGCTCGGTCAACAAGCATTCATGTCGAGTACAGATACAGTGACTGCAAACGATTTTCTGTGCGTGCACAAAAGGCAAAGTGTAGGGAAAGAGTTCCCAGACCGGGAATTGAACCCGGGCCGCCTGGGTGAGAGCCAGGAATCCTAACCACTAGACCATCTGGGAGGTGCTGCAAGACCCGTGTTTCTTTGTTCAATGAACCTAAACTCAAGCATACAAGGGTAAAATGTCACAAAGGCATTGTCACAAAAACTGCGCCCGATAAGGGACTTGAACCCTTGACCGTTGGATTAAAAGTCCAACGCTCTACCGACTGAGCTAACCGGGCTCGGTCAACAAGCATTCATGTCGAGTACACATACAGTGACTGCAAACGATTTTCTGTGCGTGCACAAAAGGCAAAGTGTAGGAAAAGAGTTCCCAGACCGGGAATTGAACCCGGGCCGCCTGGGCGAAAGCCAGGAATCCTAACCACTAGACCAGGTGTGCACAACCTTTTTGCTAAGACGGCCGCATTGCGGATCCTTATTTCACCCACGGCCGCCAATTACCTGCTTGTTTTGTTTTTAAATTGAATATGTGAAAATAGGGCTTGTCCCACATACAAAAACCATCTAATGGCGTCCAAAAAGGCCGGATAATTTTTGAAACATGATCCACAGATTGAGCTAAACAGTTTAATGACCCGTCTGAGCTATTTATGACGTCACAATCTATATTGTGACACCAGAGGTGACTGTTTATTTGCATTGTTTGCACACAATAGGCGTATACAAAGCGTAATGTACAGGGTTACCACGCTGGTAATATTCTTTACAGTCTTACAAAATCTAGTTAGTGCAGTTTCAAAGTCAAAATATTTAGCAAAAGAGTTGTTTTTACGTCACGGCCGCCAGTACATATATGTTAATAAACATGTTCACGGCCGCACAAAATCGTCAACTCGGCCGCAGGTTGTGCACCCCTGCACTAGACCATCTGGGAGGTGCTACAAGACCCGTGTTTCTTTGTTCAATGAACCTAAACTCAAGCATGCAAGGGTAAAATGTCACAAAGGCATTGTCACAAAAACTGCGCCCGATAAGGGACTTGAACCCTTGACCGTTGGATTAAAAGTCCAACGCTCTACCCACTGAGCTAACCGGGCTCGGTCAACAAGCATTCATGTCGAGTACAGATACAGTGACTGCAAACGATTTTCTGTGCGTGCACAAAAGGAAAAGTGTAGGAAAAGAGTTCCCAGACCGGGAATAGAACCCGGGCCGCCTGGGTGAGAGCCAGGAATCCTAACCACTAGACCATCTGGGAGGTGCTGGAAGACCCGTGTTTCTTTGTTCAATGAACCTAAACTCAAGCATACAAGGATAAAATGTCACGAAGGCATTGTCACAAAAACTGCGTCCGATAAGGGACTTGAACCCTTGACCGTTGGATTAAAAGTCCAACGATCTACCGACTGAGCTAACCGGGCTCGGTCAACAAGCATTGGTGTCGAGTACAGATACGGTGACTGCAAACGATTTTCTGTGTGTGCACAAAAGGCAAAGTGTAGGAAAAGAGTTCCCAGACCGGGAATTGAACCCGGGCCGCCTGGGTGAGAGCCAGGAATCCTAAGCACTAGACCATCTGGGAGGTGCTGCAAGACCCGTGTTTCTTTGTTCAATGAACCTAAACTCAAGCATACAAGGGTAAAATGTCACAAAGGCATTGTCACAAAAACTGCGCCCGATAAGGGACTTGAACCCTTGACCGTTGGATTAAAAGTCCAACGCTCTACCGACTGAGCTAACCGGGCTCGGTCAACAAGCATTCATGTCGAGTACAGATAGAGTGACTGCAAACGATTTTCTGTGCGTGCACAAAAGGCAAAGTGTAGGAAAAGAGTTCCCAGACCGGGAATTGAACCCAGGCCGCCTGGGCGAAAGCCAGGAATCCTAACCACTAGACCAAGTGTGCACAACCTTTTTGCTAAGACGGCCGCATTGCGGATCCTTATTTCACCCACGGCCGCCAATTACCTGCTTGTTTTGTTTTTAAATTGAATATGTGAAAATAGGGCTTGTCCCACATACAAAAACCATCTAATGGCGTCCAAAAAGGCCGGATAATTTTTGAAACATGATCCACAGATTGAGCTAAACAGTTTAATGACCCGTCTGAGCTATTTATGACGTCACAATCTATATTGTGACACCAGAGGTGACTGTTTATTTGCATTGTTTGCACACAATAGGCGTATACAAAACGTAATGTACAGGGTTACCACGCTGGTAATATTCTTTACAGTCTTACAAAATCTAGTTAGTGCAGTTTCAAAGTCAAAATATTTAGCAAAAGAGTTGTTTTTACGTTACGGCCGCCAGTACATATATGTTAATAAACATGTTCACGGCCGCACAAAATCGTCAACTCGGCCGCAGGTTGTGCACCCCTGCACTAGACCATCTGGGAGGTGCTACAAGACCCGTGTTTCTTTGTTCAATGAACCTAAACTCAAGCATGCAAGGGTAAAATGTCACCAAGGCATTGTCACAAAAACTGCGCCAGATAAGGGACTTGAACCCTTGACCGTTGGATTAAAAGTCCAACGCTCTACCGACTGAGCTAACCGGGCTCGGTCAACAAGCATTCATGTCGAGTACAGATACAGTGACTGCAAACGATTTTCTGTGCGTGCACAAAAGGAAAAGTGTAGGAAAAGAGTTCCCAGACCGGGAATAGAACCCGGGCCGCCTGGGTGAGAGCCAGGAATCCTAACCACTAGACCATCTGGGAGGTGCTGGAACACCCGTGTTTCTTTGTTCAATGAACCTAAACTCAAGCATACAAGGATAAAATGTCACGAAGGCATTGTCACAAAAACTGCGTCCGATAAGGGACTTGAACCCTTGACCGTTGGATTAAAAGTCCAACGATCTACCGACTGAGCTAACCGGGCTCGGTCAACAAGCATTGGTGTCGAGTACAGATACGGTGACTGCAAACGATTTTCTGTGTGTGCACAAAAGGAAAAGTGTAGGAAAAGAGTTCCCAGACCGGGAATTGAACCCGGGCCGCCTGGGTGAGAGCCAGGAATCCTAAGCACTAGACCATCTGGGAGGTGCTGCAAGACCCGTGTTTCTTTGTTCAATGAACCTAAACTCAAGCATACAAGGGTAAAATGTCACAAAGGCATTGTCACAAAAACTGCGCCCGATAAGGGACTTGAACCCTTGACCGTTGGATTAAAAGTCCAACGCTCTACCGACTGAGCTAACCGGGCTCGGTCAACAAGCATTCATGTCGAGTACAGATACAGTGACTGCAAACGATTTTCTGTGCGTGCACAAAAGGCAAAGTGTAGGAAAAGAGTTCCCAGACCGGGAATTGAACCCGGGCCGCCTGGGCGAAAGCCAGGAATCCTAACCACTAGACCATCTGGGAGGTGCTGCAAGACCCGTGTTTCTTTGTTCAATGAACCTAAACTCAAGCATACAAGGGTAAAATGTCACAAAGGCATTGTCACAAAAACTGCGCCCGATAAGGGACTTGAACCCTTGACCGTTGGATTAAAAGTCCAACGCTCTACCGACTGAGCTAACCGGGCTCGGTCAACAAGCATTCATGTCGAGTACAGATACAGTGACTGCAAACGATTTTCTGTGCGTGCACAAAAGGCAAAGTGTAGGAAAAGAGTTCCCATACCGGGAATTGAACCCGGGCCGCCTGGGTGAGAGCCAGGAATCCTAACCACTAGACCATCTGGGAGGTGCTGGAAGGCCCGTGTTTCTTTGTTCAATGAACCTAAACTCAAGCATACAAGGATAAAATGTCACAAAGGCATTGTCACAAAAACTGCGCCCAATAAGGGACTTGAACCCTTGACCGTTGGACTAAAAGTCCAACGCTCTACCGACTGAGCTAACCGGGCTCGGTCAACAAGCATTCATGTCGAGTACAGATACAGTGACTGCAAACGATTTTCTGTGCGTGCACAAAAGGCAAAGTGTAGGAAAAGAGTTCCCAGACCGGGAATTGAACCCGGGCCGCCTGGGTGAGAGCCAGGAATCCTAACCACTAGACCATCTGGGAGGTGCTGCAAGACCCGTGTTTCTTTGTTCAATGAACCTAAACTCAAGCATACAAGGGTAAAATGTCACGAAGGCATTGTCACAAAAACTGCGCCCGATAAGGGACTTGAACCCTTGACCGTTGGATTAAAAGTCCAACGCTCAACCGACTGAGCTAACCGGGCTCGCTCAACAAGCATTCATGTCGAGTACAGATACAGTGACTGCAAATGATTTTCTATGCGTGCACAAAAGGCAAAGTGTAGGAAAAGAGTTCCCAGACCGGGAATTGAACCCGGGCCGCCTGGGCGAAAGCCAGGAATCCTAACCACTAGACCAGGTGTGCACAACCTTTTTGCTAAGACGGCCGCATTGCGGATCCTTATTTCACCCACGGCCGCCAATTACCTGCTTGTTTTGTTTTTAAATTGAATATGTGAAAATAGGGCTTGTCCCACATACAAAAACCATCTAATGGCGTCCAAAAAGGCCGGATAATTTTTGAAACATGATCCACAGATTGAGCTAAACAGTTTAATGACCCGTCTGAGCTATTTATGACGTCACAATCTATATTGTGACACCAGAGGTGACTGTTTATTTGCATTGTTTGCACACAATAGGCGTATACAAAGCGTAATGTACAGGGTTACCACGCTGGTAATATTCTTTACAGTCTTACAAAATCTAATTAGTGCAGTTTCAAAGTCAAAATATTTCGCAAAAGAGTTGTTTTTACGTCACGGCCGCCAGTACATATATGTTAATAAACATGTTCACGGCCGCACAAAATCGTCAACTCGGCCGCAGGTTGTGCACCCCTGCACTAGACCATCTGGGAGGTGCTACAAGACCCGTGTTTCTTTGTTCAATGAACCTAAACTCAAGCATGCAAGGGTAAAATGTCACAAAGGCATTGTCACAAAAACTGCGCCCGATAAGGGACTTGAACCCTTGACCGTTGGATTAAAAGTCCAACGCTCTACCGACTGAGCTAACCGGGCTCGGTCAACAAGCATTGGTGTCGAGTACAGATACGGTGACTGCAAACGATTTTCTGTGCGTGCACAAAAGGCAAAGTGTAGGAAAAGAGTTCCCAGACCGGGAATTGAACCCGGGCCGCCTGGGTGAGAGCCAGGAATCCTAACCACTAGACCATCTGGGAGGTGCTGCAAGACCCGTGTTTCTTTGTTCAATGAACCTAAACTCAAGCATGCAAGGGTAAAATGCCACAAAGGCATTGTCACAAAAACTGCGCCCGATAAGGGACTTGAACCCTTGACACTTGGATTAAAAGTCCAACGCTCTACCGACTGAGCTAACCGGGCTCGGTCAACAAGCATTCATGTCGAGTACAGATACAGTGACTGCAAACGATTTTCTGTGCGTGCACAAAAGGCAAAGTGTAGGAAAAGAGTTCCCAGACCGGGAATTGAACCCGGGCCGCCTGGGTGAGAGCCAGGAATCCTAACCACTAGACCATCTGGGAGGTGCTGGAAGACCCGTGTTTCTTTGTTCAATGAACCTAAACTCAAGCATGCAAGGGTAAAATGTCACAAAGCCATTGTCACAAAAACTGCGCCCGATAAGGGACTTGAACCCTTGACCGTTGGATTAAAAGTCCAACGCTCTACCGACTGAGCTAACCGGGCTCGGTCAACAAGCATTCATGTCGAGTACAGATACAGTGACTGCAAACGATTTTCTGTGCGTGCACAAAAGGCAAAGTGTAGGAAAAGAGTTCCCAGACCGGGAATTGAACCCGGGCCGCCTGGGTGAGAGCCAGGAATCCTAACCACTAGACCATCTGGGAGGTGCTGCAAGACCCGTGTTTCTTTGTTCAATGAACCTAAACTCAAGCATGCAAGGGTAAAATGTCACAAAGGCATTGTCACAAAAACTGCGCCCGATAAGGGACTTGAACCCTTGACCGTTGGATTAAAAGTCCAACGCTCTACCGACTGAGCTTACCGGGCTCGGTCAACAAGCATTCATGTCGAGTACAGATACAGTGACTGCAAACGATTTTCTGTGCGTGCACAAAAGGCAAAGTGTAGGAAAAGAGTTCCCAGACCGGGAATTGAACCCGGGCCGCCTGGGTGAGAGCCAGGAATCCTAACCACTAGACCATCTGGGAGGTGCTGCAAGACCCGTGTTTCTTTGTTCAATGAACCTAAACTCAAGCATGCAAGGGTAAAATGCCACGAAGGCATTGTCACAAAAACTGCGCCCGATAAGGGACTTGAACCCTTGACCGTTGGATTAAAAGTCCAACGCTCTACCGACTGAGCTAACCGGGGTCGCTCAACAAGCATTCATGTCGAGTACAGATACAGTGACTGCAAACGATTTTCTGTGCGTGCACAAAAGGCAAAGTGTAGGAAAAGAGTTCCCAGACCGGGAATTGAACCCGGGCCGCCTGGGCGAAAGCCAGGAATCCTAACCACTAGACCATCTGGGAGGTGCTGCAAGACCCGTGTTTCTTTGTTCAATGAACCTAAACTCAAGCATACAAGGGTAAAATGTCACGAAGGCATTGTCACAAAAACTGCGCCCGATAAGGGACTTGAACCCTTGACCGTTGGATTAAAAGTCCAACGCTCAACCGACTGAGCTAACCGGGCTCGCTCAACAAGCATTCATGTCGAGTACAGATACAGTGACTGCAAATGATTTTCTATGCGTGCACAAAAGGCAAAGTGTAGGAAAAGAGTTCCCAGACCGGGAATTGAACCCGGGCCGCCTGGGCGAAAGCCAGGAATCCTAACCACTAGACCAGGTGTGCACAACCTTTTTGCTAAGACGGCCGCATTGCGGATCCTTATTTCACCCACGGCCGCCAATTACCTGCTTGTTTTGTTTTTAAATTGAATATGTGAAAATAGGGCTTGTCCCACATACAAAAACCATCTAATGGCGTCCAAAAAGGCCGGATAATTTTTGAAACATGATCCACAGATTGAGCTAAACAGTTTAATGACCCGTCTGAGCTATTTATGACGTCACAATCTATATTGTGACACCAGAGGTGACTGTTTATTTGCATTGTTTGCACACAATAGGCGTATACAAAGCGTAATGTACAGGGTTACCACGCTGGTAATATTCTTTACAGTCTTACAAAATCTAATTAGTGCAGTTTCAAAGTCAAAATATTTCGCAAAAGAGTTGTTTTTACGTCACGGCCGCCAGTACATATATGTTAATAAACATGTTCACGGCCGCACAAAATCGTCAACTCGGCCGCAGGTTGTGCACCCCTGCACTAGACCATCTGGGAGGTGCTACAAGACCCGTGTTTCTTTGTTCAATGAACCTAAACTCAAGCATGCAAGGGTAAAATGTCACAAAGGCATTGTCACAAAAACTGCGCCCGATAAGGGACTTGAACCCTTGACCGTTGGATTAAAAGTCCAACGCTCTACCGACTGAGCTAACCGGGCTCGGTCAACAAGCATTGGTGTCGAGTACAGATACGGTGACTGCAAACGATTTTCTGTGCGTGCACAAAAGGCAAAGTGTAGGAAAAGAGTTCCCAGACCGGGAATTGAACCCGGGCCGCCTGGGTGAGAGCCAGGAATCCTAACCACTAGACCATCTGGGAGGTGCTGCAAGACCCGTGTTTCTTTGTTCAATGAACCTAAACTCAAGCATGCAAGGGTAAAATGCCACAAAGGCATTGTCACAAAAACTGCGCCCGATAAGGGACTTGAACCCTTGACACTTGGATTAAAAGTCCAACGCTCTACCGACTGAGCTAACCGGGCTCGGTCAACAAGCATTCATGTCGAGTACAGATACAGTGACTGCAAACGATTTTCTGTGCGTGCACAAAAGGCAAAGTGTAGGAAAAGAGTTCCCAGACCGGGAATTGAACCCGGGCCGCCTGGGTGAGAGCCAGGAATCCTAACCACTAGACCATCTGGGAGGTGCTGGAAGACCCGTGTTTCTTTGTTCAATGAACCTAAACTCAAGCATGCAAGGGTAAAATGTCACAAAGCCATTGTCACAAAAACTGCGCCCGATAAGGGACTTGAACCCTTGACCGTTGGATTAAAAGTCCAACGCTCTACCGACTGAGCTAACCGGGCTCGGTCAACAAGCATTCATGTCGAGTACAGATACAGTGACTGCAAACGATTTTCTGTGCGTGCACAAAAGGCAAAGTGTAGGAAAAGAGTTCCCAGACCGGGAATTGAACCCGGGCCGCCTGGGTGAGAGCCAGGAATCCTAACCACTAGACCATCTGGGAGGTGCTGCAAGACCCGTGTTTCTTTGTTCAATGAACCTAAACTCAAGCATGCAAGGGTAAAATGTCACAAAGGCATTGTCACAAAAACTGCGCCCGATAAGGGACTTGAACCCTTGACCGTTGGATTAAAAGTCCAACGCTCTACCGACTGAGCTTACCGGGCTCGGTCAACAAGCATTCATGTCGAGTACAGATACAGTGACTGCAAACGATTTTCTGTGCGTGCACAAAAGGCAAAGTGTAGGAAAAGAGTTCCCAGACCGGGAATTGAACCCGGGCCGCCTGGGTGAGAGCCAGGAATCCTAACCACTAGACCATCTGGGAGGTGCTGCAAGACCCGTGTTTCTTTGTTCAATGAACCTAAACTCAAGCATGCAAGGGTAAAATGCCACGAAGGCATTGTCACAAAAACTGCGCCCGATAAGGGACTTGAACCCTTGACCGTTGGATTAAAAGTCCAACGCTCTACCGACTGAGCTAACCGGGGTCGCTCAACAAGCATTCATGTCGAGTACAGATACAGTGACTGCAAACGATTTTCTGTGCGTGCACAAAAGGCAAAGTGTAGGAAAAGAGTTCCCAGACCGGGAATTGAACCCGGGCCGCCTGGGCGAAAGCCAGGAATCCTAACCACTAGACCATCTGGGAGGTGCTGCAAGACCCGTGTTTCTTTGTTCAATGAACCTAAACTCAAGCATACAAGGGTAAAATGTCACGAAGGCATTGTCACAAAAACTGCGCCCGATAAGGGACTTGAACCCTTGACCGTTGGATTAAAAGTCCAACGCTCTACCGACTGAGCTAACCGGGCTCGGTCAACAAGCATTCATGTCGAGTACAGATACAGTGACTGCAAACGATTTTCTGTGCGTGCACAAAAGGCAAAGTGTAGGAAAAGAGTTCCCAGACCGGGAATTGAACCCGGGCCGCCTGGGTGAGAGCCAGGAATCCTAACCACTAGACCATCTGGGAGGTGGTGGAAGACCCGTGTTTCTTTGTTCAATGAACCTAAACTCAAGCATACAAGGGTAAAATGTCACGATGGCATTGTCACAAAAACTGCGCCCGATAAGGGACTTGAACCCTTGACCGTTGGATTAAAAGTCCAACGCTCTACCGACTGAGCTAACCGGGCTCGGTCAACAAGCATTCATGTCGAGTACAGATACAGTGACTGCAAACGATTTTCTGTGCGTGCACAAAAGGCAAAGTGTAGGAAAAGAGTTCCCAGACCGGGAATTGAACCCGGGCCGCCTGGGTGAGAGCCAGGAATCCTAACCACTAGACCATCTGGGAGGTGCTGCAAGACCCGTGTTTCTTTGTTCAATGAACCTAAACTCAAGCATGCAAGGGTAAAATGTCACAAAGGCATTGTCACAAAAACTGCGCCCGATAAGGGACTTGAACCCTTGACCGTTGGATTAAAAGTCCAACGCTCTACCGACTGAGCTTACCGGGCTCGGTCAACAAGCATTCATGTCGAGTACAGATACAGTGACTGCAAACGATTTTCTGTGCGTGCACAAAAGGCAAAGTGTAGGAAAAGAGTTCCCAGACCGGGAATTGAACCCGGGCCGCCTGGGTGAGAGCCAGGAATCCTAACCACTAGACCATCTGGGAGGTGCTGCAAGACCCGTGTTTCTTTGTTCAATGAACCTAAACTCAAGCATGCAAGGGTAAAATGCCACGAAGGCATTGTCACAAAAACTGCGCCCGATAAGGGACTTGAACCCTTGACCGTTGGATTAAAAGTCCAACGCTCTACCGACTGAGCTAACCGGGGTCGCTCAACAAGCATTCATGTCGAGTACAGATACAGTGACTGCAAACGATTTTCTGTGCGTGCACAAAAGGCAAAGTGTAGGAAACGAGTTCCCAGACCGGGAATTGAACCCGGGCCGCCTGGGCGAAAGCCAGGAATCCTAACCACTAGACCATCTGGGAGGTGCTGCAAGACCCGTGTTTCTTTGTTCAATGAACCTAAACTCAAGCATACAAGGGTAAAATGTCACGAAGGCATTGTCACAAAAACTGCGCCCGATAAGGGACTTGAACCCTTGACCGTTGGATTAAAAGTCCAACGCTCTACCGACTGAGCTAACCGGGCTCGGTCAACAAGCATTCATGTCGAGTACAGATACAGTGACTGCAAACGATTTTCTGTGCGTGCACAAAAGGCAAAGTGTAGGAAAAGAGTTCCCAGACCGGGAATTGAACCCGGGCCGCCTGGGTGAGAGCCAGGAATCCTAACCACTAGACCATCTGGGAGGTGGTGGAAGACCCGTGTTTCTTTGTTCAATGAACCTAAACTCAAGCATACAAGGGTAAAATGTCACGATGGCATTGTCACAAAAACTGCGCCCGATAAGGGACTTGAACCCTTGACCGTTGGATTAAAAGTCCAACGCTCTACCGACTGAGCTAACCGGGCTCGGTCAACAAGCATTCATGTCGAGTACAGATACAGTGACTGCAAACGATTTTCTGTGCGTGCACAAAAGGCAAAGTGTAGGAAAAGAGTTCCCAGACCGGGAATTGAACCCGGGCCGCCTGGGTGAGAGCCAGGAATCCTAACCACTAGACCATCTGGGAGGTGCTGCAAGACCCGTGTTTCTTTGTTCAATGAACCTAAACTCAAGCATGCAAGGGTAAAATGTCACGAAGGCATTGTCACAAAAACTGCGCCCGATAAGGGACTTGAACCCTTGACCGTTGGATTAAAAGTCCAACGCTCTACCGACTGAGCTAACCGGGCTCGCTCAACAAGCATTCATGTCGAGTACAGATACAGTGACTGCAAACGATTTTCTGTGCGTGCACAAAAGGCAAAGTGTAGGAAAAGAGTTCCCAGACCGGGAATTGAACCCGGGCCGCCTGGGCGAAAGCCAGGAATCCTAACCACTAGACCATCTGGGAGGTGCTGCAAGACCCGTGTTTCTTTGTTCAATGAACCTAAACTCAAGCATACAAGGGTAAAATGTCACGAAGGCATTGTCACAAAAACTGCGCCCGATAAGGGACTTGAACCCTTGACCGTTGGATTAAAAGTCCAAGGCTCTACCGACTGAGCTAACCGGGCTCGGTCAACAAGCATTCATGTCGAGTACAGATACAGTGACTGCAAACGATTTTCTGTGCGTGCACAAAAGGCAAAGTGTAGGAAAAGAGTTCCCAGACCGGGAATTGAACCCGGGCCGCCTGGGTGAGAGCCAGGAATCCTAACCACTAGACCATCTGGGAGGTGGTGGAAGACCCGTGTTTCTTTGTTGAATGAACCTAAACTCAAGCATACAAGGGTAAAATGTCACGATGGCATTGTCACAAAAACTGCGCCCGATAAGGGACTTGAACCCTTGACCGTTGGATTAAAAGTCCAACGCTCTACCGACTGAGCTAACCGGGCTCGGTCAACAAGCATTCATGTCGAGTACAGATACAGTGACTGCAAACGATTTTCTGTGCGTGCACAAAAGGAAAAGTGTAGGAAAAGAGTTCCCAGACCGGGAATAGAACCCGGGCCGCCTGGGTGAGAGCCAGGAATCCTAACCACTAGACCATCTGGGAGGTGCTGGAAGACCCGTGTTTCTTTGTTCAATGAACCTAAACTCAAGCATACAAGGATAAAATGTCACGAAGCCATTGTCACAAAAACTGCGCCCGATAAGGGACTTGAACCCTTGACCGTTGGATTAAAAGTCCAACGATCTACCGACTGAGCTAACCGGGCTCGGTCAACAAGCATTGGTGTCGAGTACAGATACGGTGACTGCAAACGATTTTCTGTGTGTGCACAAAAGGCAAAGTGTAGGAAAAGAGTTCCCAGACCGGGAATTGAACCCGGGCCGCCTGGGTGAGAGCCAGGAATCCTAACCACTAGACCATCTGGGAGGTGCTGCAAGACCCGTGTTTCTTTGTTCAATGAACCTAAACTCAAGCATGCAAGGGTAAAATGTCACAAAGGCATTGTCACAAAAACTGCGCCCGATAAGGGACTTGAACCCTTGACCGTTGGATTAAAAGTCCAACGCTCTACCGACTGAGCTAACCGGGCTCGGTCAACAAGCATTCATGTCGAGTACAGATACAGTGACTGCAAACGATTTTCTGTGCGTGCACAAAAGGCAAAGTGTAGGAAAAGAGTTCCCAGACCGGGAATTGAACCCGGGCCGCCTGGGTGAGAGCCAGGAATCCTAACCACTAGACCATCTGGGAGGTGCTGGAAGACCCGTGTTTCTTTGTTGAATGAACCTAAACTCAAGCATGCAAGGGTAAAATGTCACAAAGGCATTGTCACAAAAACTGCGCCCGATAAGGGACTTGAACCCTTGACCGTTGGATTAAAAGTCCAACGCTCTACCGACTGAGCTAACCGGGCTCGGTCAACAAGCATTCATGTCGAGTACAGATACAGTGACTGCAAACGATTTTCTGTGCGTGCACAAAAGGCAAAGTGTAGGAAAAGAGTTCCCAGACCGGGAATTGAACCCGGGCCGCCTGGGTGAGAGCCAGGAATCCTAACCACTAGACCATCTGGGAGGTGCTGCAAGACCCGTGTTTCTTTGTTCAATGAACCTAAACTCAAGCATGCAAGGGTAAAATGTCACAAAGGCATTGTCACAAAAACTGCGCCCGATAAGGGACTTGAACCCTTGACCGTTGGATTAAAAGTCCAACGCTCTACCGACTGAGCTTACCGGGCTCGGTCAACAAGCATTCATGTCGAGTACAGATACAGTGACTGCAAACGATTTTCTGTGCGTGCACAAAAGGCAAAGTGTAGGAAAAGAGTTCCCAGACCGGGAATTGAACCCGGGCCGCCTGGGCGAAAGCCAGGAATCCTAACCACTAGACCATCTGGGAGGTGCTGCAAGA
The DNA here is from genome assembly GCF_965637545.1 of Phallusia mammillata. Lineage (NCBI taxonomy): Eukaryota > Metazoa > Chordata > Ascidiacea > Phlebobranchia > Ascidiidae > Phallusia > Phallusia mammillata. The sequence continues at coordinate 31,025,618 of NC_137252.1, read as the reverse complement.
CCCGTGTTTCTTTGTTCAATGAACCTAAACTCAAGCATGCAAGGGTAAAATGTCACGAAGGCATTGTCACAAAAACTGCGCCCGATAAGGGACTTGAACCCTTGACCGTTGGATTAAAAGTCCAAAGCTCTACCGACTGAGCTAACCGGGGTCGCTCAACAAGCATTCATGTCGAGTACAGATACAGTGACTGCAAACGATTTTCTGTGCGTGCACAAAAGGCAAAGTGTAGGAAAAGAGTTCCCAGACCGGGAATTGAACCCGGGCCGCCTGGGCGAAAGCCAGGAATCCTAACCACTAGACCATCTGGGAGGTGCTGCAAGACCCGTGTTTCTTTGTTCAATGAACCTAAACTCAAGCATACAAGGGTAAAATGTCACGAAGGCATTGTCACAAAAACTGCGCCCGATAAGGGACTTGAACCCTTGACCGTTGGATTAAAAGTCCAACGATCTACCGACTGAGCTAACCGGGCTCGGTCAACAAGCATTCATGTCGAGTACAGATACAGTGACTGCAAACGATTTTCTGTGCGTGCACAAAAGGCAAAGTGTAGGAAAAGAGTTCCCAGACCGGGAATTGAACCCGGGCCGCCTGGGTGAGAGCCAGGAATCCTAACCACTAGACCATCTGGGAGGTGGTGGAAGACCCGTGTTTCTTTGTTCAATGAACCTAAACTCAAGCATACAAGGGTAAAATGTCACGATGGCATTGTCACAAAAACTGCGCCCGATAAGGGACTTGAACCCTTGACCGTTGGATTAAAAGTCCAACGCTCTACCGACTGAGCTAACCGGGCTCGGTCAACAAGCATTCATGTCGAGTACAGATACAGTGACTGCAAACGATTTTCTGTGCGTGCACAAAAGGAAAAGTGTAGGAAAAGAGTTCCCAGACCGGGAATAGAACCCGGGCCGCCTGGGTGAGAGCCAGGAATCCTAACCACTAGACCATCTGGGAGGTGCTGGAAGACCCGTGTTTCTTTGTTCAATGAACCTAAACTCAAGCATACAAGGATAAAATGTCACGAAGCCATTGTCACAAAAACTGCGCCCGATAAGGGACTTGAACCCTTGACCGTTGGATTAAAAGTCCAACGATCTACCGACTGAGCTAACCGGGCTCGGTCAACAAGCATTGGTGTCGAGTACAGATACGGTGACTGCAAACGATTTTCTGTGTGTGCACAAAAGGCAAAGTGTAGGAAAAGAGTTCCCAGACCGGGAATTGAACCCGGGCCGCCTGGGTGAGAGCCAGGAATCCTAACCACTAGACCATCTGGGAGGTGCTGCAAGACCCGTGTTTCTTTGTTCAATGAACCTAAACTCAAGCATGCAAGGGTAAAATGTCACAAAGGCATTGTCACAAAAACTGCGCCCGATAAGGGACTTGAACCCTTGACCGTTGGATTAAAAGTCCAACGCTCTACCGACTGAGCTAACCGGGCTCGGTCAACAAGCATTCATGTCGAGTACAGATACAGTGACTGCAAACGATTTTCTGTGCGTGCACAAAAGGCAAAGTGTAGGAAAAGAGTTCCCAGACCGGGAATTGAACCCGGGCCGCCTGGGTGAGAGCCAGGAATCCTAACCACTAGACCATCTGGGAGGTGCTGGAAGACCCGTGTTTCTTTGTTGAATGAACCTAAACTCAAGCATGCAAGGGTAAAATGTCACAAAGCCATTGTCACAAAAACTGCGCCCGATAAGGGACTTGAACCCTTGACCGTTGGATTAAAAGTCCAACGCTCTACCGACTGAGCTAACCGGGCTCGGTCAACAAGCATTCATGTCGAGTACAGATACAGTGACTGCAAACGATTTTCTGTGCGTGCACAAAAGGCAAAGTGTAGGAAAAGAGTTCCCAGACCGGGAATTGAACCCGGGCCGCCTGGGTGAGAGCCAGGAATCCTAACCACTAGACCATCTGGGAGGTGCTGCAAGACCCGTGTTTCTTTGTTCAATGAACCTAAACTCAAGCATGCAAGGGTAAAATGTCACAAAGGCATTGTCACAAAAACTGCGCCCGATAAGGGACTTGAACCCTTGACCGTTGGATTAAAAGTCCAACGCTCTACCGACTGAGCTAACCGGGCTCGGTCAACAAGCATTCATGTCGAGTACAGATACAGTGACTGCAAACGATTTTCTGTGCGTGCACAAAAGGCAAAGTGTAGGAAAAGAGTTCCCAGACCGGGAATTGAACCCGGGCCGCCTGGGTGAGAGCCAGGAATCCTAACCACTAGACCATCTGGGAGGTGCTGCAAGACCCGTGTTTCTTTGTTCAATGAACCTAAACTCAAGCATGCAAGGGTAAAATGTCACGAAGGCATTGTCACAAAAACTGCGCCCGATAAGGGACTTGAACCCTTGACCGTTGGATTAAAAGTCCAAAGCTCTACCGACTGAGCTAACCGGGGTCGCTCAACAAGCATTCATGTCGAGTACAGATACAGTGACTGCAAACGATTTTCTGTGCGTGCACAAAAGGCAAAGTGTAGGAAAAGAGTTCCCAGACCGGGAATTGAACCCGGGCCGCCTGGGCGAAAGCCAGGAATCCTAACCACTAGACCATCTGGGAGGTGCTGCAAGACCCGTGTTTCTTTGTTCAATGAACCTAAACTCAAGCATACAAGGGTAAAATGTCACGAAGGCATTGTCACAAAAACTGCGCCCGATAAGGGACTTGAACCCTTGACCGTTGGATTAAAAGTCCAACGATCTACCGACTGAGCTAACCGGGCTCGGTCAACAAGCATTCATGTCGAGTACAGATACAGTGACTGCAAACGATTTTCTGTGCGTGCACAAAAGGCAAAGTGTAGGAAAAGAGTTCCCAGACCGGGAATTGAACCCAGGCCGCCTGGGTGAGAGCCAGGAATCCTAACCACTAGACCATCTGGGAGGTGCTGCAAGACCCGTGTTTCTTTGTTCAATGAAACTAAACTCAAGCATACAAGGATAAAATGTCACAAAGGCATTGTCACAAAAACTGCGCCCAATAAGGGACTTGAACCCTTGACCGTTGGATTAAAAGTCCAACGCTCTACCGACTGAGCTAACCAGGCTCGCTCAACAAGCATTCATGTCGAGTACAGATACAGTGACTGCAAACGATTTTCTGTGCGTGCACAAAAGGCAAAGTGTAGGAAAAGAGTTCCCAGACCGGGAATTGAACCCGGGCCGCCTGGGCGAAAGCCAGGAATCCTAACCACTAGACCATCTGGGAGGTGCTGCAAGACCCGTGTTTCTTTGTTCAATGAACCTAAACTCAAGCATACAAGGGTAAAATGTCACGAAGGCATTGTCACAAAAACTGCGCCCGATAAGGGACTTGAACCCTTGACCGTTGGATTAAAAGTCCAACGATCTACCGACTGAGCTAACCGGGCTCGGTCAACAAGCATTCATGTCGAGTACAGATACAGTGACTGCAAACGATTTTCTGTGCGTGCACAAAAGGCAAAGTGTAGGAAAAGAGTTCCCAGACCGGGAATTGAACCCAGGCCGCCTGGGTGAGAGCCAGGAATCCTAACCACTAGACCATCTGGGAGGTGCTGCAAGACCCGTGTTTCTTTGTTCAATGAAACTAAACTCAAGCATACAAGGATAAAATGTCACAAAGGCATTGTCACAAAAACTGCGCCCAATAAGGGACTTGAACCCTTGACCGTTGGATTAAAAGTCCAACGCTCTACCGACTGAGCTAACCAGGCTCGCTCAACAAGCATTCATGTCGAGTACAGATACAGTGACTGCAAACGATTTTCTGTGCGTGCACAAAAGGCAAAGTGTAGGAAAAGAGTTGCCAGACCGGGAAATGAACCCGGGCCGCCTGGGTGAGAGCCAGGAATCCTAACCACTAGACCAGGTGTGCATTACCTTTTTGCTAAGACGGCCGCATTGCGGATCCTTATTTCACCCACGGCCGCCAATTACCTGCTTGTTTTGTTTTTAAATTGAATATGTGAAAATAGGGCTTGTCCCACATACAAAAACCATCTAATGGCGTCCAAAAAGGCCGGATAATTTTTAAAACATGATCCACAGATTGAGCTAAACAATTTAATGACCCGTCTGAGCTATGTATGACGTCACAATCTTTATTGTGACACCAGAGGTGACTGTTTATTTGCATTGATTGCACACAATAGGCGTATACAAAGCGTAATGTACAGGGTTACCACGCTGGTAATATTCTTTACAGTCTTACAAAATCTAATTAGTGCAGTTTCAAAGTCAAAATATTTAGCAAAAGAGTTGTTTTTACGTCACGGCCGCCAGTACATGTATGTTAATAAACATGTTCACGGCCGCACACAATCGTCAACTCGGCCGCAGGTTGTGCACCCCTGCACTAGACCATCTGGGAGGTGCTACAAGACACGTGTTTCTTTGTTCAATGAACCTAAACTCAAGCATGCAAGGGTAAAATGTCACAAAGGCATTGTCACAAAAACTGCGCCCGATAAGGGACTTGAACCCTTGACCGTTGGATTAAAAGTCCAACGCTCTACCGACTGAGCTAACCGGGCTCGGTCAACAAGCATTCATGTCGAGTACAGATACAGTGACTGCAAACGATTTTCTGTGCGTGCACAAAAGGCAAAGTGTAGGAAAAGAGTTCCCAGACCGGGAATTGAACCCGGGCCGCCTGGGTGAGAGCCAGGAATCCTAACCACTAGACCATCTGGGAGGTGCTGGAAGACCCGTGTTTCTTTGTTCAATGAACCTAAACTCAAGCATACAAGGGTAAAATGTCACGAAGGCATTGTCACAAAAACTGCGCCCGATAAGGGACTTGAACCCTTGACCGTTGGATTAAAAGTCCAACGATCTACCGACTGAGCTAACCGGGCTCGGTCAACAAGCATTGGTGTCGAGTACAGATACGGTGACTGCAAACGATTTTCTGTGTGTGCACAAAAGGAAAAGTGTAGGAAAAGAGTTCCCAGACCGGGAATTGAACCCGGGCCGCCTGGGTGAGAGCCAGGAATCCTAACCACTAGACCATCTGGGAGGTGCTGCAAGACCCGTGTTTCTTTGTTCAATGAACCTAAACTCAAGCATGCAAGGGTAAAATGTCACAAAGGCATTGTCACAAAAACTGCGCCCGATAAGGGACTTGAACCCTTGACCGTTGGATTAAAAGTCCAACGCTCTACCGACTGAGCTAACCGGGCTCGGTCAACAAGCATTCATGTCGAGTACAGATACAGTGAGTGCAAACGATTTTCTGTGCGTGCACAAAAGGCAAAGTGTAGGAAAAGAGTTCCCAGACCGGGAATTGAACCCGGGCCGCCTGGGTGAGAGCCAGGAATCGTAACCACTAGACCATCTGGGAGGTGCTACAAGACCCGTGTTTCTTTGTTCAATGAACCTAAACTCAAGCATGCAAGGGTAAAATGTCAAAAAGGCATTGTAACAAAAACTGCGCCCGATAAGGGACTTGAACCCTTGACCGTTGGATTAAAAGTCCAACGCTCTACCGGCTGAGCTAACCAGGCTCGCTCAACAAGCATTCATGTCGAGTACAGATACAGTGACTGCAAACGATTTTCTGTGCGTGCACAAAAGGCAAAGTGTAGGAAAAGAGTTGCCAGACCGGGAAATGAACCCGGGCCGCCTGGGCGAAAGCCAGGAATCCTAACCACTAGACCAGGTGTGCATTACCTTTTTGCTAAGACGGCCGCATTGCGGATCCTTATTTCACCCACGGCCGCCAATTACCTGCTTGTTTTGTTTTTAAATTGAATATGTGAAAATAGGGCTTGTCCCACATACAAAAACCATCTAATGGCGTCCAAAAAGGCCGGATAATTTTTAAAACATGATCCACAGATTGAGCTAAACAATTTAATGACCCGTCTGAGCTATGTATGACGTCACAATCTTTATTGTGACACCAGAGGTGACTGTTTATTTGCATTGATTGCACACAATAGGCGTATACAAAGCGTAATGTACAGGGTTACCACGCTGGTAATATTCTTTACAGTCTTACAAAATCTAATTAGTGCAGTTTCAAAGTCAAAATATTTAGCAAAAGAGTTGTTTTTACGTCACGGCCGCCAGTACATATATGTTAATAAACATGTTCACGGCCGCACACAATCGTCAACTCGGCCGCAGGTTGTGCACCCCTGCACTAGACCATCTGGGAGGTGCTACAAGACCCGTGTTTCTTTGTTCAATGAACCTAAACTCAAGCATACAAGGGTAAAATGTCACAAAGGCATTGTCACAAAAACTGCGCCCGATAAGGGACTTGAACCCTTGACCGTTGGATTAAAAGTCCAACGATCTACCGACTGAGCTAACCGGGCTCGGTCAACAAGCATTGGTGTCGAGTACAGATACGGTGACTGCAAACGATTTTCTGTGTGTGCACAAAAGGCAAAGTGTAGGAAAAGAGTTCCCAGACCGGGAATTGAACCCGGGCCGCCTGGGTGAGAGCCAGGAATCCTAACCACTAGACCATCTGGGAGGTGCTGCAAGACCCGTGTTTCTTTGTTCAATGAACCTAAACTCAAGCATGCAAGGGTAAAATGTCACAAAGGCATTGTCACAAAAACTGCGCCCGATAAGGGACTTGAACCCTTGACCGTTGGATTAAAAGTCCAACGCTCTACCGACTGAGCTAACCGGGCTCGGTCAACAAGCATTCATGTCGAGTACAGATACAGTGACTGCAAACGATTTTCTGTGCGTGCACAAAAGGCAAAGTGTAGGAAAAGAGTTCCCAGACCGGGAATTGAACCCGGGCCGCCTGGGTGAGAGCCAGGAATCGTAACCACTAGACCATCTGGGAGGTGCTACAAGACCCGTGTTTCTTTGTTCAATGAACCTAAACTCAAGCATGCAAGGGTAAAATGTCAAAAAGGCATTGTAACAAAAACTGCGCCCGATAAGGGACTTGAACCCTTGACCGTTGGATTAAAAGTCCAACGCTCTACCGGCTGAGCTAACCAGGCTCGCTCAACAAGCATTCATGTCGAGTACAGATACAGTGACTGCAAACGATTTTCTGTGCGTGCACAAAAGGCAAAGTGTAGGAAAAGAGTTCCCAGACCGGGAAATGAACCCGGGCCGCCTGGGCGAAAGCCAGGAATCCTAACCACTAGACCAGGTGTGCATTACCTTTTTGCTAAGACGGCCGCATTGCGGATCCTTATTTCACCCACGGCCGCCAATTACCTGCTTGTTTTGTTTTTAAATTGAATATGTGAAAATAGGGCTTGTCCCACATACAAAAACCATCTAATGGCGTCCAAAAAGGCCGGATAATTTTTAAAACATGATCCACAGATTGAGCTAAACAATTTAATGACCCGTCTGAGCTATGTATGACGTCACAATCTTTATTGTGACACCAGAGGTGACTGTTTATTTGCATTGATTGCACACAATAGGCGTATACAAAGCGTAATGTACAGGGTTACCACGCTGGTAATATTCTTTACAGTCTTACAAAATCTAATTAGTGCAGTTTCAAAGTCAAAATATTTAGCAAAAGAGTTGTTTTTACGTCACGGCCGCCAGTACATATATGTTAATAAACATGTTCACGGCCGCACACAATCGTCAACTCGGCCGCAGGTTGTGCACCCCTGCACTAGACCATCTGGGAGGTGCTACAAGACCCGTGTTTCTTTGTTCAATGAACCTAAACTCAAGCATACAAGGGTAAAATGTCACAAAGGCATTGTCACAAAAACTGCGCCCGATAAGGGACTTGAACCCTTGACCGTTGGATTAAAAGTCCAACGATCTACCGACTGAGCTAACCGGGCTCGGTCAACAAGCATTGGTGTCGAGTACAGATACGGTGACTGCAAACGATTTTCTGTGTGTGCACAAAAGGCAAAGTGTAGGAAAAGAGTTCCCAGACCGGGAATTGAACCCGGGCCGCCTGGGTGAGAGCCAGGAATCCTAACCACTAGACCATCTGGGAGGTGCTGCAAGACCCGTGTTTCTTTGTTCAATGAACCTAAACTCAAGCATGCAAGGGTAAAATGTCACAAAGGCATTGTCACAAAAACTGCGCCCGATAAGGGACTTGAACCCTTGACCGTTGGATTAAAAGTCCAACGCTCTACCGACTGAGCTAACCGGGCTCGGTCAACAAGCATTCATGTCGAGTACAGATACAGTGACTGCAAACGATTTTCTGTGCGTGCACAAAAGGCAAAGTGTAGGAAAAGAGTTCCCAGACCGGGAATTGAACCCGGGCCGCCTGGGTGAGAGCCAGGAATCGTAACCACTAGACCATCTGGGAGGTGCTACAAGACCCGTGTTTCTTTGTTCAATGAACCTAAACTCAAGCATGCAAGGGTAAAATGTCAAAAAGGCATTGTAACAAAAACTGCGCCCGATAAGGGACTTGAACCCTTGACCGTTGGATTAAAAGTCCAACGCTCTACCGGCTGAGCTAACCAGGCTCGCTCAACAAGCATTCATGTCGAGTACAGATACAGTGACTGCAAACGATTTTCTGTGCGTGCACAAAAGGCAAAGTGTAGGAAAAGAGTTGCCAGACCGGGAAATGAACCCGGGCCGCCTGGGCGAAAGCCAGGAATCCTAACCACTAGACCAGGTGTGCATTACCTTTTTGCTAAGACGGCCGCATTGCGGATCCTTATTTCACCCACGGCCGCCAATTACCTGCTTGTTTTGTTTTTAAATTGAATATGTGAAAATAGGGCTTGTCCCACATACAAAAACCATCTAATGGCGTCCAAAAAGGCCGGATAATTTTTAAAACATGATCCACAGATTGAGCTAAACAATTTAATGACCCGTCTGAGCTATGTATGACGTCACAATCTTTATTGTGACACCAGAGGTGACTGTTTATTTGCATTGATTGCACACAATAGGCGTATACAAAGCGTAATGTACAGGGTTACCACGCTGGTAATATTCTTTACAGTCTTACAAAATCTAATTAGTGCAGTTTCAAAGTCAAAATATTTAGCAAAAGAGTTGTTTTTACGTCACGGCCGCCAGTACATATATGTTAATAAACATGTTCACGGCCGCACACAATCGTCAACTCGGCCGCAGGTTGTGCACCCCTGCACTAGACCATCTGGGAGGTGCTACAAGACCCGTGTTTCTTTGTTCAATGAACCTAAACTCAAGCATACAAGGGTAAAATGTCACAAAGGCATTGTCACAAAAACTGCGCCCGATAAGGGACTTGAACCCTTGACCGTTGGATTAAAAGTCCAACGATCTACCGACTGAGCTAACCGGGCTCGGTCAACAAGCATTGGTGTCGAGTACAGATACGGTGACTGCAAACGATTTTCTGTGTGTGCACAAAAGGCAAAGTGTAGGAAAAGAGTTCCCAGACCGGGAATTGAACCCGGGCCGCCTGGGTGAGAGCCAGGAATCCTAACCACTAGACCATCTGGGAGGTGCTACAAGACCCGTGTTTCTTTGTTCAATGAACCTAAACTCAAGCATGCAAGGGTAAAATGTCAAAAAGGCATTGTAACAAAAACTGCGCCCGATAAGGGACTTGAACCCTTGACCGTTGGATTAAAAGTCCAACGCTCTACCGGCTGAGCTAACCAGGCTCGCTCAACAAGCATTCATGTCGAGTACAGATACAGTGACTGCAAACGATTTTCTGTGCGTGCACAAAAGGCAAAGTGTAGGAAAAGAGTTGCCAGACCGGGAAATGAACCCGGGCCGCCTGGGCGAAAGCCAGGAATCCTAACCACTAGACCAGGTGTGCATTACCTTTTTGCTAAGACGGCCGCATTGCGGATCCTTATTTCACCCACGGCCGCCAATTACCTGCTTGTTTTGTTTTTAAATTGAATATGTGAAAATAGGGCTTGTCCCACATACAAAAACCATCTAATGGCGTCCAAAAAGGCCGGATAATTTTTAAAACATGATCCACAGATTGAGCTAAACAATTTAATGACCCGTCTGAGCTATGTATGACGTCACAATCTTTATTGTGACACCAGAGGTGACTGTTTATTTGCATTGATTGCACACAATAGGCGTATACAAAGCGTAATGTACAGGGTTACCACGCTGGTAATATTCTTTACAGTCTTACAAAATCTAATTAGTGCAGTTTCAAAGTCAAAATATTTAGCAAAAGAGTTGTTTTTACGTCACGGCCGCCAGTACATATATGTTAATAAACATGTTCACGGCCGCACACAATCGTCAACTCGGCCGCAGGTTGTGCACCCCTGCACTAGACCATCTGGGAGGTGCTACAAGACCCGTGTTTCTTTGTTCAATGAACCTAAACTCAAGCATACAAGGGTAAAATGTCACAAAGGCATTGTCACAAAAACTGCGCCCGATAAGGGACTTGAACCCTTGACCGTTGGATTAAAAGTCCAACGATCTACCGACTGAGCTAACCGGGCTCGGTCAACAAGCATTGGTGTCGAGTACAGATACGGTGACTGCAAACGATTTTCTGTGTGTGCACAAAAGGCAAAGTGTAGGAAAAGAGTTCCCAGACCGGGAATTGAACCCGGGCCGCCTGGGTGAGAGCCAGGAATCCTAACCACTAGACCATCTGGGAGGTGCTGGAAGACCCGTGTTTCTTTGTTCAATGAACCTAAACTCAAGCATACAAGGGTAAAATGTCACAAAGGCATTGTCACAAAAACTGCGCCCGATAAGGGACTTGAACCCTTGACCGTTGGATTAAAAGTCCAACGCTCTACCGACTGAGCTAACCGGGCTCGGTCAACAAGCATTCATGTCGAGTACAGATACAGTGACTGCAAACGATTTTCTGTGCGTGCACAAAAGGCAAAGTGTAGGAAAAGAGTTCCCAGACCGGGAATTGAACCCGGGCCGCCTGGGTGAGAGCCAGGAATCCTAACCACTAGACCATCTGGGAGGTGCTGCAAGACCCGTGTTTCTTTGTTCAATGAACCTAAACTCAAGCATGCAAGGGTAAAATGTCACAAAGGCATTGTCACAAAAACTGCGCCCGATAAGGGACTTGAACCCTTGACCGTTGGATTAAAAGTGCAACGATCTACCGACTGAGCTAACCGGGCTCGGTCAACAATCATTCATGTCGAGTACAGATACAGTGACTGCAAACGATTTTCTGTGCGTGCACAAAAGGCAAAGTGTAGGAAAAGAGTTCCCAGACCGGGAATTGAACCAGGGCCGCCTGGGTGAGAGCCAGGAATCCTAACCACTAGACCATCTGGGAGGTGCTGCAAGACCCGTGTTTCTTTGTTCAATGAACCTAAACTCAAGCATACAAGGGTAAAATGTCACGAAGGCATTGTCACAAAAACTGCGCCCGATAAGGGACTTGAACCCTTGACCGTTGGATTAAAAGTCCAACGCTCTACCGACTGAGCTAACCGGGCTCGGTCAACAAGCATTCATGTCGAGTACAGATACAGTGACTGCAAACGATTTTCTGTGCGTGCACAAAAGGCAAAGTGTAGGAAAAGAGTTCCCAGACCGGGAATTGAACCCGGGCCGCCTGGGCGAAAGCCAGGAATCCTAACCACTAGACCATCTGGGAGGTGCTGCAAGACCCGTGTTTCTTTGTTCAATGAACCTAAACTCAAGCATACAAGGGTAAAATGTCACGAAGGCATTGTCACAAAAACTGCGCCCGATAAGGGACTTGAACCCTTGACCGTTGGATTAAAAGTCCAACGCTCTACCGACTGAGCTAACCGGGCTCGGTCAACAAGCATTCATGTCGAGTACACATACAGTGACTGCAAACGATTTTCTGTGCGTGCACAAAAGGCAAAGTGTAGGAAAAGAGTTCCCAGACCGGGAATTGAACCCGGGCCGCCTGGGTGAGAGCCAGGAATCCTAACCACTAGACCATCTGGGAGGTGCTGCAAGACCCGTGTTTCTTTGTTCAATGAACCTAAACTCAAGCATGCAAGGGTAAAATGTCACAAAGGCATTGTCACAAAAACTGCGCCCGATAAGGGACTTGAACCCTTGACCGTTGGATTAAAAGTCCAACGCTCTACCGACTGAGCTAACCGGGCTCGGTCAACAAGCATTCATGTCGAGTACAGATACAGTGACTGCAAACGATTTTCTGTGCGTGCACAAAAGGCAAAGTGTAGGAAAAGAGTTCCCAGACCGGGAATTGAACCCGGGCCGCCTGGGTGAGAGCCAGGAATCCTAACCACTAGACCATCTGGGAGGTGCTGCAAGACCCGTGTTTCTTTGTTCAATGAACCTAAACTCAAGCATACAAGGGTAAAATGTCACGAAGTCATTGTCACAAAAACTGCGCCCGATAAGGGACTTGAACCCTTGACCGTTGGATTAAAAGTCCAACGCTCTACCGACTGAGCTAACCGGGCTCGGTCAACAAGCATTCATGTCGAGTACAGATACAGTGACTGAAAACGATTTTCTGTGCGTGCACAAAAGGCAAAGTGTAGGAAAAGAGTTCCCAGACCGGGAATTGAACCCGGGCCGCCTGGGTGAGAGTCAGGAATCCTAACCACTAGACCAGTGGTTCTTAACCGGTGGGTAATTACCCACTAGTGGGGAATTTGAGGATTTCAAGTGGGTAATTTGAAGTTGGGTTTGTTGTTCCATGTGTACTCCACTGGTTCTTAACCGCTGGGAAATTTCCCACCAGTGGGAAATTACTGAATATCCATGCAGTGGGAAATTCTTTCTGGTCTGGAAGTGGGAAATTGTTTTAAGTTTTACTCGAATATCCAAGGAAGTAAATCTGATTAGTTCAGTGGTTCTTAACCGGTGGGAAATTTCCCATTTGTGGGAAATTTAATGTTTTTAGAGGGAAATTATGTGAGTCAGAAGTCACCAAACTCGGGCCCGTGGGTTGAAATCAACCATTGAAAGTTAATTTAATACAATATTTTCCGCAACAACATGTAAGATTAACTTCACCTAGTTTTACAAGGCGCATAAAAATCCAAAAAACGTTTGTTACGTCACAGACATTACTAAAAGCATCAATGACTTTGTTATTGTTTGCGAATAAATGCATTTGGTCTGTTGATTGTGGTGCGATAAATGACTGTTGCAAGCACATGAGATTTTTCAAAATCCCACACAATTTTACTTACCCACGAAATCACTAAATAAGATTTCAGTATACCTTTAAGGTGCCGACCAAATCGCTTCACAAAATTATTTTGATTAAAGAATCATTTTTTGTTGGACACAAAACATGATTATAAAATAACAGAGTGGGAAATTCGGACTTGGTGATTTACTTTAGTGGGAAACCACACCAAAAAGGTTAAGAACCACTGCACTAGACCATCTGGGAGGTGCTGCAAGACCCGTGTTTCTTTGTACAATGAACCTAAACTCAAGCATACAAGGGTAAAATGTCACGAAGGCATTGTCACAAAAACTGCGCCCGATAAGGGACTTGAACCCTTGACCGTTGGATTAAAAGTCCAACGATCTACCGACTGAGCTAACCGGGCTCGGTCAACAAGCATTCATGTCGAGTTCAGATACAGTGACTGCAAACGATTTTCTGTGCGTGCACAAAAGGCAAAGTGTAGGAAAAGAGTTCCCAGACCGGGAATTGAACCAGGGCCGCCCGGGTGAGAGCCAGGAATCCTAACCACTAGACCATCTGGGAGGTGCTGCAAGACCCGTGTTTCTTTGTTCAATGAACCTAAACTCAAGCATACAAGGGTAAAATGTCACGAAGGCATTGTCACAAAAACTGCGCCCGATAAGGGACTTGAACCCTTGACCGTTGGATTAAAAGTCCAACGCTCTACCGACTGAGCTATCCGGGCTCGGTGAACAAGCATTCATGTCGAGTACAGATACAGTGACTGCAAACGATTTTCTGTGCGTGCACAAAAGGCAAAGTGTAGGAAAAGAGTTCCCAGACCGGGAATTGAACCCGGGCCGCCTGGGTGAGAGCCAGGAATCCTAACCACTAGACCATCTGGGAGGTGCTGCAAGACCCGTGTTTCTTTGTTCAATGAACCTAAACTCAAGCATGCAAGGGTAAAATGTCACAAAGGCATTGTCACAAAAACTGCGCCCGATAAGGGACTTGAACCCTTGACCGTTGGATTAAAAGTCCAACGCTCTACCGACTGAGCTAACCGGGCTCGGTCAACAAGCATTCATGTCGAGTACAGATACAGTGACTGCAAACGATTTTCTGTGCGTGCACAAAAGGCAAAGTGTAGGAAAAGAGTTCCCAGACCGGGAATTGAACCCGGGCCGCCTGGGTGAGAGCCAGGAATCCTAACCACTAGACCATCTGGGAGGTGCTGCAAGACCCGTGTTTCTTTGTTCAATGAACCTAAACTCAAGCATACAAGGGTAAAATGTCACGAAGTCATTGTCACAAAAACTGCGCCCGATAAGGGACTTGAACCCTTGACCGTTGGATTAAAAGTCCAACGCTCTACCGACTGAGCTAACCGGGCTCGGTCAACAAGCATTCATGTCGAGTACAGATACAGTGACTGCAAACGATTTTCTGTGCGTGCACAAAAGGCAAAGTGTAGGAAAAGAGTTCCCAGACCGGGAATTGAACCCGGGCCGCCTGGGTGAGAGCCAGGAATCCTAACCACTAGACCATCTGGGAGGTGCTGCAAGACCCGTGTTTCTTTGTTCAATGAACCTAAACTCAAGCATGCAAGGGTAAAATGTCACAAAGGCATTGTCACAAAAACTGCGCCCGATAAGGGACTTGAACCCTTGACCGTTGGATTAAAAGTCCAACGCTCTACCGACTGAGCTAACCGGGCTCGGTCAACAAGCATTCATGTCGAGTACAGATACAGTGACTGCAAACGATTTTCTGTGCGTGCACAAAAGGCAAAGTGTAGGAAAAGAGTTCCCAGACCGGGAATTGAACCCGGGCCGCCTGGGTGAGAATAAATGCATTTGGTCTGTTGATTGTGGTGCGATAAATGACTGTTGCAAGCACATGAGATTTTTCAAAATCCCACACAATTTTACTTACCCACGAAATCACTAAATAAGATTTCAGTATACCTTTAAGGTGCCGACCAAATCGCTTCACAAAATTATTTTGATTAAAGAATCATTTTTTGTTGGACACAAAACATGATTATAAAATAACAGAGTGGGAAATTCGGACTTGGTGATTTACTTTAGTGGGAAACCACACCAAAAAGGTTAAGAACCACTGCACTAGACCATCTGGGAGGTGCTGCAAGACCCGTGTTTCTTTGTACAATGAACCTAAACTCAAGCATACAAGGGTAAAATGTCACGAAGGCATTGTCACAAAAACTGCGCCCGATAAGGGACTTGAACCCTTGACCGTTGGATTAAAAGTCCAACGATCTACCGACTGAGCTAACCGGGCTCGGTCAACAAGCATTCATGTCGAGTACAGATACAGTGACTGCAAACGATTTTCTGTGCGTGCACAAAAGGCAAAGTGTAGGAAAAGAGTTCCCAGACCGGGAATTGAACCCGGGCCGCCTGGGTGAGAGCCAGGAATCCTAACCACTAGACCATCTGGGAGGTGCTGCAAGACCCGTGTTTCTTTGTTCAATGAACCTAAACTCAAGCATGCAAGGGTAAAATGTCACAAAGGCATTGTCACAAAAACTGCGCCCGATAAGGGACTTGAACCCTTGACCGTTGGATTAAAAGTCCAACGCTCTACCGACTGAGCTAACCGGGCTCGGTCAACAAGCATTCATGTCGAGTACAGATACAGTGACTGCAAACGATTTTCTGTGCGTGCACAAAAGGCAAAGTGTAGGAAAAGAGTTCCCAGACCGGGAATTGAACCCGGGCCGCCTGGGTGCGAATAAATGCATTTGGTCTGTTGATTGTGGTGCGATAAATGACTGTTGCAAGCACATGAGATTTTTCAAAATCCCACACAATTTTACTTACCCACGAAATCACTAAATAAGATTTCAGTATACCTTTAAGGTGCCGACCAAATCGCTTCACAAAATTATTTTGATTAAAGAATCATTTTTTGTTGGACACAAAACATGATTATAAAATAACAGAGTGGGAAATTCGGACTTGGTGATTTACTTTAGTGGGAAACCACACCAAAAAGGTTAAGAACCACTGCACTAGACCATCTGGGAGGTGCCGCAAGACCCGTGTTTCTTTGTTCAATGAACCTAAACTCAAGCATACAAGGGTAAAATGTCACGAAGGCATTGTCACAAAAACTGCGCCCGATAAGGGACTTGAACCCTTGACCGTTGGATTAAAAGTCCAACGCTCTACCGACTGAGCTAACCGGGCTCGCTCAACAAGCATTCATGTCGAGTACAGATACAGTGACTGCAAACGATTTTCTGTGCGTGCACAAAAGGCAAAGTGTAGGAAAAGAGTTCCCAGACCGGGAATTGAACCCGGGCCGCCTGGGTGAGAGCCAGGAATCCTAACCACTAGACCATCTGGGAGGTGCTGCAAGACCCGTGTTTCTTTGTTCAATGAACCTAAACTCAAGCATACAAGGGTAAAATGTCACGAAGGCATTGTCACAAAAACTGCGCCCGATAAGGGACTTGAACCCTTGACCGTTGGATTAAAAGTCCAACGCTCTACCGACTGAGCTAACCGGGCTCGGTCAACAAGCATTCATGTCGAGTACAGATACAGTGACTGCAAACGATTTTCTGTGCGTGCACAAAAGGCAAAGTGTAGGAAAAGAGTTCCCAGACCGGGAATTGAACCCGGGCCGCCTGGGTGAGAGCCAGGAATCCTAACCACTAGACCATCTGGGAGGTGCTGCAAGACCCGTGTTTCTTTGTTCAATGAACCTAAACTCAAGCATGCAAGGGTAAAATGTCACAAAGGCATTGTCACAAAAACTGCGCCCGATAAGGGACTTGAACCCTTGACCGTTGGATTAAAAGTCCAACGCTCTACCGACTGAGCTAACCGGGCTCGGTCAACAAGCATTCATGTCGAGTACAGATACAGTGACTGCAAACGATTTTCTGTGCGTGCACAAAAGGCAAAGTGTAGGAAAAGAGTTCCCAGACGGGGAATTGAACCAGGGCCGCCTGGGTGAGAGCCAGGAATCCTAACCACTAGACCATCTGGGAGGTGCTGCAAGACCCGTGTTTCTTTGTTCAATGAACCTAAACTCAAGCATACAAGGGTAAAATGTCACGAAGGCATTGTCACAAAAACTGGGCCCGATAAGGGACTTGAACCCTTGACCGTTGGATTAAAAGTCCAACGCTCTACCGACTGAGCTAAGCGGGGTCGCTCAACAAACATTCATGTCGAGTACAGATACAGTGACTGCAAACGATTTTCTGTGCGTGCACAAAAGGCAAAGTGTAGGAAAAGAGTTCCCAGACCGGGAATTGAACCCGGGCCGCCTGGGCGAAAGCCAGGAATCCTAACCACTAGACCAGTGTTTCTTAACCTTTTTAGCGCTCGTACCCTTTGAGCTTTCGTGAAATTTTCTCGTACCCCCTGTCTACAATGGCCGAGGGAAGTAAATAAAATTGTAATAATAGAATTTAAACTCAGTGTATTTATAGCTTACGTGTTGAATGCATGCATTGAAACCTAAGTTCAACAAAATTTACAGCACACCAACAATCAGTCAGTTCCAATCAGTCAAAGACATGTAACAAAGTAACTTGTTACGCCTTCTTCAGAAATATGCCTAAATAGCGTATAATTTCACACTGCATGTCGTACCCCCTGCTTTGGTGCTTCGTACCCCCAAGGGGTACATGTACCCCTGGTTAAGAACCCCTGCACTAGACCATCTGGGAGGTGCTGCAAGACCCGTGTTTCTTTGTTCAATGAACCTAAACTCAAGCATACAAGGGTAAAATGTCACGAAGGCATTGTCACAAAAACTGCGCCCGATAAGGGACTTGAACCCTTGACCGTTGGATTAAAAGTCCAACGCTCTACCGACTGAGCTAACCGGGCTCGGTCAACAAGCATTCATGTCGAGTACAGATACAGTGACTGCAAACGATTTTCTGTGCGTGCACAAAAGGCAAAGTGTAGGAAAAGAGTTCCCAGACCGGGAATTGAACCCGGGCCGCCTGGGCGAAAGCCAGGAATCCTAACCACTAGACCAGGTGTGCATTACCTTTTTGCTAAGACGGCCGCATTGCGGATCCTTATTTCACCCACGGCCGCCAATTACCTGCTTGTTTTGTTTTTAAATTGAATATGTGAAAATAGGGCTTGTCCCACATACAAAAACCATCTAATGGCGTCCAAAAAGGCCGGATAATTTTTAAAACATGATCCACAGATTGAGCTAAACAGTTTAATGACCCGTCTGAGCTATGTATGACGTCACAATCTATATTGTGACACCAGAGGTGACTGTTTATTTGCATTGATTGCACACAATAGGCGTATACAAAGCGTAATGTACAGGGTTACCACGCTGGTAACATTCTTTAGAGTCTTACAAAATCTAATTAGAGCAGTTTCAAAGTCAAAATATTTAGCAAAAGAGTTGTTTTTACGTCACGGCCGCCAGTACATATATGTTAATAAACATGTTCACGGCCGCACAAAATCGTCAACTCGGCCGCAGGTTGTGCACCCCTGCACTAGACCATCTGGGAGGTGCTACAAGACCCGTGTTTCTTTGTTCAATGAACCTAAACTCAAGCATGCAAGGGTAAAATGTCACAAAGGCATTGTCACAAAAACTGCGCCCGATAAGGGACTTGAACCCTTGACCGTTGGATTAAAAGTCCAACGCTCTACCGACTGAGCTAACCGGGCTCGGTCAACAAGCATTCATGTCGAGTACAGATACAGTGACTGCAAACGATTTTCTGTGCGTGCACAAAAGGCAAAGTGTAGGAAAAGAGTTCCCAGACCGGGAATTGAACCAGGGCCGCCTGGGTGAGAGCCAGGAATCCTAACCACTAGACCATCTGGGAGGTGCTGCAAGACCCGTGTTTCTTTGTTCAATGAACCTAAACTCAAGCATACAAGGGTAAAATGTCACGAAGGCATTGTCACAAAAACTGCGCCCGATAAGGGACTTGAACCCTTGACCGTTGGATTAAAAGTCCAACGATCTACCGACTGAGCTAACCGGGCTCGGTCAACAAGCATTCATGTCGAGTACAGATACAGTGACTGCAAACGATTTTCTGTGCGTGCACAAAAGGCAAAGTGTAGGAAAAGAGTTCCCAGACCGGGAATTGAACCAGGGCCGCCTGGGTGAGAGCCAGGAATCCTAACCACTAGACCATCTGGGAGGTGCTGCAAGACCCGTGTTTCTTTGTTCAATGAACCTAAACTCAAGCATACAAGGGTAAAATGTCACGAAGGCATTGTCACAAAAACTGCGCCCGATAAGGGACTTGAACCCTTGACCGTTGGATTAAAAGTCCAACGCTCTACCGACTGAGCTAACCGGGCTCGCTCAACAAGCATTCATGTCGAGTACACATACAGTGACTGCAAACGATTTTCTGTGCATGCACAAAAGGCAAAGTGTAGGAAAAGAGTTCCCAGACCGGGAATTGAACCCGGGCCGCCTGGGTGAGAGCCAGGAATCCTAACCACTAGACCATCTGGGAGGTGCTGCAAGACCCGTGTTTCTTTGTTCAATGAACCTAAACTCAAGCATACAAGGGTAAAATGTCACGAAGGCATTGTCACAAAAACTGCGCCCGATAAGGGACTTGAACCCTTGACCGTTGGATTAAAAGTCCAACGCTCTACCGACTGAGCTAACCGGGCTCGCTCAACAAGCATTCATGTCGAGTACAGATACAGTGACTGCAAACGATTTTCTGTGCGTGCACAAAAGGCAAAGTGTAGGAAAAGAGTTCCCAGACCGGGAATTGAACCCGGGCCGCCTGGGTGAGAGCCAGGAATCCTAACCACTAGACCATCTGGGAGGTGCTGCAAGACCCGTGTTTCTTTGTTCAATGAACCTAAACTCAAGCATACAAGGGTAAAATGTCACGAAGGCATTGTCACAAAAACTGCGCCCGATAAGGGACTTGAACCCTTGACCGTTGGATTAAAAGTCCAACGCTCTACCGACTGAGCTAACCGGGCTCGGTCAACAAGCATTCATGTCGAGTACAGATACAGTGACTGCAAACGATTTTCTGTGCGTGCACAAAAGGCAAAGTGTAGGAAAAGAGTTCCCAGACCGGGAATTGAACCCGGGCCGCCTGGGTGAGAGCCAGGAATCCTAACCACTAGACCATCTGGGAGGTGCTGCAAGACCCGTGTTTCTTTGTTCAATGAACCTAAACTCAAGCATACAAGGGTAAAATGTCACGAAGGCATTGTCACAAAAACTGCGCCCGATAAGGGACTTGAACCCTTGACCGTTGGATTAAAAGTCCAACGCTCTACCGACTGAGCTAACCGGGCTCGGTCAACAAGCATTCATGTCGAGTACAGATACAGTGACTGCAAACGATTTTCTGTGCGTGCACAAAAGGCAAAGTGTAGGAAAAGAGTTCCCAGACCGGGAATTGAACCCGGGCCGACTGGGTGAGAGCCAGGAATCCTAACCACTAGACCATCTGGGAGGTGCTGCAAGACCCGTGTTTCTTTGTTCAATGAACCTAAACTCAAGCATACAAGGATAAAATGTCACGAAGGCATTGTCACAAAAACTGCGCCCGATAAGGGACTTGAACCCTTGACCGTTGGATTAAAAGTCCAACGCTCTACCGACTGAGCTAACCGGGCTCGCTCAACAAGCATTCATGTCGAGTACAGATACAGTGACTGCAAACGATTTTCTGTGCGTGCACAAAAGGCAAAGTGTAGGAAAAGAGTTCCCAGACCGGGAATTGAACCCGGGCCGCCTGGGTGAGAGCCAGGAATCCTAACCACTAGACCATCTGGGAGGTGCTGCAAGACCCGTGTTTCTTTGTTCAATGAACCTAAACTCAAGCATACAAGGGTAAAATGTCACGAAGGCATTGTCACAAAAACTGCGCCCGATAAGGGACTTGAACCCTTGACCGTTGGATTAAAAGTCCAACGCTCTACCGACTGAGCTAACCGGGCTCGCTCAACAAGCATTCATGTCGAGTACAGATACAGTGACTGCAAACGATTTTCTGTGCGTGCACAAAAGGCAAAGTGTAGGAAAAGAGTTCCCAGACCGGGAATAGAACCCGGGCCGCCTGGGAGAGAACCAGGAATCCTAACCACTAGACCATCCGGGAGGTGCTGGAAGAGCCGTGTTTCTTTGTTCAATGAACCTAAACTCAAGCATACAAGGATAAAATGTCACGAAGACATTGTCACAAAAACTGCGCCCGATAAGGGACTTGAACCCTTGACCGTTGGATTAAAAGTCCAACGCTCTACCGACTGAGCTAACCGGGCTCGGTCAACAAGCATTCATGTCGAGTACAGATACAGTGACTGCAAACGATTTTCTGTGCGTGCACAAAAGGCAAAGTGTAGGAAAACAGTTCCCAGACCGGGAATTGAACCCGGGCCGCCTGGGTGAGAGCCAGGAATCCAAACCACTAGACCATCTGGGAGGTGCTGGAAGACCCGTGTTTCTTTGTTCAATGAACCTAAACTCAAGCATACAAGGGTAAAATGTCACGATGGCATTGTCACAAAAACTGCGCCCGATAAGGGACTTGAACCCTTGACCGTTGGATTAAAAGTCCAACGCTCTACCGACTGAGCTAACCGGGCTCGCTCAACAAGCATTCATGTCGAGTACAGATACAGTGACTGCAAACGATTTTCTGTGCGTGCACAAAAGGCAAAGTGTAGGAAAAGAGTTCCCAGACCGGGAATTGAACCCGGGCCGCCTGGGTGAAAGCCAGGAATCCTAACCACTAGACCAGGTGTGCACAACCTTTTTGCTAAGACGGCCGCATTGCGGATCCTTATTTCACCCACGGCCGCCAATTACCTGATTGTTTTGTTTTTAAATTGAATATGTGAAAATAGGGCTTGTCCCACATACAAAAACCATCTAATGGCGTCCAAAAAGGCCGGATAATTTTTAAAACATGATCCACAGATTGAGCTAAACAGTCTGATGACCCGTCTGAGCTATTTATGACGTCACAATCTATAATGTGACACAAGAGGTGACTGTTTATTTGCATTGTTTGCACACAATAGGCGTATATAAAGTGTAATGTACAGGGTTACCACGCTGGTAATATTCTTTACAGTCTTACAAAATCTAATTAGAGCAGTTTCAAAGTCAAAATATTTAGCAAAAGAGTTGTTTTTACGTCACGGCCGCCAGTACATATATTTTAATAAACATGATCACGGGCGCACAAAATCGTCAACTCCGCCGCATGCGGCCGTACGGCCGCAGGTTGTGCACCCCTGCACTAGACAATCTGGGAAGTTCTGCAAGACCCGTGTTTCTTTGTTCAATGAACCTAAACTCAAGCATACAAGGGTAAAATTTCACAAAGGCATTGTCACAAAAACTGCGCCCGATAAGGGACTTGAACCCTTGACCGTTGGATTAAAAGTCCAACGCTCTACCGACTGAGCTAACCGGGCTCGGTCAACAAGCATTCATGTCGAGTACAGATACAGTGACTGCAAACGATTTTCTGTGCGTGCACAAAAGGCAAAGTGTAGGAAAAGAGTTCCCAGACCGGGAATTGAACCCGGGCCGCCTGGGTGAGAGCCAGGAATCCTAACCACTATAGACCATCTGGGAGGTGCTGGAAGACCCGTGTTTCTTTGTTCAATGAACCTAAACTCAAGCATACAAGGGTAAAATGTCACGAAGGCATTGTCACAAAAACTGCGCCCGATAAGGGACTTGAACCCTTGACCGTTTGATTAAAAGTCCAACGCTCTACCGACTGAGCTAACCGTGCTCGGTCAACAAGCATTCATGTCGAGTACAGATACAGTGACTGCAAACGATTTTCTGTGTGTGCACAAAAGGCAAAGTGTAGGAAAAGAGTTACCAGACCGGGAATTGAACCCGGGCCGCCTGGGTGAGAGCCAGGAATCCTAACCACTAGACCATCTGGGAGGTGCTGCAAGACCCGTGTTTCTTTGTTCAATGAACCTAAACTCAAGCATGCAAGGGTAAAATGTCACAAAGGCATTGTCACAAAAACTGCGCCCGATAAGGGACTTGAACCCTTGACCGTTGGATTAAAAGTCCAACGCTCTACCGACTGAGCTAACCGGGCTCGCTCAACAAGCATTCATGTCGAGTACAGATACAGTGACTGCAAACGATTTTCTGTGCGTGCACAAAAGGCAAAGTGTAGGAAAAGAGTTCCCAGACCGGGAATTGAACCCGGGCCGCCTGGGTGAGAGCCAGGAATCCTAACCACTAGACCATCTGGGAGGTGCTGGAAGACCCGTGTTTCTTTGTTCAATGAACCTAAACTTAAGCATGCAAGGGTAAAATGTCACAAAGGCATTGTCACAAAAACTGCGCCCGATAAGGGACTTGAACCCTTGACCGTTGGATTAAAAGTCCAACGCTCTACCGACTGAGCTAACCGAGCTCGCTCAACAAGCATTCATGTCGAGTACACATACAGTGACTGCAAACGATTTTCTGTGAGTGCACAAATGGCAAAGTGTAGGAAAATAGTTCCCAGACCGGGAATTGAACCCGGGCCGCCTGGGTGAGAGCCAGGAATCCTAACCACTAGACCATCTGGGAGGTGCTGGAAGACCCGTGTTTCTTTGTTCAATGAACCTAAACTCAAGCATACAAGGGTAAAATGTCACGATGGCATTGTCACAAAAACTGCGCCCGATAAGGGACTTGAACCCTTGACCGTTTGATTAAAAGTCCAACGCTCTACCGACTGAGCTAACCGTGCTCGGTCAACAAGCATTCATGTCGAGTACAGATACAGTGACTGCAAACGATTTTCTGTGTGTGCACAAAAGGCAAAGTGTAGGAAAAGAGTTACCAGACCGGGAATTGAACCCGGGCCGCCTGGGTGAGAGCCAGGAATCCTAACCACTAGACCATCTGGGAGGTGCTGCAAGACCCGTGTTTCTTTGTTCAATGAACCTAAACTCAAGCATGCAAGGGTAAAATGTCACAAAGGCATTGTCACAAAAACTGCGCCCGATAAGGGACTTGAACCCTTGACCGTTGGATTAAAAGTCCAACGCTCTACCGACTGAGCTAACCGGGCTCGCTCAACAAGCATTCATGTCGAGTACAGATACAGTGACTGCAAACGATTTTCTGTGCGTGCACAAAAGGCAAAGTGTAGGAAAAGAGTTCCCAGACCGGGAATTGAACCCGGGCCGCCTGGGTGAGAGCCAGGAATCCTAACCACTAGACCATCTGGGAGGTGCTGGAAGACCCGTGTTTCTTTGTTCAATGAACCTAAACTTAAGCATGCAAGGGTAAAATGTCACAAAGGCATTGTCACAAAAACTGCGCCCGATAAGGGACTTGAACCCTTGACCGTTGGATTAAAAGTCCAACGCTCTACCGACTGAGCTAACCGAGCTCGCTCAACAAGCATTCATGTCGAGTACACATACAGTGACTGCAAACGATTTTCTGTGAGTGCACAAATGGCAAAGTGTAGGAAAATAGTTCCCAGACCGGGAATTGAACCCGGGCCGCCTGGGTGAGAGCCAGGAATCCTAACCACTAGACCATCTGGGAGGTGCTGGAAGACCCGTGTTTCTTTGTTCAATGAACCTAAACTCAAGCATACAAGGGTAAAATGTCACGATGGCATTGTCACAAAAACTGCGCCCGATAAGGGACTTGAACCCTTGACCGTTGGATTAAAAGTCCAACGCGCTACCGACTGAGCTAACCGGGCTCGGTCAACAAGCGTTCATGTCGAGTACAGATACAGTGACTGCAAACGATTTTCTGTGCGTGCACAAAAGGCAAAGTGTAGGAAAAGAGTTCCCAGACCGGGAATTGAACCCGGGCCGCCTGGGTGAGAGCCATGAATCCTAACCACTAGACCATCTGGGAGGTGCTGGAAGACCCGTGTTTC
The DNA here is from genome assembly GCF_965637545.1 of Phallusia mammillata. NCBI lineage: Eukaryota > Metazoa > Chordata > Ascidiacea > Phlebobranchia > Ascidiidae > Phallusia > Phallusia mammillata. Next base: position 31,000,687 of record NC_137252.1, on the reverse strand, counting down.
TTTGTTCAATGAACCTAAACTCAAGCATACAAGGGTAAAATGTCACGAAGGCATTGTCACAAAAACTGCGCCCGATAAGGGACTTGAACCCTTGACCGTTGGATTAAAAGTCCAACGCTCTACCGACTGAGCTAACCGGGCTCGGTCAACAAGCGTTCATGTCGAGTACAGATACAGTGACTGCAAACGATTTTCTGTGCGTGCACAAAAGGCAAAGTGTAGGAAAAGAGTTCCCAGACCGGGAATTGAACGCGGGCCGCCTGGGTGAGAGCCAGGAATCCTAACCACTAGACCATCTGGGAGGTGCTGCAAGACGCGTGTTTCTTTGTTCAATGAACCTAAACTCAAGCATACAAGGGTAAAATGTCACGATGGCATTGTCACAAAAATTGCGCCCGATAAGGGACTTGAACCCTTGACCGTTGGATTAAAAGTCCAACGCTCTACCGACTGAGCTAACCGGGCTCGGTCAACAAGCATTCATTTCGAGTACAGATACAGTGACTGCAAACGATTTTCTGTGCGTGCACAAAAGGCAAAGTGTGCAAAAGAGTTCCCAGACCGGGAATTGAACCCGGGCCGCGTGGGTGAGAGCCAGGATTCCTAACCACTAGACCATGTGGGAGGTGCTGGAAGACGCGTGTTTCTTTGTTCAATGAACCTAAACTCAAGCATGCAAGGGTAAAATGTCACAAAGGCATTGTCACAAAAACTGCGCCCGATAAGGGACTTGAACCCTTGACCGTTGGATTAAAAGTCCAACGCTCTACCGACTGAGCTAACCGGGCTCGGTCAACAAGCATTCATGTCGAGTACAGATACAGTGACTGCAAACGATTTTCTGTGCGTGCACAAAAGGCAAAGTGTAGGAAAAGAGTTCCCAGACCGGGAATTGAACCCGGGCCGCCTGGGTGAAAGCCAGGAATCCTAACCATTAGACCAGGTGTGCACAACCTTTTTGCTAAGACGGCCGCATTGCGGATCCTTATTTCACCCACGGCCGCCAATTACCTGCTTGTTTTGTTTTTAAATTGAATATGTGAAAATAGGGCTTGTCCCACATACAAAATCCATCTAATGGCGTCCAAAAAGGCCGGATAATTTTTAAAACATGATCCACAGATTGAGCTAAACAGTCTGATGACCCGTCTGAGCTATTTATGACGTCACAATCTATATTGTGACACAAGAGGTGACTGTTTATTTGCATTGTTTGCACACAATAGGCGTATATAAAGCGTAATGTACAGGGTTACCACGCTGGTAATATTCTTTACAGTCTTACAAAATCTAATTAGAGCAGTTTCAAAGTCAAAATATTTGGCAAAAGAGTTGTTTTTACGTCACGGCCGCAAGTACATATATTTTAATAAACATGATCACGGCCGCACAAAATCGTCAACTCCGCCGCATGCGGCCGTACGGCCGCAGGTTGTGCACCCCTGCACTAGACCATCTGGGAAGTGCTGGAAGACCCGTGTTTCTTTGTTCAATGAACCTAAACTCAAGCATACAAGGGTAAAATGTCACAAAGGCATTGTCACAAAAACTGCGCCCGATAAGGGACTTGAACCCTTGACCGTTGGATTAAAAGTCCAACGCTCTACCGACTGACCTAACCGGGCTCGGTCAACAAGCATTCATGTCGAGTACAGATACAGTGACTGCAAACGATTATCTGCGCGTGCACCAAAGGCAAAGTGTAGGAAAAGAGTTCCCAGACCGGGAATAGAACCCCGGCCGCCTGGGTGAGAGCCAGGAATCCTAACCACTAGACCATCTGGGAGGTGCTGGAAGACCCGTGTTTCTTTGTTCAATGAACCTAAACTCAAGCATACAAGGATAAAATGCCACGACGGAATTGTCACAAAAACTGCGCCCGATAAGGGACTTGAACCCTTGACCGTTGGATTAAAAGTCCAACGCTCTACCGACTGAGCTAACCGGGCTCGGTCAACAAGCATTCATGTCGAGTACAGATACAGTGACTGCAAACGATTTTCTGTGCGTGCACAAAAGGCAAAGTGTAGGAAAAGAGTTCCCAGACCGGGAATAGAACCCGGGCCGCCTGGGTGAGAACCAGGAATCCTAACCACTAGACCATCCGGGAGGTGCTGGAAGACCCGTGTTTCTTTGTTCAATGAACCTAAACTCAAGCATACAAGGATAAAATGTCACGAAGACATTGTCACAAAAACTGTGCCCGATAAAGGACTTGAACCCTTGACCGTTGGATTAAAAGTCCAACGCTCTACCGACTGAGCTAACCGGGCTCGCTCAACAAGCATTCATGTCGAGTACAGATACAGTGACTGCAAACGATTTTCTGTGCGTGCACAAAAGGCAAAGTGTAGGAAAAGAGTTCCCAGACCGGGAATTGAACCCGGGCCGCCTGGGTGAAAGCCAGGAATCCTAACCACTAGACCAGGTGTGCACAACCTTTTTGCTAAGACGGCCGCATTGCGGATCCTTATTTCACCCACGGCCGCCAATTACCTGATTGTTTTGTTTTTAAATTGAATATGTGAAAATAGGGCTTGTCCCACATACAAAAACCATCTAATGGCGTCCAAAAAGGCCGGATAATTTTTAAAACATGATCCACAGATTGAGCTAAACAGTCTGATGACCCGTCTGAGCTATTTATGACGTCACAATCTATAATGTGACACAAAAGGTGACTGTTTATTTGCATTGTTTGCACACAATAGGCGTATATAAAGCGTAATGTACAGGGTTACCACGCTGGTAATATTCTTTACAGTCTTACAAAATCTAATTAGAGCAGTTTCAAAGTCAAAATATTTAGCAAAAGAGTTGTTTTTACGTCACGGCCGCCAGTACATATATTTTAATAAACATGATCACGGGCGCACAAAATCGTCAACTCCGCCGCATGCGGCCGTACGGCCGCAGGTTGTGCACCCCTGCACTAGACCATCTGGGAAGTGCTGCAAGACCCGTGTTTCTTTGTTCAATGAACCTAAACTCAAGCATGCAAGGGTAAAATGTCACAAAGGCATTGTCACAAAAACTGCGCCCGATAAGGGACTTGAACCCTTGACCGTTGGATTAAAAGTCCAACGCTCTACCGACTGAGCTAACCGGGCTCGCTCAACAAGCATTCATGTCGAGTACAGATACAGTGACTGCAAACGATTTTCTGTGCGTGCACAAAAGGCAAAGTGTAGGAAAAGAGTTCCCAGACCGGGAATTGAACCCGGGCCGCCTGGGTGAGAGCCAGGAATCCTAACCACTAGACCATCTGGGAGGTGCTGGAAGACCCGTGTTTCTTTGTTCAATGAACCTAAACTTAAGCATGCAAGGGTAAAATGTCACAAAGGCATTGTCACAAAAACTGCGCCCGATAAGGGACTTGAACCCTTGACCGTTGGATTAAAAGTCCAACGCTCTACCGACTGAGCTAACCGGGCTCGCTCAACAAGCATTCATGTCGAGTACAGATACAGTGACTGCAAACGATTTTCTGTGAGTGCACAAATGGCAAAGTGTAGGAAAAGAGTTCCCAGACCGGGAATTGAACCCGGGCCGCCTGGGTGAGAGCCAGGAATCCTAACCACTAGACCATCTGGGAGGTGCTGGAAGACCAGTGTTTCTTTGTTCAATGAACCTAAACTCAAGCATACAAGGGTAAAATGTCACGATGGCATTGTCACAAAAACTGCGCCCGATAAGGGACTTGAACCCTTGACCGTTGGATTAAAAGTCCAACGCGCTACCGACTGAGCTAACCGGGCTCGGTCAACAAGCGTTCATGTCGAGTACAGATACAGTGACTGCAAACGATTTTCTGTGCGTGCACAAAAGGCAAAGTGTGCAAAAGAGTTCCCAGACCGGGAATAGAACCCTGGCCGCCTGGGTGAGAGCCAGGAATCCTAACCACTAGACCATGTGGGAGGTGCTGGAAGACCCGTGTTTCTTTGTTCAATGAACCTAAACTCAAGCATGCAAGGGTAAAATGTCACAAAGGCATTGTCACAAAAACTGCGCCCGATAAGGGACTTGAACCCTTGACCGTTGGATTAAAAGTCCAACGCTCTACCGACTGAGCTAACCGGGCTCGGTCAACAAGCATTCATGTCGAGTACAGATACAGTGACTGCAAACGATTTTCTGTGCGTGCACAAAAGGCAAAATGTAGGAAAAGAGTTCCCAGACCGGGAATTGAACCCGGGCCGCCTGGGTGAAAGCCAGGAATCCTAACCATTAGACCAGGTGTGCACAACCTTTTTGCTAAGACGGCCGCATTGCGGATCCTTATTTCACCCACGGCCGCCAATTACCTGCTTGTTTTGTTTTTAAATTGAATATGTGAAAATAGGGCTTGTCCCACATACAAAAACCATCTAATGGCGTCCAAAAAGGCCGGATAATTTTTAAAACATGATCCACAGATTGAGCTAAACAGTCTGATGACCCGTCTGAGCTATTTATGACGTCACAATCTATATTGTGACACAAGAGGTGACTGTTTATTTGCATTGTTTGCACACAATAGGCGTATATAAAGCGTAATGTACAGGGTTACCACGCTGGTAATATTCTTTACAGTCTTACAAAATCTAATTAGAGCAGTTTCAAAGTCAAAATATTTGGCAAAAGAGTTGTTTTTACGTCACGGCCGCCAGTACATATATTTTAATAAACATGATCACGGCCGCACAAAATCGTCAACTCCGCCGCATGCGGCCGTACGGCCGCAGGTTGTGCACCCCTGCACTAGACCATCTGGGAAGTGCTGGAAGACCCGTGTTTCTTTGTTCAATGAACCTAAACTCAAGCATACAAGGGTAAAATGTCACAAAGGCATTGTCACAAAAACTGCGCCCGATAAGGGACTTGAACCCTTGACCGTTGGATTAAAAATCCAACGCTCTACCGACTGAGCTAACCGGGCTCGGTCAACAAGCATTCATGTCGAGTACAGATACAGTGACTGCAAACGATTATCGCGCGTGCACCAAAGGCAAAGTGTAGGAAAAGAGTTCCCAGACCGGGAATAGAACCCCGGCCGCCTGGGTGAGTGCCAGGAATCCTAACCACTAGAGCATCTGGGAGGTGCTGGAAGACCCGTGTTTCTTTGTTCAATGAACCTAAACTCAAGCATACAAGGATAAAATGCCACGACGGAATTGTCACAAAAACTGCGCCCGATAAGGGACTTGAACCCTTGACCGTTGGATTAAAAGTCCAACGCTCTACCGACTGAGCTAACCGGGCTCGGTCAACAAGCATTCATGTCGAGTACAGATACAGTGACTGCAAACGATTTTCTGTGTGTGCACAAAAGGCAAAGTGTAGGAAAAGAGTTCCCAGACCGGGAATTGAACCCGGGCCGCCTGGGTGAGAGCCAGGAATCCTAACCACTAGACCATCTGGGAGGTGCTGGAAGACCCGTGTTTCTTTGTTCAATGAACCTAAACTCAAGCATGCAAGGGTAAAATGTCACAAAGGCATTGTCACAAAAACTGCGCCAGATAAGGGACTTGAACCCTTGACCGTTGGATTAAAAGTCCAACGCTCTACCGACTGAGCTAACCGGGCTCGCTCAACAAGCATTCATGTCGAGTACACATACAGTGACTGCAAACGATTTTCTGTGAGTGCACAAAAGGCAAAGTGTAGGAAAAGAGTTGCCAGACCGGGAATTGAACCCTGGCCGCCTGGGTGAGAGACAGGAATCCTAACCACTAGACCATCTGGGAGGTGCTGGAAGACCCGTGTTTCGTTGTTCAATGCAGAGTTGCAAGTCGGGCCGGGCTTTTCGGGCCGGGTTCGGGTTCGGGCCGGTTCGGGCCGGGTTCGGGCTTAGGTATTTGTCAGAAAACGGGCTCAAAACGGGCCTGACTTTACGTTCCGTTTCCGTCATTTTTTAGTAACAATTCTCTCGCTTGGATCGAATGCCCACCCTGGTCTAAAACGTATTGTTTACCCCATTGTCTACTATTGTTCATTGTGTTTGTTGTCTTTTCTCTTTTTTTCTTTCTCATACTTTGTTGCAAGGCTTTCGTGGATAGACCTGTCAATCAAAATTTCGGGCCTAAACGGGCTTCTCAAAAACGTTTCGGGTTCGGTTCGGGCTTCGGGCTTATACTTTCGGGTTCGGGCCGGGTTCGGGCTCAGATTTCGGGCCCGCTTGCAACTCTGGTTCAATGAACCTAAACTCAAGCATGCAAGGGTAAAATGTCACGATGGCATTGTCACAAAAACTGCGCCCGATAAGGGACTTGAACCCTTGACCGTTGGATTAAAAGTCCAACGCGCTACCGACTGAGCTAACCGGGCTCGGTCAACAAGCGTTCATGTCGAGTACAGATACAGTGACTGCAAACGATTTTCTGTGCGTGCACAAAAGGCAAAGTGTAGGAAAAGAGTTCCCAGACCGGGAATTGAACCCGGGCCGCCTGGGTGAGAGCCAGGAATCCTAACCACTAGACCATCTGGGAGGTGCTGGAAGACCCGTGTTTCTTTGTTCAATGAACCTAAACTCAAGCATGCAAGGGTAAAATGTCACGACGGCATTGTCACAAAAACTGCGCCCGATAAGGGACTTGAACCCTTGACCGTTGGATTAAAAGTCCAACGCTCTACCGACTGAGCTAACCGGGCTCGCTCAACAAGCGTTCATGTCGAGTACAGATACAGTGACTGCAAACGATTTTCTGTGCGTGCACAAAAGGCAAAGTGTAGGAAAAGAGTTCCCAGAACGGGAATTGAACGCGGGCCGCCTGGGTGAGAGCCAGGAATCCTAACCACTAGACCATCTGGGAGGTGCTGCAAGACCCGTGTTTCTTTGTTCAATGAACCTAAACTCAAGCATACAAGGGTAAAATGTCACGATGGCATTGTCACAAAAACTGCGCCCGATAAGGGACTTGAACCCTTGACCGTTGGATTAAAAGTCCAACGCTCTACCGACTGAGCTAACCGGGCTCGGTGAACAAGCATTCATTTCGAGTACAGATACAGTGACTGCAAACGATTTTCTGTGCGTGCACAAAAGGCAAAGTGTGCAAAAGAGTTCCCAGACCGGGAATAGAAGCCTGGCCGCGTGGGTGAGAGCCAGGAATCCTAACCACTAGACCATCTGGGAGGTACTGGAAGACCCGTGTTTCTTTGTTCAATGAACCTAAACTCAAGCATGCAAGGGTAAAATGTCACAAAGGCATTGTCACAAAAACTGCGCCCGATAAGGGACTTGAACCCTTGACCGTTGGATTAAAAGTCCAACGCTCTACCGACTGAGCTAACCGGGCTCGGTCAACAAGCATTCATGTCGAGTACAGATACAGTGACTGCAAACGATTTTCTGTGCGTGCACAAAAGGCAAAGTGCAGGAAAAGAGTTGCCAGACCGTGAATTGAACCCGGGCCGCCTGGGTGAGAGCCAGGAATCCTAACCACTAGACCATCTGGGAGGTGCTGGAAGACCCGTGTTTCTTTGTTCAATGAACCTAAACTCAAGCATACAAGGGTAAAATGTCACGAAGGCATTGGCACAAAAACTGCGCCCGATAAGGGACTTGAACCCTTGACCGTTGGATTAAAAGTCCAACGCTCTACCGACTGAGCTAACCGGGCTCGGTCAACAAGCATTCATGTCGAGTACAGATACAGTGACTGCAAACGATTTTCTGTGCGTGCACAAAAGGCAAAGTGCAGGAAAAGAGTTCCCAGACCGGGAATTGAACCCAGGCCGCCTGGGTGAAAGCCAGGAATCCTAACCACTAGACCAGGTGTGCACAACCTTTTTACTAAGACGGCCGCATTGCGGATCCTTATTTCACCCACGGCCGCCAATTACCTGCTTGTTTTGTTTTTAAATTGAATATGTGAAACTAGGGCTTGTCCCACATACAAAAACCATCTAATGGCGTCCAAAAAGGCCGGATAATTTTTAAAACATGATCCACAGATTGAGCTAAACAGTCTGATGACCCGTCTGAGCTATTTATGACGTCACAATCTATAATGTGACACAAGAGGTGACTGTTTATTTGCATTGTTTGCACACAATAGGCGTATATAAAGCGTAATGTACAGGGTTACCACGCTGGTAATATTCTTTACAGTCTTACAAAATCTAATTAGAGCAGTTTCAAAGTCAAAATATTTGGCAAAAGAGTTGTTTTTACGTCACGGCCGCCAGTACATATATTTTAATAAACATGATCACGGCCGCACAAAATCGTCAACTCCGCCGCATGCGGCCGTACGGCCGCAGGTTGTGCACCCCTGCACTAGACCATCTGGGAAGTGCTGGAAGACCCGTGTTTCTTTGTTCAATGAACCTAAACTCAAGCATACAAGGATAAAATGCCACGATGGCATTGTCACAAAAACTGCGCCCGATAAGGGACTTGAACCCTTGACCGTTGGATTAAAAGTCCAACGCTCTACCGACTGAGCTAACCGGGCTCGGTCAACAAGCATTCATGTCGAGTACAGATACAGTGACTGCAAACGATTTTCTGTGCGTGCACAAAAGGCAAAGTGTAGGAAAAGAGTTCCCAGACCGGGAATTGAACCCGGGCCGCCTGGGTGAGAGCCAGGAATCGTAACCACTAGACCATCTGGGAGGTGCTGCAAGACCCGTGTTTCTTTGTTCAATGAACCTAAACTCAAGCATGCAAGGGTAAAATGTCACGATGGCATTGTCACAAAAACTGCGCCCGATAAGGGACTTGAACCCTTGACCGTTGGATTAAAAGTCCAACGCTCTACCGACTGAGCTAACCGGGCTCGGTCAACAAGCATTCATGTCGAGTACAGATACAGTGACTGCAAACGATTTTCTGTGCGTGCACAAAAGGCAAAGTGTGCAAAAGAGTTCCCAGACCGGGAATAGAAGCCTGGCCGCGTGGGTGAGAGCCAGGAATCCTAACCACTAGACCATCTGGGAGGTACTGGAAGACCCGTGTTTCTTTGTTCAATGAACCTAAACTCAAGCATGCATGGGTAAAATGTCACAAAGGCATTGTCACAAAAACTGCGCCCGATAAGGGACTTGAACCCTTGACCGTTGGATTAAAAGTCCAACGCTCTACCGACTGAGCTAACCGGGCTCGGTCAACAAGCATTCATGTCGAGTACAGATACAGTGACTGCAAACGATTTTCTGTGCGTGCACAAAAGGCAAAGTGCAGGAAAAGGGTTGCCAGACCGGGAATTGAACCCGGGCCGCCTGGGTGAGAGCCAGGAATCCTAACCACTAGACCATCTGGGAGGTGCTGGAAGACCCGTGTTTCTTTGTTCAATGAACCTAAACTCAAGCATACAAGGGTAAAATGTCACGAAGGCATTGTCACAAAAACTGCGCCCGATAAGGGACTTGAACCCTTGACCGTTGGATTAAAAGTCCAACGCTCTACCGACTGAGCTAACCGGGCTCGGTCAACAAGCATTCATGTCGAGTACAGATACAGTGACTGCAAACGATTTTCTGTGCGTGCACAAAAGGCAAAGTGCAGGAAAAGAGTTCCCAGACCGGGAATTGAACCCGGGCCGCCTGGGTGAAAGCCAGGAATCCTAACCACTAGACCAGGTGTGCACAACCTTTTTACTAAGACGGCCGCATTGCGGATCCTTATTTCACCCACGGCCGCCAATTACCTGCTTGTTTTGTTTTTAAATTGAATATGTGAAAATAGGGCTTGTCCCACATACAAAAACCATCTAATGGCGTCCAAAAAGGCCGGATAATTTTTAAAACATGATCCACAGATTGAGCTAAACAGTCTGATGACCCGTCTGAGCTATTTATGACGTCACAATCTATAATGTGACACAAGAGGTGACTGTTTATTTGCATTGTTTGCACACAATAGGCGTATATAAAGCGTAATGTACAGGGTTACCACGCTGGTAATATTCTTTACAGTCTTACAAAATCTAATTAGAGCAGTTTCAAAGTCAAAATATTTGGCAAAAGAGTTGTTTTTACGTCACGGCCGCCAGTACATATATTTTAATAAACATGATCACGGCCGCACAAAATCGTCAACTCCGCCGCATGCGGCCGTACGGCCGCAGGTTGTGCACCCCTGCACTAGACCATCTGGGAAGTGCTGGAAGACCCGTGTTTCTTTGTTCAATGAACCTAAACTCAAGCATACAAGGGTAAAATGTCACAAAGGCATTGTCACAAAAACTGCGCCCGATAAGGGACTTGAACCCTTGACCGTTGGATTAAAAGTCCAACGCTCTACCGACTGAGCTAACCGGGCTCGGTCAACAAGCATTCATGTCGAGTACAGATACAGTGACTGCAAACGATTATCTGCGCGTGCACCAAAGGCAAAGTGTAGGAAAAGAGTTCCCAGACAGGGAATAGAACCCCGGCCGCCTGGGTGAGTGCCAGGAATCCTAACCACTAGAGCATCTGGGAGGTGCTGGAAAACCCGTGTTTCTTTGTTCAATGAACCTAAACTCAAGCATACAAGGATAAAATGCCACGATGGCATTGTCACAAAAACTGCGCCCGAGAAGGGACTTGAACCCTTGACCGTTGGATTAAAAGTCCAACGCTCTACCGACTGAGCTAACCGGGCTCGGTCAACAAGCATTCATGTCGAGTACAGATACAGTGACTGCAAACGATTTTCTGTGTGTGCACAAAAGGCAAAGTGTAGGAAAAGAGTTCCCAGACCGGGAATTGAACCCGGGCCGCCTGGGTGAGAGCCAGGAATCCTAACCACTAGACCATCTGGGAGGTGCTGCAAGACCCGTGTTTCTTTGTTCAATGAACCTAAACTCAAGCATGCAAGGGTAAAATGTCACAAAGGCATTGTCACAAAAACTGCGCCCGATAAGGGACTTGAACCCTTGACCGTTGGATTAAAAGTCCAACGCTCTACCAACTGAGCTAACCGGGCTCGCTCAACAAGCATTCATGTCGAGTACAGATACAGTGACTGCAAACGATTTTCTGTGCGTGCACAAAAGGCAAAGTGTAGGAAAAGAGTTCCCAGACCGGGAATTGAACCCGGGCCGCCTGGGTGAGAGCCAGGAATCCTAACCACTAGACCATCTGGGAGGTGCTGCAAGACCCGTGTTTCTTTGTTCAATGAACCTAAACTCAAGCATACAAGGGTAAAATGTCACGATGGCATTGTCACAAAAACTGCGCCCGATAAGGGACTTGAACCCTTGACCGTTGGATTAAAAGTCCAACGCTCTACCGACTGAGCTAACCGGGCTCGGTCAACAAGCATTCATTTCGAGTACAGATACAGTGACTGCAAACGATTTTCTGTGCGTGCACAAAAGGCAAAGTGTGCAAAAGAGTTCCCAGACCGGGAATAGAAGCCTGGCCGCGTGGGTGAGAGCCAGGAATCCTAACCACTAGACCATCTGGGAGGTACTGGAAGACCCGTGTTTCTTTGTTCAATGAACCTAAACTCAAGCATGCAAGGGTAAAATGTCACAAAGGCATTGTCACAAAAACTGCGCCCGATAAGGGACTTGAACCCTTGACCGTTGGATTAAAAGTCCAACGCTCTACCGACTGAGCTAACCGGGCTCGGTCAACAAGCATTCATGTCGAGTACAGATACAGTGACTGCAAACGATTTTCTGTGCGTGCACAAAAGGCAAAGTGCAGGAAAAGGGTTGCCAGACCGGGAATTGAACCCGGGCCGCCTGGGTGAGAGCCAGGAATCCTAACCACTAGACCATCTGGGAGGTGCTGGAAGACCCGTGTTTCTTTGTTCAATGAACCTTATCTCAAGCATACAAGGGTAAAATGTCACGAAGGCATTGTCACAAAAACTGCGCCCGATAAGGGACTTGAACCCTTGACCGTTGGATTAAAAGTCCAACGTTTACCGACTGAGCTAACCGGGCTCGGTCAACAAGCATTCATGTCGAGTACAGATACAGTGACTGCAAACGATTTTCTGTGCGTGCACAAAAGGCAAAGTGCAGGAAAAGAGTTCCCAGACCGGGAATTGAACCCGGGCCGCCTGAGTGAAAGCCAGGAATCCTAACCACTAGACCAGGTGTGCACAACCTTTTTACTAAGACGGCCGCATTGCGGATCCTTATTTCACCCACGGCCGCCAATTACCTGCTTGTTTTGTTTTTAAATTGAATATGTGAAAATAGGGCTTGTCCCACATACAAAAACCATCTAATGGCGTCCAAAAAGGCCGGATAATTTTTAAAACATGATCCACAGATTGAGCTAAACAGTCTGATGACCCGTCTGAGCTATTTATGACGTCACAATCTATAATGTGACACAAGAGGTGACTGTTTATTTGCATTGTTTGCACACAATAGGCGTATATAAAGCGTAATGTACAGGGTTACCACGCTGGTAATATTCTTTACAGTCTTACAAAATCTAATTAGAGCAGTTTCAAAGTCAAAATATTTGGCAAAAGAGTTGTTTTTACGTCACGGCCGCCAGTACATATATTTTAATAAACATGATCACGGCCGCACAAAATCGTCAACTCCGCCGCATGCGGCCGTACGGCCGCAGGTTGTGCACCCCTGCACTAGACCATCTGGGAAGTGCTGGAAGACCCGTGTTTCTTTGTTCAATGAACCTAAACTCAAGCATACAAGGGTAAAATGTCACAAAGGCATTGTCACAAAAACTGCGCCCGATAAGGGACTTGAACCCTTGACCGTTGGATTAAAAGTCCAACGCTCTACCGACTGAGCTAACCGGGCTCGGTCAACAAGCATTCATGTCGAGTACAGATACAGTGACTGCAAACGATTATCTGCGCGTGCACCAAAGGCAAAGTGTAGGAAACGAGTTCCCAGACCGGGAATTGAACCCGGACCGCCTGGGTGAGTGCCAGGAATCCTAACCACTAGACCATCTGGGAGGTGCTGGAAAACCCGTGTTTCTTTGTTCAATGAACCTAAACTCAAGCATACAAGGATAAAATGCCACGATGGCATTGTCACAAAAACTGCGCCCGATAAGGGACTTGAACCCTTGACCGTTGGATTAAAAGTCCAACGTTTACCGACTGAGCTAACCGGGCTCGCTCAACAAGCATTCATGTCGAGTACAGATACAGTGACTGCAAACGATTTTCTGTGTGTGCACAAAAGGCAAAGTGTAGGAAAAGAGTTCCCAGACCGGGAATTGAACCCGGGCCGCCTGGGTGAGAGCCAGGAATCCTAACCACTAGACCATCTGGGAGGTGCTGCAAGACCCGTGTTTCTTTGTTCAATGAACCTAAACTCAAGCATGCAAAGGTAAAATGTCACAAAGGCATTGTCACAAAAACTGCGCCCGATAAGGGACTTGAACCCTTGACCGTTGGATTAAAAGTCCAACGCTCTACCGACTGAGCTAACCGGGCTCGCTCAACAAGCATTCATGTCGAGTACAGATACAGTGACTGCAAACGATTTTCTGTGCGTGCACAAAAGGCAAAGTGTAGGAAAAGAGTTCCCAGACCGGGAATTGAACCCGGGCCGGCTGGGTGAGAGCCAGAAATCCTAACCACTAGACCATCTGGGAGGTGCTGCAAGACCCGTGTTTCTTTGTTCAATGAACCTAAACTCAAGCATGCAAGGGTAAAATGTCACGATGGCATTGTCACAAAAACTGCGCCCGATAAGGGACTTGAACCCTTGACCGTTGGATTAAAAGTCCAACGCTCTACCGACTGAGCTAACCGGGCTCGGTCAACAAGCATTCATTTCGAGTACAGATACAGTGACTGCAAACGATTTTCTGTGCGTGCACAAAAGGCAAAGTGTGCAAAAGAGTTCCCAGACCGGGAATAGCAGCCTGGCCGCGTGGGTGAGAGCCAGGAATCCTAACCACTAGACCATCTGGGAGGTACTGGAAGACCCGTGTTTCTTTGTTCAATGAACCTAAACTCAAGCATGCAAGGGTAAAATGTCACAAAGGCATTGTCACAAAAACTGCGCCCGATAAGGGACTTGAACCCTTGACCGTTTGATTAAAAGTCCAACGCTCTACCGACTGAGCTAACCGGGCTCGGTCAACAAGCATTCATGTCGAGTACAGATACAGTGACTGCAAACGATTTTCTGTGCGTGCACAAAAGGCAAAGTGCAGGAAAAGAGTTCCCAGACCGGGAATTGATCCCGGGCCGCCTGGGTGAGAGCCAGGAATCCTAACCACTAGACCATCTGGGAGGTGCTGGAAGACCCGTGTTTCTTTGTTCAATGAACCTAAACTCAAGCATACAAGGGTAAAATGTCACGAAGGCATTGTCACAAAAACTGCGCCCGATAAGGGACTTGAACCCTTGACCGTTGGATTAAAAGTCCAACGCTCTACCGACTGAGCTAACCGGGCTCGGTCAACAAGCATTCATGTCGAGTACAGATACAGTGACTGCAAACGATTTTCTGTGCGTGCACAAAAGGCAAAGTGCAGGAAAAGAGTTCCCAGACCGGGAATTGAACCCGGGCCGCCTGGGTGAAAGCCAGGAATCCTAACCACTAGACCAGGTGTGCACAACCTTTTTACTAAGACGGCCGCATTGCGGATCCTTATTTCACCCACGGCCGCCAATTACCTGCTTGTTTTGTTTTTAAATTGAATATGTGAAAATAGGGCTTGTCCCACATACAAAAACCATCTAATGGCGTCCAAAAAGGCCGGATAATTTTTAAAACATGATCCACAGATTGAGCTAAACAGTCTGATGACCCGTCTGAGCTATTTATGACGTCACAATCTATAATGTGACACAAGAGGTGACTGTTTATTTGCATTGTTTGCACACAATAGGCGTATATAAAGCGTAATGTACAGGGTTACCACGCTGGTAATATTCTTTACAGTCTTACAAAATCTAATTAGAGCAGTTTCAAAGTCAAAATATTTGGCAAAAGAGTTGTTTTTACGTCACGGCCGCCAGTACATATATTTTAATAAACATGATCACGGCCGCACAAAATCGTCAACTCCGCCGCATGCGGCCGTACGGCCGCAGGTTGTGCACCCCTGCACTAGACCATCTGGGAAGTGCTGGAAAACCCGTGTTTCTTTGTTCAATGAACCTAAACTCAAGCATACAAGGGTAAAATGTCACAAAGGCATTGTCACAAAAACTGCGCCCGATAAGGGACTTGAACCCTTGACCGTTGGATTAAAAGTCCAACGCTCTACCGACTGAGCTAACCGGGCTCGGTCAACAAGCATTCATGTCGAGTACAGATACAGTGACTGCAAACGATTATCTGCGCGTGCACCAAAGGCAAAGTGTAGGAAAAGAGTTCCCAGACAGGGAATAGAACCCCGGCCGCCTGGGTGAGTGCCAGGAATCCTAACCACTAGACCATCTGGGAGGTGCTGGAAGACCCGTGTTTCTTTGTTCAATGAACCTCAACTCAAGCATACAAGGATAAAATGTCACGAAGGCATTGTCACAAAAACTGCGCCCGATAAGGGACTTGAACCCTTGACCGTTGGATTAAAAGTCCAACGCTCTACCGACTGAGCTAACCGGGCTCGGTCAACAAGCATTCATGTCGAGTACAGATACAGTGACTGCAAACGATTTTCTGTGCGTGCACAAAAGGCAAAGTGTAGGAAAAGAGTTCCCAGACCGGGAATTGAACCCGGGCCGCCTGGGTGAGAGCCAGGAATCCTAACCACTAGACCATCTGGGAGGTGCTGCAAGACCCGTGTTTCTTTGTTCAATGAACCTAAACTCAAGCATGCAAGGGTAAAATGTCACAAAGGCATTGTCACAAAAACTGCGCCCGATAAGGGACTTGAACCCTTGACCGTTGGATTAAAAGTCCAACGCTCTACCGACTGAGCTAACCGGGCTCGGTCAACAAGCATTCATGTCGAGTACAGATACAGTGACTGCAAACGATTTTCTGTGCGTGCACAAAAGGCAAAGTGTAGGAAAAGAGTTGCCAGACCGGGAATTGAACCCGGGTCGCCTGGGTGAGAACCAGGAATCCTAACCACTAAACCATCTGGGAGGTGCTGGAAGACCCGTTTTTCTTTGTTCAATGAACCTAAACTCAAGCATACAAGGGTAAAATGTCACGAAGGCATTGTCACAAAAACTGCGCCCGATAAGGGACTTGAACCCTTGACCGTTGGATCAAAAGTCCAACGCTCTACCGACTGAGCTAACCGGGCTCGGTCAACAAGCATTCATGTCGAGTACAGATACAGTGACTGCAAACGATTTTCTGTGCGTGCACAAAAGGCAAAGTGTAGGAAAAGAGTTCCCAGACCGGGAATAGAACCCGGACCGCTTGGGTGAGAGCCAGGAATCCTAACCACTAGACCATCTGGGAGGTGCTGGAAGATCCGTGTTTCTTTGTTCAATGAACCTAAACTCAAGCATACAAGGGTAAAATGTCACAAAGGCATTGTCACAAAAACTGCGCCCGATAAGGGACTTGAACCCTTGACCGTTGGATTAAAAGTCCAACGCGCTACCGACTGAGCTAACCGGGCTCGGTCAACAAGCATTCATGTCGAGTACAGATACAGTGACTGCAAACGATTTTCTGTGCGTGCACAAAAGGCAAAGTGTAGGAAAAGAGTTCCCAGACCGGGAATTGAACGCGGGCCGCCTGGGTGAGAGCAAGGAATCCTAACCACTAGACCATCTGGGAGGTGCTGCAAGACCCGTGTTTCTTTGTTCAATGAACCTAAACTCAAGCATACAAGGGTAAAATGTCACGATGGCATTGTCACAAAAACTGCGCCCGATAAGGGACTTGAACCCTTGACCGTTGGATTAAAAGTCCAACGCGCTACCGACTGAGCTAACCGGGCTCGGTCAACAAGCGTTCATGTCGAGTACAGATACAGTGACTGCAAACGATTTTCTGTGCGTGCACAAAAGGCAAAGTGTAGGAAAAGAGTTCCCAGACCGGGAATTGAACCCGGGCCGCCTGGGTGAGAGCCAGGAATCCTAACCACTAGACCATCTGGGAGGTGCTGGAAGACCCGTGTTTCTTTGTTCAATGAACCTAAACTCAAGCATGCAAGGGTAAAATGTCACAAAGGCATTGTCACAAAAACTGCGCCCGATAAGAGACTTGAACCCTTGACCGTTGGATTAAAAGTCCAACGCGCTACCGATTGAGCTAACCGGGCTCGTTCAACAAGCATTCATTTCGAGTACAGATACAGTGACTGCAAACGATTTTCTGTGCGTGCACAAAAGGCGAAGTGTAGGAAACGAGTTCCCAGACCGGGAATTGAACCCGGACCGCCTGGGTGAGAGCCAGGAATCCTAACCACTAGACCATCTGGGAGGTGCTGCAAGACCCGTGTTTCTTTGTTCAATGAACCTAAACTCAAGCATACAAGGATAATATGTCACGAAGGCATTGTCACAAAAACTGCGCGCGATAAGGGACTTAAACCCTTGACCGTTGGATTAAAAGTCCAACGCTCTACCGATTGAGCTAACCGGGCACGTTCAACAAGCATTCATGTCGAGTACAGATACAGTGACTGCAAACGATTTTCTGTGCGTGCACAAAAGGCAAAGTGCAGGAAAAGAGTTCCCAGACCGGGAATTGAACCCGGGCCGCCTGGGTGAGAGCCAGGAATCCTAACCACTAGACCATCTGGGAGGTGCTGGAAGACCCGTGTTTCTTTGTTCAATGAACCTAAACTCAAGCATACAAGGGTAAAATGTCACGAAGGCATTGTCACAAAAACTGCGCCCGATAAGGGACTTGAACCCTTGACCGTTGGATTAAAAGTCCAACGCTCTACCGACTGAGCTAACCGGGCTCGGTCAACAAGCATTCATGTCGAGTACAGATACAGTGACTGCAAACGATTTTCTGTGCGTGCACAAAAGGCAAAGTGTAGGAAAAGAGTTCCCAGACCGGGAATTGAACACGGGCCGCCTGGGTGAGAGCCAGGAATCCTAACCACTAGACCATCTGGGAGGTGCTGCAAGACCCGTGTTTCTTTGTTCAATGAACCTAAACTCAAGCATGCAAGGGTAAAATGTCACAAAGGCATTGTCACAAAAACTGCGCCCGATAAGGGACTTGAACCCTTGACCGTTGGATTAAAAGTCCAACGCTCTACCGACTGAGCTAACCGGGCTCGGTCAACAAGCATTCATGTCGAGTACAGATACAGTGACTGCAAACGATTTTCTGTGCGTGCACAAAAGGCAAAGTGTAGGAAAAGAGTTGCCAGACCGGGAATTGAACCCGGGTCGCCTGGGTGAGAACCAGGAATCCTAACCACTAAACCATCTGGGAGGTGCTGGAAGACCCGTTTTTCTTTGTTCAATGAACCTAAACTCAAGCATACAAGGGTAAAATGTCACGAAGGCATTGTCACAAAAACTGCGCCCGATAAGGGACTTGAACCCTTGACCGTTGGATCAAAAGTCCAACGCTCTACCGACTGAGCTAACCGGGCTCGGTCAACAAGCATTCATGTCGAGTACAGATACAGTGACTGCAAACGATTTTCTGTGCGTGCACAAAAGGCAAAGTGTAGGAAAAGAGTTCCCAGACCGGGAATAGAACCCGGACCGCTTGGGTGAGAGCCAGGAATCCTAACCACTAGACCATCTGGGAGGTGCTGGAAGATCCGTGTTTCTTTGTTCAATGAACCTAAACTCAAGCATACAAGGGTAAAATGTCACAAAGGCATTGTCACAAAAACTGCGCCCGATAAGGGACTTGAACCCTTGACCGTTGGATTAAAAGTCCAACGCGCTACCGACTGAGCTAACCGGGCTCGGTCAACAAGCATTCATGTCGAGTACAGATACAGTGACTGCAAACGATTTTCTGTGCGTGCACAAAAGGCAAAGTGTAGGAAAAGAGTTCCCAGACCGGGAATTGAACGCGGGCCGCCTGGGTGAGAGCAAGGAATCCTAACCACTAGACCATCTGGGAGGTGCTGCAAGACCCGTGTTTCTTTGTTCAATGAACCTAAACTCAAGCATACAAGGGTAAAATGTCACGATGGCATTGTCACAAAAACTGCGCCCGATAAGGGACTTGAACCCTTGACCGTTGGATTAAAAGTCCAACGCGCTACCGACTGAGCTAACCGGGCTCGGTCAACAAGCGTTCATGTCGAGTACAGATACAGTGACTGCAAACGATTTTCTGTGCGTGCACAAAAGGCAAAGTGTAGGAAAAGAGTTCCCAGACCGGGAATTGAACCCGGGCCGCCTGGGTGAGAGCCAGGAATCCTAACCACTAGACCATCTGGGAGGTGCTGGAAGACCCGTGTTTCTTTGTTCAATGAACCTAAACTCAAGCATGCAAGGGTAAAATGTCACAAAGGCATTGTCACAAAAACTGCGCCCGATAAGAGACTTGAACCCTTGACCGTTGGATTAAAAGTCCAACGCGCTACCGATTGAGCTAACCGGGCTCGTTCAACAAGCATTCATTTCGAGTACAGATACAGTGACTGCAAACGATTTTCTGTGCGTGCACAAAAGGCGAAGTGTAGGAAACGAGTTCCCAGACCGGGAATTGAACCCGGACCGCCTGGGTGAGAGCCAGGAATCCTAACCACTAGACCATCTGGGAGGTGCTGCAAGACCCGTGTTTCTTTGTTCAATGAACCTAAACTCAAGCATACAAGGATAATATGTCACGAAGGCATTGTCACAAAAACTGCGCGCGATAAGGGACTTAAACCCTTGACCGTTGGATTAAAAGTCCAACGCTCTACCGATTGAGCTAACCGGGCACGTTCAACAAGCATTCATGTCGAGTACAGATACAGTGACTGCAAACGATTTTCTGTGCGTGCACAAAAGGCAAAGTGCAGGAAAAGAGTTCCCAGACCGGGAATTGAACCCGGGCCGCCTGGGTGAGAGCCAGGAATCCTAACCACTAGACCATCTGGGAGGTGCTGGAAGACCCGTGTTTCTTTGTTCAATGAACCTAAACTCAAGCATACAAGGGTAAAATGTCACGAAGGCATTGTCACAAAAACTGCGCCCGATAAGGGACTTGAACCCTTGACCGTTGGATTAAAAGTCCAACGCTCTACCGACTGAGCTAACCGGGCTCGGTCAACAAGCATTCATGTCGAGTACAGATACAGTGACTGCAAACGATTTTCTGTGCGTGCACAAAAGGCAAAGTGCAGGAAAAGAGTTCCCAGACCGGGAATTGAACCCGGGCCGCCTGGGTGAAAGCCAGGAATCCTAACCACTAGACCAGGTGTGCACAACCTTTTTACTAAGACGGCCGCATTGCGGATCCTTATTTCACCCACGGCCGCCAATTACCTGCTTGTTTTGTTTTTAAATTGAATATGTGAAAATAGGGCTTGTCCCACATACAAAAACCATCTAATGGCGTCCAAAAAGGCCGGATAATTTTTAAAACATGATCCACAGATTGAGCTAAACAGTCTGATGACCCGTCTGAGCTATTTATGACGTCACAATCTATAATGTGACACAAGAGGTGACTGTTTATTTGCATTGTTTGCACACAATAGGCGTATATAAAGCGTAATGTACAGGGTTACCACGCTGGTAATATTCTTTACAGTCTTACAAAATCTAATTAGAGCAGTTTCAAAGTCAAAATATTTGGCAAAAGAGTTGTTTTTACTTCACGGCCGCCAGTACATATATTTTAATAAACATGATCACGGCCGCACAAAATCGTCAACTCCGCCGCATGCGGCCGTACGGCCGCAGGTTGTGCACCCCTGCACTAGACCATCTGGGAAGTGCTGGAAAACCCGTGTTTCTTTGTTCAATGAACCTAAACTCAAGCATACAAGGGTAAAATGTCACAAAGGCATTGTCACAAAAACTGCGCCCGATAAGGGACTTGAACCCTTGACCGTTGGATTAAAAGTCCAACGCTCTACCGACTGAGCTAACCGGGCTCGGTCAACAAGCATTCATGTCGAGTACAGATACAGTGACTGCAAACGATTATCTGCGCGTGCACCAAAGGCAAAGTGTAGGAAAAGAGTTCCCAGACAGGGAATAGAACCCCGGCCGCCTGGGTGAGTGCCAGGAATCCTAACCACTAGACCATCTGGGAGGTGCTGGAAGACCCGTGTTTCTTTGTTCAATGAACCTCAACTCAAGCATACAAGGATAAAATGTCACGAAGGCATTGTCACAAAAACTGCGCCCGATAAGGGACTTGAACCCTTGACCGTTGGATTAAAAGTCCAACGCTCTACCGACTGAGCTAACCGGGCTCGGTCAACAAGCATTCATGTCGAGTACAGATACAGTGACTGCAAACGATTTTCTGTTTGTGCACAAAAGGCAAAGTGTAGGAAAAGAGTTCCCAGACCGGGAATTGAACACGGGCCGCCTGGGTGAGAGCCAGGAATCCTAACCACTAGACCATCTGGGAGGTGCTGCAAGACCCGTGTTTCTTTGTTCAATGAACCTAAACTCAAGCATGCAAGGGTAAAATGTCACAAAGGCATTGTCACAAAAACTGCGCCCGATAAGGGACTTGAACCCTTGACCGTTGGATTAAAAGTCCAACGCTCTACCGACTGAGCTAACCGGGCTCGCTCAACAAGCATTCATGTCGAGTACAGATACAGTGACTGCAAACGATTTTCTGTGCGTGCACAAAAGGCAAAGTGTAGGAAAAGAGTTGCCAGACCGGGAATTGAACCCGGGTCGCCTGGGTGAGAACCAGGAATCCTAACCACTAAACCATCTGGGAGGTGCTGGAAGACCCGTTTTTCTTTGTTCAATGAACCTAAACTCAAGCATACAAGGGTAAAATGTCACGAAGGCATTGTCACAAAAACTGCGCCCGATAAGGGACTTGAACCCTTGACCGTTGGATCAAAAGTCCAACGCTCTACCGACTGAGCTAACCGGGCTCGGTCAACAAGCATTCATGTCGAGTACAGATACAGTGACTGCAAACGATTTTCTGTGCGTGCACAAAAGGCAAAGTGTAGGAAAAGAGTTCCCAGACCGGGAATAGAACCCGGACCGCTTGGGTGAGAGCCAGGAATCCTAACCACTAGACCATCTGGGAGGTGCTGGAAGATCCGTGTTTCTTTGTTCAATGAACCTAAACTCAAGCATACAAGGGTAAAATGTCACAAAGGCATTGTCACAAAAACTGCGCCCGATAAGGGACTTGAACCCTTGACCGTTGGATTAAAAGTCCAACGCGCTACCGACTGAGCTAACCGGGCTCGGTCAACAAGCATTCATGTCGAGTACAGATACAGTGACTGCAAACGATTTTCTGTGCGTGCACAAAAGGCAAAGTGTAGGAAAAGAGTTCCCAGACCGGGAATTGAACGCGGGCCGCCTGGGTGAGAGCAAGGAATCCTAACCACTAGACCATCTGGGAGGTGCTGCAAGACCCGTGTTTCTTTGTTCAATGAACCTAAACTCAAGCATACAAGGGTAAAATGTCACGATGGCATTGTCACAAAAACTGCGCCCGATAAGGGACTTGAACCCTTGACCGTTGGATTAAAAGTCCAACGCGCTACCGACTGAGCTAACCGGGCTCGGTCAACAAGCGTTCATGTCGAGTACAGATACAGTGACTGCAAACGATTTTCTGTTTGTGCACAAAAGGCAAAGTGTAGGAAAAGAGTTCCCAGACCGGGAATTGAACCCGGGCCGCCTGGGTGAGAGCCAGGAATCCTAACCACTAGACCATCTGGGAGGTGCTGGAAGACCCGTGTTTCTTTGTTCAATGAACCTAAACTCAAGCATGCAAGGGTAAAATGTCACAAAGGCATTGTCACAAAAACTGCGCCCGATAAGAGACTTGAACCCTTGACCGTTGGATTAAAAGTCCAACGCTCTACCGATTGAGCTAACCGGGCTCGTTCAACAAGCATTCATTTCGAGTACAGATACAGTGACTGCAAACGATTTTCTGTGCGTGCACAAAAGGCGAAGTGTAGGAAACGAGTTCCCAGACCGGGAATTGAACCCGGACCGCCTGGGTGAGAGCCAGGAATCCTAACCACTAGACCATCTGGGAGGTGCTGCAAGACCCATGTTTCTTTGTTCAATGAACCTAAACTCAAGCATACAAGGATAATATGTCACGAAGGCATTGTCACAAAAACTGCGCGCGATAAAGGACTTAAACCCTTGACCGTTGGATTAAAAGTCCAACGCTCTACCGATTGAGCTAACCGGGCACGTTCAACAAGCATTCATGTCGAGTACAGATACAGTGACTGCAAACGATTTTCTGTGCGTGCACAAAAGGCAAAGTGTAGGAAAAGAGTTCCCAGACCGGGAATTGAACCCGGGCCGCCTGGGTGAGAGCCAGGAATCCTAACCACTAGACCATCTGGGAGGTGCTGGAAGACCCGTGTTTCTTTGTTCAATGAACCTAAACTCAAGCATACAAGGGTAAAATGTCACGATGGCATTGTCACAAAAACTGCGCCCGATAAGGGACTTGAACCCTTGACCGTTGGATTAAAAGTCCAACGCTCTACCGATTGAGCTAACCGGGCTCGTTCAGCAAGCATTCATGTCGAGTACAGATACAGTGACTGCAAACGATTTTCTGTGCGTGCACAAAAGGCGAAGTGTAGGAAACGAGTTCCCAGACCGGGAATTGAACCCGGACCGCCTGGGTGAGAGCCAGGAATCCTAACCACTAGACCATCTGGGAGGTGCTGGAAGACCCGTGTTTCTTTGTTCAATGAACCTAAACTCAAGCATACAAGGATAATATGTCACGAAGGCATTGTCACAAAAACTGCGCCCGATAAGGGACTTAAACCCTTGACCGTTGGATTAAAAGTCCAACGCTCTACCGATTGAGCTAACCGGGCACGTTCAACAAGCATTCATGTCGAGTACAGATACAGTGACTGCAAACGATTTTCTGTGCGTGCACAAAAGGCAAAGTGTAGGAAAAGAGTTCCCAGACCGGGAATTGAACCCGGGCCGCCTGGGTGAGAGCCAGGAATCCTAACCACTAGACCATCTGGGAGGTGCTGCAAGACCCGTGTTTCTTTGTTCAATGAACCTAAACTCAAGCATACAAGGGTAAAATGTCACGATGGCATTGTCACAAAAACTGCGCCCGATAAGGGACTTGAACCCTTGACCGTTGGATTAAAAGTCCAACGCGCTACCGACTGAGCTAACCGGGCTCGGTCAACAAGCGTTCATGTCGAGTACAGATACAGTGACTGCAAACGATTTTCTGTGCGTGCACAAAAGGCAAAGTGTAGGAAAAGAGTTCCCAGACCGGGAATTGAACCCGGGCCGCCTGGGTGAGAGCCAGGAATCCTAACCACTAGACCATCTGGGAGGTGCTGGAAGACCCGTGTTTCTTTGTTCAATGAACCTAAACTCAAGCATGCAAGGGTAAAATGTCACAAAGGCATTGTCACAAAAACTGCGCCCGATAAGAGACTTGAACCCTTGACCGTTGGATTAAAAGTCCAACGCTCTACCGATTGAGCTAACCGGGCTCGTTCAATAAGCATTCATTTCGAGTACAGATACAGTGACTGCAAACGATTTTCTGTGCGTGCACAAAAGGCGAAGTGTAGGAAACGAGTTCCCAGACCGGGAATTGAACCCGGACCGCCTGGGTGAGAGCCAGGAATCCTAACCACTAGACCATCTGGGAGGTGCTGCAAGACCCGTGTTTCTTTGTTCAATGAACCTAAACTCAAGCATACAAGGATAATATGTCACGAAGGCATTGTCACAAAAACTGCGCCCGATAAGGGACTTGAACCCTTGACCGTTGGATTAAAAGTCCAACGCTCTACCGATTGAGCTAACCGGGCACGTTCAACAAGCATTCATGTCGAGTACAGATACAGTGACTGCAAACGATTTTCTGTGCGTGCACAAAAGGCAAAGTGTAGGAAAAGAGTTCCCAGACCGGGAATTGAACCCGGGCCGCCTGGGTGAGAGCCAGGAATCCTAACCACTAGACCATCTGGGAGGTGCTGGAAGACCCGTGTTTCTTTGTTCAATGAACCTAAACTCAAGCATACAAGGGTAAAATGTCACGATGGCATTGTCACAAAAACTGCGCCCGATAAGGGACTTGAACCCTTGACCGTTGGATTAAAAGTCCAACGCTCTACCGATTGAGCTAACCGGGCTCGTTCAGCAAGCATTCATGTCGAGTACAGATACAGTGACTGCAAACGATTTTCTGTGCGTGCACAAAAGGCGAAGTGTAGGAAACGAGTTCCCAGACCGGGAATTGAACCCGGACCGCCTGGGTGAGAGCCAGGAATCCTAACCACTAGACCATCTGGGAGGTGCTGGAAGACCCGTGTTTCTTTGTTCAATGAACCTAAACTCAAGCATACAAGGATAATATGTCACGAAGGCATTGTCACAAAAACTGCGCCCGATAAGGGACTTAAACCCTTGACCGTTGGATTAAAAGTCCAACGCTCTACCGATTGAGCTAACCGGGCACGTTCAACAAGCATTCATGTCGAGTACAGATACAGTGACTGCAAACGATTTTCTGTGCGTGCACAAAAGGCAAAGTGTAGGAAAAGAGTTCCCAGACCGGGAATTGAACCCGGGCCGCCTGGGTGAGAGCCAGGAATCCTAACCACTAGACCATCTGGGAGGTGCTGGAAGACCCGTGTTTCTTTGTTCAACGAACCTAAACTCAACCATACAAGGGTAAACTGTCACAAAGGCATTGTCACAAAAACTGCGCCCGATAAGGGACTTAAACCCTTGACCGTTGGATTAAAAGTCCAACGCTCTACCGATTGAGCTAACCGGGCACGTTCAACAAGCATTCATGTCGAGTACAGATACAGTGACTGCAAACGATTTTCTGTGCGTGCACAAAAGGCAAAGTGTAGGAAAAGAGTTCCCAGACCGGGAATTGAACCCGGGCCGCCTGGGTGAGAGCCAGGAATCCTAACCACTAGACCATCTGGGAGGTGCTGGAAGAGCCGTGTTTCTTTGTTCAACGAACCTAAACTCAACCATACAAGGGTAAACTGTCACAAAGGCATTGTCACAAAAACTGCGCCCGATAAGGGACTTGAACCCTTGACCGTTGGATTAAAAGTCCAACGCGCTACCGACTGAGCTAACCGGGCTCGGTCAACAAGCATTCATGTCGAGTACAGATACAGTGACTGCAAACGATTTTCTGTGCGTGCACAAAAGGCAAAGTGTAGGAAAAGAGTTCCCCGACCGGGAATTGAACCCGGGCCGCCTGGGTGAGAGGCAGGAATCCTAACCACTAGACCATCTGGGAGGTGCTGGAAGACCCGTGTTTCTTTGTTCAATGAACCTAAACTCAAGCATACAAGGGTAAAATGTCACGATGGCATTGTCACAAAAACTGCGCCCGATAAGGGACTTGAACCCTTGAGCGTTGGATTAAAAGTCCAACGCGCTACCGACTGAGCTAACCGGGCTCGGTCAACAAGCATTCATGTCGAGTACAGATACAGTGACTGCAAACGATTTTCTGTGCGTGCACAAAAGGCAAAGTGTAGGAAAAGAGTTCCCAGACCGGGAATTGAACCCGGGCCGCCTGGGTGAGAGCAAGGAATCCTAACCACTAGACCATCTGGGAGGTGCTGGAAGACCCGTGTTTCTTTGTTCAATGAACCTAAACTCAAGCATGCAAGAGTAAAATGTCACGACGGCATTGTCACAAAAACTGCGCCCGATAAGGGACTTGAACCCTTGACCGTTGGATTAAAAGTCCAACGCTCTACCGACTGAGCTAACCGGGCTCGGTCAACAAGCGTTCATGTCGAGTACAGATACAGTGACTGCAAACGATTTTCTGTGCGTGCACAAAAGGCAAAGTGTAGGAAAAGAGTTCCCAGACCGGGAATTGAACGCGGGCCGCCTGGGTGAGAGCCAGGAATCCTAACCACTAAACCATCTGGGAGGTGCTGCAAGACCCGTGTTTCTTTGTTCAACGAACCTAAACTCAAGCATACAAGGGTAAAATGTCACGATGGCATTGTCACAAAAACTGCGCCCGATAACGGACTTGAACCCTTGACCGTTGGATTAAAAGTCCAACGCTCTACCGACTGAGCTAACCGGGCTCGGTCAACAAGCATTCATGTCGAGTACAGATACAGTGACTGCAAACGATTTTCTGTGCGTGCACAAAAGGCAAAGTGTAGGAAAAGAGAACCCGGGCCGCCTGGGTGAGAGCCAGGAATCCTAACCTCTAGACCATCTGGGAGGTGCTGGAAGATCCGTGTTTCTTTGTTCAATGAACCTAAACTCAAGCATACAAGAGTAAAATGTCACGAAGGCATTGTCACAAAAACTGCGCCCCATAAGGGACTTGAACCCTTGACCGTTGGATTAAAAGTCCAACGCTCTACCGATTGAGCTAACCGGGCTCGGTCAACAAGCATTCATGTCGAGTACAGATACAGTGACTGCAAACGATTTTCTGTGCGTGCACAAAAGGCGAAGTGTAGGAAACGAGTTCCCAGACCGGGAATAGAACCCGGACCGCCTGGGTGAGAGCCAGGAATCCTAACAACTAGACCATCTGGGAGGTGCTGGAAGACCCGTGTTTCTTTGTTCAATGAACCTAAACTCAAGCATACAAGGATAATATGTCACGAAGGCATTGTCACAAAAACTGCGCCCGATAAGGGACTTAAACCCTTGACCGTTGGATTAAAAGTCCAACGCGCTACCGACTGAGCTAACCGGGCTCGGTCAACAAACATTCATGTCGAGTACAGATACAGTGACTGCAAACGATTTTCTGTGCGTGCACAAAAGGCAAAGTGTAGGAAAAGAGTTCCCAGACCGGGAATTGAACCCGGGCCGCCTGGGTGAGAGCCAGGAATCCTAACCACTAGACCATCTGGGAGGTGCTGGAAGACCCGTGTTTCTTTGTTCAATGAACCTAAACTCAAGCATACAAGGGTAAAATGTCACGATGGCATTGTCACAAAAACTGCGCCCGATAAGGGACTTGAACCCTTGACCGTTGGATTAAAAGTCCAACGCGCTACCGACTGAGCTAACCGGGCTCGGTCAACAAGCGTTCATGTCGAGTACAGATACAGTGACTGCAAACGATTTTCTGTGCGTGCACAAAAGGCAAAGTGTAGGAAAAGAGTTCCCAGACCGGGAATTGAACCCGGGCCGCCTGGGTGAGAGCCAGGAATCCTAACCACTAGACCATCTGGGAGGTGCTGGAAGACCCGTGTTTCTTTGTTCAATGAACCTAAACTCAAGCATGCAAGGGCAAAATGTCACGACGGCATTGTCACAAAAACTGCGCCCGATAAGGGACTTGAACCCTTGACCGTTGGATTAAAAGTCCAAGGCTCTACCGACTGAGCTAACCGGGCTCGGTCAACAAGCGTTCATGTCGAGTACAGATACAGTGACTGCAAACGATTTTCTGTGCATTACAAAAGGCAAAGTGTAGGAAAAGAGTTCCCAGACCGGGAATTGAACGAGGGCCGCCTGGGAGAGAGCCAGGAATCCTAACCACTAAACCATCTGGGAGGTGCTGCAAGACCCGTGTTTGTTTGTTCAACGAACCTAAACTCAAGCATACAAGGGTAAAATGTCACGAAGGCATTGTCACAAAAACTGCGCCCGATAAGGGACTTGAACCCTTGACCGTTGGATCAAAAGTCCAACGCTCTACCGACTGAGCTAACCGGGCTCGGTCAACAAGCATTCATGTCGAGTACAGATACAGTGACTGCAAACGATTTTCTGTGCGTGCACAAAAGGCAAAGTGTAGGAAAAGAGTTCCCAGACCGGGAATAGAACCCGGACCGCTTGGGTGAGAGCCAGGAATCCTAACCACTAGACCATCTTGGAGGTGCTGGAAGACCCGTGTTTCTTTGTTCAACGAACCTAAACTCAAGCATACAAGGGTAAAATGTCACGAAGGCATTGTCACAAAAACTGCGCCCGATAAGGGACTTGAACCCTTGACCGTTGGATCAAAAGTCCAACGCTCTACCGACTGAGCTAACCGGGCTCGGTCAACAAGCATTCATGTCGAGTACAGATACAGTGACTGCAAACGATTTTCTGTGCGTGCACAAAAGGCAAAGTGTAGGAAAAGAGTTCCCAGACCGGGAATAGAACCCGGACCGCTTGGGTGAGAGCCAGGAATCCTAACCACTAGACCATCTTGGAGGTGCTGGAAGATCCGTGTTTCTTTGTTCAATGAACCTAAACTCAAGCATACAAGGGTAAAATGTCACAAAGGCATTGTCACAAAAACTGCGCCCGATAAGGGACTTGAACCCTTGACCGTTGGATTAAAAGTCCAACGCGCTACCGACTGAGCTAACCGGGCTCGGTCAACAAGCATTCATGTCGAGTACAGATACAGTGACTGCAAACGATTTTCTGTGCGTGCACAAAAGGCAAAGTGTAGGAAAAGAGTTCCCAGACCGGGAATTGAACGCGGGCCGCCTGGGTGAGAGCAAGGAATCCTAACCACTAGACCATCTGGGAGGTGCTGCAAGACCCGTGTTTCTTTGTTCAATGAACCTAAACTCAAGCATACAAGGGTAAAATGTCACGATGGCATTGTCACAAAAACTGCGCCCGATAAGGGACTTGAACCCTTGACCGTTGGATTAAAAGTCCAACGCGCTACCGACTGAGCTAACCGGGCTCGGTCAACAAGCGTTCATGTCGAGTACAGATACAGTGACTGCAAACGATTTTCTGTGCGTGCACAAAAGGCAAAGTGTAGGAAAAGAGTTCCCAGACCGGGAATTGAACCCGGGCCGCCTGGGTGAGAGCCAGGAATCCTAACCACTAGACCATCTGGGAGGTGCTGGAAGACCCGTGTTTCTTTGTTCAATGAACCTAAACTCAAGCATGCAAGGGTAAAATGTCACAAAGGCATTGTCACAAAAACTGCGCCCGATAAGAGACTTGAACCCTTGACCGTTGGATTAAAAGTCCAACGCTCTACCGATTGAGCTAACCGGGCTCGTTCAACAAGCATTCATGTCGAGTACAGATACAGTGACTGCAAACGATTTTCTGTGCGTGCACAAAAGGCGAAGTGTAGGAAACGAGTTCCCAGACCGGGAATTGAACCCGGACCGCCTGGGTGAGAGCCAGGAATCCTAACCACTAGACCATCTGGGAGGTGCTGCAAGACCCGTGTTTCTTTGTTCAATGAACCTAAACTCAAGCATACAAGGATAATATGTCACGAAGGCATTGTCACAAAAACTGCGCGCGATAAGGGACTTAAACCCTTGACCGTTGGATCAAAAGTCCAACGCTCTACCGACTGAGCTAACCGGGCTCGGTCAACAAGCATTCATGTCGAGTACAGATACAGTGACTGCAAACGATTTTCTGTGCGTGCACAAAAGGCAAAGTGTAGGAAAAGAGTTCCCAGACCGGGAATAGAACCCGGACCGCTTGGGTGAGAGCCAGGAATCCTAACCACTAGACCATCTTGGAGGTGCTGCAAGACCCGTGTTTCTTTGTTCAATGAACCTAAACTCAAGCATACAAGGATAATATGTCACGAAGGCATTGTCACAAAAACTGCGCCCGATAAGGGACTTAAACCCTTGACCGTTGGATTAAAAGTCCAACGCGCTACCGACTGAGCTAACCGGGCTCGGTCAACAAACATTCATGTCGAGTACAGATACAGTGACTGCAAACGATTTTCTGTGCGTGCACAAAAGGCAAAGTGTAGGAAAAGAGTTCCCAGACCGGGAATTGAACCCGGGCCGCCTGGGTGAGAGCCAGGAATCCTAACCACTAGACCATCTGGGAGGTGCTGGAAGACCCGTGTTTCTTTGTTCAATGAACCTAAACTCAAGCATACAAGGGTAAAATGTCACGATGGCATTGTCACAAAAACTGCGCCCGATAAGGGACTTGAACCCTTGACCGTTGGATTAAAAGTCCAACGCGCTACCGACTGAGCTAACCGGGCTCGGTCAACAAGCGTTCATGTCGAGTACAGATACAGTGACTGCAAACGATTTTCTGTGCGTGCACAAAAGGCAAAGTGTAGGAAAAGAGTTCCCAGACCGGGAATTGAACCCGGGCCGCCTGGGTGAGAGCCAGGAATCCTAACCACTAGACCATCTGGGAGGTGCTGGAAGACCCGTGTTTCTTTGTTCAATGAACCTAAACTCAAGCATGCAAGGGCAAAATGTCACGACGGCATTGTCACAAAAACTGCGCCCGATAAGGGACTTGAACCCTTGACCGTTGGATTAAAAGTCCAAGGCTCTACCGACTGAGCTAACCGGGCTCGGTCAACAAGCGTTCATGTCGAGTACAGATACAGTGACTGCAAACGATTTTCTGTGCATTACAAAAGGCAAAGTGTAGGAAAAGAGTTCCCAGACCGGGAATTGAACGAGGGCCGCCTGGGAGAGAGCCAGGAATCCTAACCACTAAACCATCTGGGAGGTGCTGCAAGACCCGTGTTTGTTTGTTCAACGAACCTAAACTCAAGCATACAAGGGTAAAATGTCACGAAGGCATTGTCACAAAAACTGCGCCCGATAAGGGACTTGAACCCTTGACCGTTGGATCAAAAGTCCAACGCTCTACCGACTGAGCTAACCGGGCTCGGTCAACAAGCATTCATGTCGAGTACAGATACAGTGACTGCAAACGATTTTCTGTGCGTGCACAAAAGGCAAAGTGTAGGAAAAGAGTTCCCAGACCGGGAATAGAACCCGGACCGCTTGGGTGAGAGCCAGGAATCCTAACCACTAGACCATCTTGGAGGTGCTGGAAGACCCGTGTTTCTTTGTTCAACGAACCTAAACTCAAGCATACAAGGGTAAAATGTCACGAAGGCATTGTCACAAAAACTGCGCCCGATAAGGGACTTGAACCCTTGACCGTTGGATCAAAAGTCCAACGCTCTACCGACTGAGCTAACCGGGCTCGGTCAACAAGCATTCATGTCGAGTACAGATACAGTGACTGCAAACGATTTTCTGTGCGTGCACAAAAGGCAAAGTGTAGGAAAAGAGTTCCCAGACCGGGAATAGAACCCGGACCGCTTGGGTGAGAGCCAGGAATCCTAACCACTAGACCATCTTGGAGGTGCTGGAAGATCCGTGTTTCTTTGTTCAATGAACCTAAACTCAAGCATACAAGGGTAAAATGTCACAAAGGCATTGTCACAAAAACTGCGCCCGATAAGGGACTTGAACCCTTGACCGTTGGATTAAAAGTCCAACGCGCTACCGACTGAGCTAACCGGGCTCGGTCAACAAGCATTCATGTCGAGTACAGATACAGTGACTGCAAACGATTTTCTGTGCGTGCACAAAAGGCAAAGTGTAGGAAAAGAGTTCCCAGACCGGGAATTGAACGCGGGCCGCCTGGGTGAGAGCAAGGAATCCTAACCACTAGACCATCTGGGAGGTGCTGCAAGACCCGTGTTTCTTTGTTCAATGAACCTAAACTCAAGCATACAAGGGTAAAATGTCACGATGGCATTGTCACAAAAACTGCGCCCGATAAGGGACTTGAACCCTTGACCGTTGGATTAAAAGTCCAACGCGCTACCGACTGAGCTAACCGGGCTCGGTCAACAAGCGTTCATGTCGAGTACAGATACAGTGACTGCAAACGATTTTCTGTGCGTGCACAAAAGGCAAAGTGTAGGAAAAGAGTTCCCAGACCGGGAATTGAACCCGGGCCGCCTGGGTGAGAGCCAGGAATCCTAACCACTAGACCATCTGGGAGGTGCTGGAAGACCCGTGTTTCTTTGTTCAATGAACCTAAACTCAAGCATGCAAGGGTAAAATGTCACAAAGGCATTGTCACAAAAACTGCGCCCGATAAGAGACTTGAACCCTTGACCGTTGGATTAAAAGTCCAACGCTCTACCGATTGAGCTAACCGGGCTCGTTCAACAAGCATTCATGTCGAGTACAGATACAGTGACTGCAAACGATTTTCTGTGCGTGCACAAAAGGCGAAGTGTAGGAAACGAGTTCCCAGACCGGGAATTGAACCCGGACCGCCTGGGTGAGAGCCAGGAATCCTAACCACTAGACCATCTGGGAGGTGCTGCAAGACCCGTGTTTCTTTGTTCAATGAACCTAAACTCAAGCATACAAGGATAATATGTCACGAAGGCATTGTCACAAAAACTGCGCGCGATAAGGGACTTAAACCCTTGACCGTTGGATCAAAAGTCCAACGCTCTACCGACTGAGCTAACCGGGCTCGGTCAACAAGCATTCATGTCGAGTACAGATACAGTGACTGCAAACGATTTTCTGTGCGTGCACAAAAGGCAAAGTGTAGGAAAAGAGTTCCCAGACCGGGAATAGAACCCGGACCGCTTGGGTGAGAGCCAGGAATCCTAACCACTAGACCATCTTGGAGGTGCTGCAAGACCCGTGTTTCTTTGTTCAACGAACCTAAACTCAAGCATACAAGGGTAAAATGTCACGAAGGCATTGTCACAAAAACTGCGCCCGATAAGGGACTTGAACCCTTGACCGTTGGATCAAAAGTCCAACGCTCTACCGACTGAGCTAACCGGGCTCGGTCAACAAGCATTCATGTCGAGTACAGATACAGTGACTGCAAACGATTTTCTGTGCGTGCACAAAAGGCAAAGTGTAGGAAAAGAGTTCCCAGACCGGGAATAGAACCCGGACCGCTTGGGTGAGAGCCAGGAATCCTAACCACTAGACCATCTTGGAGGTGCTGGAAGATCCGTGTTTCTTTGTTCAATGAACCTAAACTCAAGCATACAAGGGTAAAATGTCACAAAGGCATTGTCACAAAAACTGCGCCCGATAAGGGACTTGAACCCTTGACCGTTGGATTAAAAGTCCAACGCTCTACCGACTGAGCTAACCGGGCTCGGTCAACAAGCATTCATGTCGAGTACAGATACAGTGACTGCAAACGATTTTCTGTGCGTGCACAAAAGGCAAAGTGTAGGAAAAGAGTTCCCAGACCGGGAATTGAACGCGGGCCGCCTGGGTGAGAGCAAGGAATCCTAACCACTAGACCATCTGGGAGGTGCTGCAAGACCCGTGTTTCTTTGTTCAATGAACCTAAACTCAAGCATACAAGGGTAAAATGTCACGATGGCATTGTCACAAAAACTGCGCCCGATAAGGGACTTGAACCCTTGACCGTTGGATTAAAAGCCCAACGCGCTACCGACTGAGCTAACCGGGCTCGGTCAACAAGCGTTCATGTCGAGTACAGATACAGTGACTGCAAACGATTTTCTGTGCGTGCACAAAAGGCAAAGTGTAGGAAAAGAGTTCCCAGACCGGGAATTGAACCCGGGCCGCCTGGGTGAGAGCCAGGAATCCTAACCACTAGACCATCTGGGAGGTGCTGGAAGACCCGTGTTTCTTTGTTCAATGAACCTAAACTCAAGCATGCAAGGGTAAAATGTCACAAAGGCATTGTCACAAAAACTGCGCCCGATAAGAGACTTGAACCCTTGACCGTTGGATTAAAAGTCCAACGCTCTACCGATTGAGCTAACCGGGCTCGTTCAACAAGCATTCATGTCGAGTACAGATACAGTGACTGCAAACGATTTTCTGTGCGTGCACAAAAGGCGAAGTGTAGGAAACGAGTTCCCAGACCGGGAATTGAACCCGGACCGCCTGGGTGAGAGCCAGGAATCCTAACCACTAGACCATCTGGGAGGTGCTGCAAGACCCGTGTTTCTTTGTTCAATGAACCTAAACTCAAGCATACAAGGATAATATGTCACGAAGGCATTGTCACAAAAACTGCGCGCGATAAGGGACTTAAACCCTTGACCGTTGGATCAAAAGTCCAACGCTCTACCGACTGAGCTAACCGGGCTCGGTCAACAAGCATTCATGTCGAGTACAGATACAGTGACTGCAAACGATTTTCTGTGCGTGCACAAAAGGCAAAGTGTAGGAAAAGAGTTCCCAGACCGGGAATAGAACCCGGACCGCTTGGGTGAGAGCCAGGAATCCTAACCACTAGACCATCTTGGAGGTGCTGCAAGACCCGTGTTTCTTTGTTCAACGAACCTAAACTCAAGCATACAAGGGTAAAATGTCACGAAGGCATTGTCACAAAAACTGCGCCCGATAAGGGACTTGAACCCTTGACCGTTGGATCAAAAGTCCAACGCTCTACCGACTGAGCTAACCGGGCTCGGTCAACAAGCATTCATGTCGAGTACAGATACAGTGACTGCAAACGATTTTCTGTGCGTGCACAAAAGGCAAAGTGTAGGAAAAGAGTTCCCAGACCGGGAATAGAACCCGGACCGCTTGGGTGAGAGCCAGGAATCCTAACCACTAGACCATCTTGGAGGTGCTGGAAGATCCGTGTTTCTTTGTTCAATGAACCTAAACTCAAGCATACAAGGGTAAAATGTCACAAAGGCATTGTCACAAAAACTGCGCCCGATAAGGGACTTGAACCCTTGACCGTTGGATTAAAAGTCCAACGCGCTACCGACTGAGCTAACCGGGCTCGGTCAACAAGCATTCATGTCGAGTACAGATACAGTGACTGCAAACGATTTTCTGTGCGTGCACAAAAGGCAAAGTGTAGGAAAAGAGTTCCCAGACCGGGAATTGAACGCGGGCCGCCTGGGTGAGAGCAAGGAATCCTAACCACAAGACCATCTGGGAGGTGCTGCAAGACCCGTGTTTCTTTGTTCAATGAACCTAAACTCAAGCATACAAGGGTAAAATGTCACGATGGCATTGTCACAAAAACTGCGCCCGATAAGGGACTTGAACCCTTGACCGTTGGATTAAAAGTCCAACGCGCTACCGACTGAGCTAACCGGGCTCGGTCAACAAGCGTTCATGTCGAGTACAGATACAGTGACTGCAAACGATTTTCTGTGCGTGCACAAAAGGCAAAGTGTAGGAAAAGAGTTCCCAGACCGGGAATTGAACCCGGGCCGCCTGGGTGAGAGCCAGGAATCCTAACCACTAGACCATCTGGGAGGTGCTGGAAGACCCGTGTTTCTTTGTTCAATGAACCTAAACTCAAGCATGCAAGGGTAAAATGTCACAAAGGCATTGTCACAAAAACTGCGCCCGATAAGAGACTTGAACCCTTGACCGTTGGATTAAAAGTCCAACGCTCTACCGATTGAGCTAACCGGGCTCGTTCAACAAGCATTCATGTCGAGTACAGATACAGTGACTGCAAACGATTTTCTGTGCGTGCACAAAAGGCGAAGTGTAGGAAACGAGTTCCCAGACCGGGAATTGAACCCGGACCGCCTGGGTGAGAGCCAGGAATCCTAACCACTAGACCATCTGGGAGGTGCTGCAAGACCCGTGTTTCTTTGTTCAATGAACCTAAACTCAAGCATACAAGGATAATATGTCACGAAGGCATTGTCACAAAAACTGCGCGCGATAAGGGACTTAAACCCTTGACCGTTGGATTAAAAGTCCAACGCTCTACCGATTGAGCTAACCGGGCACGTTCAACAAGCATTCATGTCGAGTACAGATACAGTGACTGCAAACGATTTTCTGTGCGTGCACAAAAGGCAAAGTGTAGGAAAAGAGTTCCCAGACCGGGAATTGAACCCGGGCCGCCTGGGTGAGAGCCAGGAATCCTAACCACTAGACCATCTGGGAGGTGCCGGAAGACCCGTGTTTCTTTGTTCAATGAACCTAAACTCAAGCATACAAGGGTAAAATGTCACGATGGCATTGTCACAAAAACTGCGCCCGATAAGGGACTTGAACCCTTGACCGTTGGATTAAAAGTCCAACGCTCTACCGATTGAGCTAACCGGGCTCGTTCAGCAAGCATTCATGTCGAGTACAGATACAGTGACTGCAAACGATTTTCTGTGCGTGCACAAAAGGCGAAGTGTAGGAAACGAGTTCCCAGACCGGGAATTGAACCCGGACCGCCTGGGTGAGAGCCAGGAATCCTAACCACTAGACCATCTGGGAGGTGCTGGAAGAGCCGTGTTTCTTTGTTCAACGAACCTAAACTCAAGCATACAAGGATAATATGTCACGAAGGCATTGTCACAAAAACTGCGCCCGATAAGGGACTTAAACCCTTGACCGTTGGATTAAAAGTCCAACGCTCTACCGATTGAGCTAACCGGGCACGTTCAACAAGCATTCATGTCGAGTACAGATACAGTGACTGCAAACGATTTTCTGTGCGTGCACAAAAGGCAAAGTGTAGGAAAAGAGTTCCCAGACCGGGAATTGAACCCGGGCCGCCTGGGTGAGAGCCAGGAATCCTAACCACTAGACCATCTGGGAGGTGCTGCAAGAGCCGTGTTTCTTTGTTCAACGAACCTAAACTCAACCATACAAGGGTAAACTGTCACAAAGGCATTGTCACAAAAACTGCGCCCGATAAGGGACTTGAACCCTTGACCGTTGGATTAAAAGTCCAACGCGCTACCGACTGAGCTAACCGGGCTCGGTCAACAAGCATTCATGTCGAGTACAGATACAGTGACTGCAAACGATTTTCTGTGCGTGCACAAAAGGCAAAGTGTAGGAAAAGAGTTCCCCGACCGGGAATTGAACCCGGGCCGCCTGGGTGAGAGGCAGGAATCCTAACCACTAGACCATCTGGGAGGTGCTGCAAGACCCGTGTTTCTTTGTTCAATGAACCTAAACTCAAGCATACAAGGGTAAAATGTCACGATGGCATTGTCACAAAAACTGCGCCCGATAAGGGACTTGAACCCTTGACCGTTGGATTAAAAGTCCAACGCGCTACCGACTGAGCTAACCGGGCTCGGTCAACAAGCATTCATGTCGAGTACAGATACAGTGACTGCAAACGATTTTCTGTGCGTGCACAAAAGGCAAAGTGTAGGAAAAGAGTTCCCAGACCGGGAATTGAACCCGGGCCGCCTGGGTGAGAGCAAGGAATCCTAACCACTAGACCATCTGGGAGGTGCTGGAAGACCCGTGTTTCTTTGTTCAATGAACCTAAACTCAAGCATGCAAGAGTAAAATGTCACGACGGCATTGTCACAAAAACTGCGCCCGATAAGGGACTTGAACCCTTGACCGTTGGATTAAAAGTCCAACGCTCTACCGACTGAGCTAACCGGGCTCGGTCAACAAGCGTTCATGTCGAGTACAGATACAGTGACTGCAAACGATTTTCTGTGCGTGCACAAAAGGCAAAGTGTAGGAAAAGAGTTCCCAGACCGGGAATTGAACGCGGACCGCCTGGGTGAGAGCCAGGAATCCTAACCACTAAACCATCTGGGAGGTGCTGCAAGACCCGTGTTTCTTTGTTCAACGAACCTAAACTCAAGCATACAAGGGTAAAATGTCACGATGGCATTGTCACAAAAACTGCGCCCGATAACGGACTTGAACCCTTGACCGTTGGATTAAAAGTCCAACGCTCTACCGACTGAGCTAACCGGGCTCGGTCAACAAGCATTCATGTCGAGTACAGATACAGTGACTGCAAACGATTTTCTGTGCGTGCACAAAAGGCAAAGTGTAGGAAAAGAGAACCCGGGCCGCCTGGGTGAGAGCCAGGAATCCTAACCTCTAGACCATCTGGGAGGTGCTGGAAGACCCGTGTTTCTTTGTTCAATGAACCTAAACTCAAGCATACAAGGGTAAAATGTCACGAAGGCATTGTCACAAAAACTGCGCCCCATAAGGGACTTGAACCCTTGACCGTTGGATTAAAAGTCCAACGCTCTACCGACTGAGCTAACCGGGCTCGGTCAACAAGCATTCATGTCGAGTACAGATACAGTGACTGCAAACGATTTTCTGTGCGTGCA
This sequence comes from Phallusia mammillata, assembly GCF_965637545.1. NCBI lineage: Eukaryota > Metazoa > Chordata > Ascidiacea > Phlebobranchia > Ascidiidae > Phallusia > Phallusia mammillata. Next base: position 30,961,988 of record NC_137252.1, on the reverse strand, counting down.
CAAAAGGCGAAGTGTAGGAAACGAGTTCCCAGACCGGGAATAGAACCCGGACCGCCTGGGTGAGAGCCAGGAATCCTAACCACTAGACCATCTGGGAGGTGCTGGAAGACCCGTGTTTCTTTGTTCAATGAACCTAAACTCAAGCATACAAGGATAATATGTCACGAAGGCATTGTCACAAAAACTGCGCCCGATAAGGGACTTAAACCCTTGACCGTTGGATTAAAAGTCCAACGCGCTACCGACTGAGCTAACCGGGCTCGGTCAACAAATATTCATGTCGAGTACAGATACAGTGACTGCAAACGATTTTCTGTGCGTGCACAAAAGGCAAAGTGTAGGAAAAGAGTTCCCAGACCGGGAATTGAACCCGGGCCGCCTGGGTGAGAGCCAGGAATCCTAACCACTAGACCATCTGGGAGGTGCTGGAAGACCCGTGTTTCTTTGTTCAATGAACCTAAACTCAAGCATGCAAGAGTAAAATGTCACGACGGCATTGTCACAAAAACTGCGCCCGATAAGGGACTTGAACCCTTGACCGTTGGATTAAAAGTCCAACGCTCTACCGACTGAGCTAACCGGGCTCGGTCAACAAGCGTTCATGTCGAGTACAGATACAGTGACTGCAAACGATTTTCTGTGCGTGCACAAAAGGCAAAGTGTAGGAAAAGAGTTCCCAGACCGGGAATTGAACGCGGGCCGCCTGGGTGAGAGCCAGGAATCCTAACCACTAAACCATCTGGGAGGTGCTGCAAGACCCGTGTTTCTTTGTTCAACGAACCTAAACTCAAGCATACAAGGGTAAAATGTCACGATGGCATTGTCACAAAAACTGCGCCCGATAACGGACTTGAACCCTTGACCGTTGGATTAAAAGTCCAACGCTCTACCGACTGAGCTAACCGGGCTCGGTCAACAAGCATTCATGTCGAGTACAGATACAGTGACTGCAAACGATTTTCTGTGCGTGCACAAAAGGCAAAGTGTAGGAAAAGAGAACCCGGGCCGCCTGGGTGAGAGCCAGGAATCCTAACCTCTAGACCATCTGGGAGGTGCTGGAAGACCCGTGTTTCTTTGTTCAATGAACCTAAACTCAAGCATACAAGGGTAAAATGTCACGAAGGCATTGTCACAAAAACTGCGCCCCATAAGGGACTTGAACCCTTGACCGTTGGATTAAAAGTCCAACGCTCTACCGACTGAGCTAACCGGGCTCGGTCAACAAGCATTCATGTCGAGTACAGATACAGTGACTGCAAACGATTTTCTGTGCGTGCACAAAAGGCGAAGTGTAGGAAACGAGTTCCCAGACCGGGAATAGAACCCGGACCGCCTGGGTGAGAGCCAGGAATCCTAACCACTAGACCATCTGGGAGGTGCTGGAAGACCCGTGTTTCTTTGTTCAATGAACCTAAACTCAAGCATACAAGGATAATATGTCACGAAGGCATTGTCACAAAAACTGCGCCCGATAAGGGACTTAAACCCTTGACCGTTGGATTAAAAGTCCAACGCGCTACCGACTGAGCTAACCGGGCTCGGTCAACAAACATTCATGTCGAGTACAGATACAGTGACTGCAAACGATTTTCTGTGCGTGCACAAAAGGCAAAGTGTAGGAAAAGAGTTCCCAGACCGGGAATTGAACCCGGGCCGCCTGGGTGAGAGCCAGGAATCCTAACCACTAGACCATCTGGGAGGTGCTGGAAGACCCGTGTTTCTTTGTTCAATGAACCTAAACTCAAGCATACAAGGGTAAAATGTCACGACGGCATTGTCACAAAAACTGCGCCCGATAAGGGACTTGAACCCTTGACCGTTGGATTAAAAGTCCAACGCGCTACCGACTGAGCTAACCGGGCTCGGTCAACAAGCGTTCATGTCGAGTACAGATACAGTGACTGCAAACGATTTTCTGTGCGTGCACAAAAGGCAAAGTGTAGGAAAAGAGTTCCCAGACCGGGAATTGAACCCGGGCCGCCTGGGTGAGAGCCAGGAATCCTAACCACTAGACCATCTGGGAGGTGCTGGAAGACCCGTGTTTCTTTGTTCAATGAACCTAAACTCAAGCATGCAAGGGCAAAATGTCACGACGGCATTGTCACAAAAACTGCGCCCGATAAGGGACTTGAACCCTTGACCGTTGGATTAAAAGTCCAAGGCTCTACCGACTGAGCTAACCGGGCTCGGTCAACAAGAGTTCATGTCGAGTACAGATACAGTGACTGCAAACGATTTTCTGTGCATTACAAAAGGCAAAGTGTAGGAAAAGAGTTCCCAGACCGGGAATTGAACGAGGGCCGCCTGGGAGAGAGCCAGGAATCCTAACCACTAAACCATCTGGGAGGTGCTGCAAGACCCGTGTTTCTTTGTTCAACGAACCTAAACTCAAGCATACAAGGGTAAAATGTCACGAAGGCATTGTCACAAAAACTGCGCCCGATAAGGGACTTGAACCCTTGACCGTTGGATTAAAAGTCCAACGCTCTACCGACTGAGCTAACCGGGCTCGGTCAACAAGCATTCATGTCGAGTACAGATACAGTGACTGCAAACGATTTTCTGTGCGTGCACAAAAGGCAAAGTGTAGGAAAAGAGAACCCGGGCCGCCTGGGTGAGAGCCAGGAATCCTAACCTCTAGGCCATCTGGGAGGTGCTGCAAGACCCGTGTTTCTTTGTTCAATGAACCTAAACTCAAGCATACAAGGGTAAAATGTCACGAAGGCATTGTCACAAAAACTGCGCCCGATAAGGGACTTGAACCCTTGACCGTTGGATTAAAAGTCCAACGCGCTACCGACTGAGCTAACCGGGCTCGGTCAACAAGCGTTCATGTCGAGTACAGATACAGTGACTGCAAACGATTTTCTGTGCGTGCACAAAAGGCAAAGTGTAGGAAAAGAGTTCCCAGACCGGGAATTGAACCCGGGCCGCCTGGGTGAGAGCCAGGAATCCTAACCACTAGACCATCTGGGAGGTGCTGGAAGACCCGTGTTTCTTTGTTCAATGAACCTAAACTCAAGCATGCAAGGGCAAAATGTCACGACGGCATTGTCACAAAAACTGCGCCCGATAAGGGACTTGAACCCTTGACCGTTGGATTAAAAGTCCAACGCTCTACCGACTGATCTAACCGGGCTCGGTCAACAAGCGTTCATGTCGAGTACAGATACAGTGACTGCAAACGATTTTCTGTGCGTGCACAAAAGGCAAAGTGTAGGAAAAGAGTTCCCAGACCGGGAATTTAACGAGGGCCGCCTGGGAGAGAGCCAGGAATCCTAACCTCTAGACCATCTGGGAGGTGCTGCAAGACCCGTGTTTCTTTGTTCAACGAACCTAAACTCAAGCATACAAGGGTAAAATGTCACGAAGGCATTGTCACAAAAACTGCGCCCGATAAGGGACTTGAACCCTTGACCGTTGGATTAAAAGTCCAACGCTCTACCGACTGAGCTAACCGGGCTCGCTCAACAAGCATTCATGTCGAGTACAGATACAGTGACTGCAAACGATTTTCTGTGCGTGCACAAAAGGCAAAGTGTAGGAAAAGAGTTCCCAGACTGGGAATAGAACCCGGACCGCCTGGGTGAGAGCCAGGAATCCTAACTGTAATGTATATTGCGCCACCTTGTGACGCATTAAGTATATTGCCCCCCCTTGTGACGACCTTGCCGCATGCCCATATAAAAGCGTGAGTTTAACCTTTACGGTCATTCGAAGTGTCTTGTAGCTGTGGGCTTGTTGTATCGCTGTTTCATTCAATACATGGTGTCAGAAGTGCGTTCACGCCTCTAATTAAGATGGACAAATCAGCAGTTTCTCTACCCCCCGGCAATGCAGTGGAATGGCAATATGGCCGAGAACTGGAAAAGGTTTGTCCAGAGATTCAAGCTCTATCTGACGGCGATTGGTGGTGACAGCAAGTCCGACAAAAGTAAGTCTGCGTTGCTTCTTCATGTTATGGAAGGTGATGGCATTCAGATTTACAATTCTTTTAAGTTCGAAACTGGAAATGACATGAAATTTGATGTCATAGGGAATGAATTTCAACTGTATTTCTGCCCCAAAAAGAACGTAACATTTGAACGTTATAAATTTAACAACCGAAACCAACAGGATGGTGAAAATATTGATCAATATGCCACCGAGCTAAAAAATCTTTCTGCACATTGTGAGTTTGAGAATCTTAGTGACTCATTAATCCGGGATAGAGTGGTTTGTGGAATTTCTGACTACAAGGTTCGTGAAGTTCTTTTAAAAGAAGTTGACCTGACCCTAGAAAAATGTCTTTCTATTTGTCGTTCAAATGAAGTAGTTAAACTACAAGCTGCTGTAATTAGGAGCCAAGAGAATAACGTGTGGGTTGTCAATAATCAACAATTAACCCCGGGGACAAGTCGTTTCAGGTCCAACAAAAGGAACCTGCGGTGTGAAGGATGTGCTTTAATTCACGCTTCAGGTGCATGTTCAGCCCGGGGGAAACCTTGTTTCCATTGTGGAAAACTTGGCCACTACTCAAGATGTTGTAGCAACCGAAGAGTCAATGAAGTGAAGGAAACTTCTTTTCACGTTAATACAGTGAGTACCGTTGTCACTTCAAAAGATTGGTTAGTTCCATTGAGATTAAATGGAAAACAGTTTACCTGTAAAATTGACACTGGTGCCCAGGTGAACCTAATTTCGCTATCAGATATTAAAGCTATCTCCAGTACACCTCGTATCGAAAGTACCAATATTGTGCTAACTGCGTTTGCCAATCATAAGATATTTGTGTATGGTGTTTGCACTTTAAATGTCACATTCCGAAACCATGCGCACGTGATGAAGTTCTTTGTTGTCCAAGCTAAAACTCAACCACTTATCGGTCTTTTTGGTGCAGAGGCGTTAATGCTTATCAATCGTGTACACGCAGTGGAGTCTATAGAGCAGTGTGGTAATCTTGACCGCGAATACGAGGATATTTTTAATGGTCTCGGTTGTCTTCCAGATACATACTCAATTAGGTTGAACTCCAATGCCACTCCAGTCATCCATCCGAGTCGAAAAGTTCCGTATCTGCTGAAACCAAAGTTGAAAGAAGAACTTCAGAGAATGAAAGGATTAGGTGTTATAACAGAAGTGACTGAACCAACCAGATGGGTAAACTCCTTAGTAATTGTGAACAAAAAGAACGGAAAACTTCGTGTTTGTCTTGATCCCCGTGACCTCAATAAATCAATCATGCGTGAACATTACATGTTACCCACTCGGGAGGAATTAATGTCACAATTTAGTAATGCAAAGTTTTTTAGCAAGTTGGATGCTGTGAGTGGTTTTTGGCAAATAAAAATTGACGAAGAAAGTTCGAAGCTGTGTACATTTAATACTCCCTTCGGAAGGTACAGGTTTTTGCGTTTACCGTTTGGCATCTCGTCCGCCCCAGAAGTATTTCATCGTGCTGTACATTCCTTGTTTGAGCACATGGACGGTGTTGACACGTCAATGGACGATATTATTGTGTGGGGCAGTTCCAAAGAAGAACATGACAGGCGACTCCACATGGTTTTGAAACAAGCTAGGAAGTCAAATTTACGATTGAATCGTGAAAAATGCGTTTTTTGTGTCAATCGTTTAACGTTCATGGGAGATGTTTCAAGTGCAGGTGGTTTGCAACCAGATCCAAAGAAGGTTCGAGCCATTGAGACGATGTCTCGACCAGCAAACAAGCGTGATGTTCAACGCTTTCTGGGCATGGTGAACTATCTTGCACGGTATATTCCCGATGTGTCAGAAAAAACTGCGCAACTTCGCTCACTGGTGCATAAAGATAGTGAATGGAACTGGACCAGTAACGAAGAAAAAGCGTGGATAGAATTAAAGAGGGTAATTTCTAGCCAACCCATTCTTAAACATTTTAATCCTGTACTTCCAATAAAGGTATCCGCAGACGCCTCAAAAGAAGCTCTTGGTGCGGTATTGCTTCAGATGCATGACAAAGAGTGGTATCCTGTGTCCTACGCCTCTAGAGCAATGATTGATGCTGAAACGCGCTACACACAAATTGAAAAGGAACTCCTTGCGGTAACATTTGCGTGTGAGCGGTTTCATCAGTTCAAATATGGTCAACACATATGCATAGAAACTGATCACAAACCATTAGTTCCGTTGTTTAAAAAAAACTTAAACAATTGTCCAATAAGGGTACAACGTCTGATGATACGTCTGCATTCGTATGACTTTAATGTAATCTATACTCCAGGAAAGTTCATGCACACAGCCGATGCTTTGTCGAGAAGTGTTACTCAAGAAACCGAAGATTTGCAATCACACGCTGATGTGGAACGTTATGTTCATTTGGTTGTGTCATCACTTCCAATCTCCTCCAATGCTATGGCGCAACTTCGTGAAGAAACTGAACGAGATCCCCAGTCAATAGACATCGTGCATTACGTTTACAATGGTTGGCCCGAACGTTCCGCAAATTGCACACCAGACTCCCAGGTATTTTGGAAAATCCGTGATGAACTGTCCGTAAATGATGGTGTCCTGTTTAAAGGAAGCAAAATAGTCATTCCCCGGAAAATGAGACGGTCAATTCTAGCTAAGCTGCATGAAGGCCATATGGGGGAAGTTAAATGCAAAGGTCGTGCCCACGAATTAGTGTATTGGCCTGGAATTAACAAGGACATATCAAATTTGGTGTCCGCATGTTCAACATGTATGCGTTACAGACCGCGTTTGCAAAAAGAACCCTTGAATCCACATGAAATTCCCAAGTTTCCCTGTGAAAAAATAGGTGTTGATTTATGTTCGTATAATGGTCGGTCGTATTTAGTACTTGTTGATTATTATTCAGGTTATCCCGATGTTTATTGTATTACCAACACTTCTAGCGATGCAGTTATTACATGTCTTAAGAAAACGTTTTCTCGCTTTGGTGTGCCGCTTAAAGTATTTAGCGACAACGGGCCACAATTTTCCTCCCGTGAATTTAGATGTTTTTCACAATCTTGAGACTTCTGTCATTTAACATCAAGTCCCCATTTTCCGCAATCTAATGGACTTGCGGAAAAGACGGTACAAACCGTTAAAAATCTGTTGCCAGTGGCCAGGACTTTGATTTGAATTTGTTAATTTATCGTAGTTCGCCTTTACAGTGTGGTTTATCCCCGTCACAGTTGCTCATGGGAAGGCAAACTAGAAGTAATTTGCCTATTTGTGAAGAAAAGCTTAGGTGTCATAATTTGCCCAAACGCCCTTTTCATGCCGAAAAAACAGTACAAAAACGTTATTTTGATGTAGGTTCAAAACCATTAAGTGTTTTAAAGCCTGGTACCCCTGTAAAACTGTTTGATTTTCTTCGCCGCACATGGACAGAGGTCGGAGTTATTGACAAGGTTTTGTCACCGCGCTCCTATATAGTTCGTACTCCTGACAATGTACTTTATCGTCGTAATCGTATACATATTCTCTACCAACGCTCTACCAACTGAGCTAACCGGGCTCGGTCAACAAGCATTCATGTCGAGTACAGATACAGTGACTGCAAACGATTTTCTGTGCGTGCACAAAAGGCAAAGTGTGCAAAAGAGTTCCCAGACCGGGAATTGAAGCCGGGCCGCCTGGGTGAGAGCCAGGAATCCTAACCACTAGACCATCTGGGAGGGGCTGGAAGACCCGTGTTTCTTTGTTCAATGAACCTAAACTCAAGCATACAAGGGTAAAATGTCACGACGGCATTGTCACAAAAACTGCGCCCGATAAGGGACTTGAACCCTTGACCGTTGGATTAAAAGTCCAACGCTCTACCGACTGAGCTAACCGGGCTCGCTCAACAAGCATTCATGTCGAGTACAGATACAGTGACTGCAAACGATTTTCTGTGCGTGCACAAAAGGCAAAGTGTAGGAAAAGAGTTCCCAGACCGGGAATTGAACCCGGGCCGCCTGGGTGAGGGCCACGAATCCTAACCACTAGACCATCTGGGAGGTGGTGGAAGACCCGTGTTTCTTTGTTGAATGAACCTAAACTCAAGCATACAAAGGTAAAATGTCACGAAGGCATTGTCACAAAAACTGCGCCCGATAAGGGACTTGAACCCTTGACCGTTGGATTAAAAGTCCAACGCTCTACCGACTGAGCTAACAGGGCTCGGTCAAAAAGCATTCATGTCGAGTACAGATACAGTGACTACAAACGATTTTCGTTGCGTGCACAAAAGGCAAAGTGTAGGAAAAGAGTTCCCAGACCGGGAATTGAACCCGGGTCGCCTGGGTGAGAGCCAGGAATCCTAACCACTAGACCATCTGGGAGGTGATGGAAGACCCGTGTTTCTTTGTTCAATGAACCTAAACTCAAGCATACAAGGGTAAAATGTCACGAAGGAATTGTCACAAAAACTGCGCCCGATAAGGGACTTGAACCCTTGACCGTTGGATTAAAAGTCCAAAGCTCTACCGACTGAGCTAACCGGGCCTGGGTTAACAAGCATTCATGTCGAGTACAGATACAGTGACTGCAAACGATTTTCTGTGCGTGAACAAAATGCAAAGTGTAGGAAAAGAGTTCCCAGACCGGGAATTGAACCCGGGCCGCCTGGGTGAGAGCCAGGAATCCTAACCACTAGACCATCTGGGAGGGGCTGGAAGACCCGTGTTTCTTTGTTCAATGAACCTAAACTCAAGCATACAAGGGTAAAATGTCACGAAGGCATTGTCACAAAAACTGCGCCCGATAAGGGACTTGAACCCTTGACCGTTGGATTAAAAGTCCAATGCTCTACCGACTGAGCTAACCGGGCCTGGGTCAACAAGCATTCATGTCGAGTACAGATACAGTGACTGCAAACGATTTTCTGTGCGTGCACAAAAGGCAAAGTGTAGGAAAAGAGTTCCCAGACCGGGAATTGAACCCGGGCCGCCTGGGTGAGAGCCAGGAATCCTAACCACTAGACCATCTGGGAGGTGCTGCAAGACCCGTGTTTCTTTGTTCAATGAACCTATACTCAAGCATACAAGGGTAAAATGTCACGAAGGCATTGTCACAAAAACTGCGCCCGATAAGGGACTTGAACCCTTGACCGTTGGATTAAAAGTCCAACGCTCTACCGACTGAGCTAACCGGGCTCGGTCAACAAGCATTCATGTCGAGTACAGATACAGTGACTGCAAACGAGCCAGGAATCCCAATCACTAGGATGTCACAAACACATTGTCAAAAATGCGCCAGATAAAAAACTTGAAATATTGATAGTTGGATTAAAAGGCTGAGCTGGATGATGTTAACTGAAAATGCAGTAATATTTACGCCTATTGCATAGGTGTCATGTGCAGAGTTGTCTCGCTATAGCGGGGTAAACTTCTTCAACGCATTGTGATAGAAAATATGGAATATTTCGGTTGGAATGTTTGGGATACTAAAATTAAATTCTAAGCGGTATTTTTTGTACAGTTTATTGCAAGGGATAGATCATAGCATAAAACATTTCACACACAAATTCGCAAGAATGTGGTCGTTCTGTAAGCATTTTTGGTAAAATCAAACAAACACATAAGAAAGAAAAGACGATATAAGATATAACAACAGCTCACTGAAACATGTATTGCACCGATGTTAGCTTGCAACCTAATTGTTTGATTACGTTGCGATTGGGGGTGGGGCAAGATCCCCATTTGACGATGGAAGTGGTGGGGCTGGGGGGCCGTCACCCGATGACTGTGGCTCTGAAAATAAGAAACAAATTTAACCCCCGAAAATCATCCTTAACATACGCTTTAATGTTAATTGTTACTGAATGATGATTGGAGTTTTGCTGTGAAACATCAATATTTGTTTCAACAATTTTTTTTAGCTTTTCCCGCATTTTTTTTTATAATATGTCGATGTTTCGATGTCCCATACAAGACACCTTCATCAGGGTAATGACATAAATTGTTATCACTCGACCATTGGGGCGCACTGCGTTTTTTACAACTACGTTTAGTGTGTGTTTTTTACCGCCATTGTTGCTCTATAACAATTTTGTGTTTTCAATTTATGTGATTACCCTGATGAAGGTGTCTCGTATAGGACATCGAAGCTTCGGCATAGTATAATAAAAAACCTGCTGGAATAGCTAAATATTTGTTGATAGATTATGCCTGGCAGCAACAGTTTATTCATTAATATTTCTGCTTGATGCAGTCAGGACTCAGACTTGCTTTTGTTGTTTGAATGCATAATAGTTCACACTTTAGTCTGGCTTATTTGGTTGCAATAGGTCTAATACAACGCGTACATCAACTTAAACAACTTCGTGTTTAGCAGCATAATACACAAAAAATTTGACGTAAAGAAGACAAGGCTACGTTCTAAACTGAAAAGTGATTGCTCTTACCTTCGTAGGCTTCACAATCGATCTTGTACTCCCAACTCGGGCCACCATTGCTTCCTGCGAGTGTCTTTCCATCATTCACATTAACGCACCAGCAGACGTTAAGAAATCCATAACATTGTCGGGGTTTGTACAGACCCGTAACATTGTCACATTCAGGTATAAAGGCATCCATCAACAGGGGGTCCGAATTCTTTATGACGTCTTGTTGACAGGCGGTTACTGTGATCAAAAAAATCATTGTTTTAAGTTTTGTTCCAAAAGTGTTTCACAAAATAAAAAAATCAACCAAAATAAAATGTAAACACACATTTTGTAAGTATTTTGTATTTTGTACACAATGCACGGTTTTTAATATTTTGACAACAATAATTACGCAAATATTTGCGGTTTTATTCCAGCTGCCGATGACAAAGAAACTGTAGGAACGTTGTGCTGTTTAACAGGCAAATACTGGCTTTGACATTTTTGTCACAATTTTGGCAAATTCAAAGAAACATCGTATAGTTTGGACTAAAGATCATAGTTCAAAAATACCCTTAAACTTACATGATCGCGGCGCAGGAGGTGGACATTGGTCTGAGGGGACACATACATCATTTTCATCTCTCAGATAGCCATTCGGACATGCACATCTCCTTTTGCAGATTCGGGTCATAGAGCAAGGGATTCTTGGTGTCTCACAGGTCGCATCACAATTTGGCGCGCAGGTCGAAAACACCTCGTTCTTTTCACCGTTGCAAACTGCGTCAACATACAACGTTTATCTCTCTGCACAACTTGTCAGATAAAATATCATTAACGTTTGTAATACAACTTGTTGACCTCCCCACGTGGCCTATATTAGTTGAAAAAATCTTCTAAAACTGAGTGTCCTCATTACCCGAGGTTAACTCATCCTTTATAGCTACTGAAATAGCACCTTTGTATAGGATAGATTCTTTTCTGCTAAATGGCCCAAGTTTGATCCTCTTTTTGAGATGATACAAAACCTCAACACTAATGCACGTTAGCTTTGTAACTTACCACGAGGAGATCTATCCGGACATTGGTCCACAGGAACGCATCGTGAGCCATCGGCAACTAATACGTGTCCTGGTTTGCAGGAGCATCTGGCTGAGCATGAGAACTGCGTAGCGCAAGGTCTGTCAGGTCTGGCACATGTTCCGTCGCAAGGTGACGCACATAGGTTAAATTCTTTTCCCAAACTGGAGTCACAGGCTGTATAATATAACACAGATGTAGAAAAACTCTAGTTTTAACCATCTTCAAGATTTTTCGAGGCTTCAATTTGCAGATTGTTCTATTCCAAGTAGCAGCTTTACTTAGTTTTTTACAGTTTGTTGTATTGGACATAGGTAAAAGTAGGCTTTCACCAAGTGTTGCAATTTAGCTAATGCTCTTGGTAGAGAATCTAAATGCATATAGCATCGGTATAACATCAAAAGAAGAAAAGTCTGTAATATTATTGAACAGTAGAACTAGAAAAAATGATCCTACGCACCTCTCGCTTCTAAACAGGTTGGCATGTCAGTACTGACAAGCGGCGTATCGCTCATGGTGTTGGGGATCATTACGCCGGCCTCATCCACGCACCAACAGGTTCCGTTGTCGTGACATTGGGTGGCAGACCATGTTCCGTCCATTTCACAGGAAGGCATTGGGGATCCTTGTGGTGTGGTGTGGTACACATACTGACAAGTGTGGGGTTCTGAAAGATGGAAACAAACGTTACTAAGCTATTCGTGAGACAGCATTAATATGAGTTTATTGTGCTGCAATTTATCAACTTAACTAACTATAAACCTCTTTACGTTCATGGAAGATGCTATTCTGAATGAACATGGGCATTGTGTCTTTCATAACAAACCCTTTATAAAAGTCAACCGACCTGGGCATTCTGACAACACTATACAAGTCATGTTGCTTTTGGAAGCTCTGAACATTCCCGGAGGACACTGGCAGTCTAGCACACATCTTCTCACACATTTTGGCATCGGTTCCCCGCAGGTGGGTGGGCAAGCAGTAGCACAAGTTGAAAACCGCATTTCGGCCGGACAATCTGTAATAAAATATGACTCTTTTGTAAATGCTGCTTTAGGTGTTGTGTGACATGTGAGAAATATGCCAAATTTCACATGTTCATGTACATAAATAACGTGATATGTATATTACCTCCCAAGAAATCGCAATCAAGATCAAATTCATCCCTTGGTCTTTTGGTGCCCGGAAGTTCTGATCCGGTGCTTCCGCTTAAACAATAGCAGACACCTCCTTCGCATTTCTTAAGTCCTACAAATAGAGCAATAACATTAAAGCATGCCTTCAGCCCCAATCAACAAAAAAACAAAACAATTTAAAGCGTCAATATAGACCTAGTTAATAGTAACAAACCTTCGATAGTTGTTGGATTTTGTGCTGGACATTGATCTAATGCAACACATTTGTTCTCTCCATTCCTCACGTAACCTCTATCGCAAGCACAACGCCGAGTGCACGATTTCACTTTGTTGCATGCTCTGCGCGGTTTGTCGCAAGACGCATCACAGATTGGAGCGCATTCGTTGAACGATTCGTTGAGTGAAGCATCGCAAGCGACTGTGAGAAAATTTACAAAGTGTCAGTAGGTGTCAAAACTTCTGAAACATTAGTGCAGTTGTCCATGCATTTGTTTGGGGGAATCGAAGTATAACAACTACTTTTTCGCATCAAAACTTTAAAACAAATATCAACCTCAACTATTTTCGTGTCTGGTAGTAATGGAAATACTGCATCTAAATAGTTCAGGAAGCTTACCTGTGCAGGTCTCTCGTGGTATGCACACGTTGTTCTCGTCACGTGCGTGTCCTGGGGGGCAGCTGCATCGCTGAGTGCATTGAAGACTGCAGACCTGATCAAGATTGGTGCAAGTCGGCTCACAGGCAGACGCACAACTACGGTAGACTTCATTCAAAGTAGCATTGCAAGCGCCTGTAAGATGCACAAACAATACATAGTTAATGCGTTTGTTTCTTAGTTTCTGTAAACGTAATATAAAAGCCATCAATTGATTAGTAAGCTGCAAACAGTGCACACTGTTACGTTTTTGACCCCTTAGGCACCATGCCTTTTCACCAGCTGCACTGATTAGATCTTACAGGTCGAAACAGTGTGCGCTTCCTGCCGCTAACTCACACGTTAGCTCTACTGGGATATACTAAAGTTTTACCTGGGCATGCGTCAACTGGTACGCACACATTATGTTCGTCACGGGCATGTCCAGCTGGGCAAGTACATCTTTGCGTGCATTGTAGTGTGCACGCACTGTTGCTTTGGCCACAAGTCGGTTCACATGCCGAGGCACAACTGTTGTACTGCTCGTTTAAAGTTGCGTTGCAAGCGCCTGTTTAACATGAAAAAGTGATGTTGAAGTCATAAATTACCAAACAAACAACCAACCACAAACTTTGCTTGTAAAGACGTTTGGATCTATGGACAATACCTGGACAAGAGGCTTTAGGTACGCAAACATTTTGGTCGTTGCGGACAAAATCAGGTGGACATGTGCATCTCTGAGTGCACTGTAGGGTACACGGCTTGTCGGGTTCAGTACAAGTTGATTCACAGGCAGAAGCACAGGTGCGGTAGATTTCGTTCAGTGAAGCATCGCATTCTATAAAAAACGAGTGTGTTTGTTTATTTTAAAATTTTGGATGTGCATTTTTCGACGTTAAAATGAATTTCGGCTCTTTTAACATGAAAAGATGCGAAAGGCAGGTGATTTCTCTGACAAGCAATGTATGCGGCCTAGGTTTCAACATTCAACATTTTAAACTGTGTTAGGGTTAAAGAAAGCAGAGTTAAAGAAGTGTAGTTTTTGGAGCTTATGGTGATGTTTGTAGGGGAAATGAGGTAAGATTTCTACACAAGATTACATGTCAATAAGAAATCAGCCAACTTGCTTGCTTAAAGTTTTGAAAGCTACAACGTTGCTGGCTTTATAACTATAAATGCATTGCAAATAACTAAATGTTTACCTGGTGTTTGTTGAGGGCATTCACTTTCCGTTACGCATCTGTCGCCCTCGACGTATGTTCCATGGGGACACTGACAACCGACGCGGCAATTCGCTGTACAAATTTTCAAAGTTCCTCTTTCGTCGCAGGTTGACTCGCACCCACCGCACACAGCGTATACTTTGGTCGGTTCACAAGCTGAAAATAACAGGGCGTGTTTAATTTAAACAAAGGTGTTGCATTTATACTCAAATCATGTCACATTTTAGAATTGCCCTTTTTCAGATTCCAAAGCATGGCCGAAACTAGACAAAAATGGTTGGCTTTTTTAATAACTAAACTAGTTTACACAGTGGCATTAGATTTGCACCATATAGATCAATGCTGTTTATGTACACAAGGCGTAAAATGTAAACAAAAAGATTAGTAAAAAGTGTAATTGTAATTCTTCTTACTTAGAGTTCGGAAGCAATCAACGGTGCCTTGATGATGGTAAACCACCGAGAGGGACCTCCCCCTGCGGTCGACGCACCAACATTGGCCTTGGTAGTTGCATTGTTCCGGATAGTAGTAAATTCCAAAGAGTCCATGACACCTTGGTACCCACGCTCTGTTAAAAAACTGCTCGTGCCAACAGAAAGGGGATCTGGCGGTAGTACCTTTAAAAAATATAAAGATGAAGATAGAGCATGTACAATTAGTTCACTTAAAGCAACTTCAATTGTTCATCTGAAATACAAAATCTTCTTGGTAAGTATCAGTCACAAAAGTTCAAAAAAAATCTTTAACAAATCTTTTTAGGCTTTTGCTGTTTAATTTACACGTGAAGGCCTTCCTCCATTGAGTACATGCAAGACAGGTGTACAGTATTTTACTTACCGACTGTCGTAGCAAGGCCAACTGAACACAGGGCAAAAATTATAAACAACGCAAGCACAAATCTTTCCATATTTCTCAGAAACTTGTAGATGAATTTCAAAATATATCTTCTTGACAAATCCTTTCTCACTGTACCTCTAAGTGTTTCAATGCTGTCTCAAGACTGAGTTGCCTTCTAGACAAGCGCTTCGATTTATATACAGCTCGTTCGCACTTCGAGACGCTTGGTTGTGACGTAGTTGGTCCTCCTGTTTCTGCGTAAGGCCTAAGGGCGTAAAATTTGAAACCACTCGGCCGGCTACTTTGTACTGTAATCTCAGTAGGCGTCCGGCGCCTGAGGGGAGAAATTCGACAAATCGATTCAACTCAATTGGCCAAGAGTTGCTCCTGGCAGGTTGGCTGTTGCAAAACTTCTGAACTTTCATTTCACTTCGACCGCCATGTGACCCGCAATAACAGCAAACCACGTGAGAACTACAATTCGGACGCCTCGTTGTGTGGATGAAGGAAAGCACTTGCGCTTTTCTGCCCAGTCCACTGAAGGGTATTTTTCTGCAAGAATTCTTGTGCTTTGCTATTGGTCATCGTTTAATTTATAGATGTTTTTTTGAATGCTGTTGATCGGTAAATTGTATTTCTTCGAATTGTCTTCAATCTGTCGAACTTTATAATCTGGCGGTTGGAAAAGTTGTGTAATCACATTTGACTAATGCAAAATTAATTTTTGTTATGTCTTCCATTTAGGTTTATCCCGTTATTCTAACAAGTCACTCATATGACAAGAATCAATTTTTTTGAAATGGGATTATTTAAAATCCTAAAAATTACTGCACACAGCCAAACTGTACAAAAGTTATTTGTTGCACACTCGGAATCTGATTGTAGTGATACTTTAGGAAACCATGTTAGAAACAAAGAAGTATTATGAGCAAAAAAACATAAAGTATTTGAGTGTAAAAGATCACGTTTCGACAGTTTCTATCGTCAGATAAAAAAAAACATTCAAATACTGACATGTTTCTTTTTTCGAGAATATTTAGAACCGTGCACTGTGTACCTGGGAAGTATTATGTTCGTCAAATTTTAAGCTTAAAAATATATGTTTTTTGTTTGAAAAGAAATTCAGTTTTAAGGAAATCATTTAATGGTTTCCAAATTACACATGAAAGTACTTTACATCATTTGACCTCTTGAGGCACTTCACGCCTTTTGTTGTTAAGTGTTTTATTCAAGTGTTTATCTCGTACACGCTCGAGTCTTGGAAAAGGCGTAACTAAAGTCTGAAGCTGTGATTCACTCGTTGATGTCATCAACAATTACTTTTGCAGTGTGAACTTGTTTAACATTCTGGGTTATTAAAATTTATTACGTCGTTAGAGAGAGCATCGAGGCCCATTAGATCAGAGATATGATATATCAGTTAAACCGTTTGTTTTTAAAAGTGTTACAAGTAGTATACACCCTTACACACCTAACTTAAGTTAAAAGAACGTAAATGATATTTTCGTCATGTACTTTGATTAAATTACAATTGATAAGTAGCACAGTTTTTGTTTTTGCGTCGTTTGGTCGCATAGCCTATAGTAAACATGATATAACATCTACCGCCCTTAACAAAAAAAGTTTTACTTGCCTTGGAGAAAGTAACCAATAGATACGAGCAAAGGTTATTTTAATACAAATTTGCGTGGTTCCTAAAAGGGCGTAAAAATACTCGCCCACATGTCTGTCCCCACCCGTGTCAGGCCGCGAAATAACAGGCGGATATATCCCAAAATACTTGGGCAGAGTTGATGCAATCTCAACAAAATCGCGCGTATATTTTAAGGGCTGAATTTTAACTCTCAAACGGTTTATTCAGTTCTTGTTCTACCATTCTAAACAAAAAGATACACGCCAACATTTGGGAATATATAGAACTGTTTATTGTGTACCTTGTTCCAAATCACCACCTTTTCAGATGTGCAACAGCTATCAAGTAGTTAGTTTTGTTTCTAACATAGGTTATTTCATATTGTATGCATGTTTTGTCTAAAACTTTTATATGTTAACACTTCAGCACCAAAATGTGCAAAACGTTACATTTTTGAAAATGCGCGTATGTTTTAGTGCATAAATTCACGCTAAAGTTTTGTGTCATCAAAGCACTTGAACTAGTCCTAAAAGATCTATTGTAATACAACTTTCATCGAAAACGTAAATGTAAAGTGCTAGTGTTTGTAGAGAAAGAATTGGAAAATTAGTGGGTCACCGCTACATGGGTGGCTTAGGTCGTTGAAAGATTAAAGTAAGTGCAAAGTTATAGTGCACACTGGTTTCCTAGCTTTTGCAATTTCGTGTCATGGTTCGTGACATTTCAATTGATCTTTTGCGGGGGCAGAGGGTTAGAAAAGCAGGTGCGTGACTTTTCAATAGCGTGTCTGAAATCCATTTGCTTTAAGCAAGACATCGGATTGTACACCCACGAAAACTATTCAAAACCCCAAATTCGCCCACGGAAATACCAAGTTATTTTATTTATTGGTAGATTGTGTTAAAAATGTTACTCCCACACACGTTTTTACAGTTATTCAGTTTTGCAAGTCGCATTTTTGACAAACCTAGAAACAACCGTATGTAGTTATTTATATTTAAACGATCTGTAAACAAACAAAATTATTAAAAATAGAAATGAAGAAAAACGACATAAATAAAATGTGAAAAATGGAAGTTTGGAATTTAAATTGTGACAAACAAAGCCTAGAAATTATTATTCGAAAGCATCTTTCAGAAAGTGTTATCTCATTTTAACGAGAAATCTATCAGTTTCGGCAAAACAAAGAGCGTAATGCCTCCGATTTATATTTAGAAAATTTCGTAAACATCGCATCTTTCGGCAAATAATTGAACATAAGTTTCATCCAGATCTTGCATTTTTCTGGCCGTCAAATACAAAGTAAAAGAGAATGTAGGCCTACGCACGAAACATAAAAATGATTGCAAGTTTCTTGGTGAAACAGTTTTTCTTTCTCAGATGAAATAAAAAAAGTAAAACTGAATTTAGTTTTAAAAGAAAATCATGACTTCAATACCTATTATTATACAACAAAATGTCAGGTTGTCACCACCCCTGATGCATAGGTGGGTTGATCATTGGCATAATACAAGTGAGTTGTAAAAATTTATTTTGAATTTGAGCATTTAAAGTCGGTGTTTTTCAAATTGTTTTGAAACTATACACCTCATTGTTCAAAAACAACTATCCTTGTTTCACAAATGTTGGATCTGTTTATCATTTCTTAAACAAAGCTTAGAAATGGTGTACAAACCTGTCTTACACACGTCATTAGGGTCATCAACATGCAACCCTAAACGCCCAAAACGGCATGACCCTTTTCGTCAGCCAAACCGTCAGTGACGAAATGATGACGCCGACACGTTGCAGTGCCAGTCTCTGAGGCAAAAACGCACGCATTTGTTGACGATAAACAGATCCTTGAAAGCCCTGGGCGGAAAAACATAATGGCTACACGGATGTCTGACATTCCTAACCTGCCGATGGCCCCGTTTCGAGTTTGTGCGGTGATTCCTAGGTTAATTTTAACTCAGTCTTGTCTAAATTATCTTTAAGCGATATCACCTTTGCATACCACACCTTGTTATAGCCAGCACGACTCCTAATGCGGAATCAGTAAGATTTGATGCAAAAAATGATCAAGTTACACATGATGTTTATGCTATAGCATTTAAATTTGTTGTTTGTAAAACAAACTACATTGGCTTTAGCGGTCCCATGTCTTCAGTTGGAAACGAAGTGAATTTTTAGCCACAATATTAACACAGTAATTTAATATGCATCAGGTTAGAATACATCTTGTCAGAGAGTTATTGGAAATTGAAAGCATTGCTTGGTTCTGTATCTCATAATATGTGCAGTGTCTTCTACATGGTTGAATTTTATAACTTTTGCGTCGTAACATTCCAACGTGTTATCAACCCTGGAAAAACAGAGGGAAAATTTTAAATTCATCTTTTCCATTTTCATAAATTACGCACCCGATTGTGCTGAAGTAGAGGTTTTTAACATTTGCCTTACAACAACTTGTTTAGTCAGTCAAAAACCCCAACAATTTTCAGACCACTCCTATGGTGAAATCATCACACAAACACCCACCACAAGTTACCAATAAATTTCTGCGGTTGAACTTTCACCAGCGTTAAGTGCGATTCTTCAAACTAGCCGGGCTGCGTTTCTTTTCACTATGGGTGCACGTGCTCTCCCACCACCACTACTATCAAGTACATTCAAACCGGTGTGACGTAGCTTGACGTCACAAGAGTACTTGGGGATTTCGGGGCGACAGTCGAAGTGCTTGGAAGCAGAATTATAATTTCATCATTTTGTTTTTGTTTTTGCCGGCACATGCTAAATATCACAATGTGAGAACGGTTCAGTGAACCTTGGACTCAGAGGTCAATGACCTTGGTGTAATCTGATGATGCTTTACGGCATTGTTGTAAATTAATACCTGCTGCTGGAAACGTGAAGTCATGTACAGTTTTGGATGTGAGGACTTGGAACTGACACCACTAAACCAGTTTCCAAACCTGAATGAAGGTGCGGCAGATTTAAATGTTTGTTTTCAATATTAATTATGCATTTTTTACAGTATGTGTACTGTTTCACCAATATGATATCTTTGTGCTTGTTTATAGATAAAGATGATACTGTAAAGGCGAAATATATATCTCTTAAATTCTAAAGGAGGAAAGACTAAATGTGTTAATAAATTTAAAACACTAAACCAGTGTGAATTAAAATTGAAAAACACATTGGATTTCAATAGATTAAAATGCCGTGAACAAGCAAGATGCACTTTATTTTTCGTGCACAAACTTTTTTTTAAATTAAAGTTTACGATGCGCCAAACCCAACGAAAAAGTGTCATTTCACTTTCGAATTACTTTGGTAGGACCATAATTGCAAACGAATGCTCGTAACTTTTGAGCAAAAATCGGAAGTAATCGTGTGCGTCAGGCAATTTAAAAGCAACATTTCAATCCCATATTTGCACTCCAGCAAGTCCTGTTATCAAGAGGCGTGTGCAAAGGGCCACAGGGGAGCCAAACGGAAATGTTTCGTCAAGTAAACTGCTTACAAGATGGACAATAACACCAGAAGTGAAAAAGGTACGATTTGACACAAAAGGAAATATCAATGGTTTCAAACAATGTGACAAGAGGCACTTCGCAACTTTTAAATTTATATTGAAAAAATCCGCTAAATATTTTGAAACAACAACTTTCCTTTATTGAATGTTGTAAACAACTTTGTGATGAAGTGCATTCTCAGGAGAAAATAATAAACTTTCTTAACCAAATTCTGCCTTTGATATCAGACCTACAATCGCCAGCAAGAAAACTTCTTAAAACAACTTCTAAATCCCAAAGTTTAATAAATTTTAATTCGTGTTTTGGGATGTTATTGTCGTTGTAATGATATGCCATTTGGCCTCTAGACGACGCTACAGCCCAGTCCGAATGTTCTGTGGAGCTTGACGCATACACAGACAGGACAAAGCACATGGGGGTTCTTACTCAGTAGCAGTAGCAAAAGAAAAAGGTAAGAAAAAAGAAAAAAAAATCAATTTCGTAACCGTTCCAAATGGAAACGTTGAACCAAAATCTGGTAAAAAAATGGGTGTATATTTTGTTTGTGTCACCGTCGCTGTCTATTTATAGTTTTTGAAATAAATTGAAATGAACATGACATGTAAAACAATTTTGCACATAATCGACTCCAAATAAAACAGCTGGGAATTTTCTCCAAAGGTTTTTGTTGTTTTTTCGTTTCTACATTTATACATGTCCAGCACTAAAAACAACTTTCATTTGAGGTAGTATATTTTTGCAGTGGAAATTTCTCCTAGTTGATTGCTTGTTAATTATACTCTAAACAAAACTTTACTAGGTTCGTAAATTTTCGGCCTTAGGCTAAACCGCAACAAAAACCGAAAAATACCTGTCACACCGTTCACCTACAATCTATAAATACACAGAAATAACGCATGGGATTTTTCATCGTTAGAAGCAATGTCTACCCTAAAACACATTACGTGTAGGTGTAATGCATGTCGGAAGTTCCTAACCCTATGAGCTGGTGCAGCTTTGTTTTTGATTTCGGCATTGGCAATATAATTCTTAGAAAAAAATGAACTGATATTTCAGGCTTTAGACCACAAGAACTATGTGACACTTGCCTGCACAATACATGAGTTATAGTTAAAGCACGACGAAGGAAATGACTAGTTTGAAAGACAATACAATCTGCTAATACAGTAACAGTTAGTAGCTCAGTGAGTCTTAACTTGACCAGCGTCGATGAACGACATTGTTTGCAACCATTCGTAGTGCAGTAAGAACGTATTGTATAATAAATTCGAGTTGATCTGTAACTAAAGGGCCTAAACAAGGTTTACGATGAACGTTAACGTAAAGGTGCCGTGACCTACTTGAACCAGCATAAAAGTTTCGTTTAACATAAAGTTGTATTATCACATATGATTACCGTATGGTGAAAACAACAAAGCATGACTTAAACTCCGCAGACAATAGGTTCCTTGAAGTCAGGTTTCAGTTGCATTCGAACTCAGTACCTACTTGACAGCAACCGAAACCATTGTGACACAGCTGGATTGAAATCAATTGACTGATGGTTTTGGTTTCAACCCACTTGTCATGTATGTATTGTGATGCACGCCTAACCACTATTTCCCTTACGTTATACTAGGAAATCTTTGTTAAGCGCGGCATATATGGTTACAGACGGACTATGGTACGTGCACTATACCAGCGCAATACAAATAGAAAGTTAAAGATAACAACCAACGAGTTACAATGATTCAGAAGAACAGGGTCAAAAATACTACTGAATCTAGTATAATGTAGTTCAAAAATGTATTTAAAGTTATGCTGTGGACTGTGAGCACTTTCTATTTGCCAGGATTTATAAGTGCGAGCTTTGCAAGTGTTTGTCACTCTTTTGTATGTTTAATACTTTCTTAAAATTGTTTTCACATCTGTGATCAACTATATAAAAATATAATAGAGCTGAAATGTGCATAGAGCTGAAAAACGTGTTAACGTTCAGCGCCAACAATAGTGTAATAAGATCCAGTCAACAGTAGCGCCGTTCTGCAACCTAGCTTAGTATAAAGACTGATATAGATGATCAAGGCCTAATAGAGACTTACACGCCATTCATTCGGACCTTCAGCAGGAAAATGCTGCTTTCCAAGTTCCTGCAGGCCTTAGTAAAGCTAAACTTTATCGCAGAGCAATGGTGATAGGTATAGAAGTAAATATGTTTTGGTGAAGAATAATTGGTCACTGAATACCAAAGATGCCGGAAGCGGCGTATGTTTGGGTGTTTTTTGCTCTTCTTGTTTGCCTTGGAGTGTGTATCGGTAAGTTGATTAATATGGAACTACTATGCCACTTTACACAGCTAAACTATTTGTCATGCGGTATAAGCAGGTTTCTTGCTTTTTTCAACAAGGCTAAAACTGGCATAGAAAGCTTTATACTTCAGTACCGTTACAGACTAACGTTATGATACATACCAGTGCCCACAATATTTGAAGATGTCTCACTTTAGTGTTTTTTGCCCAGGTGAATCAACGCAGCAATGTGTGAGTTTGTGCAACACTACAGACATCGACTTTCCGCAAGAACTGAAAATCTGCACAAACTCGGCCAAAAGCGGTCTTTGTGGATCAGTTAGGTTCCAAGGCGTATTAGGCCAATTCGTCAGTCAGAATAAATGCATTGCCACCAGCGCCCTCAACGAATGCCCGTTTGCTGGCAATAAAACGAGGGATCAAATGCCTTCGAAAGGACTGCATTCCAGTGCCTTATCTGTTGGTTGGATAATGGCAGTGATGGCGGTGATTGGCAACACAGGAACAATCATAAGCAGTTTCGTTTACCTCTGTAGACGGTTTAGGGCAATGCCGAAAGTCCGCAAACTTCACTACATTCTACTGTTGAACCTGGCCACAGCTGATTTACTTATGGGCGTTTACCTCTTTACGCACATGGCACTTTACTCTACACTGGGCAATTCCAATACCTTAAGTTATCAAATATGGAAGACGGGGCCATGGTGCACAGTTCTTGGCGTTGCTAGCATAGTTTCAAGCCAGGTGTCGGTCACTACTTTAACAGTTATAACGACTTGCAGACTTTATAGTGTAATTCGACCTTATAACACCATTTCCATAAAATTGGTTGTAACTTGTATTGTTTTGACTTGGTGTTTGTGGACAACGTTTGCCTGTGTTCCACTAATTGGCCACGAGGACACGTTCCATAACAGCCTGTATGTGGAAGACGAATGTCAGGTGATGCGTTTTAAGGCTACATACAAAAAGTGGACCAGTTTATTAAAGGAAATACTGGACCCGATAAACTGCACCACTCTGTTTCCTGATAAGCGTTCATGGAAGAGCGTCAGGACATTGTTAAACGACATGCAAATGTTCAATGAAACACAATTGCATACTTACGGATATTACAACGAATTGGATTTCTGTACCATGAACTATCTAGCATCAAACCAAGACCCGTCAGTGGGTTTTCTATTGCAAATAGTCTGCTTTAACTTATCAGCGTTTTTGTACATGGCGGTCGCTTACATTTGCGTGTGCAAAAGGACCTCTGGCTCCAACTTCAACTGTACGCGTATCAAATACGGCTTGTGTTGCTGTCAGAAGGGGTTATCGGTGTTTAACAACAACAGGCGTGAAACTGAGAATCAAATAATGCAGCGTCGAATATTTTTCCTCGTTTTAACGGACTTTGCATGTTGGGTTCCTATTTCGCTGGTTGGAATAATCAGGACTATTAGCGAGGACGCTGTGAGCGTAATCGCTACACACTACATTCTTGCCTTTCTGTTCCCGTTGAACAGCGCGCTTAACCCGTTTCTTTATACCAACCAATGGACAAGTTTGTGCCTCAAGTTTAAAAGTTCTGAAGTGCGGTCACAAAAAGGCAAAGTTCATACAATAAAGATAAAACACTGCCACACGTAAGTGAAAGGACCAGAAAAACGATGCACTTAGTATATGTCCCGTTTTTGTACTTTTATACTACTTGATATGGTAAGTTTGATGTTGTGTTTGACTTTTTTCCTTCAAGGTTACATTTTTTAGCATAATAAAAAGCGTTTGCAAATCTAACGCAACAACAACATTTCTTCGGGAAAGAACGAGAAAGTGAAACACAAACCCAAGCGTATCAAAGAACAATGAACAAAGCAATACGTAGATTGAGGTCCGAACATATAACAAACGGCTTCTGTCGTAACAGGGACAACGTCATTTCCTTATAAGTATCTTGCCATACCGCAAACAATATTCTTCAGTAGCAAGCGAAGCAACGCTTCTGCGATTGAAAAATCCCCAACCTAGTTCCGTGCAGGTCAAGTGATTCTAACAGTTAACTGGAATTATATTTCATGCATTTAAATTTCGTTTCTATTGATTACGTATTGCAAGCGTGCAGTGACCAATGCTGGCACTCGCCACTTTTGAAACTGTTTCCTTGTCTAAACTATATTTAGACGGTGCACTAACTGTCCGACAAGATGCAAACAGTTGCATAACTGCATGTAAATTTAACTTCCCACTATACTAGAAAAACTCAAACATGTAGGACATGAGTCCAATTAGCCAACGTATTTACAGATGATTGACAGGAAACTTTCCAATCGCTTTGACGCCCTAATTCGCCTATCTTAATTTAAAAAGGACTGGCTAGTAAGCGTTGGAAATACACTTTTTTAAGTAAAAGATGCTTTGGCAACAAAAGCTTTTTCTGGAGAGAGTTTGTTTCTCCCAACAAACCTTTAAAGCGGGGTGTCAATTTTTGTCCAAATTTTTCACTGTGGGAATCACCGGACGACACCACAAGCCCAACACACAACACACTCTATATACACTCTGCATGTCAACGTCAGGGTTTGGTCGCATTTTACCTATGACATCAAGGAGTAAAAACAGCAACTTTTGCCATTTATCAGTAAAGGCCAAGTCAGAGACATGTCAGTACACTCGTTTGTTAGCAGAGGAGTATAAACTTGCTTTGCTTCCGGCACGTAACCAGTAAACAAGTATAGTTAATGATCATGCTCACGAGTGGTATACAGTACACTACGTAACTTCTTTCTCTATTAAAGGTTTTAGAATTTCGGATCGGTCACTTGTGGAAGTACAGCATCCGCCACAATATGTGGTTTGTTTACAGATTCGCATCACACCAAGTCTGTAGACATTTAGTCAAGAAAATGTTAGAAAATGTTATAAACACAGATTTGTGAATATGGAAATACTGGCACAAAATAGGAGAATATAACCACATAAGTGCGCTAAATTTGTCCAGGAATATCCGTCTGTGGTGGATGGTAATTACCGGTTCTGAGTATCTGGAAATTTTTACTTCAAAACTAATGTAAGTCAGTTTCAGAACGATATTGGTTGCAGTGGTTCGGGAAAGTATGAAAGTGGGTTGATTATAGTTTTTCCAGCTGTAAATGCAGATTTAAGTTAAAGACAAAAAATCTTAGCTAAAAGCAAAATCTTCAAGAGTCTAAAGGTAGGGTTTACATCTAAACGCAAAGTTCGTGTTTTCGTTGGTCAAAAGAATTGCTTAGCTACTTGTCTGGGTCATGTTTATTGGAAAAGATTGTCAGTGTTGTTTTCATTGGAATCAAGACGTTGCAAATTACTCGATAAACTTGTAATTTGTTGGGAGCTTTGCATCATGCTAAGTCACTAAACGTATTTAAAGTACATTAGTGCTTCCGTACTCGGTTTAACCATTCGGTTTCAAAAATATAGCTGTCTCTATCTTAGTGCATTATTGTTACGGCCGTTGGTACAGTCTTACAATTTTTTTGCAAAATAAATTCACGTTTATAAAAAAATGCATAAACCTACTTTTCAATAATACAACCGCAAACAAAAGTGACTCTTTAGGCTTTAATGTAATCGGTTAATAGTTTGCAAAAGCGTATGGTGGATTTCTACTGTGGCCCAGTTAACTCATTTTTTGTAAACACAAGCGCTTGTGGTAAAACCCGGGTTATTAATCAGAGTCAATTCAAACAAGGGGATTGCCGATATTACGTCCGATAGTGTTTAAGCCCGTTTAGGGAACTACGGGGAGTAATGGTTTACAAAATAAATAGTAATGGTCTGACTCAACATGCTTCGTGATATACATTTGACCGCCACGTGTATAAGATCTAAAACGGGATTAAAATTTGTTTATTAGAAGATGGTAAATGCAAACAAGTGCTTGCTGTGAGGTTGCTGCGAAATTCAACACTTCCGTTTTTCACGTTAGTGTATATTACTTGAGGTTGGTTTACAGAAGTTTTTTTCCTGAATTGCAGTCAAAGATTTAGACCTATATTAAATATTTTTCAAAAGAATAGAATGCAATTGAGCGTATTTAATTGTGAATAATTGTGAGACTTCTTGCCGTATTTTTAGGTGTCAGTTTATATACATTGAAGTAAATGCTGTTAAAAAGGCATGCAAGGCTGTTTACCGGCATGGCCGGGACTCAACAGGAACATAACAAGCACCAACTGTTCACAAGAAGACATCGAATACGAAACTTGCCTTAAAATTCAAACCAGTATTCTCTGCATTCGCAATACTCGGCCCGTGTCAGTGGCGATTGTCTGCGTTGCTCTCTATCTCCTCTTAGTGACGTTCATTTATGAAATCCGAAACTGGAAACGTCCACATGTGAGCGCACTGTGTCGCATATACCTCATATCAGTAGTCCTGTGCTTTACCCATTCGGGAGCAATGCTTCTGCAGGCGTACGGTGCCGTGTTGTTGGACGACTGCACAGCCCACGACATTATACTTATATCTTCCTACTTAGGTAGCACTCTCACTGTGTACACTTTATTCTGGATCCGCCAGCGGCGATTTTACATGGATCCACTGCTACAAAACAGCAACAGCAAATGCATGCGAGTTTTAAGCGGGGTGCTGATCGTTGGCGTATACACAGCTATACCAGGCCTGGTCATTGCCTTTCATTGCAGTCAGTGCATGGTGTTGACTAATGCTGGCTGCGTTCCGCAAAGCACTCTCAATGAAACCTATGTCTCAGTTTTAGGTGCAACGTTTTTGGTTTTAAATCTGCTCTTCAAGACTCTACTCTTGGCCCTAATCGTGTACCCTCTTGTTGGCAACGGTGCAACGAGATGGAAGGATCTCTTTTCTCACTGCGAACGCACGCAAGGGAATGAAATACGAACAATGGTGCGACGCCTTGCAGTGTGTATGTTTGCATGCACAGTATCAACCTTTGCGGCTGGAATTGCCGTAA
Organism: Phallusia mammillata; assembly: GCF_965637545.1. NCBI lineage: Eukaryota > Metazoa > Chordata > Ascidiacea > Phlebobranchia > Ascidiidae > Phallusia > Phallusia mammillata. The sequence goes on along the minus strand of NC_137252.1, from coordinate 30,934,370 downwards.
GCCTGATGGCCACGGGTATAGTAGGTAGTGCTTGGAAGCTCGTTGGATCACTTGACCTGTTAGCAACCAATGTGGCTACTGTTTGTTCGTTTGCAAACGGCGCCAAGAGACTGTGCCCCGTTTTGGCGATACAAAACCCACATAAAATTGACAACACTAGAGATTCATCGGATCCTGTGCAATAGGTGTTACTGTTGTTTTATTTGTTTTTGTTTTTTACGTACAATCTTGTTCACATCATTTATATTTTGAATACAATATAGTATATCATGGTTTACTTTAATTGTTTATACGACGTGATATGCTAATAGAAGCTGGAGAAGGAAGACATAGTTTGGCTGTTATAAGAAGCTACATATCGTTGTTACGTTAAGCTCAGTTGTCACTAACAAATTTAGCGCAGAGTTGCTGTTAAAAGTAACATTTTGAAATCATTTCGTCTAAAACAATGTGGGGATGCTATCAGTTTGACCCAACATAGCTTACGACAAAGGTTTTCAGGAGTAAACCAACGCCAAGGGATTAAACTGATAAGCTTTTAGGGTTTATAGATGAGAAAAATAATTTTAGGTTTGCGGAATATTGCGTTGAAGAAACTTTTGAGGTAGCTACAATGGTCATCTTCTATTTTCCAGTGATTGACATTAGTCTTTGTTACCATTCTTACATACGTGTTTCCTTTAAGGGCTCCACAGACATACTGCGTTTTGCGTCAAGCGGCGCGTTTTTGCGTCAAACGGCACGCGGTACACTTAACACACACGCCAACGGCGACGACGTCGTAGCGAAAATCTCTGTTCAGCGCGTCAAGCGGCAGAGTTAAAAATGTTTTAACTTTTCCGCTTGACGCGTTGATGTTTTGTGTCAACGAAATTGAACTAAGTGGACTTTGTGATAACTTGGGCTAAAATACTGCGTTTATTTGTCACATTGCATTAAAAAGTATGTCTTAAGGTTTTAGCAAAACAATTAAGATGGGTTTTAATTCAAATGATCCGGGATGCCCCATACTTATACAATTTCAAAAACAAATATTACAAGGACCAAATTAAAAAAGACAACATGTGGACCAGGATCAGCCAAAATACAGAACGCTTGAACAGCATGTGCCACGGCAACCGCGAGTTGTGTGCAAAGGTCACCGCACGACGCCAAGCGCGACGGGACGTACCAAATGCTGTTCCGCACGGCTGACGCGAACGCTTGAAGCAAACGCAGTATGTCTGTAGAGCCCTTTACAGTTAGAAGCCGTCTGACTTGGTTTGCTAACCGCTTTGTCCTCGATTAATAACCACACAAAGCGGTTGCCAATCCGCAGATATAGTTCATTTATATTTCGCAGAAGCTCGACAACGACAAAAGTACTTCCCTTGATTGTAATCGTCATTTGCATCAATGTTGGTGGTCTGACACTTCCAATCATTTGAGTCGTAATTTTAACTGACTGACGTAGCAAAAGATAATAATAACGGGTTTCAGTTGCGAAATAACAGTGGATCTGACAATAAAAACTGTGTAACACACAAACTTTTTTTTACGGCGCACTTCACTGCAGTGGTTCTTAACCTTATACTGATCGCATACCATGACGACTTTTTGGTTGTCGCTTACCACCGAAACTCTGTTTGAATGGGTAGATCAAAATATACGAATGGGCTTGTATATTTCTGAAACAAACAAGGTTAGCAATTTCAAATGAATGACCATCAGTTTTACTGAAAACCAGATGAGTTTGGTTAGTTGTGTAGCATTTCTTGATGTGCTGGCTTGAATTGAATACAGCCTATTATTTTATCCACGTACCAATTGAAAAGCTAAGGCTTATCACTATTCATACACGTGTCACATTTTGAAAAATACTGCTCTAAAGGTTAGGTTACCAACAGGACAGATGGATCAATCAATTGTATGCTTTGTATAGATGGGTGTGATTGGTGTTTGTATTTAACCAGATTATAATGGGGTTTTGTGTTGGCTTTAAACATGGGGTGGGAGTTCCTCTCCGACAAAATGAACACATGTTGCTTGCGGTTTATCAAATGCGATTGTGTTTCAATTCATCGAGTGTTGCTTTTTTCTTCGGTTGTTGTGGTAATATTAAATTCCCTCAGGGGCATATTCCGCCTTGGACTTGTTCACGCATAAACGGATACGACTTGCGGCTGTCGCACTAAGCGTCTGCTGATTGCATCCGTTAAGGTACCATAACAAAAACAAACGCTTTTCATACAGTGCAACTTTTCGTACACTGCAGTTACTAACTAAAGTTGGTTGGCGCAAGCTATAGTAATACGATTGTTTGCTGGGATACTATTACTCTCATAGTCTAAGCAGATTAAGCAGGTCTAGCAGTCATTCTATGAGGCCGTGTTTTTAAAACCTTTTTGCACTTGCAGTGCTTTACTTTTAGGGATTTTTTTGTCTGCAATAACCAACAGACGAAAATTGAATTGCAGTAATTGTCATGAATTAATAAAGTACAACTGACGAAATTTTTACGTATTCAGTAGTGTTTTTTATGTTTGTTACATATATGCAAAACTCATGTCTGTATTTTTTTGCAAATTGTTACCTCTAAACTTGATAATTGGCTGCAGAAGGGCAAAGATACAGGATTAATAATAAATGGCCAGTTTCTTTAGCCCAGGAAAAAGTTGTTTAAAACAATGCTTCGTTTTCAGACTCTTTAGATTTAGACTAATGGACTCCATAACTTTATCTAATCTGACCTCCTTCGCGTTTGAATGCTTTGGATACGCAATTTGTTCGTTTTCATGTTTCCAATTACCGCACGATTTTGTGACATTGTATCCCGTGACCTTCACATATTCACTCCAGGGCAGTAGGTAAAAGGTAGTATCCGTAATGTGAACATTGTAGCCCACGGTATAGGGAAACGACTGTAGGCTTCCGACAGCTGATTACCTGTAACGAGTTGCAATAGGTAAACGACGAAGCAGTGACGTAGGGTTTTAGTGTAGTTGCCGTCAGACGATGTTTATATTCACGAGCAAGTTCGAATGTTCTGTGTTGTAAAATAAAACGATAACAAGGTTTATAAATCATAAAGGCGGTTTTTAAAATTAGGTTTGCGTTACGCATTAGCTGTAAGATAGAGCGGTGAAGCATACTGATTTGAAATGCCCGCTTTGAAAAATAAGTGTAGTAGATTTAGTTTTTTTTTAAAACAATTTATCACAAAGATAAACTGATTCTTTTTCCGTGCAAGGGATGTTGCGTACACAGCGAGGTCCATAACTCAGAAAGCATGTCAATCACTGTTGTATCGCATAGAACGTAAAACAAAATTTTCTGTAGGAGTTGTGTGGCATGGTACAGCAAACGCAGTGGGTTAGATTTTAATAAGCCAAAATATTTTGCAGCTAGTCATTTCTCGGTTCTATTTAGATTGGGTTTCAAGAGAAGACAGAAAGGTTAACAAGAAAAATGTGCTAATTTCATCCAAATAACTGAACGATTTCGCTTAAGACACTTTTAAATGAATTTTACCACGCAAGAGGTAGTAAAGTTTTTTGTATGCGGTTTTATTTGATTCATTTGGGTTGAATGCCTAAAATAACTAATTATTGCTTAAACTCTCTTGTATTACTGTTACATCGAGCATTCTAAAAAGGTCAACAACAAAGCTTAATACTATAGCATCGTTAGCTATTGTTTCAGGAGCCGTTTTGTTTACCATCGATTAACGAAGTTGGAAAGCGAAAGGTAATCCGAAGGGAACGGAAAATACCTTGGGCAACTTCCCGTCATACAAACTACAGAGAAACAATAGCTTAGATCACGACGCACTTACTGATTTTTAGTGCATGGTGTTGCACACGCTTCCTTAAAATCGTTTCGCTTGTTAAATTTTACAAAGCAGAGCAGACTATAGCTCTAAAAAATACAACTTCTAAGGATTTTATAAAGTGCCGTTTACAGTCATACAATATTTACGTTTGATGTCATTTTTAAAAAATTTAAAAGTAAGTTGTAGAGTCAAAAGAAATCACAGTACGCCAGGCCCATTGAAGGCGCCATACCGAATCAGCCGGTCACCAAGCATTCACCACCATATGGCAAGGCGTAGGCTAGAAAAATCTAGCCTGCGGTGGGATTCGAACCCACGACAGGAGTCTTTCCGGGACTCGCGCTCTACCAACTGAGCTTTTTCTAGCCTACGCCTTGCCATATGGTGGTGAATGCTTGGTGACCGGCTGATTCGGTGTGACGCCTTTAATGGGCCTGGCGTACTGTGATTTATATATGAGTGTGCCGTGATCGCTGGTCTGCATCGACGCTTCAGGGCTGATCCCAGTCATGAATTTATGTTCATCTTAACTAGAGTCAAAAGATTTAGATTAAATCACTAAAAACGGGGTAAAAAGTCTGGAGTGGCATTTAGTATTAGGTATGTTTTAGCAATATGACATAGCTATTAGGAAGTGTCCATACTCTTTTGCATGCTTTCAGTGGTGCAGAAATTTCCCAATATCAATTATTTATCAAGCGTTGGCCTTATTGTTGCAAGGAACAGTTATCAAGATTTATACGCTTTGCAATAATTCAAACGCTGCCGTTTTTATGTTAAACCATTTCTATATTTCTTGTTTCAGGTTGCGTACATTTGAGTAATTTTGATTCCGGATTTGTACACGTTGTCATGAGCGAGTGCGCCTGGCCCCCTGACTTAGTGGATTTTCGTGATGCAGACTGTTCCACGTTGGAAGACAATCACACTCAACAGTGCCTGAGTCTTCAACACACTATAAAGTGCATGGACAACGCAAGAGAGTTTTCTATTGTCATGACAGCTCTTTCGGCCTACGTGGCATTCGTAATTGCAGTTTACGAGTTTCGGAACCGGAACAAAACGTCCACATCCGCTCTAACTCGCCTTTACTTTGTGTCTGTGATCAACACTTTTGTATACTTCTGCATAGTGACACTCAACTTGTACGGCGAACTGCCTAGGTTATCCTGCGTTCTGCACAACGTGGTCTTGACCGGCTCCTTTGTTGCAACCACCCTTATGATCCACACAATACTATGGGCTCGCCAGCGAAAGTTCTATGCTGACCCGTTGCTATCCAGCAGAGAAACTACAGCGGCTAAAATCCTAAGTCGCTTGGTTGTCGTGGGAATATACCTTGGACTCTTTGGCGTAGTAATAACGTTTAACTTCAGTTACTGCATGGTGCAGAGTCGACATGGCTGCTTGGTTAGTTGGTACGAGTCAGTTTTAAACGTTTTCGTGTTACCGAGCGTGGTGGCATTTTCCTTCTTGAGCTCTGTATCGAAGTTTATTCTTCTGGGGCTTATCGTGCACCCACTGCTTGGTGGAGAAGCTCTCACCTGCCACAAATACTGCAGAAAGTTTATCCAATCAAATCAAAAGGACATTTGGAGCGTTATCAATAGACTAGCACTGTCAACGTTAATTTGTTCAGTTTCTTCGCTTATTCTGGGCCTTGTCATATATCTGGTAGCAGCTACACTGGTTTGTACCGCCTGGGATGTTATGTGTGGGCTCGACATGTGGGTTTTAAACGTAGCCACTGTATTTTCGTTTGCCGATGGGCCGAAGCGACTCTGTATATGGAAGGTGACGAGAAACGCAAGGACAGTAGAGAGCTCGCAATACACACCGTCTGGTACCTCTTAACAACAACAAGAAAAAGAGCAGCAACACTAACACATGTTTTGGGATTAGCAGTGGTGAGGTTTGAAACCATGTTTTAGACTTGCTATAAGCACTTAAACCTTCAGCACTGTGGTATGTAATGCCCCAAACAGTTGGCCCCCGTGATCTTTAACATCGCTAGTGTTGCGAATAAAATTATACCTTTCTTTATTGCACTGTTTTGCCACTTGTTTAGTTTGTTGTTTTGTCACTATATGTTTTCCTTTTCTCGTAATATGATTTATTGGTTTATTGCACAGTTTTGTTATTGCTTTGGTCTGTTGGTTCGTCGACATACGTTCATACGCGATTCATTTCCATATGTTGCGAACATTATTATCTTTGTTTATTCGTTTTCTGTCCCGGCACTACGTTTGGTTGTTGCACTGTCACTATATGTTATCCGTCTTTTCTGTTTGTGTTTCACCATTGGTGTTGTTTTACGTAGGTTTCTCAACCTACCTTGCGTATATTTGTTTCTCATAGCAGACTTTCGTTTTGTTTTATTTCCTATTCGTTTCGAATGCAACCCACCGTGTTGCCTTGGCATTCCTGCGCGTGTCCCTAATTACGAACTTCCTCGGGACTTTGCTTAATTTGCCTCAAGAATAACTGCTGTTTTCTCCTCGTGGCTGGCTCCCTAACGTGAGGGCTGTGAAAATGTGATCAGGCAGACTTGGTTGGTCGGCCTTGGTAGAACGTGCTTCTTGGCTTGTGAGATCTTTTAATAATTTGTCTGTTTTCTTATAGTGTTTTTAAAGTGCTACGTTAGCCCGATTGTGTTGTCGAGAACCGTGCTTATTTTACTCCGTTTTTATAATAAGAACAAAGGATATATTGCATATTTTGTTACTGTTTTGCAAGAGAAGTAAGAGTAGCGCGCGGTCTGGTTATTGGTTTTGCCGGCTAGCCGTTAGGGCAGCGTCCTGAACCTTAGGCGCAGAAATAGTAGCGCTACACTAGCCTAATGCGAGACAGGATAGATGCACTGTGAACTACATTCCTGATTTGCACTGCAACAGTTTCACAACATTTCAAAGTTTGCACATTTGTGAAATGACACATTTAATTGTGTTGTTTTATTCGAAAACCGCTTATTTTTTCGTGTTTGTTCTGCTATGGTGTCTTTTTTAGTTTTTTATCGGTTTCTTTTACCTTTTGTAAAATAATAACAAAAAGGCTTACAAAAAAATGTCTAAATCTTGACTGGTGCCCGTATGGAGAAAGTATAACGAAAATGCATTTTACGTTTGCAGATCGCGTGAAGCAATTTTTACAAATTAGTTGTTGTCCTATAGCGTCATCTGGTGACGTGGAAAATTATGAATATGTTCCAACTTAAAATCGTACCAGACGCAACACTAAACTATTAACAGTGATATTTTAGGCAACAGACAAATCACTTGGACTTCCTGGTTTATAATAATTTTCAGAATAAATAAACACTTGTACTGGTAAATATACGCCACAGGCTATAAGAAATGCAAATTCATGCTATTATCAGCAACGTATGTCAACAGAATATTTTGGGATTTTAATACAGAGAAGGTTGAAAAACCATGTGATTATTATTGAGCACAATACAGTTTAAAAATAAGAACAGTATTTACAATTATAAATGTAGGTTTTGTTTAAAAGTTGTGAAAATCTGAGCACAATAACGTCGTTGGTAATTTGAGTGACAAATCATTTACCAAAACGCAAATCCAAAAATTTGGAAGATTTATTACCGGAATCCTACATAATTTGTCATTAGGCCAGTGGTTCTCAAACTTTTCTTTGTTGCGACGCCCCTGGACAAGTTTTTTAGGACTTGCGACGCACCAGCAAATAAAAGTTAATGAGGAAACTTACTATTAAAGTTGTGTTTATCTATACAACCACCAAAAGCCACGAAACGGAACTATTCTGCGACGCCCTTTGAAAATTGTAACGACGCACCAGGGCGTCGCGACGCACAGTTTGAGAACTACTGCATTAGACTATTGAGTTTATATAGCAGCCTGTTTTGCTTACAATAATTACACAGGTGTATCATTTGTAGTTGTCATTCATACCGTACACGTACATTTCATTTGCATGCAGTCGCAACAAATGCAAGTTTATGTGCGACAATACAGCTCAAGGTTCTGACATTCACAGAGCAGAGGGCATAGTAAATGGTCGTAACTCAAACCAGACGTGTAACCCGATTTGCCGAAAGAGGTTTGTACATAATATAGTAGTCGTTGAATATTCATGCCATGACATGACACCCAGCGATAAGCGCAATTGGTACATAAGTGGCATTGTCAGTTTGGCATGACCGGGGTGTCAGCGGTTGAGAAAGTCTTCTAAATTGTAGAACAGTGAGGGATATTGCATAATGAATAGAATGTGCCTGGAATCTGTGTGTTTAAAATGTGATTCAGTACGTCAATGCATTGAGCCTTTATGGCCGTAAGGTAAATAGCAAATTGACACGCCTAGTAGGCATGTCCTACTGCTTCATAGTTTTCTGCAAAAGTTGACAGTCCTGTAACCCAATAAGAAAAACTTATACAATGTGTGACTCACAAGGCAGACAAAGGGTTCGTCGTCACACAATTCGTATAGCATCGAGTAATATCATATCATCATCTACATAAACGCATAAGTTGATGGAATAATTACACAGTCCTTCCTGTATGAGTCAGTCAAACACATAGTAGCGTAAAAGAATGTCATATTGCTACGCACCGTTGCTAAGCTTTCAAATTAACAAAGAGAGAAATAGCGACATGACTGTGTTTTTTACTAAAACTGCCCAATTTCAGCTCGATTGATCGGGTAGTTTTCGAAGAATAAAAAATGGCTTGCTTCAAATATGTTTTTGATGAAAATATGTACATAAAATAAGGCGTGTCACCGGATATGTAAAATGAGCTGCAACTTAAAATAATTTGCCTGATTCCCGATTTTATGACGTCAACAAGATGCTAATTTCTTGATGACGTTTTTATTTCCAGTAACGCTTATTAACGAGCACAAAGTGATGTTAAGCACGGTTCCAGGGCAGGAAGTAAAGCAAATACACAAGACGGGGCAGGACTGTTACTCTTACAATTTGGGCATTACCACCCTGCAGTGAATACGGACAAAATACGTTTAGCTGTAACCTGATCTTAATACATTACCTAGAGCAGGGGTGGGCAACCTACGGCCCGCGGGCCGCATCCGGCCCGCGAGCAACTTTGGAGCGGCCCGCGACACGTATTTTATTTTGATCGGCAGGACGGAATGTATGTGTCAAAGCCCATTTTTATGCCAAAGTGTTGTTACATTACACGTTCATAGTTATTAGTTTATTACTAAAAATAGGAATTGTTACGTACAAAGACAAAATCATTGTGTGTTTGACTTTGCGTAGCACTACTATGTTGTTGCATGATCATCGTTGCGGCACGCCGCCGCAATATATCACTACTTTTTGGCCCGCGCATGCAAAAAGGTTGCCCACCTATGACCTAGAGTCTTGTGTTGTTAATTGCCAGCAACATTTAGTCGTGCACAGCTAATTTTGCCACATGCGGTCACGTTTTGTAAAAGTTGATCGACAGGATAGCAGCTCGTTGTGTGTTTTTTAGTTTTGAAAGCGGAAAAGGATATCAAAGTTTGATTTGACGTAATTTGACGTAATGTTTGAAAATTGATATTGTGTTAGTAATTAACCATTACTTTTTAAAATATAGTTCATGTGTCAGGTATAGGTCATGTTATGTGTACACGTTATTGAAGATTGTAAGCAGGTTAACATAGGAAACCTTATTAAAATTTGAATATTTGACAGCAAGAAGGATTGAGCTAAGTGAGGTGTTCATCAATTAAGTAAGAATATACTTTAAAAACAAAAAATAACAACATAATGTGGGCACCATCGCAAAATTGTTCAATGTCCGTTTGAACGTAAATTTTATTACGTGCACAACGACACATGACAGTGACTGTAAAACCTTTTTTTAGATCATAAATTTCCAGCATTATCTGCAATGTTTCTGATGTATCAATTTCAAGATCTTGATATGGTGCTAGTCGGCTGACTTGACAGCAAAGGTACTGACAATTGGCACCGTTTTGTCATTAAATATTTATAAAAATGGGTTTTTCTTCCAGGCATTTGTTGTGCAAAAAAAATTGTCAAAGACAACATACTTAAAATCCAATTCAAATCTGTAATTTTCTGCGTAATGTTTCTCTTTGCTATTGCACAATTGCTGCAATTATCATTTTACAAACAAAAGTATAACAGTGAAGCATAAGTGTAAATGCGTTTGGTATTTCCCAATCCCTGACGTTGTTAATTATTGTTAAATGATTCAACTGCATAATTTGAAATTAGATGCTCTTGTTTTTAGGAAAAATTTCATCTAGAGCAGTACACAACTTGAGATGAACTTAACATGCCACGCTTTTCAATCGGCGGGTATCATTCAACTGAACTGCACTTCGGCTAATCCAGGTTGTGCCACTTCCGGCCTCCGCTGTGTCGAGAAAACAAGACCATGGTTATTAGCTGTGGCAGTTTTAAGTTCTTACCTTACCGTGGTGGTAACGCTTTACGAATGGAGTCACAGGAAACGGAAGCAAACAGCGGCGGTCAACAGGTCCTATGTACTTTCAGTAGCCCTTACTTATGTGTTTACCGTAAGCTCCGTGATATCAATATATAGGGGGAGTTACGAGATCTGCTTATCACACAAGATCATATCAATGTTCCTCTATTCAGCGAGCACCCTGTTGAACTATACCCTACTGTGGACTAGGCAGCGTTTTCTGCATAAAGGACATCTTATGGGCAGTGTGACATGCCTCATGAACAATTACGTCAGCTACTGCGTTATAGTGGGGATCTACGCAACGTTTGCAGCGCTACTGACAGTGTTTTTTGGCACAGTATGCCTCATAGTAAGCGACCGCGCTTGTCTGATAAAGTACAGTCAGCATTCCACGAACTCTTTTATAAAGGCAGCCATTATAACGTTTCTGTTCACTGGGGTAGTATTTAAGTTTGGCTTGCTAGCCCTCATGGCCCATCCCCAACACAAAAGCAACAGAGAAGGATGTCATCCTGATCCAGAAATTCCTCGTTTACTGAAGCGTTTGTTTTACTCAACGGCGGTATGTGTAACAACGTCCACAACTTTTGGCATAATGCTCTTTCTGGATGTGTATAATATCGACTGCATCAATTGGGAAGTGCCAGGAGGCTTCGACTTGGTTGCAAGCAACACCGCTATTATATTTACTTTTTCCGACGGCTGCAAACGCATATTTCCAGTTGAAGTTTGTTTAAAATCTTGTGGAAACAAAAGAACTAGTGCTACGGTGATCGCACCAACATAATATATTTATTTATATATTTTATCTTGTTTCCCTCAAAAAGGAAAAGTGGTAATCTTTTAATCACTATCAATACCACAATAAAACCCTTTTTTCAATCTTTTTCGTTAAGTATGTGAGTATCCTATTTGCACGAATGGTTTTACCCAATTGTTCTAAAACGTTTAGTCATTTGCGCAGTATGATTTTTAAGTAGCTAACAGGTTTTTATTTTATATGCGTGTGCCTGTCGTTTTGCATTCTCGTGCCAGTTGAATCATTTTTAAGCAGCTCCACCACTGTTCTTCTCTTCATTTCATTTACCGTATCAATCGAACTACATTAATTTAAGCTGCCTTTGTGTCAAATCAAAAGATGCGCAACAATAACTGACAAACCCAAAACCACTTCCTTGACGGTTTATGTGGCTTTGTGGTCAGCTGTCCGTGTCAATAGATTGACACCGTTTCTAAGCACATTTTGTCACTCCAAGAGCCAGTTTAATTGTAAACTATAAAATCACTGACATATAAAACCACAATAGGTTTACCAATATTACCAACAAGAAAATTATGACAAGATATAATGGTTAAAATGTTATTATGTCATCAACCTTGAGCCCCAGATCCAATCTGGTAACATACCCTTAAATACCAGTGGGGGCTGTCTAAGCACTGAAGGCAAACGAGATTTTGTGATTTTACGTATTTTGTGAATTTTTGAAGGCCACATTTTAATCTAAATAACGCTAAAACGCCTTGCAACTATATAATTTAATTGTTTTTCTCTGCGAGGTAATACCTTGTCAACTTAAAACTTTTAACAACAAGTTGAACAAACACTTGAGGGGCACACAGTGATACAACAGTGTCCACTTGAAGCCGTTTGCAATAAGTTGAGGTTGCTAAGAGAAATTTGGGAAGTTGGGACGAAATGCAGCAAAGATACATACTTAGCCATGTGTCTGCTTTTACGACCAACCCAAATTTTTGTCAAATGTTTTCATTGGATTAGCTATACATCAAACATGTGTTGATAAACCAGCGTTAGTTTTTTTTTCAATCAGCCTTATTCTTTATTTATTTGTGGGCCGTGGTGTTTTAAAATCACAAAGCAGTTGAGGGTTTGTTAAAACGCATGGATAGAGAAAGTTTTCGCTACAAAATCAAGAGATTAAAATTCACAGTTAAACCACAGCGGTGAAAATTCCACCTAATTCTTTGTTCTTTGTATGTGTAATATCAGATAGTACTAAAGTGCAATAACAAACGTGGTACAAAGGTGCAATTTGACAATCTTATTATTGTGCAAGTGCAAATATTATTTTAAAAATGCTATTGAAACATATTTACACAACGATAAACTTAGGGCAAATGTGGAGCATTGTGTCTGGAAGCTTACCACTTTTTTGACAACATCAAGATTTCTCAGGGTTTTTTCAATGCAAGTATTCCTTTCCGCTTCATCCAAATTTTCTGCTTCATTGTAAACCTCCAGAGCTCGTTTAAACAAGACACGAGCTTCGGTATGTCGATATTTTCCATTTAATACTTTCCCGAGATTGTTCAAACAGTATCCATAGATATCATATTTAACAACGTTGGAGCTCAGTTGACTTTTTAGACGGCCAAGCGCTTCCCTCAAAGTTGTTTCCCGTGATTCAACGTCATTAATATATCCTTGGCACCGTTCGATATAATGTAAACACCAAACGTCGTTGTAGCATTTAAACTCAGCCTCAGACGGCGGCATCGGCATGTCAACTATGCGCTGCCGTAAGTCACGCATCAATGGGATCACGTGATCACGCACTACGTTTGCAGCTGTGACACCACTATCTTCTGTCATTCCTTGGCATGTGTGCTTCATGCCACGCACGCACATGCGTATTAAATAGGCCGGTTCCCTACCAGGCGTTGCTTTGCAGTAAAGGTCTGCTGAAGTGTGGTACAGCTTCACAGCGGCTAGAAAATACCGTTGTTCCCTCATAATACCAGCCAAATACATAAGCTGATTTGGAGAAGCCTCAGGTCGCATAATGTCCATTTTTAGGCAAAGAAAGGCAGTGAGCTAACTAACCTACGCTTCTACAAACTACATTCCTTCTAGGATGGAACAAAAGGTTCAATTGCCGGAAATTCTCGGTAGAAGTGTTAATTCAGCTGTAATCTACACTTAACGGCATATGCTCGCAATACGACAAATTTGACTTTTCTGGGCACAATCTAGTACCTTTGCTAACAACTTCTATACTGGACTATGTCCACATTCATTTGTGGAACGTAGTTTATAGTTTTGTGTAAGTGCTTTGTCGTATAGGTGCTTGTTAGCTAGTTGAACTATTTAGAGAAATCCTAGTACCTTTGCTGACAACTGACACAAACACTAAGTCCATATCGCTAACAATGTAGGAAAATTAACCAGGTTACAACTAATATACAGTACAAAAAGCTAACTATAAATTGAGTAAACAAAAGTGCGTTTGAAAACATCGTAGCGAACCCTACCTTATCATAGCAGATCGTAAACCTGTCAAATGCTGTTTGTCGTCACCGTCCGTAAAACCCATTGAAGCGTGCTTGAACGCGTAGGCTGAAATGGACTTGACCAAATCGATAAAACACAGCCAAGAGACACCGATGACACTGCCGTAAGCAACATACCTCTTATAACTAATAAGATGTTTCAGCCTTTGACCAGTGCCAGTTTGTTACATAAAGACTTTGAAGTTGCAGCTTCGTAAGCACGACTAAAAATTGGTATCACTTAATTTTCAGAAAATTCGGTTTCTAAAGATAGTTTGACATGAAACTTTTTAAGCGCCAAAGTTTGAGGTTTAAGTTTATTGTTTTTTAATTATAAAACCCATGACGTAACAATAAAGGTCTTAAACGTATACTTACCGCACAACATTTCTAACTTTAGCTTACAGCAGACAAATACTAAAACTCAAAAGTCAACGAAAATAAGGCAAAAAACATATTCTCACAGCAGACCCTGTGTTAGAAAGCGATCGACAGCAAGACTCAGCACTACAGATGGTTGTGTACACTGTACAGTACTTCCGTGCTTATCTGTGAACCTATGTCGCATAATCGACAAGGAAGCTAATTGACTACTATAGGGGCTGAACAAACTAACAACTAGTATAACATGTCAAATAACTGTTGCACACTGCGAATTGTACGAAACTGGCTGTATGCTCGCCAGTCTTTCCAATAAGGTAGTGGTGTGACCAGCTGACAACTCATCAAAACAATACCTTTGTAGCACATCTATTGGCCTCAATTGGTTTATGTGTTAATTACCACGAGTGGCGATGATTGGTAGGTTGCTTTCAGGATAATGCTCTTTCCGGTTGTATTCATTGTCGAAAATATGCATTCAAACACTTTTCCACACCTATATTCAAAGACTAAGTTAGTAGGTCGAGCTTCTAACATCTCACACCAGAGAAAGTTTAGGTTTTGGTGTTAGCAAATCACATAGCTTTAGGAGTCAGGGAAATGGTAGGCTACAGGCAATAACATCATAAACAAAGATTTGCTCATGGAAACACAAAGGCATAAAACGAGATTGAAATTCACAGTCTACATTACCAGTGAAATGTCTACTTATTATGTGCATACAGAAGTGCAATAATACAGAAGTACAAGTTGTACAACAAATAGTAGGCTACAAACTTACTAATTGACTATTTCATTAATCTGCAAGGGTAAAACTACTTAAAAAATGAAACAAAAACATATTTACACAACGAAAAACCTAAGACAAGTACACATCGTTGTCTTTGTAAGTTCAAATCTTTTTCGACAAAACCAAGATTCTTCGTTGTACTTTCAACGCAAGCTTTCTTTTCCGCTTCATCCAAGTTTTCTGCGTTTTTATAAACTTCTATGGCGTGTTTAAACGAAGCACGAGCATCAACATTAAGATGTTTTCTGCGTAATACCCACCCAAAATTGTTCAAACAGTGTCCATAGAGATCACAGTTCAAAACGTTTGGGCTTAGTTCGCTTCTGAGACGGTCAAGCGCTTCCCTCAAAGTTGTGTCCCGTGATTTGTTGTCCTTTATATACCCTAGACACCGTTCGATGTAATGCAGGCACCAAACGTCGTTGTAGCATTTAAACTCAGCCTCAGATAACGGCATAGACATATCAACTATGTGCTGTCGTAGGTCACGCATCAGAGGGATCACGTGATCACGCACTACGTTTACAGCTGTGACATCACTATCTTCTGTCATTCCTTGACACGAATGCTTCATGCCACGCACGCACTTGCGTATTGAGTATGCCGGTTCCCTACCAGGGGTTGCTTTACAGTACAGGTCTGCTGATGCTTTGTACAGCTTCACGGCGGCTTGGAACTTTTTCTGTTCCCTCATTGTATCAGCCGAAGACAGGAGTTCGTCTGCAGATGCATCAGATCGCATATTGTCCATGGTTAGCTGTTGTAAAGCAAACCTACACTGATGCAACTGAATTTCTGTCAGGAGGTAACAAACGGTTAAAGCACAGCAATTGTGCTTTAAGTAAGTCATAATTCAGTTGTGCACTCAAAAACAAATGTGTATGAAAAGACTCCAAACGCCCTAAAGATAGCCTATAGCAGGGGTGGCCAGACCTGCTTCATGCTCGAGCCGCATATCACAACACTAAGTTTCAGAAGAGCAAGACAAAAAATCGAAAACGAATTTATTCACTCACAATGAAGTCTACGCTATCAAATAATGATTGTTGTGTGTCTCCACCCGGGCTGCAAGGTGTTTGAAATTAGGCTGATATGATGGGAAAGTTTTTGTATTTAGCTTCGTAATGACGCTTTAAGTTACTAGTTTTGCAATGATTGAGCGAAGCTGGACAAATAAGACACACAGGTTTACCTCCATTATCAATCAATGTCCCTCCTCCCATTCTGTTTTAAAAGTTATATTTTCCTGTTTATCTTTCTTTTTTGCAGCTTCTCAACAACGTTTTTTTAACTAAACTTTGCAGCCATTGCTTGTGCCACATTAAACAGCCGCAACCAAAGGCTCAAAGAGCCGCAGTTTGGCCACCCCTGACCTATAGCATCTTTGCTTGCAACTGGTACAACCAACAATTCTAAATCTGCATTTATAGGCACCGCGTAGGAAAATTGAACAAAGTACAAGTCATGTGCAAGAAGCCACATATAAATTGAGCTATATATGAACATTAAAAAAACAATATAACTGCCTAAAAAATAGTCATTCGAAGGTTTGTTGAACGACAAGCTGAACTGGATTTAGCAGATCGATAAGACGAAGCGGGTTAACAGATACCACCGTGGGCTACGAAGCATCATGTGTCTTTAAAATAATCATACGTTTCGACAGACAGTTTGCTATTTCACTAGGCTGATTGTTGAGCGCGACATCCTGTTGAACTGCTTTCGTAACAACTAAGAATGTTTGATTTAAAACTATTTCAGCTTTTAAGAGTCAGATTACGATTAGTGTACACCGAATACACTTTAAAAGGTTAGGGCCAATACCGCGTAGCCTATTCAAGCAATAGGACGAACATAGAATTCCATTTCTGATGGATGTTTTGAACTGAACCAGTGAATTCATTTAAATCAGTGCTCCGCAACCGGTGTGCCGCGGCACACTGGTGTGCCGCAAGACGATGCTGGGTGTGCCGCCGGTGTGGCCCAAAGAGGGTTTTTGTGTGGCCCGCGAACTAACTTTTAAATTTTAGGTGTTTACCTCAGGTGGAATACCCTGTCAGACCACTGATTTTAAGAAACGATCATTCTTTATTAGTAATAGCTAGAAATAAATGCGACGTTTTTATCGTATGATAGAAATAGTCCCTCCTGTTGAAGGTCAGCAATTTCAATTGTTGCGTCATATTTTTCAGTTGTTTTGTCATTGTATGCCATTGTTTTCACACAGCAGTTTATTGCACTTGTTTTTTAGTTTACTACACTGTATATCTGTTTCTTGCATTACATATTTTTGTTCATATTACTTTTACAAAATAGTTCCAATAGTACGGCCCTTTATTAACGTAAAAATGTTTTTGGCCCCCAAAACGTTTAAGACCCCTGGGTTAATGCTTTTTTCAATCTTTCGAAAAATTTCAAATCGCATTTTTGGTTCGGGTGTGCCGCCGAACATTCAAAGCTTGTATGGTGCGACGTGCGTGAAAAAAGGTTGAGGAGCACTGATTTAAAACACCCAAAACAACTTTTGTTATACGAAGTTGAACAAAACACATTATGTTTTTCAGATGATTAAGAGACCATTAGTTAATGTGTACGTTGATGATTTTGAAAGTTTATAGGCATTAATTTCATTCAATCAAAAAGTTTGGTTTTGGCCGAGAAAAGGTCAGATTAAGATGGAAAAGAAAGCAATGCAAAAATGATGTATGGAACATATAAATATATATATACACACCTATATAACTTCATAACGGGCAAAGTCTCACACAGATAAAGCAGCCTTTGCAAGCATATGGTTGAAACACAACCGTAGATCAAAAGGCAGAAACGCACTGATTGTTTACTAAATTGCGTTTAATAGATAAACCAAAAAGCCTGCTTGTGCGCTTATTCAATAATCTTCTAAGTTCTAACACACATGTCATAACCGACCACTAGGCTAACGGACTACTTGACTACCAAACTGACAACAGATATATATAAGCTATTGCTGCCAGGCATAATATCAAGTTTATAGAGGCTTGGCAACAGATATACCCGGTCTCATTGCAGTAGCGCGGTCAGATTTGTGTAAAAATGGCAACAGTTTCAAAGCAGCTGATAGCTGAGGACGCCATCAAAAACATTACCTTTGAAGAACAACAGTTAATGGTAACGCTGAAAGTTGACCCCTTACAACGAACTTGCCTACAGTGAAACACGAGATTTCTTTCAAGCAAGCAATCTGATCTCTCGCATATGTGACCTTTTTGTAATTGAAGTATACCGCATCAATACAACAATGTATAATGTTTTTCTGTGATTTTTCTAGAAATCAAAATAGTAGGTATATACATGTGATCCCAGTCCCCGATGGATATGTAACTTTGGTGTTAGTAGGCTGTATGTTGTTCGGGATACATGTATGACTGACTAGGTATTATTAAACTGTGAGGCAGTGTGATTGCTGGGCAGTAAAAAACAGCAGTGTCGCCCATTTTTTAGAAGTTAATCATGAAATTGGGTTGTTGCAGCTGTTTTTCGCTGAACGAACGGTGAAACAAACGTTTTGATGCGAAGATAAAGATAAAAAAGCTAAGAAACACTTTCGCAAGATCTATACGTTAGCATACAAGCCTGTTGTGTCTTCGCTTGATTATCTTCGATCCAAATCATCTTCAACTTCTGGGCAAATAATTTAATTGCAATGCAACTGAAGGCTGAAAACAAAATCAAAATACAGCAAAACGGGCAATATAAATTACAGAAACTTGTAGGTTTGCGCAGGCAAAAAATACACTGGAAGGCGCAGTATTGCACGTGGTAGCTTAAAATCAGACAAAAAGCACCCAAACGGACAGGTAGAAACAAAAAAATGGTTTTTAAGTGAAATTTAGACACACGGGAGTTTGTTATTGCAAAAAAATCAATCTAATACATCATAACTAGCGTTATGAATTGTCAGAGCAGGCTTTATTATTTAAACACAAATATGATGCGTCTGAGCTCCCAGCAGTGTCACAACAATCCTTGTCGACGTCATCCTGGCTCGCTGTGGCATCATCAATTTGATCGAGCACATCAGAACACAGCTTGGAGGTGATTTCAAAGTAGGAGTCGGTGTTAGGCGGCTTTGAATCTTCCACTTCACATGAATCCTGGATTTTATCGCCTTTGGATACGAGGACCTGGTTCTCACTTTCTGTAACGTAACTTACCTTAGCTTCGACACCCGACGCACAAGGCGTCATGGAGGCGTCGTCATTAGTTTCCACGCATTCTTGTGACGTCACACTTGTATTAGCAACGTCACAAGCGACCACAGTGGATTCGAGTTTGTCTGAAACTTGTTCAAACAATTTTAACGTGTCTTTATTTTCAACGCAGTTTTCCGAAACAGCAGGCTGCATATCGGATTCAATGACGTCATCGCCATCGTTTGACGACACTTTGGATATGACTTCATACAGTGGTGGAGTTGAAGGGGTGAGGTCGTTGAACTTGTCGTACAACTCATTGGCGAGGGCCTCGTCAGCCTCCGATTGGCTGATGCTTTTACGTGACAGTGAATCCGGCGCTTTCCGATTGGATGAATCAGTTGTCACGTGTTCAACAGCAGCTTCTAGGGGCTGACTGCTTTTGGCGTTGGTCAAGATTTCAAAAATTTCAGGTTCCTAGCACACAATACATGGTAACCAATCAAAATGTAACGTTCTGTCACGTGACCATGGTAATTGTACCTTCTTACCGTAAACCAAGCAAGTCGCGAACTTACCGTTTCTGCCCAGTCGCATGGAGTTTTATTGAGGTTGTTCTTGTAATACACCTTGGCCCCGTTATCGACAAGCAGTCGCACGGTGTCGCCATGTCGCCATTTGACTGCTTCATGCAACGGGGAATCCCTTTTGTGGTTGCGAATGTTAACCGATGCCCCGTACTAGAAGAAAATAGAAATTTAACGTTTTGTAATTATGATGTTGCAATGTTTTTAAATTCGTCTGAAAGATATTTACTGGGTGAACTTCTGTACCGGTCGACTAACCTACCTCTAACAGGACTGAGATTGATGCACAATGTCCGTTCATTGCTGCCATAAATATCGGGGTATTTCCCTCGCTGTCACGGATGTCGTAATATGCACCGTGTTTAAGAAGTAGTTTCACAATCTGTTCATAAAAAACACGCGTTTTGAATGCCATTTAATGACTATGATTTTATTCATCATTGAAAACAAGCTTTTTCTGTTAATAAGACACAGAACACCTTATCGCAGTGGTTCTTAACCTTTTTGTTGTAGTTTCCCACAAAAGTTCATCACCAATGTCAAATTCCCCCCTTATTATTCATATGATGATGTTTTTTTTACCGTATATTATAAATAATTTGAAAAACGATTGAAAATAGTTACTTTGTGACTAAATACTCAAATTTATGAGATATTCGAATAACTTTTAAACAACAATTTAGGTACAATTCACTGATACAAATTTCCCCATTTACAGAAGTGGGAAAATTTTCCGCCGGTAAAGTACCACTGTCTTGGAGCAACGTTGCGAATCCCACCACACATTATCGGGATTAGTACTACATTTTTGCACTGGTTACTTTAACTTACCTCAACATGGTCGTATTGACAGGCAAAGTGGAGCGGAGTATGACCTTTAACCCTGATTTTTGTGTCAGTTTTTGCATTATGCTCCAACAGCAGCTCCACCATTTCAACATATCCCAACTTGGATGCAAGCATCAGTGGTGTGTTACCGTCCGGGCCAGTGATGTTAGCATGCAGTACGGTATCCTAGGTATAAGTAACAGTTGGTTAAAATCAGGGTTTGCCGCTACAATAACTTTGTGTGCGGTACGTCCAGGGCGGATTTTGACACTAGAATCCTCGATACTGAGCAACCCTGTCTTCGATGATCGGTAAATGAAATGTGCTGGCCTTCGCACAAAGAAAGGCAAATATAAAGCAAATCATTTATGTTTATCGGCGTATTATGCAAACCCTTTAACTCAAGAAGAAAAAAACGATAGAGAAAAGCAACAATAAGTTAGCAGCAGACAACGTATACTGTTTAGACCTAAAATCTCTCAAAAAATAGTTTTATTGAAAATAAAGTGACCGGTCTTCTGTTCCGTCAATGAATTTGTGACGTCATAAATACGTCATAATACCCCGAAGATTGTAGAATGCATATGAACAGAAGCTTTGTGCTCGGTTCAATGGAGTTTTATTCCAAACTTGGCAATGGAAAATGAGACCATGTACTTTTTTAGTGCACTTTCCTAAAAATACCTGGTTGCCAAAAGCGTATTATGACGTTATTATTCCACATGACAGTTCTTTAACAAAACGCCGGAAGCCAACTAAAACTCTTTCCTACTTATGTGTCAGTATTTCAATTTGTGAACGTTTTTGGCATACACGAAGCGGCCACAACTTACCAATAGAGGAGGTTTACATTTACTGCACTGACATAACGGATGACATTTTTCAGTGTTACCATCCTGGGCATTTTCAGCGGCCGACCAACCGCACAGGAATGAAACCATGTTGGTGTCATTGTCTTGAACTGCTCTCAACAGCTTCTCAACCTGCAAGAAAATCAATCTTCCGTCGTTAAATCGATACTATTTTACAACACTATTTGTTTTTGTTAAATGACAGAAAGGTACAAAAATAATTAATTTTAATACTGGCAGCATACTTTGCGACATTTTCAGAAAACACAAATATGGTTCAATGCAATAAACTCTGCCACTCACAGTTTAAAAAAAATTACAACCAAAGATTTTTTTGTAAATTGATATGCAGCACATCTTTTACTTTTACAACACATCAAAATATATTGTTGGCAAAAATTCTTTTTCAAAAAATAACCTCAAAGTGTGTGATGGAGTAAAAAGCGTGAAGAGCCCTGGTTAAGATAACCAGTGGTCGGCAACCGCCGGCCCCCAGACCGGTACCGGTCCGCGAGGAGTTCGTTACCGGGCCGTATAATTTTCAGTGTAAATGCTTTGAAACATTTTCCCTATGTATCCAGGGGATGATTAACTAATTTAAGCCTTTTTATTTCTAAATATTAGTAGTTTTTGAAGACAGGTCCGCGATAAAATTTTAGTTTCAAAAACGGTCGGCAGAGCAAAAAAGGTTGCCGACCGCTAAAATAAACGATAGGTGATGGATGCACCACCTAGGTCTGTGAACAGTGGGATTATAGGTCAAACCTGTTTTTCGGTGTTGTCTCCATCATCAGTGCTTCCCCGTTTAGTCTTCGATTTTGATTTTCCTTCGCGTTCAGCAGAAACCGTCGCAGTGGCAAGCGTAAAACTTCGATGTAAGGATTTCTGAAAATTAATTAAAAAAATCTTTGAAAAACACAGTGTACAAACATGTAGTGTTATTACAGGGTTTTCCCGTGAAAAGTGGGCATCCTATTTCGACGATCACTATTTATATGTGTATTTTTCTGCAAGAGTAATTGACGAATCAGCAGTGCTTCACAATCGGTCAACAATAGGTGTGAACACAGTATATGCTACACTACACCCATGTGGCATCATCGGTATCACTTAATAAAATTAAATGGGTCAAAAACATTTTCTTTTTAAAGCACTCTACCCAACCTTTTTCGGAGGATCCCTATATCTGGAAACAGCGTTGAGGTCAAGCTCAGTGGTACGTAACGTATTGGTGACGTCACTGTTGTGGCTGACGTCAAACGGTGTTAGATTTTTCCTGTTCTTGAGTTTGGGGTTGGCTTGGTATTCCATCAGAGCTTGAACAATTTTGACTGTAGCAAGACAATAATGTTCGTAAAAATCTATTTTTCGTTAAAAAATATAGCTTTGGTGTCTGTTCAGTTTTCATTTAAGTTGAACAATGTGTGTCAAATTGCAAAATATTTTGTATGCATGTCGTTTTCAGCAGCAGTCTTAGGTTTGATATGTAGAGGGTTTTTATAAGTTTAAGCAAATATGTTAGAGAACATAAAGTAATTTATAGTAAAAGAGAACATAAAGCTTAACATTGAAGGATTTTACCAACATTTATTAAATTTTACTCAGTCGCACACAAAGGTGCCTTGGTGACATATTTTATACATATTTCCATCTCCAGCAAATTGTAAAAACCCTCATATTATACAACACATTCTATGAAACTCAAAATTGATCCTTGCTTACCATATCCCCATTTTGCTGCGATATGAAGTGGTGTGTCTCCGCAATCATTCGTTGGATTGATTTTCACGATTACAGAGATGGGATCAAAGTAGAGCAGCGCCTTTACACACTGCAATTAAACAATATGAATTAACACAAATACTGCCTGTATACAAACACAAAACCTCGAGCTTCTTATACATAAATGTGCAAAAAGATTGTTATAATTTAGTCCAGTGGTTCTAAGCATGTGGGTGGTTACTGGTTACTCCTAAAGGAAAAAATGTTATTTAGCAGCAATTACACTATCTTATATTGTTGCGAGACGTCAATCTTGTGTGACGTTATAAATCAAGGGGGCAAATGAAATTCAAATGGTTATTACTAGGGGTAAGAATAATAAAAAGGAATCATAAAACCATTGACTTACCCCTTCGTGACCACCAAGACAGGCAAGATGTAGTGGCGTATTATTGTTGTTATCTTCGGCGTTGGCATTGGCACCATGATGTAAAAGCAAAAACTGGTACAAGAGTTTGATAAATTGGCTACCATACATCTCTATAGGGGAACGAATTTTGTTTGAGCAACATCTCAACCTACCATGACACTTTGAGAACCTTCAGCAGAAGCAGAGTGCAAGGGAGTACAACCGTGATAATCTGTGGCGTTTAAATCTGCACCAAACTCCACCAGAACATCAACTAACTCATGTTTTCCTGTTGCAAATATGATATGATAAAACATGGGATATACAACCACTACTAAGTGCAACCAGAAAAAAATACAACAATTGAACGCCATAAACATCACACCATAGGTTCCAAAATCTGTGCAGCGGCACATTACAATAAAACAGCCCCCTTTGATAAAGGATAATATGCCCAATGGAAAAATTGGAAAATAATATGGATTTTAGTATTTTAAAACGTCATTGCATCTAGATGTGCTAACTTAGACTTAAAACTAGAAGGGTGGCTTAGCACATTTTGTCGTTGCATTTACACTAACCTATTTTAAAACATTAATATATTTTCTATGCTGATTTTGTATTGGGTCCCATATTAGCCATCGTCTTTTATAACCTTAGTCGTTTCTGCAGGCAGAAACTCATGGGTCCCCACACATGCAAAGTTGAAAATAATGCAATTCAAGAGATAACCATGAGAAAGTCGGGTGTTGCAAGGGAAAACACAGTGTTTGGCACTGGGCTTAAATAATAATACTATGTGGAATACAAATTATAAAACTAGAAGGGTGGCTTAGCACATATTGCCCTTGCATATACACTATAACCTATTTTAAAACATTGATATATTTCCTATGCTTATTTTATATTGGGTCCCATACCATCCACTATCTTTTATAACCTTAGTTGTTTCTGCAAGCAGACACATGCAAAGTTATGCAAAGTTAACACATGCAAAGTTGTAGATAATGCATTTCAAGAGATAACCATGTGAAAGTTTGGTGTTGTAAGGTAAACGCAGTGATCGGCACTGGGCTTAAATAATAATACTATGTAAAAACATAACATTTGAGTATGTTTAATAAACTTTGCAAAATTTCATATAATTAGAATGTTTTTTAAAAGTTCATTTATTTTAGGGGGCTAGTTGAGTAAATGTTGGGGCTAAAGGTAAAACACATCAACTGAAACCTACAAATAGCATAGTCCACATACTACCCCAAATTTTATCCAATCCAGACACTGTTTAAAAAACTGACCCATTGTAGGGGACTAGTGGGGTAACTAATGGGGTCAGACACTCAAACTAAAAAAATATGAAATCTCAATGACTCAATCAATAGTACTGCAAAATTTCAGCCCAATCCGCCAATGTTTAAAATTTCGACCACTAGAGGTGTTTTGAGCGACAACCGTTAATGTTTCAGATGTCATAGGGCTGTTAACAACCCCCTAACTAACGTTCACCAAGCAATCCAAAAAGTCACAAAAGAGTAACATACAACTGCTTGCCCTTGTAACACTATTGAGCAACAGAAATCTTTCGTTTGTGGTGCCCAGTAACACACAAATACGTTTTACACTTTAGGGGCTTGTGGGATAAATGTTAGGACTACAGGGTTAAACACAACAATCGACACCTATAAATGGCATACTATACAAGCTATTCAAATTTCAGCCAATTCTGACACTGTTTAAAAACTCAGCCATTTTAGGGGGCTAGCGGGGTAAATATTGGGGTTATAAACAAAAACAAAGTGGTATGCACATCTACATGAATATATCTACCATCTGTGTAAATTTCACACAAATCCATCAAACATTTGATAGAAAAATGAGTCGGACAAACTTTGGGTAACAAACACTCATTTTAGGAGGCTAGCCGGGTAAATACTGGGGTTATTAACAAAAACAAAGTGGGATGCACATCTACATAACTATATCTACCATCTGTGCAAATTTCAGCCAAATCCATCAAACATTTGATGGAAAAACGAGTCGGACAAACTTTGGGGAGAAGAAAAAAAAACTTGAGTAAAATCAATATGTGTCCCCTTCAGGGAAGGGGACCCATAACAAGCAAACGAAATATCATTTACATATTCCACTTAATGTGTCATTTTTTATTTAGTATGTTCCGGTTTAGTGCATTTGGGCTTCATGCAAGTGCAAAACTACATGTTTACACAATGAACGCTAGTACAGTTTATCCTGTATGGTATTTTATGCAGCACAGGACGTTACTCTGGTGTTGCCAATCACAGCATTTTCAGCAGAGCATGTTTGGCAAATTCCGGGAAATAAGTAGCAAAAGCTTTTTGACAGATGGTACAAACCGCACTCTGCAACTAGAATAGTGGTTTTCCTATATTTTGCCAGTTTACATATACTACATATATTTAACGATGTATCACATATACCATTTACTATATTTATAATGGATGTATATTTGGCACCTACATTTCATTGGGTCCCTATCTTTTTCCCGGCACTTTGCAACATAATTGTTTCTGCAAGCATAATCTAATGGGTCCCCACAAATATGCACATGCGATTTGGTAACAGTAAAATTAGGACACAATGATTGTTAACGTGGAATATAATTATGGTTTTTAATCTGCACATAGCATTCCCTGGCGCCGTTAAGTTTCTACATACCAGCAATACGATTGCTTAGCTGGGCTTTTTATGTCCAAAACCTGTTCTGAAACAGTTTTATTAACGCTTTCAGTTTGAGAAGTCATATTACACAGGTGTAACAAATTGTGCTGCGTTGTCCCTCTGCGTTTCGAAACACGAATAAGTTGACCTACATTAACGTTTACAGCGCAATATAACTAACATTGCAACATCTTAATTCCAACCAGTGAGAAAATGGTCAAGTGACAACTGCGTTCATGCGTGAAGCAGAGGCTTATCGTCAATCACTCCCATTGCGTCAGCAAAGACAGCATGTAAAAACATATTTGGGGTTTAAAATTTCAGCAGGTTAAGTCTTGTATTTCTGACCTCATTAACATGTGAACAAACAAACAAATATTTGGGGGTAAATGGGTGAAAATGGATATATACAACTTCAAGTTACAAAATACTTAATACACTGCAATGTACCAATCAAAAAAGTATGAAACTCCAGAATCATCTGCTTTAGCAAGTATTGCCGTTTTAAAAATGTTACGTTTTGGGGGGCTGTGGATGAACCGAGGGTTCAAACGGTGTCAAAATTCACATGGACCATCTTTAGACCAATATATATCTATAATGTGTGTAAATTTGAAAAAGTTTGAATCATTCTTTCTTGACCAAAACGTGGGAACAAATCCGCTTTAGACGGAAAAATAAAGAAAAAAAATATAGACAAAAACAATATGTGTCCCCTTCAGGGAAGGGGTCCCATAACAAGCACTGCCACTTTTGATTTTGACAATGTTTACAGCTAAATTGACAATGTTTACAGCTAAATGTTCTCGGCCTGTAGTTAAAATGTACACTTTTTTGTATGTATAAACCTATTACAGATGATCTACATGTGAAAAATACCTGTGGTTGCAGCTATATGTAGAGCACACCTTCCCTTATCATCCCTTGTAGTTACAGAAACTTGTGACTTCAACCCGTGCCCATTGTTCCTAGTAAAGTCAAGTGATTGGAAAAAACAGGAAATCAGTTAAGCACAGTTGCAAAGTTTCTCACCCCTGAGTAAGTTTTAGGCACTTTGCACATTCACACAATGGATGGCATTTGTCATGCTCATGAAGGTTTCTCAGTGATTCAGCTTGACGAAGAAATCTCTGAACACCAGACTTGTCGCCATCCCGTATTAACTGCAAAAACATGCAGGTGGAATTTAGTTCCATTTAATTTTTTCACTGGACACCATATGAATGACCCCACTAATGGTGTGTTTTGTTGAGTATGTATTGTGTTTTTTTGCCTAAAATGTTCATTTTAGTGTTGTAACTCCTATGGTTCTTAATAATTTCATTGTGTAAACTTTAGTTTGTTGTAAAAACAACGTTCTTTATAATAGTATTTATGGAGCATATTATGATATTTTCAACCCTGATATTTTTAACCCTAAAAGTTAAACAAAAGAAAAAAATGCGAATGCAACAAAGCTACAGCCAACATGGTAGGAGAACAGTTCTAACCAAGAAGTTAGCTACTGATTAATTGTGGCAAATATTTTTGCACAACATTTGGTAAACAAAGTGCAACTACTGTAAATATTTGTTACTCTGCTTATATTCGTCAAACTTTAAGCAATCAAAGTCAAAACTAAAAGCTACAGTACCATAAATAATCTCATTAATTGCTTTCCATCATCAGTAGAATTTTGTCTTTGCAAAACCTGCAAGCAATACAAAATGGTATAAATTTTGTAACTATATCAAGTTGTAGAACACATAAAAATGTATTACCTTGGCAGCTTCAATATTCACATTTCCTTGTCTAACATGTTCAATGGCTGCTTCAAGCGTTGCCAAATAAAAACTGCATAAAAATCAAGGATTCATTTTAATCAGCAGTTTTTAACCTTAATAAGCTTGTAGGCCAGTAAAATTTAAAAACAATTCTGATGTGTGTTTTTTACCATTTTAACTTTCACATGAAAAAAGGCACATAATGATAATACCCAGGAAATAATACAAAGCTAACAGAATTAAAAGACTTTATTGGTTTCAGCTGTGCTGTGTTTAGTACTGATATTTTTATGTCCTAAAAATCCTAACATTGCATTTACTTTAGGCACTAGTTAAAAAAGTTTTTCATGAAAAGATTTCATGATAAGAGGCAAAATAGGTATATTTCTGATTGCTTATTTGATATGTACTACAAGTTATTTACAATCCCAGTTTATAGTTACTTAGCTTACCCTGATTTATCCTGAGCTGTCTTCTTAAATTGAAAGAACTTTAGATAAAAGAGATTAGCAAGCCAGTTTGCAATGTCACACTTGATGACAAGATAAACCAGAATAGGCAAAAGGTCATCCGAGGACAAGACAGCCACTTCTACAGAGTATAAAAACACAATCCTAATCTAATACCAAGGTAATCCAGCCTAAATCAAATCCTTTAACAGCTTGGTTTGCTGTAATTTCAACACAGGTAATTTAATCGCATAGTGATTACCGTTAAATACATTTCCATGGAATTGTAATTACATCATATTAAAACCCAGCTAAACGTATGAAATTAATGTAGTATTACTACTATCCAATGAAATTACCACACCACACCTAGACCTGAATATGTTTACTGATGGATATATTGGTAAATTGCTAGAGCAATGCCATAGTCTTTAAATGATAAAAAAGTTTGCAGCAAATTCAGTGCTATAAATATGCTTGTGTGATGTCCGGATATGCATTTAACTAACTACCAACTATTGACCGTAAAAAGAATGATGCATATTATGTGCAAACAAAAGAGTGTAAATAACGTACCTTGCTGAATGTGGTCTGCTGCTGATGAACCTGTAAAGCATGAAATTATGAATTGATTTCCATGTGCAATAAATTTCAGTCTAAACAGGTAAGCAAAATTTGCAGTAATTCTTTTCATGCCACTTTTTTTACCATATGGTTAGTGCTATCAAGAGTAATACAAGAGTGATTATACTGAGCCATATCAGACTCTCTTACAGACAGCATGATCATTTACGAACACTGTTTATGACAATAACTGAGAAAGGAAAATATTTTACATGTTACAGAATCAGTCAATGAATTTACATGAAATATATAGCCTAACTGGAATCTATAAATAGTTCTTACAAATTCACAGTCAGTATAAAACATATTAAGAGATGAATAAAAGTAATTAAAACACAACAAAGTGAACTAAAAAAACAAACTGGAGCAGATCATGAGGGAAAATAGCTTAGACAGCCACTTAAAAATTGTTTGGTTATATATTTGGAAATATAGACATATATATGCCATGTAAAATCATTGACTGAGTTTGTTACTTGGAAAATGTTTTCTATGCTCTTCTATGATACTCAACATGTGAAGCTTGCGTGTCATACTTGCAAATGGTTTCTTCTGTGATAGAAACATGACAGCTTTCTGTATGCATGCCAGTTTCTCACTAGGAGTGTGGAAATGATTTAGAAGTGAGAGCTCTCTTCTTGCTCTAGGAACACCAATCCTAAAACATAACAAAAGGTTAAGGTGGAATCAATTAAGTGAACTATTTTTTTTACTTTGGTGTTCAGACTAGCATAGCAGTTGCCTACTAATTATTAATAAATAGTTGAAAAAATTGCATGCAATTTCAAAAAAACTTTTTTTATGTGAGTATGCATAATCATTTTGGAAACTAGAAGAGTGGCTTTCTGATATACTTCCATTTTATATATTCTATATGATATTTACCAATTTACTATACACATCATTTGATCTACACATATGATTGTTTTTGTAAACAAAAACTAATGGGTCCCCACACGCGTGTTTGTGCGGATTTACGGTAAACAAATGTTGCGGTGATTTTTAGATTCTTAAGGACAAATTTTTAGAAAGCATTAACCCAACAATAAAAAAAAATTGTTCGTATTCTTTTGGCACTATTATTGTCATATATATATAATTACAAAAACATTAAAAAACGATACAAATACTTCAATTTAATCTCTTGCTTCGACCCAGATATTGTCGTCCAAGGTCGGGTTTTAAACAAATTTTCCTACAAAGCCTTAATTACAGACACTATAAATTAAACAGCCATTTGCTGCACAGGTATACATAACAAATTGTTTTTTACTTAACTTTGTTTCGCAAAACGACTACCATTGAGCTTTAGTAACCTCTCACTGACCTTTAGTAACCTCTTTTGACACCGTTTTCAATAGCAAGCAGACTTAGTGTAAAACAATACCGGTTTGCCTAATTTTATATTTTAGTATTGGTTTGTCAAAAATAATGAAGCTACGTTGTGACGAAAATTCTATCTTAACTGTGTTTGTAATACCTACAAGTTGACCTTTAGTGACCTGTGGTCATGCGGCGGCCAAGCTGACAACGAGAATTTAAATACCATTTATCACGGCTATAAAAAGAAATTATGTTTATTTTTTCACCTTTATGTTGATCAACAATGTTTTGCTTGACATTTACAAAACCGAAGCACTTTTATCGAATTTAAATTACGTCTTAGGCGTAAAACGTTCGCTGGAAGTGCAAGTGATAACTTATAAAACGACATGGCATTGCTGCGCAAAAACAGTTGATTTCTAATCACTGAAAAGACTGTCTCTTAAAACATCTGTCCGGACGTCAAGCTGGTCCCTCCCGCTCTGCACTAAACCGTTTTAATCGTAAACCACTGAATGACCCTTGGGACTTCTGTCTGACTGACAGTGTACACAAACTATGGGCTGTGAAAGTCATTATTTGGCCGATTAAGGCAAATTTTTGAATACTAAACGAGTAAACTATTGCAAACAATTGTTTGAAATTTCAGCACATTAGAGCTTGTATTTCTGGCCTAAAACCCAAAAAGATTATTTCGGGATTTAAGGGGTGACGATTATTTCGGGGTTAAAGGGGTAAAAAATGGGTAAATCCAATAAAAAATTAGAAAAGTATTTAGAATACCTTACATTGCACCAACCAACAAAGCATGAAACTCTTAGATCATGTACTTTAGTCAGTACAGCCGTTTTCAAAACTTTACGTTTTGGGGGCTTGTGGGTGAACCGCTGGGTCATTTGGGGTCAAACTTTAGGAGGATCAGGTTTTAAACAATAGCTAACATCTGTGTAAATTTGAATAAATTTAAAGCACTCTTTCTTGACCAAACGCGTTTGACAAACCAGCGTTAAACAGAAACGAATATTTTGGGGTTTAAGGGGTAAAAATGGGTAAATCCTGTTAAAAGTTAGAAAATTCTTTAGAAAACATCACATTGCACCAACCAACAGAGCACATAACTCCTAGATGATGTACTTTATTCAGTACAGCCGTTTTAAATTTTTTACGTTTTGGGGGTCTGCGGGTGAACCGCTGGGTCATTCGGAGTCAAACTTCAGGAGGATCAAATTTGGATTAATATGTAACATCCGTCTAAATTTTAATAAATTTGGAGCACTCTTTCTTGACCAAACGCGTTTAACAAACCAGCATTAGACAGAAAAAAGAAAAAAAATACGGACAAAAACAATATGTGTCCCATTCATAGAAGGGGATCCATAATAAACCTAAAAACAATAGTTTTGAGAAAATATACAAACCAAAACTGTTCTTGGATTTCCAGGTCAACACGTCCAATTGAAAGCAGATTCCTAGTGATTTTGTTGAAATGAAAGTCCTGAAATTCAAATGCAATGACAAGAAGCACTGCGAATTTGTGACAATGTGTTTTGTACAAGAAAGTAACTTTGTAAAATTGGGCTACTCAGTGTTTTTTTACTTCACAACCAGGTTCATATTCTTTTCAAATTGGTAGCTTTGTACCCATGGCCATAATCTGTTAACTTGCATAAGAAATGTGTGGTGTACAATTAATTTCAGAAACCACTTTTTAAATTTAGTGCTCGCTCCATGTTAAGAGGCTTCATGGCTTGCGCTGCTTTTGTGTGATGATGATAAAGCTTAATAAAAAATTATATTTTGATTACTGTTACCTGAAAAGAAAGAAGATCTCTCAATTTTCCCATTATTGAATCATGCACGTCATGTTGAACATAATTCTAAAAGCAATTTAGGTTTTTGGTTGCCCTTGTTTCACACATTTGTCCTTTAAACAGAAAAACAAGATTAAAACAAAGAAATGTTAGCTCTTACCTCAAGCGTTGTTTGAAACTCTTCATTTTGGGCAGGAACATCACAAAACTTTTTCTGCAAAAACATTGCATGAGATTTACATCAATTTAATGTCAAAAACTCAGAAAAACTCTTACCAATTTAAAGTCCTTTCGCAATAGCTGATAGCAAGATGTTAACAGTTTCAACATTCCATCCTTAACAACAAGTATCAAGAGATGAAAACCTGGTTGATTAATTCCAAGTTGTGTCTGACTATTTTGACAAGATGTCCAAAAGATTGGATTTGTTCAAATTTTTTCAATTATTTTTACTGTTTGCCATTCAAATTTAACAATGCACAATTTGCCACAAGATTGGAAAATACATCACAATATTAGTTTTAAAAAACATGGCATCCATTCACTTACCGACATGCTGGACACTTCTTTTAGCATTGCCTTTTCATTTTTGGCCATTTGGGTGTAGGAATAAGGCCGTGTCATTTGGTCATTGTTAAACTGAGTAATTTTCTCATTGACTATATTCCGACATCTCGTTGCGTTGCTGGCTTTGCCCCAAATAAACGTTCCATATTGGTCCCACAATGATTTAGGTGGCTGAAGCTCCATTGAGTCAGAATCATCACCAATGTCACTATTTTCTAATTGGATAAAAATATGATATTAACACTCATGATAACAGAAAAGTGATTGTTAAAACATTTGGAATAAAATGCATTCGTTATGTAATTTGTCCATATAGGTGGAAGCAAATCAACCAGGTCTAAAAACTTATTTCTTAAAAAAAAAA
Source organism: Phallusia mammillata (assembly GCF_965637545.1). Taxonomy (NCBI): domain Eukaryota; kingdom Metazoa; phylum Chordata; class Ascidiacea; order Phlebobranchia; family Ascidiidae; genus Phallusia; species Phallusia mammillata. The sequence continues at coordinate 30,901,481 of NC_137252.1, read as the reverse complement.
AAAAAATTAGGTTTGTGGGCCTCTAAATTAACTGATCATAAAAAGTTCTTCTGATGCACACCACTTAATGAACTTTATTTTAGTTTATTCAACCTGTTCGTTCTACTTCAAAAAGAAGTAGTATATCAAGCTAAACAGCGAAGACAAATACATAACAAGTTTTCAGTAGTTACTCTTTCAAATTAGGTCTTATCAAAGCAGTGACATTGGTCAAATGAGCTAGTGTAGTCATATTATGGCACTCCAGTTTGATGAAAGTAACAGACTATTTGTCTGGGACGTGTCTGTAATGATTAGGACACTGCGTAAAAATAACAATGCTTAAACTGAAGTAATGGATTTAATTACTTTTCTGCAAGACAAGCTCAGATTCCAAGGGCTGTGAAATACATAGAACGACATAACTCTCATCGTTTTGGTTGAAAAATGTCTCCTCAAATAGAATTTCCGATGAGTGACAGCTTTCGATTTGCAGGTCCAGTGTTTCACTTCGACTGTCATATGACGGCTTTTGGAACATGTTACTAAAACCATTTCCACAGAGTATTTTTGACCCTTCAATAGAAACTTCCTAAAAACATTACAAATATTTTAGGTTTGTGGTTGCAAGACTTGTATACATCCTAAATCACAATTCTACACCCAAAGTGAACCAATATCCAAATGTGTTTTGTTTATAAAAAAAACCTGTCTTACTGCAGTTTTTTTTATTTAAAGTTTTTTACTAGGTGATAAAAACAATCATTTATCAGGGTGAAGAATTTCCCAAACTGCAGTCTGTACCTTTCCATTAAATGTCATGTACTTGTTCTGAGCAACATTTCCTTCCTCTTTGTCACTAGAATAAACCACCACTGGTTTCAGAATATGCGACTCAAAATATTTTTGCGTAAATAGATCGCCATCATCTATTCCAGCTTTCCATGTCCCGTTTCTTGGAATGCAAATCTGCACAAGTCGAATATTAAGCAAAAAAACTAATCCGTAAGGAAATTGTAAAATAATTACCATCCATCGTTCACTGGATGCCCTTGCGAATAAATCTTCATGTTTGCCGCAGAGCGAAATATACCAATCGTTTGCTGTTAGGTCTTCGTCGTAACTTGCCATCTCTCATCGCAAATCTTACATTACAAATAGTAAAAATACAAGCGCAGATACGCTTTTACACGAAATCGATATTATTATACACCAGAAACGAGAAACTTTTGACGTCGACTAACACAAAAACTCAAGTCTAAACAGAACTTGTTGCAAACATAAAATCACTCATGCGTAAAGATTGGCGAAAACAAAAAATGAATTTTTTAATTTGATTTTTATTGAGAAATGCAATTTTGTTGTTTTTTAACCAAAACAATTTTTACAATCCTTAAAATTTACAAAACAATTAACATTGAAGAATGTTGATCATTTACTCTCAAAAATTACAATACAAAAGTATTTTTTTAAACTAGTTTTTACCCTCAAATTTTTAATTTGATTTTTATAGATGAGTGCAATTTGGTTGTATTTTGAAAAAAACACTTTTTTATCATAATTAAAATTTACAAAATCACAAACACACACAAAATCTCAATATTTTGTCCTCAAAAATGACAACACAAATATCTTAATAAAAAATTACCTTGTAACCTTGCTGCCATGGAAACGGGCAAGTCCCTTATTGTAGAGAGGTTTAAATTTATAAACTTCGTCAGATTTTATTTAGAAAATCAGGTAAAAGCGAGGATTATAAAGCAAAAAAGCATGGATGACATGTTGGAACCTATTGGAATGCCCAGTAATCAACAGTGGGAAAGTGATTCTGATGACGAAGAAGGCGATTATGGTTTGTTTATTTAATTTTCCGAATAGTGTAAAACTTAAATTGTTCTTCACATCTGCTTGTTGCTGTTGGAACAGACATTAACAAAACCTTTCAGGGAAAACTACTGCCATGTTTATGAAATAACTGTTACTATACACCAGGGGTCGGCAACCTTTTAGACGACGCGTGCCAATTTACTTGTTATTTTCATGTGTTAATGACCTCGCAGCCAACGTTTTTTTCTAAATAATAGTGGTTCATGCCGGCAGATATCAATAATAAACAGAGTGTTTTGTGCATGTAAGGCTGAATTTTGAGACAATGGCATGATAAAAACTATAAACAAGTAGTATAACAGGTTAAATTGTAACACTGTATACATATTTGTTCATAAGTTTAATGGTGAAAATAACGGCCCTAATAGATGTAAAAAGCGACATGCTTTATATTTCAAACATTTGGGCAAATGCTCATGACATCATCGGTGATATGAAGGCTACAAAAAAGATCATTTTTATCCGACACTAGCTTCACACCTTTTTTATCATTCCTTCCCATGACTCAAGTGTATATAAATGAGTGTAACTGATGTGGCCTTCAAATCACGGATGGTGGCCAGTGGTTGCTGATCCCTGCTATACACCATTAACCAATATTTCAGATCACCAATACGATGACTTTGAAGATTTATTTAGCAATGAAACAGACTCTATTGGTTCCAGAGATCAGGATGATAATCAAATTGGTTTGTAATGCAAACAGTTTCTTTGATTTAAAACTTATTTCTTATGGGCTGACCTTTTGTTTTAGGAATGTATTTGGAGACAGACCCAGCTCTTCAAAAAGAAGTAGCACAATTGATAATGTTAAAACGGCATTTAGACTCACTGCAACAAAAATTGCATGAAAAAGAATTTGGTGTTTTGAAAGCAAGGTAGTATTTTTCTGTTTTTAGTAGCATTAAAAGCCGATTTGATCATTTTTGTCCCAAAACCTACAAAAATCCAATTTTAATAGGTTACAGTTACACTTTATTACAAAAGTTAAAAAGAATTGATTTAAAACTAATTGATTGAATGGAACTGATCACCGCCAAATTCTTATTTTTTTATGAAGGGTCTGATAAAAAAATCCGTGATTATGAAAGCTTGAACTTAGGATCTTAATGCCTCTTGCTTAAAATAAAAATAATGAACTAATATAAAATGTGCTTTGCCAGGGAAGAATTGGATGCTTGTCGCGTAAGACTCCGTGCATTAGAAGAAGAGGTGGAAAGTGTGGAAAAGAATATTACTCTTACCAAGGTCTTACAATAGTTATATTTTTAGCAGTTGCTCAAAGATAAGAGAATACTGTGATTACATATATGCCTTGTGATGTTTATGTTGTCATTTGTTGGATTGACAAAAATAAGATACCAATCACTTTGAATTACTTTACCTTAATATAGTTTGCTTTTCTTGAACTTTAGCTTAAGCTTGTGACATAGCATAAATATCTTATTCAGGTTTCAAACAAATTTCAAGTTAAGATAAGACTTTACTTTATATTGTAGGCCAAGGACAACATGGCGTCGTACCATCGACTTGTGTCAAAAAGAGATAAACTCCAAACTGAGATTGAGGCTGATCGGAAACTGGAAGTTGACATTCAAGCTCATTTACAAGAAGCAGAGTAATATTTAAGCCACAACAATCAACCACCTAATTAAAATAGTCAGATTCTAAACAAAAACAATGGTGTTTTAATATTGGTGTTCATATAATAATGGAAAAGCTTCGGCACATTTAGGAAGTATCTTCCTTTTACAAAGCCCCAAACTTACACAGTTTTTGTAGCAAAGAAAATATTCTTTTCTATTGTGTTGCTATCAGTTTTTTAACAAAAGAAATCTCCATTTAGGAACTAGAAGTATAACACCAATTCATTTTTATGTTCAGGTTGTCTCATTCAAGAGTTGAAATTGAGCAAAGGCATTATGCCCATCTTGCTGAGAAAGTTATTGAAAAGGAGGATAAGGTGGCTCAGCATAAAGATAAAATGGCTAGATATCGGATGAACAAAGAACATCATATTGCGAGGACAGCAGCTCTTCGGCACAACAAAGCAGTAAAGTAAGTTTTAAATTGTTCTTATTCGGTTGTTTTATTAATAACATTTGCCTAATGTTCCACGCAGTGACCTTCAGAAAACGATTGAGGAAAAACAGCAAAAACAACAACACATAATTGAATCAGCAATCGAAAATCACGAGAAGGCAAAGGTCTTTCTTAAGGTAACTTTTCAACTGAATGTCAACTTTTTATCTTCGTGTTAAAATACCTTCAAGTCACCTAACCCCTAAAAAAAATAATCACTAAAGTTAAATCTTTCCAGTGAGACATAATAATATAAAACATGTTCACACATTATTACCCACAAAAGAAAAATTGAAAACAACAAACTTAGCTGTGACAGTAAATTGTAAAACAGGGTTGCCCTCAAAATGTTTGTCTTAATTTGAGCTTATGTTTGACTTAAACCTTTTTGTAGCAAAGTCTGTCGAAAGTCCGCCAACAAGAGACCAGGTTGGACAAATCCCAGCAGGTTTATATGAAAAGAAAAATGGACACAATTGTTGGGCTCAAAAGTAGCATTGCTTCAAATCGTGAAAATCTCAGGGCACTACAGGTATCTGACATTATTTTGTCAAGTTTAGAATAAATTTTTCAAACAGAATTATCGGACTATTTGTGTGTAAATGACTGCTATATTTTGTCACTGCTGAAGAATTTGTTTTTTGGATTTTTTTTCAATGTAAGGTGTCTTATTTTTTGCCAGGCTCGTGATGCAGCCTTCGACAAAAAAGACAAAGCAGCTGAAAAACTGGAGCGCCATCAAGTGTTGAATGAGGGTGGAAATCCAGAACAGGTTTTGTTGCGACGAAAGAAGTTGAATCAGTTTGAAAAGGAAAAGCAGTAAGAATCTAAAATCAATAAGACTACCTCCATTACTAACCTCTGTTTTACTATTGTTTGTTAATTTTTAGGGATTTTGAAGCAAGGCAAAAAGTCAACAAAGCCCGAATAGTTTCTTCTATTTTAAATGAAGAAACTAGCATTAGCAAGCGCAAAAAGCAACAGGTTTGAAACGTTTATTCATGTTTTAATTTTGTCCAAAAAAAACAAAATATCAAGTCCCAAAAATGTTACAATTTTATAATTTTAACATTCGTCCAGCCTCAACTGTGGACTGACAAGCACAGGGAAAAGGCAAAGCAGCTCGGACCACCACCAAAACCCTCCATTCACAGCAAAATTGAGTTGACCGAAAAAGATGAACCCGTTTTTCTTCAGCAAGTCAAGTACATGAAACAAACACCTAGAGAAGTAAGACACTATTAGCTGCGTGCTCATTTCAAAGTGAACCCAATTTTTGGTGCTTAATATTTGTTTCTTTGGACAAGCATCGCCAGACTGTGTTATGCTCAAAATTTTATTATTTTCTTGTTTTATTAATTGAATTTAACCCATCTGATGCCACTGGGTCGTGGCAATGGGTGGTTAGTGCAACCACCCACAGTTCGCAAAGTTGTCGATTCAAATCCTGTCCTGGCAACTTGTGTTTTTCTGATCAAGTATCAAGGCAGTTTGGCAACGATTTGGCCATCTTGACAAATCTTGGTTTCACGTTTTTAATCACTCCAGCACACAACTTGGAAAGCAAGCCGTTCATTCAGTTTTCTTCATAATTCGCTCATAAACACAAGATGGCTTATTTAAATGATAATTCGGAGTCAAGGATCTTTTTTTGTATCATGGTCAGGATATTCAAAGAGAAGTTTTGTCGGAAGCCTCGTCCAGTGACGTGGTGGCGCCTCATCCTAGGTCATCATCAGATCAGCGCGTCACACCTCAAGCGCCGGTTGAACAAGAAGAGACTCTTGCACAGCCCGAGTTCCAGGGCTTGTGGGAGCAAAAGCACAAAGTGTACAAGGTCAGTTGGTAATGTTATCTTATACAGTACCAATAATTGCCACTATGTTTTACCATCGATGCACTGACAGCAGCTCACAACATTTTTACACCTTTGTTGTCTGTATTACACGTCATTAGTTCACTGTAGGCTGAAAGTTTGCCCACTGCACCAAAATAAAGAGCCTGGTAGTCTTTGAAAACGGTTTTAGTACCTAACATCTGACATCTGAGTTTTTTATCAGAGATATAGTAGTAACTGTTGTAGGAAAATGTACCACTGTATAATGAAAGTTTTGAAATTAATGTGTTATACTTTCCATTTTTCACACCAAACAAATATTACTGTAGCTACAAAAAAGACAAACAGGGCAATTTCTTAAATTCAATAAAAGTTATCCTACTTTGCAACTAAATATTTTTTTCAAATACACAATAATCAAAAACTGCTAAAAATATCTCAGGTTCCAAAGGAAGATGTAACTGTGAAACCAGTTGGTGGAACAAAAATGGAACAAGAGATATTGAACAAGACACTAAACAAACATAGAGACGGGATTATTGTGAAGCAAGTTGCAGCTGGTCGAGAGTTCAAAGGTCAACCTTTCTACAGCAAACCAGATGTTATCCATTTCAAGGTACTAACCGTGGCTCTCAAATTAACATGCGATAAAACTTAATCAGTTAAAGTTTAAAAACAATAAATTGACATCTTAGCTCAGTGGTTCCCAACCTGGGAGGAATTCCTCTCAAGGCAGAAATTTTAAGGGAGGAAATTACTTTAATTTTTGCATGTGTGGTTTAATACTGTATGACATAAAAGTTGATAAAAGACCCAATTTTAAATGATCTTTTTATGGTTTAGCTCTACTGCATAGTATATTTTTGTGTTTCAAAAGGGAGGAATTCGTGGAAAAAGGTTGGGAACCACTGTGTTAGCTTTATCATGTTGTCAATTCATTCTTTGAAGATTTGTAAACCAATGTTTACTTTAGGACAATAAACCAAGATCTGTTAGTTTTTTTATGAATGTATTTAGTATTTTTTGTTTTGTAGGTATTCAAGTAAGTTTTACAGAACTTTTATAGGACCTTCTGACCAAGTTTATCTGCCTTAACTTAAATAACAAACACATGTTATTTAGGACTTAGATGTGGGCAGAACTTACAAAAAGAAAATCGTCATCACAAATGTGTCATACAGCATTAACTTTCTCAAACTGACAGGATTGTCGGAACATCTGAAGGATTTCATCAAAATTGAGTGAGCAACCTAACAGACTTTTACATAAGTTAAGTGTGCCAAACTAATTTATAGTATTTGTATTTTTAAGCTTCAATCCTCCAGGACAAATGTCTGCTGGGATGTCGTGTGATATGACAGTCACCTTTAAACCGATGGTATGATATATTTCTGTTTCCTATTTTTAGCAGGGCTGTTTCCTGCAAACAGTACTCAATAACAAATACAGACAAATCTGGTTAATTGCATAATCAATTTGCCAGTTTTTCGGATAATGCGATTAAGTGGTTGATTTCTTGAGGGACGGTAAACTACAATTTATGACATCTGTGCAGTTAACCGATTATGCGATTAACCAGTGTGCAACAAAATGAAATTGTCTGTATTTTTTACTCTATTTGCTAGGTTCTTTGCAAAGCATTAGAAGCATTTCTAGGTGATAACCCAAATATGCTTGGACATCGTTATATAATTAGCAATTGACAAATCAAGGTTTATAATTTTAGAATCATTAAACACTTCCTTTACTCGTTTACTGAACTGGAGAGCTTTTTCAAACATATTTTTCGTTTGACAAGAATATTTTAGTTTAAATTGTCTGTCATTGAGTTAAATGATGTGCCGATTTGACTGATCGTTGAGCTTTAACATAAGATGCTGGGCAACACAGTTCCAAAGAATTCAACGAAGACGTCATGTTTTTCTATTTAACTATTTCAGATCAACGAGGATTTGATCGGCGAAGTTCGTTTCATGGCCCAAACTGGCCCCTTTACAATTTCACTGAAATGCACAACCAAGAAATGCGACGTAAGTTATGGATGCAACGTTGTGTCCTATATGCATACCTTGTGTATGTTTAAGACACCGACTCCAAGTTATTTATTTCTCTTTAATTCAGTTATCAGTGGACGTGACGTCAATTGACTTCGGCTCACAAGTTGTGGGTGAAACAATTCGCCGCTCGGTGACGCTAGTGAACAAGGGAGCGCTCGGCACCAGGTTCGACTTCCAGAAAGTTCCAGACAAGCCTGCAACCACGTACACACTGGAAACTTCTCTCGGCAGACTGGTAAGCGAAATTTAGGTGTTATGTATGGTATGACATTGGCCAAAGGTTTAAGTAGGTCGCTCTCCCTTAAAGCAATGGTTTTCAAGCTTGGTTTTGCTAAGTCTATAAAACCAAAGGGTTTCATGCAATAAATCAAATAGCTTTGTGGAATAAATCAAAGGGTTTTATGCAACGGTTCAATTGGATTAAAGTATTTTTTTATATATTTCTAAATTCGTTTTCATAATGGTCCGCAATGTATGTCGTTTTTTTTTCTTCGATTCCTTGAATACATTTTGGATTCGTGTATTTTTTTGTGTTGTCACAATTTTTTTCTAAAAGTTTTACAACATTGTTTGTCATAAACATAACTAAACTATCCGTGTTACTAAAAAATAAAATTATGTCTCCGTATGCAAGGCTCTCTAATTGTCATCCGTTCTCAATTTCAGACAACCGCGGAAACACCAGGTATCACTGACGACTCTGACGCAATGAAGGGAACCCCCAATCCTGAAACTGGCGCAAGATCGAAACGTCCCATAATCAGTGAAGGTATAGGAAAGCGATAAAATGGCGGATCGTTTTTCTGTTAATATATTTGAAATCAGCAACGCACGAATTTTGCGTAAATTTTTAATGAAGAAAATAAATTTAAACTGGACATTATCGATGCTCTTTCAGGTATGCCACAAACAGCTGATCGCTCGTTCAAGATCTCAGAATATCCTGACGCATCAGAACAAGATTATGAAGAAAGAACTGAATTCGTACAGCAACGTAAATACAAAAGATCTAACAACGTTTTTCAGAAAGAAAAAAAAGATTTTTTTGCAGATTTTAAAAACAAAATTAAAACAGGCTTTTGATCCGTATTAACAAATGAAGAATACAGCAAATTAAAAATCGTTTTTTGATTTGACAGAACTTAACTAATTTAAGTTTGCAAAAGTCACTTCAATTTTTGTTTACAGTGGACTACCCATTTTTATTTATTTTTGGTGGTTGAAAATTTGTAATTAAACATGTCGCCAAATAACTGTTTCAGTTTTGCATATTAATAATTTTAAGCTTAAATAGGCTATAGTTTAAATTTCTGGATTCAAAATGATCTAAATATTAAGGTTCTACTATACCCAATACAGAAGTTTTATCAGGAAAACCGTACTAGTATTACAGAAAGTTTGTGTTAAGGCTTTTTTATATCTTGTTCAGATTATGCTCGTGGCGAGGGAGACGAAATAACTTTTGCCACTCCAGCTACCGAATATCAAACTATGGCTGAGGAATTGAAAGTTGGGGAGGTACATTTCAAATAAACCCACAAATTCGCATTGCTTAACTGACTCAAAACAATAATAATTGGACAGAAACAAATTTGATCTATCTCATTATCTGATATTTTTCAATCTTTACAAACAGGTTATGAGTGGAGAAATCGAGTCTTTTTCATCTGTACGGCTTGACATCGTTTTTGCTCCTTGCATACCAGGAGATATACAAGCCACGTTCAGAATTTCTTTCACCGACCCGGAATCTGCACCTGTAAGTTGTCTGTGAAGAAACTCCCATGACCCTAGTAACATCAAAAACAAAAGTTTATTAACTTAAACAGTTTTTTTTTACTATGTTACATGACTGTTACGATGATTAATCTTCGAAAACCAACCCCTTTATTTATAATAAGAAGGTCAAAATATCAACAAATTAAGTTTTCTCTTTTCTAAAACGTCTAATAATTTTCAGTTGGAAATCAAGGCATCAGCTGTAGCAATTCATGTGCCAGTGTGGCTTGAAAGACAGGTATTGTGCAACACTAATTTAATGTTAATTACAATTCAAAGTTATACCGCAACGTTTTATGCAGAACATCGATCTTAAAATTTGCATGTACGACCGGTTGTACCAAGACCAAATCATCGTACACAACAGGTGAGTTCATTTTCTGTCCGTTTAAAAAAACTTAGAGCCCTGTTGATAACTACAAGTGTTTATGCCACAGAGCAAGTACTGCGCTTCGTCTTAACTTCGAGGTACCCAGGGAGCTTCGTTCACATCTAGAACTGCTGCCAAAGACCGGTTACATCCAAGCAAAGTCGACCTTTACAGCCCAACTCAAGTTTCTACCCAGGTTTTAATATGTTTTCACTACTTTCCCGTTATTTCAAGTCTTATCAACAAAAATTGTCGATTGCGTAAAAGGTTTAGTTCAAAATTTAGGTGTTTTCCTGACGAAATTGTTATAAAAGGCTTATTATAGTGAAATAGATCAAACCTCTGTTTGTTTAGCCTAGCTTAGCATCTCAAATCGTACCGGGATATTGTTTGTTTTTGTCATTTTTACCAAATGAAAAATACCTGATATTTAGTACATTGAACTAAGTCGCCAAAAAAATTATAAAATGCTACGTTTCTGACAACTATTTGACGATGTTTTTTTTTTAATTCTACTTTTATTCAGACAAAACTTGGCCGAGGATGCAAGTGGGCTCTTTGACCCAGAAACAGGAATATTAGAAGCTCCACTGGTTATTAGAGTGGCTGACCAAACCAGACCCGTTGAATTTGTTGTGAACGCAGTAGTGACGTCATCTGACCTTGAATTTGACCGGACCGACATTGACTTCGGACATTGTGGGATTTACGAATCGGTGGTGTCCACTGTAAAACTGACCAACCATTCAATTTTGCCCCAACTCTTTGGATTTGTGAATATCCCAGAGGTTTGAAATAACTAAGTGTTCCTATCTACTGTAAGATTTGACCTAAATAATTGAAAAATATTTGCGTTTTAGAATGTTTAGGAAAGTTGTTGTTCTTTTAATTTTAAAAAGTTGGTGGACTTGAAAAGTAGAGTGTTTAGAAACGCGTTTCCAAAGATTTAGCTTACTTTAAACTTTGCAATGATGATTGAAATGTTTGTTTATTTCTAAAATTTTCAACGAAATGTTACGTTGAATATGATTAAAAACAGTATTTTCCTTTGCTTGTAAAGAATGGTTTTTTTCATTGTTTGTAAAGGATGGTATTTTGTTATTTTAAAGAATGGTATTCTGCTTTGCAAATTTTTAAGCAACGAAAAAAATACAACCCACTGCTTTTTTTTCCAAATTTTTATTGTCCCACATTTCCCCATTGTAAAAAGATGCTCAAAACTTTCATTAATATCATACGTTTTCTCAGTTTGTGGACGTTCAACCAAACGATGGTTTTGGCACGATTCTGCCGCTAGAGACGATAGAGATCGATCTGATTGTTGAAGCGAAGAGAGCCCGGCATTATGACTTCACACTCACTTGTCGCTCAGGCATCAATCGTGATTTTCCTTTACACTGCAAAGCTGTAGGAGTCCATCCACCTCTTGACCTCAGCCACCAAGTTAGTGTTACGTTTTTTTGAAATGTTTTCTGGCTTTGGAAACATGAAATATAATTTAAAAGTTCAGGGATTTAATTGTAAAATAAGATTTATTGCATAAAACTGCATTTTATTCAATAAAGGATTTCAAAAAAATCTTGTCATATGTTTGAAAAAACGGTACCTTTGTTTATAACAGACAACATTCAGGTTGTTAATGTTCAACATTCACATTTTAGATAAAGGAGTTTAAGCAAAATTCTTGTGGAAGGCGAAAAACTGTACGACATTTTTTGAAAAATTGTGGATTCAAAACGAACTAGACTAGAATACCTAACCGTCCTCTCTTGTGGACTTTTGTGTGCTCAGCATGTCTAAACTACAACCAAACAATGATATGTTTACAAAAGAACTAATTAAAACTGTTTGACGCTTTTCTGCATTTTAAGGTTGTTCATTTTGCGGCCACGGCCCTCGATGACGTTTCAACCGCTCTTATCCACGTCATCAACGCACATACAAGTGCAAACGAGTTCACTCATCCCGTGCCGAGAATAGGTGAGTTCCAAGCGCTTCATAAAATAATCTCCCTTCTGCTTTATTTCGCATGAATACACGAAAAATCAAATAAGGAATATACAACAGCCCAAATACACGTAAAAAAGCGACATGCTTTATTGTTCAGACGTTTTGACAAATGTTTATCTCATCATCAGAAATATGAGACCATATCAGCAACACCCGTTTAAATACACAGGTCGCATAAAACAATTAATAGAAAGGTTTCATGTCATTTGGGGTCGTTATATCCTTGTTAGATCTATCAACACATCTGTGTATAGTAAACACAACTATTGATCTTAGTTACGTGGTTACGTCTAATAAAAATTAAATGTTTTAATAAAGACTTTCAAAATCTTTTTTAATGTAACTGCAGGGAAAGGAGACATTGTTCCAGTCGGTCCAACCTCATTTGAATTTGTTCTTCCTGGCGATTCCCCGATATCAGTTACCCCGTGTGTTGGAACTGTAAATCCTGGAGAAGTAGGTCTCATATTGAGAAAACCCAGAGTTTTAAATCTATTCCTTTGCTACTTAAAACATTAAATGGTATTTTGTGGTGTAACATAAATTCACTGGCAAAATCATCCAAGTTTTGTGACTAATACCTATGATTTAAAATGAATTGTTCTAAACATATATTTATCAAAAAACTGCAAAGATATCCTTGTTGAGTGTTTTTAAATTACTTCAGCTTTCTTGAAATTAATTATTTTAAAAATTACTCAAAAACTGTTGCAAATTAAATCGTTTGCCTCCATTGTTAATTTCCTTTGTGGCGTCACAGAAGTGTCACGTGACTTTGGAGTTCGCGCCCAAGCTGAGCGACAGTGACGTCAGGAAGGAGGCTGTCCACGTGATGCAGGAGCAGCGGGAGGAAAAAGTGAGAGAGGAGCAGGAAAGATTGCGCAAGGAGCAGCAAGAAATGGTTGCTAGGCAACAGGAGGAAGAAAAAGCGGTACGACAATTCAATTTGGACTTTCGTTGTTTATAGCGTATTTTTAGCGTATACATAAACATAGCGTATTTTTAGAAAGGTTTTTGAATCCGGTTTAGCTGAGTGGAATGATTTTTGAATTATTTTTTGTGTGTGATTTGCCCTGCCTTGTATATACCAAGTGTATTTTTTTTCCTGATATTTCTGGATTCATATTTAGGATACCTGTTTTCTGCACTAAGCAAACGCTTCTAACGATTGCAGTTTCAGGCTAAAGGCAAGAAAACTCCAAAAACACCAGCCAAACCAAAAACTGGCGACTCGACTTCAAAATCAGCTAAAAGTTCAGCAAAATCTTCGGAAAAGTTAGACCAGCCTCTTCCCACACCAGAAATGATCGATGAAAAGTAAGTTTCTTGAAAAAAAATTACATAAATTCGGCCTCACTTATTTTGTTTCCATTCCAGCTCTACAGCGTACAAAGCAGCTAGGGCTTCATTGACCCGAAGTTACCCCGGTCACTTCAGGTCATTTACGATTCCTTGTTATGTTGCAACAGGCAGTTGTTCTGACAATGTGGACCCTTCATCACTACAATTCAAGTAGGTTTTACGACAAAAACTCCAAATTTGGGTCTAGTGTGTCGTTTCTTGATTGTAAAAATATTATCACTCAAAATAGGTTTGAAATAAGCCATTTATAACGCAATTTTAAATGGCTTGTGTCGTGGGTTCGAATTCTACCACAGGCTAGATTTTTTAGCCTCCGCCTTGCCATACAAATCCTTCATGAGACCAGCATGATGTGGTATGGCGCCTTTACTAGGTCATGTGTACTATTATGTTTTGAATATTTCACAAGTTCACAAGAAGCGACCTACCATTTTGCATTGATAGATCAAGTAAACAACATTCTGTCGTTAACCGCATGTCGGGCCAATATTTCGACCACATTCGTGTCGCAATTTATGCTATTTAAAGCTGCAAAGTTCGGGCCGAATTAGGGCGTCTCGATCAGCGTGTCTGACTTGCGTTTTCCGGTTCGGGCGTCAATTTTAGGCGTTTACAGCTCTAATACTACTAATACCATTAATGTAGGGCTTTTGGTTTAGTTTTTTCATAGCTTGTTTTCACTTGTCCCTTTCAATTTTTTTCAACAGTTAAAGGACTTTTCCACATTATTTCTTTGTTTGTCGTTCACAAACCATTGCTCAGTTAATAGGGAGCAAGTCGCGGGTAGGCCCGTGTCGTGGGTTTGAGTTGCACCACAGGCTAGATTTTTCTAGCCTAAACCTTGTTATACGTGGGAATGCTTGGTGACAGGCTTATTCAATATAACGGCTTCAATAGGCCTGGAGTCATATCATTAAAATCATTAATGTATCCATTTTCAGCGACGCGAACACATTGTTCCTCGAAGTTCATTGTCCCGCGATAAAACCACCTGTGGTGATCATTTCCAACCACGGTCACAGTCTCACCGATTTCGGGCAGGTTTCTATCGGTCAAAACACCATCAAGCCAATCAGCATACAGAACATATCGGACCACTCTGTGGAGGTCAGTGACCCTATTCTTGGAAGAAAAAACAGGGCATTTGTTATGTGGGTGTTCTATTACATAAAGCTGTATTCGAAATTAACACAAACTATAATAAACTTCAAACAAAGTATTTTAAAAGTTGAATAGAATGAAGTGTTAGAGAGGCTTTGTGTATACCAGTCGTTTTGGTATTCCACATACAGACAACGGGTTATTTGCAATCCGAATTCCGTTTTATTGAAGACAGAATTCTTAATTGTAGCCCAATATATAAAAAAATCTGGATATTTGCATGCTTACGTTTATTACAAGAACAAGCTTGAGAAATGAGAGCTATTTACCAAAATCGCTTTAGTAGTAAATGAGAAAAATACACTAGTGACTGTTTATAAGTTTCTTAGTTGATATAACAGCTTTTGAATTTAAACAAACACCTTTGTATTATCAAATGGGAAAATATTTAGTTGACGTTATCGGTATTGGACACTAACGGACCGTTTCAAGTCCTCAACGCACTGAGGATACTGAAACCAGATGAAACCCACACATTACTCGTCTCGTTTACTCCAACTGCTGGCAAAGTGGTCAGTACTTGTTTCCTAGTTTCATTTATTCTGTAGCCATAGATTTGGCTTCATACGAAATTAAATGCATATTTTGCCTTGCACAGGTCACAAAAACATGACTTTAAAATGTTTAGAACCAGTGATCTTTAAAATCATTTGTCTAAAATGTTTTTAAAGCAGCTACGTGAGTAACATAAAAAGAGTCTTTTGTATTGGTACAGAGTAACCTTTCTAAAACAATGAATATGCAAAAAAAATCTTAAGACCATATCAAACTAAGTTTACGATGAAAAACGCGTCACAGAGAGTGCAATCAAAATGTAAAAGCAAAAGTAATGTGATTGCTTATCAGCTTAACATTGTCGAGGCCCCTCCCCGCCTCAACAAGTGACGACCGACCCTAAACAAAAACATGTCGTCTCCCGGTCATACAGCCATACGAAGTTGTTTAATAATGCTCAATTTGTACAAACCCGTTTTCTCAGTTTTACGAAGTTTTGAAAATCGTCAGCCCGTCATCCGAACTTGACGTGTGCCTGACCGGAAGAGGGGTAACCCCCGTCGTTCACCTATCGCCGGAAGGTGGCGCCCTTGATCTCGGTCACGTTCTTCAGGGTGAGACGTCAGAAGCCACGTTTACGGTGAGACACCAACCTGCCATTATATCGCAAGTCTGATCCTACGTTATCTAACTTTGTACGAGTGCAAGAATTTACGCATAATTTGCATCATGTCAGGCTAAAGAATTTGTGTAGGATCTGTGTAAAGTCAAAACCGCTTGTTGTACGAAAAACATTTCGTCGAAGCTGTACAAAAAAATCAGTCTAATTACAGTAGACGTGCCTCAATTTTCACCTTTTTGAAAGATTTTACTGATTAAACTCCTAAACCAGGGGTTCCCAACCTTTTTTCGATCTCGTACCACTTGGACGCTTTGTACTGCCACGCGTACCACTTCTTGCAGAACAACTTATTTTATTAAGAATAATAATATTGGCCTACTAAAATAACACGAAAGCACGACAACTAAATTTAATGATATTTTTGTTTACTGTCCACCAATTGGCCGAGCAATCATTTGCCGTCATCAACGCCCACTGTCCCACAGCGTTGTACGGCTTTTCAAAGCAACTGTGCTTCTTGTTGACAATTGACATGGCCTGTAGTTTGTAGATCGTAATGATACGAAACAACATAAATAGTTACGTACCAATAAGAAGAGGCTTGGGGATTTTTTTTGTAAACAAAACCAGATTAACAAAATATAAAGTTGTGAATCCAAATTTTTGTGAAAAAAAAACGAAAGCTACTCGCGTACCACCTAAAAAACCTTCGCGTACCACTAGTGGTACGCGTACCACAGGTGGGAACCCCTGTCCTAAACGAAGGTGTTGCCAACGTGCACTATTCAATGTATAAAGGAATTGAAGCCTTTGTTCCGTTTTTTCCGTTATTAACCCTGTACTGGAGTTTGACATTTTCGTTGAAACCAATTTTTTATTTCCAAACATATTCATGTCCTATGTGCTTATAACACCGTGTTTTACCACCTTCAGCTGGAGAACAAGTCGTCACTTGCTGTGAAATACAGCATCAGAATGGACAGTGCAAGTTTACTTAAGCATGACAACCAACAACAGCTGCCCGAGTTTGTCAGAAGGGACGGAAAACCAGCCAAGGCACTCGTAGGTAAGTCAAAAAATCTTGTTCCCTGTAAAACAATACTGTTAGTCGGCCAGACTCATCAATAACATAGCATGCTTGGTTGAAGTAATTCTGCACTAATGATGACAACAAAGATTGTAGAGACGTCTGCATTGAGATTAATTCAATACATACAAGTTTTCGGGCAGTTTTGTTTTCGGCCAAATTATCCATGCTGTTTGATGTGGTCGCAGGTCCGCAGAATAACAACGGTTCGTGCGTTTTCGACTGTGTACCTTGCGAGGGAGAAATCAAGACAGGTGAAACACACGAGATTGAAGTCACGTTTAATCCGGACCACGAGAGTCGACATTTCTCGGACGGAGCTAGAGTCATTCTCTTCAATACTGTATGTTATATTATGATCTTTGTGTAAAACTAATATGATTTTTGTGTGCGATAAACTATAATGTTTCGTAAAGTCACAGTCTATGAAGGCATTGGGCGGATTTAATTGTTTTGTTTTGATTTTTTTAGGAGGAAGCCCACGCCATTCACGTCACCGGTCAGGGTCACGAACATATGATGTTTGTGACGGGAAACGATCCGCTGGATGTCGCTGTCGAGTCGCTAGCTTCGAATGGAAAAGTTGTGCAAGAGTCAGCAGGTCAGTAATGCTTGCTGCTATATTAGCAGTACAGGGAATGAAACGAAATAACATTAATTTTATACGAGAAAGCTCGTTCGCGAGAAGTTAAATGCAACGTTAGAAGATTGTTTGGAAAATGTAGCAAAGTTACCGAACAATAATCGAACTTTTTGAACCAAAATATGTTCGACTGGGATAATTTCGTACTACTGTATTGCTTATCATGACTTGTGCAATTTGCATGTATGTTAACTTCTAAAAAAAACTGTTTAACTTAAGTTTAGTATATTTTTGTAATCTAAACTCAAACGATTTAACAGATGCATTGGCTCCCGCCCAAAACATCCTCCTTTCCTTCACAAGTCACGTGTCTGATGAAGGTTTCACGCAGTCGACAAGAACTCTTAACGTAGGATGTCTGAAGAGCAATGCATTTGCCGGTCGAAAGGTAAGTGTCTGTAGTTTATTGCCCTGGAATTTTCGTAACACAAAGACTCACAAACCACAAGTAATGTACTGATAGGGGTATATGGACTTATGTAATCTTATTGAATAATGTTTGAAACAGAGTACCTCCAGGTATTAGGCGACTGCTTACATTTTTATGTTGGAAAAAGGATTCTGGTCTCATCCGATTTAAAGTTTGGTAACGTTTGCGACCTTAAAAAAATATTTTTAGTTTTTTATGTGTAGCTAATGCTTTCTACGTGGGTCGTAACACCTGCA
This sequence comes from Phallusia mammillata, assembly GCF_965637545.1. Classification (NCBI taxonomy): domain Eukaryota; kingdom Metazoa; phylum Chordata; class Ascidiacea; order Phlebobranchia; family Ascidiidae; genus Phallusia; species Phallusia mammillata. The sequence goes on along the minus strand of NC_137252.1, from coordinate 30,883,444 downwards.
GGTACCTTGTATAAAATGTATACAGTATCATATAAAAGACATTTTCCGAAGACGTACAGTATACAACATTATGTGCCTAGAAAACTTATTTAAGCAAACAGAATTGTTTTTCCTAATAGTCATGCATAACCAGCCGAAACTTGGTGACAAAAGGAAGTTTGTTTGTAGAATGGTGAGTGGATTGTTGACAACGTCCAGCCAGCTCAAGGCAAAGGTTTTGTTGCCGAACCACTGAAGGCGTCAGTGGATGTGGATTCTACCAAGGAACTGACATTCACCTGGAATCCACCAGAAAACCACGATGTAAGTAAATGAATGTCAAATCAACGACTGTGATGTAATATTTGCTGCAAGACACATAGAAGTATATGACTTGGTCAAGCATTAATTTCGGACAATATGAAATTCTTATAGCTATACAAGCTTTGATTAAACAATAGCTTAAGAGGATATCTGTTGTCAACAAATTGAAAATATTAACGAACAGTGTGACTCTGTGTCGTTTAATACGCCTCAAAGGTCTTCACAAATTTGGATGTGCTTGAATTTGGGGCTTTTTGTATTACTTGCTGGATCCAGTTTTATTATTTTTGTTATTTATTACTGGTTTTCGCCCGAAAATGCATTGCATAGACCAGCTATGTTTGACCAAATGAGGAGGTTTTGGTAATGCAAATTAAACAAAGATTCTTCTTTTTTGCAGCCGAGCGTACCTGTCGAAACAGCGGTGCTGCTGACGTTAAAGGGTGACGTCACTCTGACGTATAATGTTATTCTTACTGGATTGATTTCTTTCAAATAGTTCCTATTGCTAACGTTTGTTTTTAATATTTTACCGGAATAAAATATACGTGATTTTTGTTATGACACTCTTTTTGTGTGTTTAGTTAAAAAATACAAAACCAGGGTCGGAAAAAAACAGTAGGTCTAAAAAGCACATATTTTTTGGCTTACTTTTTTTCGACCATTAATTAATACTGCAGCTCAGTAATTCTCAAACTGTATGCAGTGCCGAATTAATCATTTTATTTTAATCGGTTATTTTGTGGTAAGTAGCGCTTTATGATATAAAGTTGGTGTTCAGTGTCTAACTCAGGGGTGGGGAACCTGCGGCCTTTTCGGGCACCAAGTGCGGCCTTCGATGTCAAAATACATTTTAGGATGTTGATGTTACAAACTGCACAAGGCGCTGAAATATAGACAAAAACGTATTTGTTGACCTTTATTCCACATTATTGATTAGTTCTAGGACAGCGATTTTCAAACGTGAGTCAATGGTCCCAAGGCGAATTCGTAGGACTACTAAGAGCCCAAGTTCTACAATCTTACTTCTTAGAACACTTGTTTGCGCATAATCGATTGTCTTAAACTTGCCTGAGATGTCACAAGCGGCTCTTAGATAATTAATATTTGTAAACAAGCGAGTTTACACGTAAAATAAATCCTGAATGTTGTAGTGATGGTGGAAATGTAGTGAGGAATTTTATTCAGCTTGGGTCGTAAGTACTACAACTCCACGAAAATGTTGGAACACCTCTTCCCTATGCCTGGGAAATAGTCTGTGCGGCCTAAACGAGTATCGATAAACCGTTTCGTGGCCTTTATAAGCAAAAAGGTTCCCCACCCCTGGTCTAACTTATTACATAAAAGTTGTAATTTAGGTGCTTCAAAAAATTGTTTTCTAAGTCGTGGCGGGTAGAAAAAATAAATTGTTAGTGTGCCACACGCTAAAACAATTAAATTTGTCCATTGTTGTTATTGTGCTCTTGCACAGAAAAACCGCGACGCATTTGATAACGTATTTAGCTCATTAGGTACATTCCAAAACTAGGTAGGCGTTGACCAAACAACAGGAATTACGACTAGGAATTAAGCTACATTACTCCAAAAGCTATTCGTAGATAAATTCAATGTCAGTGTCTCCAAGAACTTCTTCAAATTTTCTGTCGACAAGTTCAGATTGTGCAACTGTTAAGTGATTTTTCCATCCCCCGATGTTACCTAATTGAATAACAATACTTTATTACATATTAGGACAAACTATAAAAGACAAATCCAAGTTCAAAACCTGTCCGAAACATCTGCATTACACCATCTCTCTGCGTACCACCAGCTTCTGCGCGATGTTTCATTGCAGTAAACGAAGTATTTTCGACAATCTTGTTAACTTCTGCATCAGTAAGTTTTTCGCCAAGAAAGTCGGCGATTTTTTTAATCTCCGCATGAGGATTCTACACCACATAAGTAGATAATTAGTTGCTGTAATATACGTTATATCAGAAATACAAAACCAAAGGACCATTTTCAGTTCTTCATAAACCACAATCTTGAAGTTTTCCTCGACTTTGTGCTTGTACCATTCTTTGAGGCATTCAAAGTAGCCTTCCCCGTCTTTAGAAAACGATTTTTGCTTTCCTATAGACACACAAGGTGTGAATTTTGCTTAAGCGCAAGCGCCTTCCAAAAAGCAGTTAAAATTGTCAAAACAAAATGAAAATATTTAGGTCAGCAAAAATGCTCAGTTAATCCCAGTTTCACTGTAATTTTGCAAACCTATTTAAAAACTAAAACACTTTTTCATGACAAATTAAAACGTTGCAACCAAGATGCAATTGTAACTGATACAACTTAAATTATCAAATCATTGTCAATCATAAAACGTGTTCCTTTTTAGTGTTACTTACCTTTTGATGCAAGGGAATACGGTTTAGTTTAGGTTGAACACAACTACAGGGCAAAAAGCGCTTTGTCAAACGTGCGGCAAAGATTTTGCTTGTTTGACTTGAGTATGTGACCTACATTACATCTGACACTCACCAGAAAAGCAAACATCAAGAAACTTGCGCATGTCTTTGGGAAATATCGGTTCCAACGACTTGTGGGACGACAGTGGAAGCGATTGAACAAAGTTGTACCAGGAAACTGCACGGTCTTTTGGATTTCGCATCATATATATCACCTGAACCGGACTTTTAACTTGCATGATGTATGTTTGAAACTTTTTTGCTTGCTTAAAGTTGCTCAGTTAAACATTTCAAGATTTTCTCGGACATTGGTATTTTTAAACTATTCGGCATTGAGAGTGTTTGAAATAAAACAATTGGTTCTCTAGCAACATGATCAATTTGGACTTTAAGCAGGCCTAAAAGTGAAGCCTAACCATACAAATCCGAACCCGTAATGTTATTCAAAGCCCAAACTGGGCACGAAAGTTGATGATATTACAATACTAATGTCATGTCCCAATCCAACCCATTATATTTCAGCTGAAGCCCAACCCGAACCGAAAAGCTCCACCCAGCTTACAACTATGTGACCATTGCTGTTTTTTAGCGTGTTTGGATTTGTTTTACCCCTTTTTTAAACAACTTATGTGTAGGGTTTTACCTTAGCTCCACTTTTTCGGATTTTCTCCATGTTTACTAGTGGTTCGGGAAGATGCGTGCCAAGAAATCGCCTCGGCACCTTTAAGTTTTCAGTAACCCGGTATTTGGAAGCTGAAAAAGGAAAATGAACGATTCTATAAAATACGACACCATTGGTGCAATGTAGAAATCGACACCACTTGCAAAAACAAATAAACACATTTACTTAAGAATGCATGAGAACGTTTATGAGCACAGCTATAAAACAATACTCGAAATTAAACAAAACTCAAAACTGAAATGAACTTTTGTGTCAAAAAAATATTTTACCAGGTCCGAATTCCATGTACGAAAAGAATAGTGAAATCTTGGAAGCCTGTTCCAGAAATTTTGGATCACGTATGTAAAGAATGTTTTGAACAATAGCAGTCATCCACGTTGTACCTGCACCAAGCACAAACAAACTTTTTTTTCCACGCCAGTAAAATTTATTCAAAGAAGTTATTGGCAAAGATATCAGGTTATACGAATGCTGTAAAGGCGGGATTTAGCCTATATATTTTTTTTAAATCTTGTCTTAACAACTGACTTAGTGTTTTTCATACACTTAAATCAACAGACATAAGGTTTGTTTCAGTCTTCATCCCCTAAGCAACGAACTGGGAGATTCTAATTTTAAGTTTAGTATCGTTAAGTACAAGCATCGTTAAACAAAACTACCTGTTTTGTGAAAATTATTACCTCTTAACTATTACCTCTTACTCAAAAATGGTTTATTTTTATATTAAAACATACAAATTAGCCCACAAAACACATCTTTCTTTAAGCCTCACAAATAAGTTACAACTTTTTGTGAACAAAGTTTGATATCAAACGTCAGTATTGACCTGTTTTGGGGTAAGTAGAAACAATGACATCCCCTTTCTTAAATTCGAAATTATTGTAAGCGTATCTTGCGCTTTCCGGTTCAAAGCCAGGAAGTAAATAATATCCATCAATCTCATGCAACTGGTCGCCGTGGGTTACATTTCTCAGAAGAAATTTTCTGTATTCCTCTTCATAAATTCTGTGTTCGGGATCAACCAGGGCAAGACCAGGTGCTAACATAGTTTCTATGAATGGGTCCCAAATTGCTTCCGACATTGTCTAATGAAATCAGTTCAAATTGCTTTTCCTAATTTGCGTAAATACACATAGTTACATAAAGCAGTCAGTCCAACCTGTCTCCGAATTCGTGAAATTTAAAAAACTTTGTGTGGTACAACTAACTTTTAGGCCCAAATCTGAATATCTTTTTACAAACGAACTAGGTTTCAAAGCAATTTACCGAAATAAAACGATTTGGAAACGGATAGGCATGAATCTTAAAAGTTATAAGAATACTCCTTGAGCAAATATATTTCGAACAATGAATGTAAAAAACATACATATACAGCAAAGTTGAAATTTAGGTTTGCATCTACCTAGCTGCCTTAATGAAAATAAATTAAACTCAAATCCGACCAGATACCCAGTACGCAATTGCTTTAAATATTACGCCGAAAACAGTTCCATCAACAAAACGTGGATCGAGTTAGAACTTCTTGCTTGAGTTTTTTAGTCACGTAAAGTAGGTACTATCCAACCAATAAATTCACGAAATTATTTTGACTTTTGGTAATTAGCGAATATTCTGATTAATCTGCTTCTATTACAAGAACTATTCTAGTTGACAGAAACTTTTCTCCTGCTATTGGTTTAAAACAGGCATACCAACCTAGATTGACAAGTTTATCATTTGCTAACACGCATTTGTGGCCGGAAATTCATGTAACAGTTTTAACCAACTAAGCATATATAACAAGGTGCAAACATAGTGTGACTATTTGCGTTTAAATTGAACATTACTGTGCTTCATCCTAAAACATCGGTGCGAAGTAGAGCATGTGTAAAGTTACTAACTTTGACAAAAATGCTCAGTTTCGGCTAAAACCATCATTTGCAACGGCTGATAGAGAAGTCCCCTCGACCTCTTACGCCAACAAGGGGAACAACGACGGCAAAGGCTCGCAAAATTAGCTATGTTTTAAATAGTTTTTTTTTTTCATTGCTTTGTGGGCTGGAAATTAAAAATATGGTATGGATCGGATTTGTAGCTGTTAGAACTGACCGTTTCATTAGCTTTTTTGTAATTTTGCGAAGTCTGTTTTGCGGGAAATGAGATGACCATAAACAAAACAAGAAGATCCCAAGATATTTTAATGCAAATTATTTTGTTTTTGATTACGGTAAATCCGGTATTGGTAATTCAAAGCTTTTCCTTCATTTCTGCTTGTATGGTGGTTTGCACTTTTCTTACGGTTTTACAGACCCCAAATAATATCCTTTATATGTTACTTTGATGTTTGTTCCAGTTGTTTTATTTTGTTCTGTATTACTGGTTTTTGCCTCCAAAACACATTGCATTGACGTGTTTGACTAATGGAAAAGGTTAAGAAATGCAGAAAGTAAACTAACAAAAATCAAGTAAATTAAGATTTTCTTTTTTTCAGCCGAGCGTTCCTGTCCAAACAGCAATTCTGCTGACGTTGAAGGGTGACGTCACTTTGGCGTACAACGTTATTCTTACTGGACTAATTTCTTTCAAATAGTTTCTATTGCTGATGTTTGTTTTTCATATTTTACCGGAATAAAATAAACCATATTTTTGTTATGACACTTTTTTCTTGTGTTCAGTTGAAATACAAAACCAGGATCGGAATAAAAATTTCGGCTTACTTTATTCGATGCTTATTTGATACTGCAGCATAGTAATTCTCAAACGGTATGCTGTGCCGATTAATCATTTTTTATTGGTCATTTTGTGGTAATTAGCGTTTCATGATATAAAGTGGGTGTTCATGACTATAGCACCAAATCTTGATCTTATTTCTCACGTAAAACAGTCTTACTTATTGCATTGTACATATAAATAGGATGCTTCAAAAATTGTTTTTTTAGCCACGGAGACACCCTAAAACTATTCAAGAGCTACTGCTGTTGTCCACAGTGACAGTAAAAGCGTAATAACAGTTATTACGCTTCTTCACACAAAACCTGCTAGGCAATTGTTAACGTATTTAGCTCATCGGGTATATTCCAAAACCAGCTGATAGGCGTTGACCCAACAACCGGAATTACTACTTGGAATTAAACCACACTAATTCAAAAGCTATTCGTAGATAAATTCAATGTCAGTGTCGCCAAGAACTTCTTTAAATTTTCGATCAACAAGTTCAGATTGTGCAACTGTTAAATGATTCTTCCATCCCCCGATGTTACCTAATTAAGTAACAATACTTTATTATATATTAGGACAAAAAGCCAAACTCAAGATCAAAACCTGTCCGAAACATCTGCATTCCACCTTTTCTCTGCGTACCACCAGCTTCTGCACGTTGTTTCATTGCAGTAAACGAAGTATTTTCGACAATCTTGTTGACTTCTTCATCAGTAAGTTTTTCGTCAAGAAAGTCCGCGATTTTTTTAATCTCCGCATGAGGATTCTACACCATATAAGCAGATAATTAGTGGCTGTTATATATGTTACGTCGGCGATACGAAACCAAAAGACCATTTTCAGTTCTTCATAAACCACTATCCTGAAATTTTCCTCGCTGTTGTGCTTGTACCATTCTTTCAGACATTCAAAGTAGCCTTCCCCGTCTTTAGCAAACGATTTTTGCTTTCCTATAGACAAGCAAGATGTAAACTTTTCTTAAGCTCACTACACCTTCCAAAAGGCATGTAGAATTATCAAAAAATAACAATTTTTAATTCAGCGAAGATGCTAAGTGTTTCATAGTTACACTTAAATCTTACAAGCCTGTAAAAAACTAAAACATTTCCCTTTTTCAAGTTAAAATGTTTCAACCAAGGTGCAATTAAAACAAATACAACTTATTAAACCATAGTGATTCATAAAATGTGTTCCTCCTTATTGTTACTTACCTTTTGATGTAAGAAAATACAGTTTGCTTCAGGTTGAACACAACTACAGGGTAAAAGGCGGTTTTTGTCAACTCATAAGTTATACGTTGATGTTTCATTTGTTTGACTTGAGTATGTGACCTACATTACATCTGACACTCACCAGAAAAGCAAACATCCAGAAATGTGCGCATGTCTTTGGGAAATATCGGTTCCAACGCCTTGTGGGACGACATTGGAAGCGATTGCACAAAGTTGTACCAGGAAACAGCACGGTCTTTCGGATTCCGCATCATATATATCACCTGAAGGGGACTATCAACTTAGGAGTATGTTCAAATCTGTTTGCTTTCATAAAGCTGATCAGTCGAATACTTTAGGGCGTTATTTTGGAGTTCAAATGAGATTGAAAGTTTGTTAATAAACATGCTTAGGCAGATTTTCTTTCGACGTTGATATTGCTGGTAGAGACACTAACAACATACTTCACGGCGTACCCACATTTAGCTAAATTTCGATGGGTGTCTCCAAATGCAGGATTATTTATTTAGCAGCCAAAGAGGGGATGATTTTAAATATTCTTTGAAACTCAGTTTTAAGGTTAGTTTTGTAGAATTTTTAATGATAATACCTTACCCCAACCCTAATAGCCTCAACCGTCAACTTTTTTGGAGATATACCGGTTCTGAGTTTTAGAGTTAAGTTTTGAGTTTTTTTTCTTTTCTTTTTTTTCACGGGGTTCGAACCCAGGACACTCCCCGGGACGAATCCCGATCAAGGTTTTTTATGTCTGTATATGAGTCAAGCGCGCCAGGCCATTCGGCCAAGTTCTATACCGTCTCAAAGGTATTCGTGCTATTTGCGCCACCTATCGAAAATTAGCTAAATGTAGGCCTGCTGTGAGGTATAGTGTCGTTGATTTTCCAAAATTGCTGAACTAAAGGGCTTTGCAAGTGTTTAAAATGAAAACGTTGGTTTTCTTACAGAACAAGAATAATCAGAGCGGTAAGCGGGATTGAAAGTGAAGCCTAAAAATACAAATCCGAACGGGTAATGTTATTGAAAGCCCGTACTAGACCCTAAAGTTAGTGAAATTACGGTACAAATGCAGCCTTAAAATCAGGCCCCAATCCAGCCCATTGTATTTCAACTGAAGCCTAAACCAAACCGAAAAGTTCAACCCAACTTGCTACAATGTGATCAATGGCGACTGCTGTTTTTAGCAATCAAGTGTTTGGATTTTCGTGTTTTGCCTTTTTCTCCCCCTTTTTTTAAATAACTTAAGTAGGGTTGTACCTTGGCTCCACTTTTTCGGATCTTCTTCGTGTTTACTAGCGGTTCGGGAAGATGCGTACCAAAAAATCGCCTTGGAACCTTCAAGTTTTCCGTAACCCGGTATTTGGAAACTGTAGAACAGTAGCAATGAATGGTTCTATAAATTAGGACGGCATTGATGCAACATAGAAATCGACTTTATTTGTAAAAAAAAACAGATAAAACACATGTGCTTAAGGCGGAAGAAGAATTTCCGATGAGTTCAGCAATAAAACACTACTCAGAATCGAACAACTAAAAGCTTGAAATTGATTTGAACTTTTGTGGTATCAAAAAATCGTATTTCTTAAAAGTTACCAGGTCCGAATTCCATGTACGAAAAGAATAATGAAATCTTGGAGGCCTGTTCCAGAAATTTTGGATCACGTATGTAAAGAATATTTTGCACAATGGCAGTCATCCACGTTGTGCCTGCACCAAGCACAAACAAAATTATCTTTCGTTTGTTTAAATGTTTAAACACGCCAGTAAAATTCAATAAAAAAGTTATTTGCAGAAATATCAGGTTAAACAAAGTTTACCGTTTTTCAAAAATCGTTTACCTCTTAAACATTAGACCAATCATAGCAACATTTTGCAATGAAATCGTAGATTATTTTTATATTTGAACATACAAATTAGCCCATAAAACACATTTAATTTTTCTTTTGATCTCATATAATTACATTTTTTTGGAATAAACTTTGACATCAAATCGTAAAGCAATAGGCTGTTTAGCACAACTAATCTATTTCTGTGTTGACCTGTTTTGGGGTAAGTAGAAATAATCACATCCCCTTGCTTAAATTCGAAATTATCATAAGCGTATCTTGCGCTTTCCGGTTCAAAGCCAGGAAGTAAATAATATCCATCAATCTCATTCAACTGGTCGCCGTGGGTTATATTTCTCAGAAGAAATTTTCTGTATTCCTCTTCATAAATTCTGTGTTCGGGATCAACCAGGGCAAGACCAGGTGCTAACATAGTCTCTATGAATGAGTCCCAAATTGCTTCCGACATTGTCTAATGGAACCAGTACCAATTGCCTTTCCAAATTTGCGCAAACCTGCAGTTACTAAAAACAGTTAGGTTGTCCCTGATATACTGAAAATTAAAACCTTTTGTAGTACAATTAACTTTCCGTTCCAAATCTGATTATGTTGTTAATTGCTGAATTAGGCTTCAAAATAATTTACCGAAGAAAAAAAAGATTTGCCAGGGCTTAATCTGAAAGAGTTATAACATGTAGGCTACGACTGTACGCTATTCAATACAGCCGGGCGAATGCATACATCAACACATAGCAAAGTTGGATTTCAGGTTCGCATCCAGCTAGCCCGCTAAACAAAAATAAACTAAACTCAAATTCGACCAGATACCCAATACCCAATTGACCCTAATTTTATGATGAAAACAACGCATAAATATCGACAATAAAACTTGGGTCGAGAAAGAACTTCTTGCTTGAGCTTTCTTGTCACGGTAGCTACTATCCAATTGGTCAATAAATTTTATTTGCCATTTAGCAAAGTTTCTGATTAATCTGCTTCTTTTTCAAGAACCGTTCTTATTGACATAAACCTTTAGCCTGTCATTGGTTTAGAAACAGCCATACCAACCTAGATCGACAAGTTTGCTAACACGCGTTTGTGACAGGAAAATGCATGTAGGCCTAGCAGTTTCAACCATATTAGCATTGATAACGAGGTGCAAACATAGTGTGAATATTTGCGTTCAAATTAAACATTGCTGTGCTTCGTTCAAAAATACCGGCACGGAGTAAAGCATATGCAAAGTTAACAACTTTTACCAAACTGACAAAATGCTCAGTTTCGACGGAAAAGCATTATTTGTAACACGTGATCCCCTTGGCCTCTCACGTTGCACAGGCATTACACCATGGAGGGGAACTACGGCCGCAAAGGCTCGCAAATTTGGCCATGTTTCAATTTTTTTTTCATTGCTTTGTGCTGGAAATCAAAAATACAGCATAGTTCGGATTTGTAACAATTAGAACTGATTGTTTCAAAAGCTTTTTCAAAATTTTGCAAAGTCTATTTTGCGGGAAATGTGATGACATTAAACAAAACAAAAAGATCCCAAGACATTTTAATGCAAACTATTTTGTTTTTGATAACAGTAAATCCGGTAACAGTGCTTCAAAGTTTTTTTTTTATTTCTGCATGTACGGTGGTTGGCAAGTATCGCTCACGACTTATTTGTGTTTTTGCAGGCCCTATTACTGACACTTTAAAGTGAAACGTTGCAAAATAATCGCAATGTCAGCGCAACTGACACAGTACTACATCTTGTGTATAAGTAAGTGGGCCAAAAATCTAACATGGTAAATAGTTTACTAAAACTTTTTGTGACCGTCTGTTGCCATCAAGGATACGAACATATTTGACACCAGCACTCCGATATAATTAAGATTTTTATGTTTTAGATGTACAAAATTTATTTATTTTTTGACCTATTATGACAGAATTTGAAACTTATTAAGAAGCATATGCATTTTTGTATCTTCCATTCCCAAATACCATCAAAATGAAATTTTATGACAATGTAACATGCCGTTTACGTTATACAATCTTCAAACAATACGTATACAGCATGGCAAGTTTCTAACGCTAACAAAAGATACTTATCTATATGATAATAATTTCAAGTTTTCAAAATCACAAGACGATTGCAACCATTGCACGGTCGATCAAATGATTACAGGACGGCCGTAGAATTATAAATGCACAAAAAATTGTCTAACAAAATTTAACAAATACGTTAAACACTCGCTGACGTTAATCATATGTAAACTTGATGTCTGTGTGTCCAAGTATTTCTTTTACTTTGCGATCGACAAGTTCCGACTGTGCGACAGTCAGATGGTCCTTCCAAGCTCCAGCTTTGCCTAAACACAGAAAATAAGTGCTAATAAAATTTTGAGTTTATCAGGAAAGTAGATTACCTTTTCTGAAAATTTGCATTCCACCTTCCTGCTGTGTTCCCGATGATTCAGCCTGTTTTTTCATCGCCGCAAACGAAGTCATCTCCACAATATCCATCAGTTCCTCGTCGGTCAGTTTTTCACCAAGGAAAGTTGCAATGTTTTGAATTACTGTTATAGGATTCTAAAACGACTAAAAACTTTCAGTATGACGTCAAACCGGTTTCGCTGACGTAGTTGTAGGTCTTTTAATCAAGTAATCTTTAATTCTTTTACCTCTTACCCCATGTACCTTTGTATTTGTGGTAACAATAAAGGCCGGTTACAGACAAGGAAAACGTTAAGCTAGTACCGTTTTAAAAGGGCAATACAGTACATTATCATACACACGCTGTAAGTTACTTACATTTACCAGCTTTTTTGCCTTATACTAATAACTTAGTGCCCTTGCACCCCTGTGACTGTTGTGGTTGGGTTAGGTTAAAGAGCGCTGTTTTATTTCGAATTTAACGTTTCAGTTATGTATTGCCATACAAGGTTAGCTCGTTGACAAAAAAGTAAGCACATACCTTTCTTAATTCCTCGAACACGACAACTTTAAAGTTTTCATCGTCTTTATGTTTGTACCACTCCCTTAAACTCTCCAGGTAGCCCTCGCCATCCTTTACGAATGACCTTTGTTTTCCTGTTTACAATAAAATTGATTACAAACGGTAGCTTGCCAAACGTATTGCATTTTCAAATAAACGTTACTATACACCTATAGGTTCATGAGAGAAATGAAGATATTACAGACGACGGGCATAAGCACTTGCCGAAATATTTGATTAATAAAGCATGTGGCTTTATAAGTCTCTTTGGGCCGGTATTTTCTTCATTAAACAATTTTATTATCTTAAACAAAAATAAGGCAGTCAGATAATGTGTATTTAGTGACTACATTGTGTTTCCAATGGGTATAGGGAACTTTGTTGTCATCACTGCACAAGGAAAGTGTTCACAACAAACAAATTCTTTGGCAGGCTTATTCACCCTTAAGTTACACATTAAATCCTACCAACCGGAAAAACAAACGTCCAGAAAATCACTTTCGTTCTTCGGAAAAACATCTTCAAGCGATTTGTGTTTTCTGTATGGCAAACTCTGAACAAAGTTATACCAGGAAACTGCCCTGTCTTTGGGGTTCCGCATCACATAGATTATCTAAGAAGGAATTATGTCGTTTCAAGTAAAATCGTTGGAAGCAAAAGTGGTTGAAGAGAAATTTGCATTATTTCAAAAAAACATTCACACAATAAGATGAACATAAAGTCAAACTGGGATCAGCCCTGAAGCGTCTATGCAAACCATCGATCACAGCACACTCATTTTTAAATCACAGTACCCCAGGCCCATCGAAGGCGCCAAATCAGCCGATGACCAAGTATTCACCACCATATGGCAAGGCGTAAGCTAGAAAAATCTAATATTGGTGACATTTATAAAAATATACATTTATTTGTCTATGTGGAGTAGACAAACAAACGTACATTCATCATTTCAGAGTGTACATAACTTATTATCTTCCCTTTGGGTGAGTTGCCACACAAAAACACTGACTTAACATAAAAATTTGATCCAATAAGACAATAAGATTGCTTACTTTGCCGCCACTTTGCATGACTTTCTTGCTGTTCACGAGTGCTTCGGGCAGGTGAGTGCCGAAAAATCTACGTGGCAACTTGATGTTTTCCATCACTTCATACTTCGAAACTATAATGCGTACAAAACAAAATGCAAAAGTGTGAATAAATGCGTGATCTATAGACCCAAAAAAATGAAGTAATGTAATAAATAAGCTGTTGCTGCCAGGCATAAACAAATATTTCTTTTCCAGTTGTTAGTGCAAACAACCGACGTTTCGACGTCCAATACGAAACGCCCTCAACATCGGAATAATGGCATATCATACAAGGCACACTTCAACAAACTACACATAAAAACGGCCATAAGAAGATCATGCGACTGCAAAATTGCACCAACAGAGTGATAAAACATAGTTCAGTGGTGTAATGTAGTATCGAAGGGAATTGGCGATACATTTAAGTAAAGTTCTGCTATATGTTTGAATTCTGCGTTTGCCAACACCCGACAAAGTTCGAAATGACAGCCCGACAAACCTGGTCCAAATTCCAAATACGAGTAAAACTGTGATACACCGATGGCAAGTTCTAGAAGCTTTAGATCGTGTCTGTAGAGGATATTTTGCACGATTCTAGTCACCCAAGTCGTACCTGCGCAAAACAGAGTAATGCAAAGATCCACGGCCTACTTATTCATAAATCATAGTACGCCTTTGGCCCAATGACTGCGTCATAACAAATCAAGCCGGTCTCCAAACCTTCCCCCATAGCAAAGCATAGGCTTGAAAATCGAGCCTGTACGTGGTGGGATTCGAACCATTGACACGAGTTTTTCCGAGAATTCGCGCTTTATAATTTGATCAAACCGAATCTTCGCGCCTTCACGCCCGAACTCCGTGTCGATTTACAAACGATAAATTCTTTCCTAAAGTTTTAAAATTTCTCCCTTGGGTGGAATTTCTCCCCGGTTGGGAACCACTAGCCCAGAGTATTACAATTTTAGTGACAAACTGATTTTGTTTTCCACCCAGATTTATGCCAATCAGACACGCAAAAAGTTAGACAAACTAGCTACCAACTTCGAAAACGAACAAAAAGTCTTTCAAACTACCTGATTTTGGATAAGTCACAACCAGTACGTCGCCATTTTTGTACTTTAGCTGATTGTAAGCATAGCGAACAGTGCCAGGTTCCATGCCAGGATTCAAGAAATAACCGTCGATTTCATTTTGCTTGCCCCACTTGAAAAATCTCTCTTCCATAAATTTCTTGTACTCTTTAACGTGGGTTCGGTGTTCTGGATCAACCAGTTGCAGTCCGGGATCAACCCACACGTCAATAAACTTGTTCATTGCTTCATCTGACATTATTCAATGCGAGGTTATCCTACCCTATGTTCAAAAAACAGAAATTTAACAAATTTTTGTTGTGAAAACTTATGCCATAAGTTTAAACAGAGTTGTTATGGATGTTAAATTGGGACCCGAACCCAAAATTACAGATCCCAAACCTGGCCACGACCCGATGTTTTATTAACAAAGCTTGTTGGGCTCGAAAGTTGTCCGCTTTTTATAGTTAAGCCTATACACGCGACCAACTGGCAACTACTCTTGTTTTTAACAAGCAATATAAAAGCGTTTCCGCTGGTGTGTTTTCAAATATTTCACTTCATTGCTTTAAAGAAACGTTACCGTTCTGGTAGGCGAGACGTCAGCAAAATTACAAGTTCTTAAAAAATAATTAGTATTTTGTTTAGCTTCAGTCGTGTTTAACAACAAATTTCATAAATATGCAACCTTTTTTGTTTTTGTTTTTTTTGTAACATTGGTAAATCGCTTGTTCATCAGTTAACACTTTACACCTATTTTATAACCCCAATCAACATCTCAATAGCTTATGCAAGCTCACAGTCAATACCATATAGCAACCTCCTTACCCAAACCAAGATCTTGAATAGTAACCTCAAATCATCAGACTTGAAAAAGCTACTTTCGTTAAGTTGAGTTGAATATTACATCGTCAGCTAAACGGTCCTCCATCTTTTGATGAGAATCAATAGATCTTGCGGTAAAAGCCGCATGTTATTAACAGGTTGATAAACATAAAATTGATAAAATCTGCAACCGCTTGACAAGTGGAGGGAAACCGCTTGACAGGTGGAAGTACAAGTTTACAATTTCAGTATATCGTCAATCGGTGTGCTTGACACAGGTTCAACATTTTTAACCGTGTAACGGCCAAATTACTTCCCTAGCCATAATAAACAGACAATTAAAGTATTCTTTCGAGAAACACCTACCCAAAAATGTTTTGTAGGGGTAAGAAAGTTAGAAATTTTTTATTGCGAAAAGTTATTCAAGTATATTTTTTAAAACGTTTTGATTCTGTCGAATTGTTTTACAAATTGTACTAAATTGGCCACGGTGTGTACAAGCAAACAAACAAAAAAATGATTATCCATGGTTAACAGGTGAAAACGTTTAATTATTGTTTGTTTATCAGCATTTCATGCATACGCGTAATTGTAGGAATTCCTTTGCTGTGATGTGGTAAAAAAAACGCCCCCAATTATCTTGATGTTTGAAACTAAAGATCTGCTAGGTTAAATACCTGGGCCCTTACAACATCAATACAAAACTATATAATAATGTTCTAGGGACAACTTGTAGACGATTATATCAGTGTTAACAGATGTGACACAGTGTAGTATTGTTGTTCACTTGCGGATGTTCTACAGGTTGCATTGGACCAGGGAGACTTTAGAATGTTTTCGAAAAAGAATACTTCAAAACGTACAAAATATACTCATAAAGAGTGGCAGACGATCAGCGTCAGTGTAAAGTTTTATTTGCAACAGAAATATTAATTTCGCCTATAAAGGCATCGTCACACTGACGCTGATCGTCTGCCACTCTTTATGAGTATATTTTGTATACTTGACAAGCGAAGACAGATCTGTCGGTCACCACCCTGTTACAGAGGCTGATTCTTGTAGTCTGTTATGACATCACACTCAAAACGTACAATTTAGAGTTGTAAGCAGGTCTGAAATTATGGCCCGAACCCGAACGTACAAGCCCGAAACCCACAGCCAATCGGATTTTTTAGTTAGCGCTCTAAACGTGATGCAATAGCAGCACAAACGAAGCTAAGTGTAAAGTCAGTTTCAAATAAAGTCCGTTTTATTCAAACATAAACTCGAGCACAAAAAAGTCCAACCCAATCCTAGGTTTAAGAAGCCGTAAAAAAGTGTAATCGTATGAAATATACAAAATATACTCAAAAAAGAGCAGCAGACAATGCTATATTTGATAAGTGTAGACAGATCCGTCAGCCACCACCCAGTTACACAGGCTGATTCTTGTAGTCTATGACATAACACTTATAATCGTATGAAAACACCTTTTTAAATTGGAAAGTTTTCTAATTTTAAAATAATTAAAACCCAACTATAACTGTATTTAGTTTTTCCAGACGCAGTAAGTTAACCTGGTGCGTTTCTCCTAACGTTTGTCACAGTTCAACCTGTTTTAAAGCTAAGTTTAATTCACATTGACCTTGTGACAAGTTGCAAAGAAAACAAAGTTAAATGTAAAACTATGGATGTAAGTTCACAAAAAATTTAGTCGTTCATCCTTTAGTTTTAATTATATGTATATTTCGCTTTTACAGCATCGTCAGTATCCGAAAACATGCAGAAAGATTCGTAAAAAATGAAAACAGTATGCGTAAATATCTTCTAATAAAATTCCAGCTTTAAGTTTCAATTACGAGAAAAATAAACTAACTACAAGTACAGAGGTGTATATGGGTATACTTACGGAAACCAACGGCCGTAATTCTAAAACAAGATAACTACGGGTTAAAAATTCACCAGGTATGTTAAAAATCACGACGGTTTGTGTTAATTAATTTAGAATTTGTCCGAATTGATTACATACAAAATGCGTTACAATCACAAACTGCTACAAATTTTCGCACAATGGATTTTGACGCTACAAGTGTAACATTGGTCCATGTCAAATTGCTGAGTAAATACGCGAGTGCAACAAAAACAAACAGTACAAGAGCAATTTGTTTCCCAAAACAGCTCTGGCGTACGAGCCAACTTCGAAGCCGCGCTGCCAAAAGGCAAGGGCCGAAAATTTTCATCACTCCAAAACGGACCCGTGAGTTTGTTTTTCCCGTCAAATTACGAAATACATTCTATTTGTCGCAAAACAAACAAGTGCAAGGCCTGTGGATGCCGATCTCCTTGCCGTGTTTGGAAAGGCGACGAATTGGCGAATTGGTGACCTCTGTCTGAATCGCTGACTGCCGTAATTGCAGATGAGACTCCCGCTGACCGTCGTAGCACCTGCGTTGAGCAAAATTGGGACAATTTTTTCGCCACTGCGTTTATTGATTTTGCATGCGTCGCGAGGTAAATTGGAACCTTTACCTAAATTTAGTATCGTTCTTCTTAGAACCAGTAAAATGCAAATGCACGCGCAATGCAGTTGTTTTTTGAGTTCACACTTAAGACTTAAGCTAAATTTGATCATGCTTAGTTATGTCTTTATTTAGTTTTTCTTACAGTTTAGACCAATGGTTCTCAACCGGGAAGAAATTTGATTTAAAAAAAAAACAATTTTAAATAATCTTTGTATGGTTTAGCATCTACTATGTAGTCCATTGGAAATGGGTTGAAAATGCTAAGTAAGTAATTTGTCGATAAACGTTGGGAGCCGTTGGTTTGGACAATAGCTTAACTAAGAACAAAACTGACATTGAAGTAATATAACTTAATCTATAGTCAATCGGCTAGATTTTGTGGAAAAAAGATGCCAGTATACTCATTGAGTATTGGGAAGAATATCCACATTGATCTGAAAGAAAGACATTCAGAAAAGCGCTTAAAATTTAGAAAGTTTGCGCCATGGAAATGCTTGACTTTATATAAATCGTCTAAAGGCACAGTAAACTATAATTTATGTGTGAGTGTACCGTGATCGCAGGTGTGCATGAAAGCTTCAAGGCTAATCCCAATAATGAATACCTTTTCAAAAGCGTATATATCATAGTAAAGCTTTTTGACGAAAAAAAAACATTCTCTTGAAACGTAGATGTGGTCTAGATAAGTCACTTAGCAAGCCATTTAAATTTGTGTGAATATACGATTCGGTATTTCTTACAGCTTGTTTTTAAACTCAGTACATGTTTGACACCCCGTTATCTTGAATTTCAACCATGACCGTTCACTTTTAAAGGGCGGTTTCCCAGCCCGCTTGCAATCAACTGTATCTTAGTCAAACGACATGTCGGTAGATAATGTCGACCTAATTGAACATTGAGCGTTTAATCCCCTTCATGGCAGGCAGAAAACCACATTAAAACACATTCGAACCTTAGAAAACAAGGGTTATATGCTTTCAGATTGCATTATGGGTTTTATTCACATTATTTGCGATCAGGCAGGACTTCAGACCTAAGTTTTGTCGATTTAGCTTATGCAACATTTGGCTTTAATCAGATCTGGGTAGAAGAAAGATTATTAAAGGTTAAGGCGCCACGATGTTCGAGTATTAAAAAGCAATTGTAAAAATGAGACGTACACTATGTAATCGTGTCTGAAATTAGGCCTTCAGAAAGAAGCTTTTCAACAATCTATTACAATTTACCGAAAATCTGAAAATAGTGCTGTCGACACGTTGTTCTATTTTTGAGTCTATCTTAATGGCTTGTTATTATTATTTAATACGCTTTAACCATAAAAGTGTTCCTAACGTTTCCTAACGTTGGGGTAAAATACTATTTCTGCCAGCTTTAAGTTATGTATTGTTGAGCGCATGTATCAAATTCTGCGTATAATTCAGATTATATCGAAGTTTTGATGATTTTTACTGTGGCGGAACCAGGGCAATTACGAATGTCGTGGGTCTCAGAATGTTCGTCCGTTTGTCCGGTGCGTTTATTTGTATGTTTCGCGGTCAAACAAACTGGCATCGTGCTCTCGCAGTCGGCGAAATACGTTACTAGAAAACCTGACAATTTTGAAAATGTTGCCGATTTCTGAGAAGACGACGAAAAGTTAAACTTATTGTATTTATGTCTGAATGTCGTAGTTTGAAAGATGCAGTTAATAAAGGTGTGGTACAGGTTTCGCAGTAGAAAATTGCTTTGTGCTGGAACTCGAACAAATATTGAAGATACAAGTTGTTGAAATGACAGCGAAAAGTGATTGCATTGGTCAACGGTTTTGTAAAGATATTTCAATGCTAATTTATAAAATAGTTTTAAAGATCATTGCTGTTGCAGTTGCTAATGTAATGAGATGTGGTTTTGCCGAAGAAGTTTCACGAAATAGTAAGGGACATTTTTGCAGTCGCAATACGCTAGTCAGGTAGTAAATCTTTTCTTATTATTGAAATCTCCTTTTAAGTAAAGCAACTGCGACAACTCATGATCATCAAAATCAGATCAAGAAAATTCAGTGTGAAAACCATTGAATCTGTCGCTGTGTTTTGACGCTAATAAGGGTTATTTTCCTTTTTGTCACCAGAGGGAAAAAGTCTGTCTAAAAAAACATTTGTTTGTCGAAAATCGATGAAATATAGGTGTGGCCAGATTATAGCTTATGACATGAATTTGAGCGATCTCTAGAACCAATTTCTGTCAATCAGCAACTGTTGCGCCGCCAACACTAAAACCTTTCCTGGCGCTTTAGTGGTTAAACGATTTTCGAGCAAATGTTAACAAAACCGCCTGCAAACAATATCTTGTCAGGTGACTTTAAACAAGTCATTACCACAACCAAGAAGGTGTAAATTTTCCCACGCGATTCTGTGTGAAGCAATTAACAGCTTACGGCCAAGTTTTTGCATATTGCAGATAATCAGCAGCGCTAAACACCTCTGAGTTTACCAAAATTGGAGGTTGCATAAGAGTTGTGTGTCGGCCCAGGCCTTTCGGGTTTGGACTAAGGTTTAAATAAATATACCTGATTCGGGTCTGACCTCACGCTCGGGGGCAATCGTGGCCCAGTTTTAACAGTTTTCTGACCTTATTCCGGCTTTGTAGTAAAAAATAATCTGGTTTGGCCGGATTTTGGGATTTCGGGTTCGGTCACAAATTTGAGTTCGCTACTAACTCATATGTTTGGTAAAATTAAAATTTGCAACACAATTTGGGAGTAGAATTAAATAACAAATAACTTGTTTCTGAGGTTGTTTTATTGCCCTAATTTTCTTAAGGTTTGCGATAAAATGGATACAATCACGCTAAAAAGGTGTATATACACGGTACAACTTCGCATCAAAGTATCTACATCAACAACACGAATTAAACATACACGTCAATGCATCATGCGCTCTTGTGTGATTTTAGCGCTAAAATAACAACCGCGTCGTTATGGCAGGCGTGCCCACGTAGGAAGTCACAAATTCAGTCATAAGCGCCAAACCAAGTTTTTAAGATGTTGCTAATAGGACTTCCAACCAACAAATGGACATAGTGAAATGGAAAAACAGTGTATTTGACCAAAATAGGTGAGCCGCACCCGCACTGCGCCGGCCCTGTTCAATGCAATCAATACCACATTTACAGGGCCGATAAGAATCTGATTCAAAGACTTGTGATTTAAATCACAGTGGGCGTGAGGGGTGATTTTCAATATTCGATTTTTTTGGTTTGGGGTTGTGATTTGAGATACCGAATGTGCGCTATGTTTTTCAAACCGGACTTTTTTGTACAATTGCTTGCGCCGAGTGGTTACGACGAACTTTTTTGACGAACTTTTTAGTGTTAGGCCATTAAGTATAACTAAGACCAAGTACAATTTTTAATGCAAATAAGTCTTATAAACGACCTAAATTATGTTTGATAGTGGTAATACGGAGGGTTGATTTGACGGTTACCCTTTTTCTCTTGTCCATAATTGCGCCGCAAAGTTTTAACTTTTGTGATAATTGGTTTTCTAATTCACATTTAGGACTTAGTAAGAAGATATATGTTCATGAACTGAAAGTGCAGAATAGACAGTAAAGGGAAGGAATCTTAGTCAGTCGTGCTAATAGCAGCGGCATTAGGAAAGTGCAAAGCAGTTTAGCATAGTATGCTTATGCTTGTTTCCTGTATTTAGCAAGAGCTAAAAAAGCTTAATTTTTGTTAAAAAATGTCGAACCAGTATAGCAAATATTGTGAATGTATCTTTCACAATAGATTCGCTCAATCATCTGTTTTGACGTAACTGTGGTTGTCGTAGCGACAGCCTCCGGTGCGCAATTAAATTCAGTTTTGATATGATAAGTGCGGTTCAGCAATATAATTTTGGCCACAAAATTTGTTGGTTCCGGGCCGCAGGAAATGTTTTCCGCGGCTTACAAAGTGCCATGGTGTTATATCATCAAATTTTTGAACTTCTGTCACTTGCAACGTATCACTTTTTGTGTTTATTTAGAGAGCATGGCGTCGCATTGACATTAGGCAAACAAAATAAACTGCAAAACACAGCACAGGCTTGCCTAACGTACGTCTAGTTATTAGACATTTCATAGACTTTACGCAAGAGAAGGAAACGACCAACATGTCAAAACATTATATTTTGTGTAGGAACGTAATATATACAATAATATCTACAGAGGTGGCTGTATGTCGGGCAGGTAAAGAGAGCGTGTCATTCAACATTGTATTTTCATACCTAGCCACATTTAACTTTAAATTCTATGTTTTTTGCAGGGTTGTATAACGCTAAGTCGATATATACCCAGATAATTCAGAGGAGCAATGGTGAACATGTTGTCTAAGGTGGACCCGGTGGTCGTACGGATTTTCCTTATTCTGTTTGGCTTTATCATATTCGTGTGTGCTCCGATATTCGCCTTTCTCAACAGTATACCTGTTAGCGTGAACACGTTTGGAACCAATGTAAAACTCTTGGCACCAGGCAAGTATATTTTCTGTACAAAAAGCATTGAGCGTTGTACATAGCAGTAAGTATAAGCCAAACGGTTCTTATGTATTTTCGTACTGGAATTTGACCATGGCTACACAATGTACACATGTGGTATGGGCTACACTGGAATGTTTGAAAGAACTTAAGAGTATCGTTGACTATAGGTCATCATGGTGAAAACGTATTATTTTTTTAACGCTTTAATTTCCACGCCTAAATTTGTGTACAAGCCATTACAGCATCGAGAAAAACTTAAAGAAAAACTTATTTTTCGTAGTAGCATTGGTAAACTGCGTGTGGTATGCAATATCTTGCAGGAAATGTACAGTAAACTCGGCACAGCTGCAATCATCATGTGAAACGTGTAGCAAAAACCACAGTTTATCAAACACTCCAATTAAATAAGAAGTAGTCTACGCCCAATACGTAAACCGCTAATACACAGTACCACCACGAGCCAAGTTTTATCTGTGTTAATATCGCTGATACAATCTTGCTATGACGCAAAATTCGGTGGAAAAGTTATATTAGAGACTTTTTAGTTGCAAAGTTCGAATTGATATAAAGGAGAATGTCCTTTGGTTGGTTTTTCACGTTTTCCAGTACATTTTGCGTTTTAGTGGCCACTGCTTTAATCCCGCTATGAGGTCAACTTGGCCGATAAATGTTGCTAGAGTACATTAAACAATGTGTGTTTATCATATATTCGTGACGCTGGAATTTGTTTTTAGTCGGTCAATATTTAGCCATAATTAAAAGAACACTGCGACCTCCGTAAAGGGTGTGTTTGTCATCTATGTTAAGCATGTTTGTAGACCCAGTCCAAAATAAGAAAAACATGCTCTGGACACAAAAACAACACATAAAATTTAACGTTTTGGAGGCCTGTGGTCGAACGGCTGGGTCACCCGAACAAACCAGCTTTAGACAGAAAAAAAACACAGACAAAAACAATATGTGTCTACTTCACGGAAGCGAACCAATAAAAGGCAGCTTAACATTTTTGATCTTAATCTGTTTGTTTGTTTCACAGAACTTTTCGAACACAACATGGAAGTGTTAAGTGACAAATACCCGATCGATATAACGCCAGCCGGTTGGGTGTTCTCCATTATATGGCCCCTCATCTACTTCTGGAACTTTATATCTGCTTGCTTCATGCTTACTGCGCTTTGCGTCAAACCGTCCAAGAACCCGATTCTGCGGACTGAATATCTTCTTCCTAACGTAAGTACTTTCTTAAGTAATGACATATAACCTGTCTTATATAAGGTATGTGTGTTTGGTATCAAACCTTGGGCGGCTTAAAGCAGAATGTCATGTGGATTTGTTTCCGACATTAAGAGCAAAGAAAAGCCGACAACATTAAAGACTATTTTAGCTACATGTATACATGTATAAAAAACACGAAAGGGAAATAATTGAAAGGATAACGAAAGGCTATGTATGACTTAATAAAGTCCATAATAATTGCTGAATTGGTATTTAATAGCAATACAATTTGACTTCTGTAGTTGTATACGACGCTTAGCCACTTTTGTATGTCAATAAATCGAGACCTTGTTTCATATTTAGACTTTCTTCTACTCGTGGATGTTGGCATTCGCCTGCATCGTCGGTTGGCTTTTCTCATTCGACCGGGAAATATTCGAATTGTCGTTTGTTTTGCTCGCTACTTCCACAGTCGCCGTGATAACCTGTCTAGTGGTGTCATATCGAGCTATTCTAAAGGAAGTTTCTTATCTCAAACATCAACATAAAGGTATAAACCAGTCAAAGTGTTTTCCATACAGATTAACTAACATTTGAACATTTTCGCGAAAGATTAAATGCAGATCTGTTTTGCATATTTACATGTAGTCTTTTTTAAGTAAAGATTTTTTCCATTTTTACGTAAAGCAGTAAAGATTTTCGACCGGTTCGAATCTGTATGTACCTTAACAAAAATACTACACAAATCGCAGTTTTCGTACATAAAGATATTGGGCTCAGTATTGGCTTATAGAGTTTGAAAGGTAATCTCAAACCTTCATGTAGTTAATTCCTTACCTCTGTGTCATCTACGGCAGGGCTACTCAAACTTACTTGTTCTGCGACCCCATTTTAGAACATAAATTTCTACGCGACCCCTTGATAGATATGATGTAAAGAAATACTTATATTTGATATATATACCATCTAATGGCGCCTAAAAAGCCCAAATTAATTACTAACTTGATACACAGATTGACAGCCTTAGTTTTTATGACGTCATAATCTATTGTGTCGCTTGTGGTATCTGTTTTTTCGCATTGTTTGCACACAATAGACATAAAAAAGTCTGGAGCATATGACTACTATTAGGCTGGTAATACTCTTTTAAGTTCTGCAAAATGTGTTTAGAGCAGTTTGGATACACGGGAATGATATTTAAACAATAAATGTACGAACGTATACCTTGTATTGTGACATAATAACCCATAAAGTTTCGCGACCCCAAAATTATATTACGCGACCCCAATTGGGGTGGCGACCCACAGTTTGAGAAGCCCTGATCTACGGTACCTATCCACCAGATGACAGCACTGAGCAATGTCAGTATTGGTTAACTGGGGCGTTTGGTTAAGGAGAAAAGGTCCCCGGCTAATCCTCTGTTAACCGCAACAAAATTATGCCGTGACGGCGCTATGCTCTGCATTTTAAAGGTCAGCCAGTTCGGACCATGGGAACAAAATGTCCGTTTGTTGACGCATTTTTCCCGCAACAAAACCGCAGTGGCCGCAAACTTGCACAAGCCAAAAGTTCTAGTTTTTTAAACTGATTAGGTAAACCGCAACCCAGCACAACCTTTATGTCGTTTAACGTAATTTGAATGAAAGCCATACACCCGGCACAGTCGATTGTTTTGGGGATGCAGTTTCGGGCCCCCAAGCATTTTTTGTCGGCAACGTGTTGACCTTAAGATGTAAAACCTATATTCAGTTTAATCAACGATTTAATTATGAAATACATTAAGTAGTTCCCTAAATACATCTTTGATTATAAACAAGTACCATCGCTGCAAACAAAGTTTTTTTTATTTTTAAGTTTGTATTTTCGTTTTTCTCCAGTTAATCTCTACCTGGTCCGCATTCTTATTCACAACGGACTTGGAATATTTGGAACTTGGATTGCTGCTGCAACTTTGCTTAACCTTAACGTCGTGCTCGTTTACTACGACAGTCCTGGCGTCACGATTCCACGCGAAAGGGGTAAGTGCACAAAGTTGTCGAATGCAAACAACAAAGAATAAAGAAAAGTAACTAAGGTATAAAACAGTGGTTCTCAACCTTTTTTCTTTCGTGGCCCACTTTCATTGCACAAAAATTCTGTGGCCCAGTAAATTTTTATGAAAGAAAGAAACAACTATAAAGTAGGTTCAGAACAAAAAAAACTGCAGGACATATTTCAAACACATAATAAGTTCAAAATATGTTAATGCGAAAAATCATAAAACAGCACTTTCCCTTCTTTAATCAAGCACTTTCAGGTATGACCGAATAATTGGACAATTGATATTCTGCTATTATCTGGCTTTATTGTAATCACAAAGTAGTTTATTACATCATAAACATACGGGGTTGCAGAAACTCAAAGTAACTTTATACCGTAAATAGAATAATTCAAAATAATTTACATTCCTTCTCAATTCCTCCCCAAGCCATTATTCTTGTAAAATTGAGTGTAGTGACACAAATGAAAATTCTTAAAAAATGCTTTCTATTTGATTGGTCTGTGGCCCAATCAAAATGCTTCCATGGCCCACTGGTTGAGAACCGCTGGTATAAAGGGAGAAAAATTCCTGCACACAAAACTTCAAATTGACTTCCCCCCATAAAAACATACATTTTGTAGATTTTTGTGCACACTAATGAGTAGATTTTTTTTCAATTTGATTCTGCCTGTAAAATGAAATGAAATTTCAATGGAATGAAGTATTCTAACTTTTTGCGTCGAAACTTTTTATTGGGGCTATTTTTTTCTGTAGAGTTATTCACACACAGAGTTGTTTGTAGTACTTGTTTAAACTGCGATCATTAGGTGTGGACGTGCGGCCTTCAGAAAGTTAATAAGTACAAAGTGCAAATAATACTGGACGCACGATTCTAAACACACATCAAGACCTACAATTACCAGATCTCTATTTGCAGGTTTCATTTCCGCTGAAACTTCAGGCACCATCATGCTTTCCATCCTCATAGTGGCTGTAATAGTCTACTTCATGCTGGAGAACTTCGTCTTCGAACGTTACTGCCGCTTTACGCTTAGCATCTTCCCGGCGCTTCTCTTCGCAACCAGTGGACTTTTTATCCGCAACTGGTACGGATCAGTAGGAAGACAGAATCCCATTCTCTCGGCGTGTCTGGTGGCTCTCAGTGCGGTCGGCATGATCGCTCGTTTTACGCTCTTCTTCTACAACTACGCAAAGCGCGTCCGACAGCGTCAAATTTGCTGAGTCACGGTTCTGTTGTACTGAGTCATGGTGTCATGCCTGTGGGTCGCACTTTAAAGAAACGATTTTATTTCACACAGTTGTTTCGAAATTTTAAAGAAATTAGTTGCATAGAAATGCGAATGATTCGTTCTGCTATTTTGGCGCATCTGTGCGCTTTAATGCTTGCTTGCGCTTGTTCATTTCAGCTAAAAACGAGATGAGTTGATTTGTTGCATCAGTTTGACGTATTTTCTCCAAACTTTGTGCTCACATGTTTACGACAATTTTCAAGATAGCATAACAACGCTCATTTCTCTCTTGATACACATTGTGGACCATACAGTGGTTTACTTTGAAGCAGGGGTGCACAACCATTTTGCTATAGTCGGTGGCTATATTGGTTTTAACTTTACCAACGGCTTCTACTAAGAGAAATATAAAGAATCTACCATGGGACGGTCCTTGTTTAGTGTTTTTAGCTGCAGTTCGTTTAATCCAAACCCTTAATGTTGCATTCATACAACAGCTAACATTTTTTATTTAAATTTAATCGTTAGGTTTATATATTGTGTTCGTAGCGTTATCAATCTCTGACAACCTTTGCAATACACACAATTCACTTGCACTTTGACATATATTTCGAAAGTAGTTGCGGCAATTTTCTCGCAAAAACCAGCTGCGGCCTTGAAAACGAGAAAGTGACCTTCGGATTTTCAAACAACACACGTAACTTTCAGGAATCGGTTAATCAACACAAGGTTACGAAACGCATTAAAGCATATTGCGGTATTTACCATCAGTGCTTGCGTTTGTGGTTACCCTTTAGCAAGCAATACGGTTTCAGCAAATAACTGCTGAATTCTTTTTCTGAAAGTTCTGCGTTTGGACACAGTTGTACTTTATGACGTTTCTAGAAAAATTGGTATGAGATAGCCATTTCAATTGACCGTGTCTTGGGGCCCATTCAATGCACAAGAGCTGCGAAGTAAATTATATTACAGGAGCTGCGACGAGTATGCAATATTACTGTGATCTGGTTTCCTAACTAATCGGGCTTTGACTATAAGCCTTTATTGCCATTTCGTCTGAACTATTTTGCAAAAGCATCATCAGTGAAATCTAGTAATTTAACGACCCGTTTTTTTTTACCGAAGAACACACTTGGGTTCTCAAATTGATTTTTCACGTTTACCCTGCAAAGGCAGTGTGTAAGATCAAATTTATCGACATGTTTTTCGTACCAAACTTGTCCCACGAAACTGTTGCGAAAATAAAGTCCAATTAAGTTCATTGCGACCTTGTTAACAGTTCGTCGCTAGCATGTGTACAAGTCATTGTGAACACAACGAGAACCAAACCAGATAAGTCAATTTTAATTTCCCCAAAAACTGTTGAAAGTTCTGTTGAATTTTTTTATCCCACATAAGCATGTCGATTTATATGGAACAATTCAACTATAGTATCAGAATTATTTCACACTTCTCTAACTCGACCGGAAGCATACAAAGCCAAACAACTTGCGTCAACAGAATTCCGAACATTACCATTACATCATTCCCCATCTTGTTTGCTCTTGCCGTTTTATATCTCTGTGAGCAAACATTTTGTTCCTACAAGCGATGCCAAATGACCAAAAGTTGAAGTGAAACTGACCTAACGTAACCTCTGATAAAGTCATGTTAAAAAGGCGCATTGTAAAGTTTTTAAATAGAGCTTTCATTACAATGCAAGTAATTGCTGAGTTGTTAAGCAGATAAATAGCCTGTTGTAAGATTCGAAGTAAAGTTTAGTTCCATTTTTAACTTCCGCTTTGAGGATAAAATCATTTTTCGCGCTCCTTCTATCATAGGTAAAAGCTGTTCCAATTATTTGGCCATATATGGTCATTGTTATTTTGCTTTGTGTGCCTTTGTATATAGGCACCATTCTTTACCTCGAATATACATGAATCATTTTCAAATCCAATTATAATAATTTAAACTGCTTTGTGAAAGTATTAAGCTCGACAATCGAATCAAGCTCAGACCATAAGTTCACTTGGCTGATGGCCCAGATTATTTCCAGTAATCCTGATGTATTTGAACGACCTATATCAGCAAAGTTACCGAGTTCCAATAACTTCACGGCTTATTGTTTGCCTCCCGGGTAAAGGTGATACTTTACCCCGAGTTTATCGGTTACAGTTAAAGTTCTCTGTTCAATGCAACGAAACCCAATTAGCAAAAACTGGCCAAATCTCGTGCATTATCTTAAAATCGATTGTATAGGCATTCAACACTTTTCATTTTTAATCATTTTGCAGCAAAATGCATAAAATATATGTTAAAATTGTAGCGTATGCAAGACCACAAAGAGGGCGTACAGCATTATAACTTCAAGTGTGGATCAATTCATCATAGATAACACTCGACAATTTTCTTAAGTTATCCCAAATACGGGTTTAGCTGACAAATGCTACACGAAAACAATCGCTGCAACAGATAATAGCTAGAAAAAGAATCAAGAAACAGCAAAATAATTTAACGGATCGCGCGATGAAATAATAAATGAACTTCACAAAAATCATCACGAAGCAATAACTTTGTTTCGCTTTACCAATAAACGGAACTTAAAACCAAGCCTGCGAACAGATTCCAATGACTAATCAAGGCACAGCCTATATACTCGGATGTAATAACGCACAATCTTCAAACGCTCACAACTCACACAAAAGCTGAATGAACGATAAATTCAAAAACGCTTTGAAATGACCATTTCACAGGCCGGGGGCCGCAAACTGACCATGCTGACACCTCTCATATCCGGATTTTCCCCAGCCTTCAGTGCAAAGCGAAATTTGCGCAGAAGAGTAGCAGAAACCGTGAAGAGCTGCATCTTGGCAAGCTGCTGACCGAGACAACTACGAGTGCCGACGTTGAACGGAATCACGTTGGGAGACTTGACAAAACAACCGGCAGCATCCAAGTGGCGCTCTGGCTTGAAAAGTTCTGGTTCAGGCCATATTTTGGGGTCGTGGTGAATACCGAATAGATTCGTTAGCAAGGTGGTTCCTTTTGGAATTCGGTAACCCATCAGATAATCAGTTTTGGATGCAATGTGCGGAAGACTCAGTGGAACAGCGGGGCGACACCTTGTGATTTCCTGAAGCAAAATAGTGCAACGTTTTTTTTTAAGATTGGTATTAGCGACCAATACATTACTGAAAATTAAATAGTCCATAAAAGTGCTTGCAATAGATCACTAAAAACCTTCGGATAAAAAAAACAGGCCAAATTTTGTTTTCTTTAGCAAATTCCAAAACTATTGCACCAAGATAGGCTTTACAAAGTCCTAATGTTTAAACCAAAAAAAGCATAACAATGCAGAGGATCTAGTGGTTTTAGTTTCAAAACTGTACCTGCAGGGTTGCTCTGAAGTAAGGAAGCTTATCCATAAGCCGCATCGTAATGATACCACTCTGCCCATATACGCTTTCTAACTCCTTTTGGACTTTATCTTGAATGTCCGGATGTTTACAGAGGAAAGTAATCATCCACAGGGTGGTAACGGATGTGGTATCCGTGGCGGCCATGAATAGGTCCTTAGTGATGTGGATCAACTGATCGCGGGAAAAAGAAGAAAGAGGACGCCACTCACCCTGATGAGATGATTCATCATGATCATCCTCCTTTATGCTGTTGTTATTCTCATTTTGAGGTCTACTTTTGTTTTCTGTGTAATAAGAAATAACGACTTTGAGTAATTGTAAACGAATAACATCAAAATAAGGGCGTAAAGGGCAATCCTGAAGTAGTGAAAATGTTGTGGAAGAGCGTTTTTTTAATATTTTTATTCTTAAAATAGCTGATAAAATTTAAGATGCAACGATAAATCTATGAGCCTATAAGTTGGATAAAACATCTTTTAGCTTGTGGAATTCAGCACTGTTTTAGTTTATTTACATTAATATATTCTGAATCTGTTACAAAAACCTTGAAACTTCGCTCGAGTATTTTCACAGTTTCAACATCATTGACACTCGTACCATTGGCCTGTTGTCGTTCTGCTTTTTCCATCTCATCAAGGAAGCAATCGACAAAGTCACGTGGATTTCCAGGGTCACGTGTTCTAATGTGCTCGTCGATCTCCACTGCCATCAAGCGGTGAAGCTTGTTGCGGAACAAGTCTTCCTTGCGTCTCGTGTAATTAAACACTGGGAGGCGCTGCAGGAACGGGGCAATGAACATGATCGCATGGAGGACGTGGAGCTTGCTCGGCTCCACCATTTCCCGGAGAACTTTCTGGAATTCTTCCTTCTCCTCAGCGACCTTATAGCCGAACACCATATGCGAAATGATATTCGAAATTGTGTCGTACATTAAATATTCCATTGCAATAGGAGCTGAAACCCCGCCGTTTTGATCACAGATCGAGTCTAACCTATCACAGAGTTCGTTTGAGATCTCAATTAAAGTCGGTTCCAGCTTACGTTTGCCCATGCCAAACTCTCTAAGCTTGTTGAGACCGAAGCGCCGCTGTTCGGTATGAAATTTCCCGCTTTGTAGAAACAAAACTCCGTACTTGCTCGAGAAAAGAGACACCGCGTTGGAAGGTCGGTCGGCAAAACTGCTGGACTTTGCAAAAGCTTCGTTTGCGGCTTCGACGCTTCCCAAAATCACAACATCCATCAAACCCATTTTAACCATACACACGGGCCCGTACTTCTGACTCCACTTGGCCATCACCCTTTCGGGGTACGCGCGCAGGGAGGTGATGCACCCTAGCAATGGTAGCCCCCTTGAGCCAGGGGGGCTAGCGGGGTGCTTTTTGCTCCACAAATGCCAAGCCACGTAGCCAATCAAACAAAGCAGAATAGTGGCGTCAATAAAAGGTTTTGCAAAAGACGAAAAATAGGTTTCAGAATCCATAGCCATTGTAGTCTTGCGTGTGTTACTGTTTACAGATCCTGTCACATTAACAAAAAAGCAATATTGGTGACAATTAGCCTCGTAGTAGCAGCAGGGGTATTTTACAACCATAATAAACGCAGCTACATCATCAGGATACTCCATATTGCACATTTATTCAACTCGGAAAGATACCTTTAGATATAGTATACTGACAAACAAGGTGCAATTGGCGAATGTAGCGGCAAAAAAAACTCTTTCTTAAACGCTACGTATATAGCTTCAACGATATTTAGAATTTTACAATATTTTGCCTTTTTATTGTGCCTTATCTACGTCAACTTTAATACAAAACACCTAAAATGTCGCCTAAGCACTTTTTCCTTGTACGTTAAAAAAAACCAATACCTCAAAAAATATGTAATGTAAACTATCCAAATCCAAACGGATTTGTTTTCCACAATGACAATAGCCCAATATCTGTTATAGATTTGAAAGCGTCCTAGTGGCAGCAAAACCCGATTGCAGCGGGTAATTCCACGAGCGTCGACTTTTAAGAAAGCCGAAACGACCGCTTCAGACTTTTTTGATCAACAATTGTCACGTGACCTGACCTGCGCGCTCGAGAGCCGAAACCGCCCGAAAGCAAAAACACAAGTAACAGGGGTTACTGTGGGTTAGGTGCTCGAGTAACCTCTAACCGAAGAAGAGCTTTGGGCTTTAGACTAGGAGACAACGTGCCGTCAATAGCCGTGGTTTGCTGTAGTAGGATACGCCTCATTGTACAAAAAGTAGGTGTGTCTGGTGCAAAACAATATGGGAGTCTCCGAATGTATTTTGCGCCCTTTCTCACTACCTTCTGTTCAAACCAAATTTTTGTTTTAGTGGTTAGCACACAATTAAATTGTTTTGAGACACCCAAACTTGAGAAAACCGTCTCACACCATTGTCTGCTAACACATCCCTTTGAAATTTAGGGAGCAAACGTTGCAACAAATTTCGGAAGAAACTATGTAACAAATTTCACTTTAGGGGGGATAAAAAACTTTTAAACTCAAGGGACAAAGTAAGAGTAAGTTGTTTAATGAACAGCAAGTAAACTACATAAGTCACTCACACCCTTGAAAAAAGCCGTCTCACACCATTTGTTTGCAAACACAGAACCTTTTTAGAGTTTGTTTGTTGCACATTGACGTACTAACGCTGAACATTCTTTGCAAAGCGCTCTTCTGAACATTAGGGCAGCACACATAAGCTTCTATTTACACACCGGGTGTTCCTGGAAAATTTTATATTGATTACTTTTGCCCGCAGCAGCAATTAACAATTTCTAAGAAGTTTTCTGATTGGAAATTAAGGTTGGCGGTCACGAGTGCAACACTCAAGTTCATAGGACACTCGTGAACTTGCTTGTCGCAATAAACAATAAACTTAATTGCGTTCACTCGTAGGAAATTCCCAGCTGTTTGCTCAGGCTATATGTTAACCAAACCGAAGCGAACCGGGTATTCGTTTTGAAGTCAGTGTACAATGATCAAATGTCTTTGTCACCCATCGATCCTAAAACTTGGCGAGTTTGGGCAAATTTTCAATGCAACACCGCATTATGATGCCTCAAGTCAGAATCATCAAGATACAACAATGTTCAAAAATGGATAATTTAACAGTTTCATGTATTTGTTAGAGTTTCTTGTTTGATTGTACATAATTAGGAAAGGCAGAATGGCACACCAGTTGTAAATAAGGATCATTATTTTACTTGTGTGCGTTTTCAGCAGTTTCTGCGTTTTCAGCAGGTGTAAATTGCCGGGCGCAAATTGGCTTGATTGAACAAGAGCGCTTGTCGACGCGAATTTAACAACTAAGAAACGCACTGCCTTGATAGCAGTTCAGGTCTTGCTTACCTGGTAGTTCCCTTGTTGCAGAAAACAAAAGCTTTTCAATTCAGAGAACTTGCCACATTGTAGTTTCATTACACAGGCAAATTTGTTTGCAGTAGAGTTTTTAGTTTTTTCTGGTAAGATTCGGGCTAAAGTTTTGAGTTTCAACAAAACTACTAGATTTAAGCCTGACTTTCACCAACTTTCGGGCCTAATTAGGGTATTGTTTTGAAACAAATCGTGCAGGCCGCAATTTGATGCTCTTTGGTTTAAAGTGTTTGCTTTACTTATGATCATCAGGTGTGGTTCGTCGTCCGACCTTCCGGAAGTTAATGAGTAATGTACAAAAAGTGCAAATATTTCGAATATTTGAAACCACTTCAATGTCGGCCTTGTTGCGGTTACCGAAACTGGTTTGCTTTGAGGGTGCGGGCCTTAACAACTGGTAACTTACGGGTTGTTGATTTGTCCACTTAGTTGCAGTTGGCAGGAAGGTAGGGTATTTTCTTAGTGTTGGAAGGTAAATTAGTAAATTTTAAGCCACTGTTGTAGACTGACATGTATCTAAATTTGTGTTAATTATTTTCTTCTTTCAGGGTCTAAAGATATATTTTGATTTCTTTTCTTTTCATTATTTATTTATACTTTGTTTATCAACCATCATGTCGACTGCCTCTTCGGTTTTTCTTACCTCCCTGGAGCCAGTTTCCTCCTACGGCAGCACCGTAGCATTAGGAATTCTTCTCTGCGCTGTGGTGTGGTTTTGGTGGAACCAAACTCCCAAAGGCAGTCCGCCGGGATTTTGTGGTGTTCCATTTCTCGGCGTTATACCGTTCATGCGCAATCACCCAGAAGTAGCCATGACTCGTTGGTGTAGAAAATACGGCGACGTATGTTTAGTTAAGATCGGCCTTAAAGACGTGGTAATAGTTGGAAGTGTTGGAGCCATGAATGAAGCCTTTGCAAAGTCGCGCAGTTTTGGTGACCGCTTACAGAACTGCATCTCAGTTTTCGACGGGGACCTCGGGATGCTCCTGATCAACGGCGGGGATTTTCATCGCGAACAGCGGCGCTTTGGTCTCAACACACTGCGAGATTTCGGCATGGGCCGCAGCAGCCTTGAGCCCCGATTGATTGACATTGCTAACGAGTTGTGTGATCGCGTGGACAGCTTGTGTGGTGTCGACGGGCGATCTGAGCCGTTCAACATCGAGCGTATGGTCCTGGAAACAGTTTCGGATGTTGTATCGCAAATTATGTTCGGACACGAGAAATCACAAAGCAGCGAAGCCATTTGCAGGTGAACATTAGGTTGTGTTCAGTACCTGACTAAGTTGTGGCGCAGAAAATATTTAGGCTTGTTGTATGTGCCACCACTTTTCGTGGAAAACGAAAGTTTATCGAAAAATATCTTGGTACTGTAGTACTAAACTACTGCAAAACAGCTACACAGGACCCTTTATTAAACCTGTCAAAAGTTTATACTTTCGTACAATGCTTGTCTGGTGGTCTGAAAAGAATACTTTTGAACCATTTCTCCTTCATAACGCTTGGTTTAATAAAGTTACTCATGTTTTTAAATCTCTTTTACGTCATTTAAGTTTAGTTTATGCAGCTCATTATCATTAATCGTCTAAATCTATGTTTGCAGAGTAATGCTTGTAGTTTTTTGCACAATAGTACTTGCAAGAGTAATTCTTGGGTTTTGCTGAGCAAAGGTATAATTTTTTTCATAGCAGTTCTTGAACGTTTTGCTGAGTAATCCTTGTATTATGTAGACTTGTAGAGTAATGTTTGAATTTCATTTTCCGGAGTAGTGCTTGTATTTTTTACTGATTAATCCTTGTATTTTGCAGAGTAATGCATACCCTGATGGAGCGGAACAAGTTCTCCGTTCTCTCGTGGGTCATTATGTTTGCGCCGCGCATGAAGTATCTACCGGTGTTCGATGAAGTTCACGCCAGAGGTATTAGACTTCGTGACTCTGTACATGACTCGATCCGAAAGGAGCTCGACACTCACATTACGTCACGCCACGCTTCGTCAGAGGCACGTGACTTCATCGACAGCTTTCTGGATGAGATGGACAAAGTGGAAAAAGGTTAGTGTGTCAAAAAAGCATCGGTATTTTTCTACAGGAATAGACTGGCAAAAAAGTTTTTGTTCACAGGGAAACAGTCAACCAACAATAACAACAATAACAACAACAGCAATGAGAATCAAGAAAACAACAACAATGCCGAACAGTCAACCTCCTTTACTGAAGAACAGCTTATTCATCTGGTTCGCGACATTTTCATGGCGGCTATGGACACCACCTCTATCGCCATCTGCTGGACAATCCTATTCCTGTGTCAGTATCCGGAAGTGCAGCTCAAAGTACAAAAAGAGATTGATTCTGTGATTGGACAAAGCGGCCTTCCCACAATGGCTACGTCCAAGAAAATGCCGTACGTCAAAGCAGTGTTACAGGTTTGTCAGATTTACCAAATATTTAAGCTAAATTTACAGGTTTAAATGTCAAGCCGACTGAATTCAAAAACTCCAAGACTAAATTTTGGGTCTAATCATATGCTGTTTTAATATGGATTTGGACGCAGTGTTGACAAAGCCAAATTTTGTTTCAATGCAAATTTTCGGTACATATAATTACCTTGTGGGCAGCGGTAGTATGTTTACTGTGACACTAATAATTTGTTTTCAACAATACCCCAACAATTGTGCAAATATTAAAGCATTCCGCCTTAAAACCTCTCTCTTTCTCATCAAGTGGGAATTTTAGCCGAACAAAAACAGCAAATTGCAGTTGTTTACAGGAGGTTCTGCGCATTCGGCCACCCGTACCACTCTCCGTTCCACACGTAGCTTCGGAAAACGCATCTCTAATGGGCTACCGGATACAGAAGGGTGCAATTGTCCTACCTAATATTTGGGCCGTCCACCACAACGCAAGCATTTGGCCAAAACCTCATCTCTTTCGACCTGAGCGACACCTGGACGTCGATGGACAGTTTGTCAAGTCTCAGAACGTGATTCCGTTCAGTATTGGTTCAAGAAGTTGCCTCGGTCAGCAGTTAGCTAATATGGAGCATTTTATACAAACTGTGGCACTATTTCGGAGGTTCAACTTTCAACTCAAACCTGGACAGAATATTGACATGCACGGAGAAAGCTTGGTGACGTTGCGACCACACCCATTCGACTTGATTGTCATACGGCGCTAAATCTAAATGTAATTTCCTTTTTTGATATATCAACCAACGCAACAGCTGCTCCTTCTTTAATTCTTTTTTGTTTTGATTCTGTTTATTTTTGATTGAACAGTTTATCTTTATATTTGGATGCAATAGACCCTTGAAAACAGCTTGGTTTGCATCTTTTGGCGTGGAGCATAAGTTTAGTCAGTAGCCTAGTAAGTTTTCTGTGTCCGTACCCGTTTTTAACTGTTTAGCGTAGCAGTTCACTACAGTCATAAAACTTATACCCGAGTGATGAATCACTTACTCAAAATACACAATTTAGTTGAGTAATTTTAATGCGATGCTACAAATAAAGCAACTACATTACCCCAATCAATTATAAAAAATATTTTATTCAACCGTAAAAATCACCGTTAGACACGCTTGAATAATGTTCAGTCATGCGCAACAAGGGTACGCCGAAAATAAAAATGTTTTGTTGCGAGGCAATAAAATTGAATGTTTTTCTTGGTAAATCTCTTCTTTAAAGCCAAAATAATCACTTAAATAACTTTAAAGCATTCATGTAGATTAATTGTATACGGTAATGTGTATACAGCACTATAGTGCAGACATATTAAAGTTGTTGCATTATTTATTATAGAATTGCGTTTACGTAATAGTAACATCAACTAAATCTATAACCTTAACCGTATTTTTTTAAAGGCAAAACAGTTTAAAATCAAAGATTTAGGTACTAAAGAATGATATCTAGAAGAGGACATGCGTCTCCTGAAGCAAGGGCGCGGTATGTGTTAGATTCATTGTATTTTGTTACTGAAACAGTTCAACTGGTTTAACTAAAACAAAATGGTTGAGTTATATAAGCTTTTCACTTGATCGTAGAAAACACACCAACACAAGAAAATACTTTAAATTTCTCTGTAACTCTCAACTGGCTCATCGTAGGATCAACACACAATATATCATACATTGCATTTTAAGTGTGTATGTTATGTTTGATATGCATTCATTTATTATTAATTTTTATTTGTATTATGTTCAATCAGAGAGGATCAAACTCGCTTTATAGAAGACTCTGTGAAGAAAGTGGACAAGCACTTTGGTTCGATTTGCAATGAACTTGGTTCTGTATGCAGAAAGACTGGTCGCTTAAGAGACAAATATGACAATGTGGCAAAGGTGTGTACATCATATCTACATTTTTTTCTGCAACAGAGTTTTTCTAACCCAAATCGCCAAGGAACACGGTAACAATAAGTCTACGCATGGTATGGGGGTATCAGTATTTGTATGGTGTTTTTTTTATGTGACATTGCTCATTTAGGATTAAAACGTTTGCAACAATGTTTTATAAACTGTACATATGTTTGTTCAGCTGTGTGTGGAATATGCAAAGACTGAACCCGAGCCACTGAAAACAAGTATGACACATTTCGCTGAAAGACTTTCTGCAATTCAAGATTATCGCGATGCACAGGTAACAAATAAAGATTCAAATTGTGTGCATAAAGCACAAAGTTTGTACTTTTGTACAGATTCAGCGATTGGAGCACAAAGTAATCAACCCTTTGACAACATATGGAAAAGAATGCAAGCATACCCAGGTAAAGGCCACTGTTGTTGTTCTGAGTTACTGCACATAAAGGGTTAATATATACAGTGGATAACTAAACATTTTAAATTACTTAGGCAAACCTGAAATCATCAATTAAGACACGAAATGAGGAAATGAAGCAACATGACAAGGTTGAGACCCTCCGTAACAAATCAGGAGGTGATAGACATGCCCTGGTAAGATTTTATGTGTGGACCCCTAAACCCCTACAAAAAAGGCAAATTCAAATTTATTTTATTTTAAGACCCAAGCTGAGGCTGAGTTGCAAAGACGGATGGTTGATGTTGAGAGAACAACACGAGTTCTGGAAGAGACAGCTGACAAGTTTGAATCAAAGAAGATACAAGATCTGAAAGTAAGTTTAATCGTAGCTGTTATAGAAGTGGGAAATGTCAAACAAATGACAACTATGTACATGTATTCAATAATCACAGTGTTGTTGCCGGCCAATTATTTGCTGACTCCAAATGTGTTTGAGTGTATCATGACAAACCAGCATGATTCAATCTAATGTTGTTATTATGTACATAAATAGTTGTGTTTTAGTTAAGACTATTTTTAAGTTTGTGGCTAATGTTTTTAATTTCAATCTCCAAATTTTATTTGTGGGTATCAAAATATGGAGTATTTTTGCAGTTAAGAAGTTAAATGTCTACTTTATATATGCTTTAGAAAATCTTCATGGAGTTTATCAAAGTTGAGATGTTGTTCCATGCAAAGGCACTGGAGCAGTATTCAGCAGCTTTCAATGGCATGCAGAACATTCAAGAGGAGGAACATATTGCGGTAAAAACCTTTACGATATGTAAATTTTCCATCACAAAAAAACTTTTCTCCTTTGACATAACAAGTACCTTCATAAGTGGAAATAATGAATTGCAAATTTAGATGTTCCGTAACACACTGAGGCCAACTACCAACATGCAAAACAGAATGGATTTGGTAAACCAAACTGCTGACATGTCATTGGGTGATGCAAACAGACCTGCAACCAATCAGCAATTAGAACCCACACCAAGACCAAGAAACAGTGCTCAGCCGTCAGACCAGTAAGTTGTACTTATGAACTTGGCATTTGGTAATATTTTTGCTTAACAAATAAGCTAGTTTACCAGACAATAATAACAAGCCAAATTTAAGTGCAAGACAAATCAAAGCAATTTTTTACACAGTTATTCATAAGCTCAACTAAAAAATGAATATGTTGTGCTGTCTTGTACGATATATACCTAATAGTTGCATGTGTGGGATGCAATAAATTTTTGCTTGTGGAAGCAACAATGCTAGAAAAAACATTAGCTCAGTGAAGCCACATAATCGATGTGGTAACACAATCAGTTGGCTTAATCACAACATGCAATTTTCAGACACACATCCAGATCACGGGATCAAGAAGATGATGAAGACGATGATGATGAATATGACAGCGAGGAAGATTCACAGGAATATGATGATGATGAAGAAGATGATGATGACGAGGTTATTGTTTTATATTTAGCAGTTTGAAGAATGCATAAAACAGAATGTGTCCTCAATTTTGGTGATGAAAGTATGGTAGTCCTATCTTTTATCTACTCACCATGCCTACAGTGCCTGCAGAATCTAGTGAAAACTTTTTTTGATAAAATGTGTAGTATATTATTCAAATTAACGTGGGTGTGGCCCAAGAAGAATGGATCAAAATTTATTTTAGCTAGAGGACAAGATTTTTGTAATTGTCTTTTTCAAAACCTCCAAGCCAAAAAAATTCTTAGCATTAGAAATAAGTTTGGAAACTGCTGGTGTAAACCACTGTGACACTCATTCTTGGAAAAACTATCACCTAAATAAGGCCAATTGGTTCTCTTTTTTAGGATGAGGATGATGACGTTGAAGAAATTTCACCACAAAGAAACCAAAGGGCTAGAACCAAGCCCTGGTGATTTTTTTAAATGAGGGGTAACATGTATTTTTATGTACACATCTGTGCAAGTATCTTGCTTTCGGATTTATTTTATTTCAAAATCCAAATTTTGAGATTAAATGACAAAAAAATAATTTGCCATTGATTAGTTCCGCTGCTAGTTTTTCACATTTTTATATACTGTTAATAAAATAATTTAAAGTTTTTTACTCCCTTGCCGTTTGGTATGTGCCGTTCAACATCAAACTAGTATTTGTTACCAAATTGGTTGTAGAAAACGTGTTCCTGTACGTACATGTTATTGGACCCTGTTTTTAATCTCGATTTTTACATGGCACCAATTACACCTTAAAATGTATGACTCGTCTGTTTTAATTGCGTACTGTGGCACTTTTTGTCATCACACCTTAAGTTTTTTAATGTAATGAACTACGGTTGTATTCATTACATTTTCATTACGAAGAGAGAAAATATTATATGATGGTCGACTAGTAGAAATTTTAATACAATGAAGGTTTGAATTATTTTGCACAACTCGGATTTCGTCCAAATCAGATCTAGACACTGTAAAAAAGTTTTCACTTCTTTCTGTAACCGTTCGATTCAATCGATTCATAACTAGCAAGTGTTTTAGTTAGAGCGTTACGTAACTTGTGCTTATACCGTGCTTAGTACGATGCGCAAATACATTTTCCTAAAAACTATGGCTCGGTGTGTCGAATTCGTTAGGTTAACAGTAGTGATGTGACGGGTACTCGGTATCAAAATATTTTGCCTCAGTTTTCGATACCAACGTTCGATACCGAAGGCCCCAGTATACACCATAAGAATAAGGGCGACTTTTTGCCAATTATTGCTTCGGACAGCACAAAATCAGGAAAAAGATCCGCCAGGTTACATTTTTTTGCTATCGTGTGGAGATTGCATTTTTCTTCATGCGTTTGTAGTCGCCTGTATCCCGGCCATGGCAGATAATTTGGCCAGTGATATACAACACTATACATAAGTAGGCTACTCCGTACTTGGTATCGAAGGTATTTTTACGTGGTAGGCTACTCGGTATCGGTACTCGCTTTGAAACCTGGTATCGTCCCATCACTATAGTTAACAGTGGTGACTCTTAATGAACCCATATGATCAATCCGATGTTAGAAAAGTTCCTAATGCCATAAATGAAGCAATAAACTTAAAAACTAATTTGATGTTTGACGTCATCCACAAACCTGCACTATGTTGTTCAATTCAATTGCGACTCGCAGAAGCAAATTAAATTAGTTCATCCAATGCACTGAGCTTAGCCAGAAGCCTAGTTGAGCAACCGTCCACAAGCGATACTGGCTTCAATACATTGGGTTTGGGTATGCTTGTGAAAACAGCCCAGAGGCTAAGGATCTTCAATGTAATCCAGTCGACTACATATCTAGAGTACCTATAAATAACAAAGTGGTTTTGAAATCGAAAACTTGCACGGGTCTGAACACTTCGTTTTGCAAACAGCAAACTCTATTCCATTTAGATAAACTTTGGTTTTCACAGAGTCCACTTGAAAGAAACTATGGAATCTGAATAAATAACTTTGATCCATAGAAGTCAACTAAACACTTACGAACCTCCTAACATTCTCCGACATTGTATCAGTAATATACTTTAAACCACAAGTTCAGACAATAAATCATTGAAAAATGTTTGTTTTATACACCTCTTGGCAAGTAGTAGGCTAATTTTATTGCTACTACACGTGTAACTGTGGCCCTTCATATCACTGATGGCGGCATGAGCATTTGCCGAAACGTTTGAACAATAAAGCATGTCGCTTTTTACGTCAATTTAGGCCGTTAGTTTTATCATTAAACTTATAAATAGATCCGTGTGTAGTGTTTCTTATTACCACTTTTCTGATAAAACTGAAATATGTGCAGGATTTCTTCTGCTTTCGAAATAAAAGTAAACTAAATTGTATGACAGAGGCTATTAGGCTAATCTAAAAGAAAACTGACAACACAGAACAGTTGATTTTTGTTTCATTTTATTTGTAATTGACGTAGTTGAGTCCACCACCAGAAACATACACCTTTGTTGATTTTGACGTCATTGTTGATTTATACAGTATCCTAATTATTTAACAACCATTTCTACAAACCTACACCTGTAAAACAAAACAAAATATTGTCAAATGCAGTCTTTAGCACTTTTTCTGTAATTAGAAATGAAACCTGCAGAGACTACATTATACCCTTAAATTTACCATCTCATATTACACAACAGAAGTCCGTAGACACAAACCGCCGAGACACACGAAAATATACCTAAAACACCTCTCTTTGTAATGGTACCACCGGCGCAAACGAACCGAAATAGCTAATTACTTGATAAGTACAAAACTAAACAAATTCTTAAATCACTTAGATTATTGCCAAAGTATGAATAAGTTAGCACATATGAGACATATCAAATGCAGCTAGAAAATCTGCATGATTAACTTGTTTATTTGCTGATGACGCTTAGAAACTGAAAAAAAATGTGCTGTAGCGCCATTGTCACTGCTTTTACCGTTTTCTTGCATGCCTACAGCGAACCGGACAGATTGCCTTCTTTCTTTCACTCTCGTCTTATGCGGCGTATCGGAAATCTATTTTCGATGTACCTCGAATGCACATTTAGCTACATTTGATGCCCCTAAGCTTTTCAACAAGTTTTAAATAAAAAACAATCGGTATGCAATCACAATTAGGCTACATTACCAATGGACTTTGAAACAAGCTTTCTAATGTAGCCTTCAACATGCAGCCTGTGGGCCAAAACAAAAAGTAGAGATTTTTTCTCCCTTTTACAATCTCAACGTAAAACAAACATGGAAAATAAAACAAATAAGAAGTAAAACATTATGTTACATGTAGTTTTAACTTTATGGAAACAATACCCTAAACTCCATAGCAGTGGTTCCCAACCGGGGTGCCAATTGCAATGCTCAAGGGTGCCGCGAGATATTAACATTGCATTACTGAGGCCCATTCTTTATTTTAACTTTAACCCGTGCCGTGCGGAATTTATTTATTTTTAGCCGAATTTCAGTAATAAATGTTAAGCACTCATTTATTTCATTTAACACTAGACGGCGATTCGCTTGGTTCATCATGATAACATTGTTGGAAACTTTTGCATGGGAATACGATACATAGCTAACCGATCTATACATAGCTAATAGCACGATGCATAGCTAATCGAGAAATGGCTAAGATATAAACCCTTTAACTGCGGCGGGTCCATAAATGGCCACGAAGACATTTGTCAATTTGTAAATCGCGATAGAATACAAACTAGTACGAATTTTGTTTGCCAACTAAGGTAGGCTACGTTTGAAAGCAAATGTGCAAATGGTTCTATGTGTGAGTGGCTTTTTCGTATTGACAAACATAAAAAAACGACAACGGCAACTTATAGTCGAAGAAGAAATGCGGGTGTCTTTATCGAATGTGCACCCAGATATTAAGGGACTTTGTGCAAGAAGCCAAGCCCAAATTTCACACTGACTTTTGAATAGATACATTTATTTACGCGTGCTATACTGTACAACTTATTCTGTGTTATTACATAAAGTTATTTGAAATACAGAAACCTCATAAAATTGATCCAATTTTGCCAGGGTGCCGCAAACTATTTATCTCTTTGATAAGGTGCCGCGAGGTCAAAAAGGTTGGGAACCACTGCTCTATAGAATCAATAAATGTTTTTTAGGAGATTGTTTACTTTGTAACCCAGATACGTTGCTAAATCTACGTTGTGTCATTAAACCACACAACAAACAAGAAGTGTCGCCAACATATACAAGACTACTTCCTGTCACTTTTATTTGAAATGATCCGTCAAATTACTTCAATTTCCGGTAATACAGGCTGCATGTGGTTCCTGAGTTTCACACCTCTCGTTATAGGAATTATCACAGCAGTTTGGCGATTGAACGTCAAATGGCATCAGCGGTTGGGCTAAATGTTTTTGTAACATACGCAAAAGCAATATATTTAAACTGTTAAATTCGTGTCAACGAAAAGTGTCACTTAGAGTTCGGTTAAACTAGGCTGGTCTAGCAAAGTTCGCATGTGGGTTACTTTGAGTATTAAAAAAGGAAAGTCACCAAAGGGTGTCTCAGTATTTAAATGCATTGCCAAATCGGAATTTTTAACGGTATTGTGTCGTCTGCTACAATGCAACTGTAATTTCAGATGTTCGGTTCGGTCGCCACCCACCGGCCCTTCAGGCACAAGTCATCTTTGTGTGAGTCGCCGAAGTGCTTAGCGGATATAAATAGCTTTTCCGGCTCTGGGTAAAACAGAACCTGAGAAGAGTAATTCCTTGTCTTCGAAAAATTACCAGGCGGCACATTTTGACAAGTAAATCACTCTACCATTTTGTGACGTAGCGAAACAGGGACCAACCTGTAAAGACAACCTTCATTGTACCAAACCCCTGTCTGAGGAAGCTGAGAAACAAAATTTACAGCATATAAAACTTACAAAGGTTATTGCGACACGCGCATAAACAAATGCTACATCGAAACTCATTTTCATTTTAACACGACCACTACCTAGCTCCCCTAAAAAATGTACAACGAGTAATGCAAAGTTTCGACAGTAACAGCTTTAATACGAACAAACTCATGGGTCATAGGGCCATGTACTTTACAAAATTACGTCATTCTTAATTGACTGTGGTGTGGGGTTCAACTTAGGTCAAAAGTTGTAGTACATAACTTCAGGTTGATATCTAAAACACGCGCGAATTTTAAGTATAAACCTTTCTT
Organism: Phallusia mammillata; assembly: GCF_965637545.1. Lineage (NCBI taxonomy): Eukaryota > Metazoa > Chordata > Ascidiacea > Phlebobranchia > Ascidiidae > Phallusia > Phallusia mammillata. Next base: position 30,838,581 of record NC_137252.1, on the reverse strand, counting down.
TCCCAAGAAAAGAACACAACCTGTTCACAAAGTAGAAAAAAAAACATGCGTCCGCACAAAAAAACAAGATCCATAACTAGACTAACAGCTCGTCGGTCAGCCATATCAAAAAATGATTACTGTTAAGGATAGGAAGAATTTTTTTCACCCCTGTGATACAACTGCTACCGACAACAGTAGACATTTTTCGCGTGGGGTGTGTGGGTGAACCGCAGGGTTAATTAGAATCAAACGCTACTCCCTTTCTTCACAAATTGATTTAATTTGTGTATAAAATTGTTTTCAGGTATAGACATTATACGTCAATATACGTTCTGCTATATACGTATTTTTAACCAACAATAGTTGACGCAGAATATAGCATTACTTAACAGCGTTATCTAGCACCACAGCATGTGGCTTACATTCTTTTTTAACACCTCAACATAAAGCTCACAATCGAGTAAATAAGGTAATTTATAAAACATTTGTGCGGAAAATAGGATAAATAACGTTCGGACAAATAATTCACTTTGAATAAATGCACCAGTTTAATCGTGATTGCTCCTAAATACCTTGTGCTGTAACAGGGGAGACATATCACCCCGGTCACCTCTTAATTGACACCTGTGGCTGTAATCTATACAAACTGTAGTTAGTTACTACAGTGCACAAAATCCAAAACATTTAACGAACAAAATTCAATGGATTTGGCACGCCAACCTATCGGAAAGTTTCCAAGAATTGTCATAATCTACGCTGCAAACAGTAAACGCCCCCATTGGGATATAATTGATCACAGCAACAAATCAATAATTAATACATACAGCTGACTTTTCTGCCTCTTTAACTAAACTTAACACATCCTCCCTGGAGCGTCCATGCAGACTAGCGGTCACGGCATACTCATCCAAAAAACATAGCGCGCCAGGCCCATTAAAAGCGTCATACCGAATCAAGCCTGTCTTCCAAGCACTGCCACATGACAAGGCACAGACGAAAAAAATCTAGCCTGTGGTAGATTTCGAACCCTCGACAGAAGTCTTCTTAGACTAGCGCTATGTCATATTATAACTATTATGTAAGGCGTTCGAACCTTATTTACCCATGGTGCCTTGCCTTGGTTATCGCCTTTTTTTTAAATTTACGAAGCGAATTACGAAATGTTACTATCCTTTGGATCTTTCGAATTTATCAAGCAAAACTTATTTAACGAGCATTTTTGCTGACATATAGGCTTATGTAGACTAAGACTTCTACCCCAAGTCCCTAACAGCTTTGTTTTTGAATACGTGCATTTTTTATGATTTGAACATAATTTAATGTTCTTTGCTAATCAAGGCCACAAATGCTACAAGCTTGTGTATCCAACCGTTTCCTGTGCAGAAATTCCTTCCCCTGGGAATAAGACTTCGTTTGTTGTCGCCTTGACAAAGGCTTTATCATCAAACACACAATTATTAATAGCTAGCCTTTAAAAGTGCTAATTAGAAAAACTAAGAAATTTTAATACAAAAAGCTTGTAGTTTTATAAACTCTGGCACATTATTTCTTGTGTATCGCAAGACACAAAAGTAGATAATTAACATATATTGCTTTGCTTGAATGCATGCGCCACACACTCAAAATGAGATAAAAGTAGTTTTAACATTAAATTTTCATAAATGGTAACAGTAAATTTTTTCGTATAAAATTTTGCACAGATACAGTAACTATTCCAAAACCAACGCTAACGTCACTTAATTTAGTTTATACAACATCAATTGATTTCCTACATAGCCTTTGCTTAAAAACACTTATATTTTTTGTTGTTGTGTATTGGGTTTTTCATTTCTGCAACACTTTATTTAAATAGTGTTCTACCCAGCTAACTGTTTTGGGGTTTCACAACACTTGACACATATATCTTATTACATAACAAACAAAACTGTTTTTACTTGTACAGACTAATCCTGTTGGTCACATGACCACTTTGTCATGCATTTTTCAGAAGTTTTTCTTCAACAAATAGCTTTTTTTCTCTATGCAATTTAAAGGATTGCCCAATTAACCAGATTTGTCATATCGGTAACATAGTTTCTGTGCTAATGTATTATTATTTACAAAATAATATTCCAAAAATTCTTGCAAGCAAAATAATCTTTGGCGAACACAACCATCTCAGTTGAACATAAACATCCCTTCGTACTGATATACATTGTAAACATAAAAACAGCACCTAAGCTTCATACAGTAGTGATCCATACACTGATGCAAGTCTTGGCAGCATATGCAGCAAAAGTGGTGTTTATTATACAGAAGACACAATCTACTGTGCTTGGCAGGTTGGCAATAGTTACATAATAGCACAAAATATCAACATTATGTACACAGCTAAAAATAACTGCTGTCATCAGTTTTCTTCAACAATTTTGATTTTGCAGAAGTAGCATTGCTGTTTGCTAACATTCCAAAAAAAAACATGCTTAGCCATGTTGTTTAACACAACAAAAAAGTGATAAACATAATAAGTTCAGAAACAAATCAGAATTTGACTCATATTAAGTCAAGAAGTAAACGTTCAACATGCACAGATGCATGGTTTATCAAAAAACTAATATGCTTGTTTGAGTTGATTGTGTAGTTGTATAAATTGTATTGCCAACTTAAATAGATTGCAGCTTATCTTGCACACATACTTATAACTAAGCTGTCATTAACAGTTTGGCATTACATCTGCCAGAACATTATTATACATTTTACATAATTAACAACACAGACAAAATCTGTTAAAGGCATGACTAATTTGTCAAGCTTTTTTCAGCTATTACACAAATTGGGTGATTAACCAATAATTTTCATAAAAGGTTGGATTTGCAATCCCTGATTCCCCTATGCAAATAAGTTGGAATAAGCTTATAATTTGTGGTATTTATGAGTACAACAAATGGTTTAAGGTAATCTCAATTCTTTATGATCCCAACCATGGGATAACTAAGACATTTGACCTCAGTGGCAAAATATTTAACTAAAATACAAAAGTTTTCATGTAGTCAGACAGAACAAGACTATAAACATAAGGGATGTGTATGTTGCTTTGATTCCAATCTTCCTTTTTTAATTTTAGCATTTAAAATGTGCAGGCTGCACACATATACTTTTCCTCATACAAGTTTATATAACCTAAACTTTTTTGGCACACCCCAAAACAGTATTAACAAATCTGAACAAGTTTTAACAGTAAGCTGGCTCAGCATGTAGTATATAGCAACAAAATACAAAGCAAAACATGCCTTTTCAAATTTACTAAAACATATTATTGTAGCACCTAACAAGAGTAGCAAGGGTGCTAATTTAGCCTCCAAAAAATCTTAATGAAAGTCCTCACAATTTTTTTACTTCATGTAAATAATTTGTAACAGCCTTAAGCTACAGTTTAAGCTGTAGTTTTTCAGATTTTAAAGTAAAATCATTAAACATTTTTTCTGGCCTTTAAAGTATCATAATCCATTGATACATTAAACATAGCACATAACATATACATAAACAAGTGAAAATTGAGTGATGTCAACAACAAAAACTGTACAAGATTTGACAATTGGCAAACTGTTGACAACAGAACAGTTGCTTCAAAACTGCAGCAAAGACTAAACAACAAAACAGATTGGAGCTTGATTGAATCATGTGGACAGTATCTCTGTTGTCAGGTTTCACATCACACTGACTATTTCCCTGCAAGCATTGAAACGAAACAAAATAAGTCTAGGCAAAGTGTGGCCTTGAAAAAATATGATTTTTTATCAGGGATGGGCCATAACTTGATTTGGCACCAAACATTACATTATAAAGGCTTGAATGAACTGTAAAGTGATCTTATGTGCCTGAACAAAATAAGCTTTAGTCTAAGCAAAGTATGTTAAGCAATGAAAAAAATTTAATTTAATGTATATAAGTTGAAATGTATAATCGCCAAACACTTTTCTCCCAGACCTAGTATACCATATTTTTATGTGTCAAAAACAGAGCCTCCCAAGTAAAAATGCTGGCCTTGGCCCATCCCTGTTAGATATTTACAGCAGTAAACATTTGTTTAAATCTAGGCACTTCTTCATAGAAAATTCACTTTTACATGGCCTAAAACATATATATACTAAAGTGTGTCTATCTATACTATAGTGTAGATATTATATATCTTATTTACCCAATTTACTTTCTAAAGTTAACAAAACAAGTTATATAAACAAATGTTCACAAAACAAACGCTTTGTAGGGAATGCATGCTTTTTTACAAATACATATATGTAAACACATTGTTTATGTATGTTAAAAAAATTGAGTAACAGAAAATGAGCTACATTATCTGACCAAGCACATATCGTAAACATACACACACACACACACAAACAGCCAAATATTTTTTCTTAAACAATCCAATTTCAATAGCTAGTTATATTTAGGCCCAAATCATATTTTATGTATCATAGATTACAAAACTATTGCAACTGATTAAACCACCCAAAACACAATAGCACCAGATACACCAAACAGTCACACTTCATTCAACTCCACTATTTTGCACACAACAACAAAAAACAGTTAAGTTGTTAGCCATTTAAATTCCCACCTTTGAGCTTACTGCAAAAACAGCTTTATAGGGCGTTGGCGCAGATTTTTGCCCTTAAGTTGATCTATTGCAGCCCGAGCAGCATCAATATTTGGAAATGATATTAATCCATCTCCTGTGGGTTTGCCTGATTTGTTATACATCAATCTCACAGAGTCAGGTATCGGGTCAAAACTCCAAAAAAACTCAACTATGTCCTCTTGAGTAACTTTAAAATTTAAATTTCCCATTTTAACTGAGACAAATTTGGCTGGGTTCGGGGGCAATGGTGGTCCACCCATAGGAAAGCGGGGTGGTCCAGCACCTACTGGAGGGGGAGAAAAATAAAATGGTGGACCACCAGGGCCTCTAAGTCTTAGCAGTTCCTCTGGAGTTGGTGGTGACCGGGGGCGCATAAAAGAATCAGGGTGGCCAGGTGGTGGCATTCTACCATCACCAAATGGAAGAGGTGGCGGCAGGCCATCCTTCATCAACCCTGGTGGCAGAGGTATTGGTGGGTAACGACCAGCATCTGGCGGAATATCTCTTGGACCAAACATTGGTGGTAGATCCCTTGGGGGCATTCCTGGCGGTCCATCCCTTGGATGATGCATTCGTTCATCACGATATGGTGGTAGCGATGACTCGGGTCTGGTTGACATTGGAGGCATCCGAGACATTTGTGCTTCATTTGGTGGTGGAAGATTTGGTGGACCACGAGGAGGTGGGCCCATTGAGCGGTGGGGGTCTGAAACGTGCCTTGTTATTTCGGCATTCATTCTTTTGTCATGGTTTTCTATGTCTTTTCTCATGTTATTCCTTGACAGGGGAAGAACTCTGATCGAGTTTCCACGGATTGCCAGTATGTTATGCAAGTTTGCCGCTTTTACACACTCCATGGCAGAGTCAAGCTCCATGTATGCTTCACCTGTGCATTTTCGATCCAGGCCTCTCATAATAACAAGGCTTTCTCTAATAATCTTTAAATCCCCAAACAAATTAAACATGTCACCAACATTGGTGTCCCATGGTAGGTTTCCCACACATATACATGTTAGATTGTCACTTTTAATTCTTTTAGTTACAGAGTCCCCTAAAGTTGGTGCTGAACTACTTTTGTCAAATGTTGGTGTATAATTTCCTTTTGTGAGCCTAAAATATATTTCCTGAAACTTGTCCATGTTTGAAGCTTGAACGAGCACATTTCTTCCTAACAAGGGTTCATCATTCTTTACAACAGCACGTTTTGCATCATTTACTGATGTGCATTTAATAAACACATGCCCTGAACGCATGCCCTTTTTCATTATAAACTGGATTCCATTTGGTGCAATACTGACATCACTGAAAAATCTTTTTATGTCATCTTCAGCTATTTGAAAAGGTGTATTGGCCATTCTGATATATACAGAGTCTTCCAACTCATTTTTTACTTCTTCAACAGCAGCAACAGCATCCCCATTGGTTTCTTTAGACTCAGTTGGTTTAGGTGGTTCTCCACTGGCAGACACAGAATTGATGGTTGTGGCAATATCTGCTTTATTCTCCATTACGGGTGGAGTTGGAGGTGGTGGCAAGGCTGAAGCAGTGGGTAAAGGTGGAGGTGGTAAATTTGCCATGTTTGGAGGCATAAAATCTGAAGGATTTAGGTTAGGTGGCAAAGAAGGTGGTAAAACACCAGGTATTTGTGGCATCGGCGGTAATGGAAAGCCTGCTCCAGGGACAACAAATGGCATTGCTGCTGCACCAACAATGCCCCCAGATGCACCAAACACTGGTGGTTGTGGCAATGACATTGATGCTGGAGTACTTGTAGTGGGTAAAGTCTGCTCAACTTCTTCTATTTCCATTTCACCAGCACCAGAAACAGTTTCTTCTTTTTTAATAGTGGCTTGTACAGCTAAAGAACTACTGTCCGTCTTGCTGTTTTCAAGGTGCTGCAACTCTGCCTGCCTTTTTTGTTCAAGTTGCTGTTGGTGGTGAATATCATACATTCTTTGGTCCTCCATACTCTTGAGAAGCATTTGTTTTTCAATGTCTCTTCTCTTTCTTTCCTCCTCTTCTTTTTGGTGTTGCCTTCTAAGCCATTCATCCATTTCCTTTTGTTTCCTCAACTGGTGTTCTCGCTTTCGTTCTTCTTTAATCTTTTTTTCTTGCAGCTTTTTCTCTTTTTCCCTCATAAACTCCTCTTCTCTTTTGGTCTTCATGTGTTTCTTGTGAATCCTGATTTGCTCCAACATATTTTGCTTGGACAAACTGATTACTCGGACCTGTTTTCCATTCAACATGTCACCATCCTTTAACAGAGCTTCTTTAAAATCAGCATAGGCCAAAAATTCAACAAACGCCCGCCCTTTGCAAACTTTTCCATCTGTCTCTACATACAATCCCCCATCAGCAAACCTTAGTCTGGTAAAAAACTCACCCACAGACTTAAAGTTGGCAGTGGATGGCAGACCTCGAATTTCTACACAGTTGTCAGAGCGTAAAGGCGAAAACTCTCGTGAGCGTTTTGGGGTGCCTTCAGATGGTGAAAGTGGGCGCTTTCTGTCCACTGCTCTCAGTGGATCATACATTGGTGCTGGTGGCAATTGTGGTTGTCTATCTGCAATTGGATTCAACTTAATATACCTGTTTCCAAAATAGGTCCTGTCTTTTTTCATTGCCTGATAAAGATCCATTGGTGATTTAAACTTTACCAAAGCATCTCCAGTTCGTCTACCAGCTTCATCGACCATGAATCTTATGCCAATAAGGGGAATTGGTGCAAAAAAGTACATTATTGCACTCTCGTCGACATCAAAAGGCATCCCTTTTATTTCTAAATGCATATCATTGCCAGTTGGCAAAGAAGGCATTAACTCCGGACTGGGAGGTTTGGCATGAAATTGCCTGATTTGTTGTTGTGGTGGGTATTCTGCTCTACCAACTGCTGATGAATGGCTGGACAAGTTAGTAATAGGGGGTTCTGGTGGGCGGAGGCCTCTTAATTCTTCACAAACCCTTTGGCTGTCCTCAATAACACTTTTCATCTCTGAATGGCTGCTTAGCATCAACTTGATAGGCATTCCTGTTATAGTCTGCCCATCGCGCATCATTGCCTGTCGTGCATCTTCATCAGTTGAAAATAATATAAAAGCTGTACCTTCTTCACCACCGATAATGTGAACACCTCCATCAGGAATACGAAGACCACCAAAAAATTGACGAATATCAATTGTGCCAGCAACAAGCGGCAAATTACGTAATCGAATTACAACACCAGTTGCCATATTTTTGACAGGCAACAAACCAAGAAAGCTATAAAAAAATAGCCATTAAAAAAGTCTTACATAAAATTTTAGGAAAGTTTAAATTTGTAATCTTATGTAAAAGAAACTCCTTTAAGTCAAAAAGGATCTAATAAAGATATACACAAACAGTTAAAGAAATGGTTATTTTAAAATTTGGCTGAAAAGCGACAGACAAAGACAACAAATCTGCATGCAAATTTAATCATTATTAACAAATCATGTTTTACTTCTCTTTATCAGATGACTCAAATTGAAAATACTTGGGAATTCTAGTTTATTCTGATTATTGATGCAATGCAGTCCCTAGCTTGACAAAAAAAACGCATCTCCTACCCAGGTTACGACTTACGATAAGTTAGACAAACAAATTACAAAAAGTTATCAGAAAAATCAAAATGTTTGTACAGTTTTTGCAGATGTTTGCATGTCTTATTTTCTACAATTGTCGTTACAAGTTGAAACGCAAAATAACCTTAATTTTCTATCTGAAATCTAACTGCCAAAGAGGTGCATAAACGTTTCACTTAACATTTCAGCTAACCTCATTTTTTACCAATGTTCGCCATCTTGAAGTCGAAAGAAGAAAGCAAAGGTTAAAGGTCAATTGTTGCATCAACCGTTGTAAGCAAGCGTTTTTTAAATAATAGGTTTAAATTTTGTTTGTATAAACACATCAAGACAGCAATGGTTTTAGCAAATTTTATTTAGCAGGCATATGCTACTAATAAGGTTAAACACCTATGGTACAATATGGTATACGTTTCGCAATACCTGTATACGTCAAATGTTTCACCGAAGGGAAATACACCGGGTTTTCGCTGAAAACTTTCTGATTTGTGTTTTATAATTGCAGTATTCTTTAAAGTAGTACTACCGCATAACAGTGCCGTGCCTGAAAACGTATGGATGATTAAAAGAGTATGGACTACTCTGCTTTTACAGAAGAAGCACATAGGCTATTTTTGACGGACTATTCATCAGAGTTAAATCGAAATGGGATTTTACAACCGACAAAAAATCGAGACCCTATTTTTCCGCCTTGGCTTGGTATCGAATACGAGTCTATGGAGATGGACAGAGCGAAGTACTTTTTGTACTACACTTCAATACACTTATGTTTGAAATCATGGGACCCTAAAAATATCCTGAACATATTGGTCGTAGGTGCTGGAAGGGGTAGACTTGTTGATTTTTGTAACGAGTGCTTAAATGAGTTTAACATATCTGGTACTGTTCATGTTTTGGAAGTTAATACATGTGCCAACAATTTACTAAAACAAAAATTTGATGGTGACTCAAAAGTTGTAATTCATGAACCCATTGCCATTAGAACTGTAAAAGAAATAGAAAGTGCAATAAGTAGTAATCATTGTGATTCAAAACTAACTAATCTTGCAAAAACAAAATGTGTTGATTTGTTTGTTTCTGAACTTTTTGGCAGTTTTGGCGACAATGAATTTGTAGCAGAAATTCTTTCCGCAAGTGTTAAATTATTCGGTAAGCACTCAGAGAGTGGTTTACCTTTGTGTACCTCAATTCCAGAGTCATATACAACATATATTTGTGCTATTCATTCCAAAACATTGGGAAAATACTTCAAAGAAAATCCCAGTGAGCAATTGCATGTTCTTGGGCTACCTCGCGATACAACTTTTTTGACCCAGATTGCTGATGTCTACACTGCATCATGTACCTCAAGATTGGACAATACCAAACACAATGTCATATTTCACAGAAAATCTGGTACTGAAGACATTACGTGGACAGGACTGGCTGGGTATTTTAGAGCCAAACTGTATGGTGAATTGTACATAGATACAAGACCCACTGCTAAACAAAATACCTACTTTTGGGAGTCTGCTTTTTTTCCACTGACTAATGATTTTACACCCAGTTGTCAAACAGTTACAGTTTCAATTTCAAGAATATGCGAGAAAGTCAAAAGTAAACAAATTTTGGATGTAAAATATCCACAGCTTAAAATGTGGTATGAATGGACCTGCCCAGAAGGAACAAGTACACACAATGCTAATGGAAAGCACCACATTCTATACTTATGACTTTATGCAGTTTGTGACTATTGGACAAAGTATTTTATCAGCCTTGGTGCAAAGTTTCCCCAAATCAAGAGTTCCACCTCACAAAAACTTTATCAAAATTCTTTCATAATGTGTTTCTAAGATGTTACCTTTTTATTTTCCTGTAAAAGTGTTTCTGTCCACTTCTTGCCTTATTTTATTGCAGTTTTCAAATTATAGCAGACTTTTTTATTCTAATCAATATTGAATCGGTATGTAATATGCAGTACTTTGTAAGTCTTATTGGCTTTTAACATGTATATATATATTTTAAAATACACAGATGCTATGACTACTATGGTATTTATTCCTAATGTTTTTCCATCATATTTCATTCTGCTATGTTAAAGCCATTATACCATCTTTACCTGAAAAATCCTGGTACACATTTATGACCCCTTGTTAACTGGACATAAACAGTGAGAAATAATGAAAACTTGCTCCTTAAAATAGTTTGACATGACAGGCCAATGTATTGTGGAAGCTCGCTCCATACAAACAACAACAGTCACAGCAGTATGTTTTATATAAGGTGCAAAAAACGTTTTGTTAAGACTGCATTTTGTAATTCAAACAAGGTATATCTGGAACATTCAAGTACGTCTTCTCAAAGGCCTGGTTAGCATTCGAAAATTGCACGAGCTTGTCTATGAAGAAGCCATGATGGGGGTATGTATGTACAACTTGTTTGGGCTTTCCTGACTCTTCAGGCCCAAAGCTCGTGGTCCCAACCCTGAAAAAATAAAGGCCTGATAAAACACTCTTAATTTAAGAAACTGACCAGCGGCCGTTTACGCTGACTACACATCATATTATAAATTCCCATTCACAGTTTTTTATATGTCACCAATTAGGTACCTGGAAAAAGCCTTTGAATGAAAGCGGTTCCTTGCCCTGATGTATTTTGTATATCGGAGTCGAGCCGTCACGGTCGCTGGGATCCGATTCCAAGTATTCCTGAGCTTCTTCTACTGCCTTGACCTTTTCCTGATCACTTGAATCCTTTCCTGTTTTTATTATTGAACATTTAAGTTAGGGAAAACTAAATCAGTTAAATATAATCGTCGCTAGTTTCTTTTTGAAATAGATTAACAGACAAACCAATACCAAATAGTAATGTATGTACAGCAAATCCGAACCGGTTTGGAGCAAAAAATATATGAATTAGGCGAAGGTCCGGATTATTTGATGTCGATTAGTTCAAGTCTTCACACATTAAATATCCTTTATACCTCGAGTTTTGTCCGAACTGGGCAAAGATCCGGATTAACCGAGGTTTATTCTATTGTACTTGTATGCAATGCTACAAGCTTTCAAAAACTCATGAATAACATTACCTATCCACACATAAAGAACAGTCCATGCGTCAAGCAGCATAACGTTGTCAACAGTCAAATCTTCCTGGGTCCAATCACCAACGACCTCTTCCACGACAATGTTACCAGTGGCATCAGAGCACTCAAACAAACGTGGCGGTTTCGTCTCATTCTGTGTATTAAGTTGCAATTAAAATTAAGGATTTGGAGACCTGTGGGTAAACCGTTTGGTCATTCGGGGCCAAACTTTAGGAGGATCAGCTTCGGATAACTAACTTGTGATCACAAGGTCATTGATTCTAATCCTATCTCGGTCGCTTGTGTTTCCCTGAGCAAGAAATTTAAGCGGCATTGCTCCAACCAAGTGGTTCCCGATGGGTTGAACTAAACAGACAGCTCGACGGCGAACTCATTGTGAGCATAACGCTTTCAAGCGTTGCCCGCCCACCGATGATAAAAATGAAAACAAACAAACGAAGTAACATAACTGTACATTTTGATTATGTTTTAAGCATTCTTTTATGACCAAACGGTTGAAACAAACCAGCGTTAGATAGAAAAAGGAAAAAATGGACAAAAACAATGTGTCCCAACCTAGGAAAGAAGATTATTAGTGAAACCAAGCCATGTAAATTTTATAATTTTGATCTCGTGTCATCTAAAGAAAGCTTGCACACAATGTAAAAGGTATTCGCGTGCCACAGTTTGGGAACCATTGAACCAAAGTCACAGCGATACCCACCTCAGGACGGGGGTCAGTCGCATAATCCCCTTTGCCACCTAAAGCTGCCCAGAAGTTTCCAGATTCGCTTCCCTCATCGTGGCTTGTGGGTGATGACGCCCCGAGCAACTTAGCAACTTCGAAGCAACCTTTTCTTTCAGCACTAGATGCTCCTGCAACGAAGGGAGATTTTGAACATTACACAGGGCTCATCAAAAGCAACAATAACCTTTCAATATAGGCTAACTTTAATTAATGCATGGTTTACAATCCAATAGGGCTTTGGAGACATGTACTGTGTAGTACTGTAGGACTGTAGGTGATCAGCCAACCCTTGTACTGTTTTTGACAGAAGTAATCATACTGTTAACATTCTCTTATTGCGGTCTGTCCTAAAAGCACATTTATCCATACAACATCAATAAAAGGTGTTTGCTATGTATTTAGGGGCTACTAAGATAAATTTAAGTTCGCACTTTTATTTACGAAAGTTTTACCTTGCCCCTCCCATAGATAGTTGGATCCAGGTGTGATCAACAGAAAAGCGTCGTTTGAATTCAGAGACTGGGCCTCTGGGGCGACCTCAACTGCCCGACATCTGCCGTTGAATCCAGACCTCACGTGGAACAACCTGAATATATGTTGTATTATAATAGAATGTTAGTTGATAGGTCAACTGGGGTAAATAGTTAAGATGCACTTTTTTATGTACGAATATCATGTAAATATATCTCTCAAAAAAAGTGTAATTGTAACCAACCGCCGCTGAACAGTGAAAAAATATTTTGGGGAAAATTATTAAAACAATATTTGTTCCATTGATTGAACTGTAGCTGTGCCCATAATGGCTTACTGACAGTGGTGGGATTCAGCCGGTTCGAACCGGTTCTATAGAACCGTCTCACGAAATGTTATGAGATCAGCGAACCGGTTAGCATTACTGGTTACTGTCAATGGACTTTTTGTAACAGAGACAGCTGAGAAATATGACTTTTTTGATAGAACCGACTGACAATTTGTTTTGCACCGCTGCTTAATGTCCATTAACAAATGCTACCAAAGGTTACCGGTGTGTCATATGGGCGTATATTGTTTGCTTGTGTTGGTGGTAAAACACAATTTTGGGGTTACCTTGTGTCACCGGCTTCCGTCTGTCCACCATCCCGGGAAGTCCCCCCTTGGTAGATCACCATTGGTGAATCGCCGAATAACATCATCAAGTGAGGTGGTTCCTTTCCTTGTGTTACACGAATCTGATAAACAACGTTTACTATTTGATAAATTGCGCTAAAACGTCGGGCAAAGACTTGAAATAGTTCGCTCCAGTAGTGGGATTCAGCCGGTTCCCAGGGTTCTATAGAACCGTCTCACGAAATTTTATAAGTTCAGCGAACCGGTTAGCATTACTGGTTACTGTCAAAATAGACTTTTGTAACAGAACAGGCTGAAAAATATGACTTTTGTGATAGAACCGGCTGACAAAAAAATTAAATCTCACCACTGGTTTACTGTTATATAGCCAAGTATATCTAATACCGCTTTGGATTCATGTTAAGGGGCCGGTTTATTAAGTACCTTGGCGTAAAACTGTGTTCCGAAGCAAATTTTTGACAAAGTTACTCTGTTATTCAAATAACTAAAAGCGGTATCCATAATGGCAACAGTTGGTCATATTTAACTATTACCCATATAAGCATTTGCGGAAAATAAACCAATTGGTTGCAAAGTTGTAAGTCGGGTTCGGGCTCTAAGTTCAAATAAAACAGACTTGGCTTCAATCTCGAAATAACTTGTGTTGCAATTTCACAAACGTCAGGGCCAATTCGTTTTTTAAAAAGGTATCCGGGTTTAACTGGTTTCGGGCCGTTTGTAGTTAAGACCGATTACAACTGTACTTTGATGCACTGAAAATGGCGCACAATTATCACCCTTTAACAAATATCAAACCTGAGTAGCCATGCCGTTGCATTCATCATTGTCAGTTGCAATGGTGAGTATAGGGAGAGCAGTCACTTCGCCAGGTGATGCCTTTGAACCAATCCAATAGTAGATGAGATACTCTTGGCGGCCGCGCGGTTGATACGAGTAAAGAATAATGTAACAGTCGCCTCCGTAAAACTGGCCATAAGTGCTGCGATCAACGGCTGCCTTGGAATTGCCTTCAACGCGCCAGATCTGAAAAATGAATTTAACGATTGTATCCAGTATATTTATCCAGTAACCGTTTTTGTTCAGTATAATAAACGACCATTTTTTTCAGTTACAATTTATCCCGTAGAGAGGAACAACCACTTTATTCAGAATAGTATAATAAACAAACCATTTTATTCAATAGAGATAAACAACCATTTTTTTCCAGACACCATTTCATCCAGTTTAGATAACAACCATTGTATCCAGTAACTACTTTATCCAGTCACCATTTTTACCAGTGACCGTTTTATCCAGTATGTATAGTTAAACAACCATTTTATCCAGTAATCATTTTGTGCAGTATAGTTAAAAAACATTTTAACCAGTTTTTCCATGTTTTGAGAGATGGAAAATCAGTTTACATCTACTAATGTTTCCAGTGACACATTAACTATCACCAGTTTTAACTGTATACTCAATAGATTTTTCTCACCTTAACATCCCCACTACCGTTGTCGGGCAGTTGATATTTAGCTGCGAGATCAGGTTTGGTGTGAAGCGTGCTTGCGTCAAACTCAACTTTGGCCACTTTAGCGATTTTGTTAATGGACCAAGTTTCACCCAGTCCCTTCTGCATGTCCTCATCACGCCAATCTAATACAACAGATGGTATTGGTCCAGAAATTTTAAATAACCAATTGTTACAGACGTGAAAGAACAACCAAAAAGCAAATCAAAGTTCTAGGACCAAAGTAGGTATGGACGCTGTGGACTCAATTTTGTTGCGGTAAAGCGACGTAATTGACTACAACTTTGTCCGATGTTTACTGTTAGTAGATTAGGCTACCAAATTTAATACAACTAAAATGACAAATGACAGTTTTGTGTTTAAACAACTGCACTTCACATATCATTTTATATTAGAGGCTTGTCTTTGACTTTAACAGTTTGTCTTAACCGTTTGCGATTATGCAAGCAAAATTGCTGGCAATTGTGGTATAGCATTTCCCAAAATTAAAATATTTTTAAAATTGAATCATGGTACGCCAGCCTTATTGAAGGCGTGATACTGAATCAATTCATGTTCATCTTAAATAATTATTTAAAATTTGGTTGCTTTGAAACTAGTGTGAACTTACTGCCGAACATGTTCCTGAAGACGGCGGTCTCGGCGTACTGAGCCATGACGGTAATACGCGTATGCGGGGGGAGTCCCTCTTGCTCGATGAACGAATTAGCAATCTTAAACGCCTCTCTGCGTTCCTGGCTTGAAGCTTCTTTGCCTGCGAGAAAACAATTCTTAAAAATGAAGAGATGGTTTTACTATGGGTCTGTTGTGTGAGTTTACGCCTGTGTTTGAAATGAAGTTTATAGAGCTCTTCTGGCAAATGTATTTTTATTCCAATGTTTCGACGTCGTATACAGGTCGCCTACATCAGGATAAATAAAACTGTTATTTTTGTTATTTAGTGTTATTTTTTAGTGTACGCTGACAAAGGCGACCTGTAGGACGTCAAAACGTCGGAATAAAAATAGCCCACATTTCTCAGAAGAGCTCTATAAACTTGATATTATGCTTGGCAGCAATATCTTATGTGTTAGTATTAAATCCTAGTAAATTTCTGGGAATCATTCTATACTCTGTTACCATTTATAACGATTTCCACCTTCTTATTACATATCACAAAACTGGAAACGTTTATTTACAGGATAAGATCAATTAACCATCGTGTATGGAACAAACATATTTCGCATATGCAAGCGACTTTAGTGTCTTATTCAAATAGAGTGTTAGTTTTAGCTCGATTTGTACACACCTTTCCACACGTAAATTTGGCCCATGTCGGGGTTACTCGTGATGAAAACGTTGCCTGAATCCAGCATGCTCTGTTTGAACGGTAGACTGTCAGACATTAGTGTGGTCACGACCTTGCCACTGTCATCAGAAACCTGGTAGAGCTGAAAACACAATAAGGGTTTTGTCAAAAGTCATGTGTTTAAAAAGTTAAATTATAGACTGGCTTGTAGAGCAATATTTTACGGATTACAATGCTTGCCAAAACATTTTAGAGATGACTACGCGGTGTGTAATACTTCAATGACAAATTTGTTTTTAGTTTTGCAGTTTTGCACTCAATTAATGAATAGCAGTACATGCAACATTTTTGAGCCATGTAAACTTATGCAAACAAACATATATTTTCAATAACATCCACTTTTAGCACTTTTGACAATAAATGGTTGACCCAGTTGCCGAAACATGTTCACTAAATTGTTGAATTTTAATGAGACGTGACTTCATGTAAAAGGTTAAAATGGCATTTTAGCCGAGGTAAAAGTCGGTATTTGTACCCAACCAAAATCGAAACAACATTTCATCTTACGCACGCACGCACAACAGGTTAAACCGACCAAGTTTACAAAACAGTTTGACGCATCATTCCGGTGAACTTTAATACGAAAGGTGACACACCAAAACCAACGCAAAACCGGCCCTGGGGCATCAGTATCGAAAGGTTATACGTTCTGCCAAAACAGCAATAATACACTGCTCAACCAGAACGGAAAAAAGTGCGTAGGTGTTGACATACGTGTACGATAAAACCTACAGTTGAAGGTGGCAATTGTCGACATGTTTGTTGGCTTGCGCTATTACTTGCGCTCTATGTGCCACTGGCAAGGATTGTGTATTGCTTTCCTTTTTTGATTTAGCCTTTGCAACGAATCCTAAACCGACAAAGGCGCTTTTGTTTAAAGTGAAACTGCTTGGCATCAGAAAACACAGTAAACCGGCTCCCAATGTAGAATATCCGATTTTATGTGTTTAAAAGACGTGGGAACAACAAACCATAAACGTGCGCATTTAGGTTGAGAATAAATAACACAAGAACGTCTGGGACTTCGGTGCGTTGTTCTGTGCTTACAAGGCGTGTCAAACGTGCGTTTTCCTAGCTTTTTGAACTCGAGAATATACGACAAATGAGAAAAGACTTCCGGCTACACCGTTTGATGTGCTATACTGTAATTCATAACTACCAATCCAACAAAAGAACAGGCAACGTTTTAAGAATGCCTTAACTATTGTGTCGCTTATTAATGTACATTGGTTTGGTGCGTGTAAATGGCCTGTTCATGTTGAGAACCACTGGCGTAACGTAAACATGCGAAATACAATATAAACGTTTCCAACTGAATTGGTGTCAAGTAGAGGCCATACAGCGCCACGTTCTGATCAAATCATTTCTGTATTTCACGAGTTGTACACTGTGTCTAGACAAACATTTACAGTGTTCATTGAGCGAAGGAAAACCCGAGCCGAATACACAAACTACAACGTACACGTGTAAATACTTATCAACGACGCGGCTATAAATTTTGTATTGACTGAACATAGTGGAAGCTTTTACCGACGTCTGGTGTGTCGTACTAAAATCTGGTGTATAGTTTACGTAACTGGTGTAATGTTTTAGTTGAAAACTATAGTAACTTTCACATTACGACAAACGCCATCACCTTACCTTCGACCTACGTCCAGAAAAGATAATTTTCGAGAAATTATTCGGTAAAAGGAGAAAGTTTATTCAGATGGTACCTTGCAGTTTCTGCCGCTCTTGACTGAGCTCTGCGAGGTTCGCTGGTTGGTTTCTGGTTCTCCTTTGGTGATGTGGCCTGGATATCTTCCCAGGAATTGTTCCAGCTGTCAGAAAATCAAATCGTTGCAACAACCACTTAACCCACAGTAGAGAATACAGGTTGCATCGAAAATTTTGAAACAGTAAAACACCGCTGTTAACTTTAATACTACTTGAACTGACGATTCCCGTTTCAAAGCAGATTTTGTAGTTTTATTAACTGCTATTGGAACATAATACATAGTAGACTTGTTTTAGACTTCATAGTCACTTTTTGATTTTGTTTACCAAAATTATTACGGAACTCACCTTCTTTGCATCACCATGAATTTCGGTGCACTTCGCCCTTCCGGCTCTCTCATCATCCCGGATGCTCTTAGCAACAATCACAGCTTGCATCTTCTCGAACCGGTTTGCAAGCGGACCACTCCAGATAAAGATATCCTGGGAAACAAAATATTTGTTTTCTAATAATCCTAAAAGTTACAACAAAAAATGTGCGACTTGGATTTTAAAAATGCTTGATTTTTTGACTAATTTAAAACTATTGCTCACAGCCAGTCGCATGTTTCGTGTAACCAAAACATAAAGTCTAGACTAGATCAAAACACACATTCGATTCACAAGATGTCGCTGAAGAGCATAATCAATCCTACCTTGCCCATGTCGAAAATGAAAGTGTCTGATTGGTTAATATTGGACCACTTCATCTCGACGATATCAGCTCGTACTTGACGCCGACCTCTGACCCACATTAGTCGCTTGATGTCGCCAATATCGTTTGAAACAACGTGAGTAAATCCGGTGGCCGCTCCCCCTTCCTGCAAAAATGCGATTGGCTTGGATATGATGATTTGTCAGAGAGCAACAAATGACGAAACTGCCATATCTAAAACCTATTCCAGTAAAATAACAATGGTGCTGCATGATGGTATGAGTTTTTAGAATACAATGGACAATAGTCTTAAACTAGAAAATTAGGGCGTGCATAGGTTTGAAGGTTTAACCTAAAATAATGCACCTTTTCGGACTGGCATGCAAATTTATTTATGATGGTTGGTCTGCGTGTGCATTTAACATAAGTGTTTCACAAATTATGAAAATATGATTGTCCAACCATCACTAAATGCACAAATCATGACTGGTCTGGCAGGACAACTCATGTACCTAATGTTTGTATACATAACATTTTTTATTAACATTGTAGGCCAATGTAGAAGTTATCTATACTTCGTAAGGTACCTGAAGGTATATAGGCCCGGAAGGTAATAAGGCCCACTGCTAATATTTTTTTATGTGCCAGAAAAAATGCTTCCGTTTTGATGTAATTTTAAAATATATTTGTACTCAAAATGATTTACAAAGTTTTGGACCTGAAAGTTATATGTAATTGTTATCATGACCAATCCAAATTAAGAAGTGTTTATTTTTGACTTTTTATTATTTTTTGTTAAAATTGGTAACAAAAATGAAAAGATTGTGTTGTCGAAATGAAAACTTATTAGGACATATTAGTAATGGGGTCATTTTAGTTTAATTGGAGCATTATCCGATCTGGAAAAAAGAATACTTGAAATAAATTTTATTACGGTTTTGTTTGTCAGCCATTGCTTGCAATAAGGCCCAACGATTTTTTGTCATTTTCTCAAGTGTCTTTTATAGTAAAGACGACTGATATGCACAAAATTTGCTTTTTTGCTTTCTTAGGGAGATAAAAAGTCCGAATAAGATGTTTGTGGAAGTAATCTTTCATTTAATATTTTTGGTTATCAAACGCCAAGGGGTCGTTTATTCTTTGTTTTAGTACCTTCAGATTAACAGTTATATGTCTTAGTTAACAGTATATATGTAATATGAGTTAATAACGTTGCTTGTTTGAACTTTTATTTGACCGAAGCAAAGTATAAATGAGTTTGATTGGTTTCTAGACTATTTTTAAAAACATGAAAATGTTGGGCTTTATTAACAACATAGGTTTGTATTAAGGCCCAAGTTTTAATTTTTTTAACTGTTATCTTACAAAAACAAAACTTGCGAACGTCTTCAAAATTTAATGGATGTTTAATATCAACCTCTGCAACAATCATGCCGAATTTGGCCTGGAACGGTTAAATGGTTTTTCAGTTATACGCAATAGTTTTTTAATGGGCCTTGTTAGCTGCAGGTACCTTATTTTAAATGTTATGCACTTTACAAGGACACCAATTTATTTTCTGAACTTCTAACAAGGGACCTTCCATCTTTTAGTCATGTTATTGAGCGCTTACCCTTACGGCTTATACAAACACACATCATGTAATTTTGACTTCGTTCACGTTTTATGGCTTTAAACTTGTTTGCTAACAACTACCCTTACCGGTCTGTTGACGAATTAAACCCTGATTTTAACACTGCGCTGCCGAGAGTAACTACCATCAAGCTCCCAAATGCAATTTTTCATGTGTGGACAACAAAACTTGGAAGTCTAAAAATGCCAATGGGAATAGGTATTTGTTGTTAATGATGTTCTACCATTGCTGTATTGTTGGCCGTGCGTACTTTATTTGGCACAAAAATTCAGTCCGACAAAAATTAAGGATACTGCCATTTGTTGTTCAATGTTATGTATGTACCAACACAGGAATTTTGATAAAATGTTAAAAACCTATGGCAGAACATATTTTTCGGACAAGCTGGTGTATTTGATGCTGTTCAGGTGCCGTTATTCATTACAATGCATGGCCTTGAGCCTTAAATTGTTTAATTATTAAAGCGGATGACCGGAGAACCTTCCACCGTTCTTAACCTGATTCCCAGGATCTGTGTGGGAATACAGGCACAGAAGCAAACGCTCATGCATATTTTATCGTATGTTTAAGGCAGTGATGACGATTCCACGCATTTCTGATACATTTTGTATCGACAGCCAAACACTGACATACGTTGTATGTGTTACACACAAACAGAGAGCACAAAGAACATTTATAGCATATATGTTGGGCATATTTTTTGTATATAGGTACAATATGGCTATCTACTTGCTTAGTGTATGTGCTACAGATAAAGCGCAAAAAGAACATATACAGTGGGCATAAGCCTATGTGTGACCTTAGCCTGAACATCTAAAGATGCCAAACGTTATTTGGGACTTGTGTGTAGGCGAATACACATGAAACGTAAGAGGGATCATTTGATACAACATGCGCAACGTTAATGCATGTCGTTTTGTAGCTACTCAAACCTTTAAAACACGATAATGAAAGAAAACAAACCTGATATTTAATGGCAGGCTTAAAGTAGCCACAGAACATGGCCGATTCGTATCCTTGGGTTTCCCTGTGTTGCACTGGAAGTCCACCCAGACTGTCATCCAACTTAGTGGCATGGATTGCACAAGCTCCATACTCGTCCTGGCTGCTGTCCTTGCCTGCAAAACCACAAAATATAAAATGCATTACACATATTTGGCTCTATTTCTAACAACACATATTCATTCCTAGGATTAGCCCTGCCTAAAGGTTTAACGCAGACAAGCGATTTACGATATTCATGTATGATTGGTATAGTTCAACTGTATAACCACAGGCGGTAAGGCAAAGGCTATAGGAAAATCTAACCTGTGGTGGGATTTAAACTTACGACTGTTCCCTATCTAGCCCGCGGTTTGCCACATGTGATAACGTTTGGTAGACCGACTTGATTCGGTATACATCGCCTAGGCCTGGTGCAGTATGACATTTTTTTACAAAAGGTAAATTTAATTTAGAGTTCAGTGGTGCAACGGTTTTGTGTCAAAGGTGTGAAAGCGCCACTGAAGTAAGCCTTATATATTTAGAACTGTCAAGGTTAAAACGACCCGGTTGCAAAATCGATACAAAAGGTCAATTGTAATTTGCGTCAAACCTAACCGATGCTGAGGAAAGCTAGCTCGAATAATCGCACACCTACAACACAGTATAGTTTGCAATCGCAGTTCAGCTCCAAAAAGGGTCAAGGTTTCAATGTGATACGTTTACAGTTTGAGAGATTATTACATGGGTGGGCATCATTCAAAAATCCATCGTAAAAGATGCACAAACGGCATACGCATGGACCAGGTTTACCACACTATCTTATATTATTGTTTAGTTTTGCGTAATACATAGGGGGTTGAATTATTTTTTTTCGACAGTCCACAGTTTTTCTATTTATGGTTCAAAATCAAACATTACCAGACCACAAACGATGTTAAGGGTTAAATTGCGACCAGTAGATAGGCTTCTAACCCTGCCTTCCGCTAAAATACAGACGTGATTTAGGTTACTATACATAATTTTGTGTGTACAAGGCAACCGAAACATGTGTCAGCGACATATGCTGGATAGAAAAGAAATATAAATTGAAAGGTATTGACATGGGCTGTTAGGGTAAACAACCACCCCACTGTTTCTGTATGTATGGTGCACACAAACGGGTGATGATAAGTCAAAACTGAAAGTCGAAAACATACTCGGTTAAGTTTCACCAGGAACTTAAGGTCATTGCCTTGAACAAAACGTATTCATCTTATTATTAAAGCGTGTCAACAAAACTATTGTCACCATTGCCAAATATTCGACAGTTATAGTCAATGAACAAAGGAAAGGAATGTTGGTTATTCACTGGGCAAAATTAGTCGACATTGCGAAATTTGATATTAAACGGGGTAATAGTGACTGAGAGAGTATTTTGTGTAGTACTGTTGTGAATGTCGGTAAACGTATCAACATATCTCTTTGACTTTTGGAAACACAACTGTTAAGTGGAGTGACATTTCCTGGTGTAGTTAGGTTGTGTGCTCTTAAAGATCACTAACACTGCGCAGCATTGAACGAATGCCAACTAATTTGCATATTGTACATGAAGCGAAAGAGTTTTATTTTTAGACAGCGGCCATAAAAGCTACAAATGACGTGCCAATACAGGCATTTTTATTAAAGTACATGTTTTAAGCTATAACCCCCAAAACGCAAATCATAGCTATTTTGTTTAAAAATAATTTATCGGTAATGTCCAATGGACACTTTCCAAAAACCACCGGAATTTTATTAAAATACAGGTTTTAAGCGATTTCCCCAAAAAACGCAAATTAAAGCTATATTGCACAAAATGAATTTATTTTTTAAAAACGATTTATATTGATGTCATGAAACGTTTTTGACTTTTCAGCTGCAAGTTGCTGAAAACATTACTGTCTCAACTTGCAAGTAAGTGATAATTCAGTGACAGGTAATGTCCTGTCCGGTAAGCCAATCATATATTTGTATTGGGCAGCCAACCGATCTGGAACCTTCCTCCTACGTAATGAATACAAACAAAAGGAAGGAGTCTACACGACGACCGGAAACAGTGAACTGAGTGCCATGACGTCATGAAATTTATCCGCATAAGGCTTTGTATTGTTATTAATATCTTGTAAGTTATAACCAAACGCATATTTAACACATACAAAATGCTGCAGATGTATAAGGGTAATAAAAATCATGTGGTTTACGAGCCTTGTTAATACGATGCAAACGGGACATTTTACATTTAATAGTCAGTTGTACGCCTCCGTGGCAAATCACACGCTATTACAGCAGTTAAACCTCACCGCAAAACAAGATTCGAAGTTAAAATAGGAACTTATAAACGACATATTACATGTCGTTACAGCTATTCTAAATCAAAATTCACACAAACAGGTGTTGCGGGTGAAAGATACATCAGAAGTTTGGTTTTACTCCATAGTTTCTTTAGAGTTAGTGTAAAATATCAACAGCGCCTGGCCTGGTACGTTAGTATTTTCCACCCACTATCAAACATCAACAAGGTTCATGCTGGTGCCTTGTCACTCCAATGGGAATTGTTAGAACTCGTTTGTCATATAGGCGAATATAGCAACGTATCTCCCATGGGGCAAGCACTAATCCGTGAGGACTACTTTAAGAAAGACTATAGTTCTAAAACTTCAAACATTAAATAGTCATGAAAAATGTTTAAACAGGAAATGAAACGAAACCGAAGTTTGCACAGCTGCAAATAGGATATATTTTACCTCAAAAACGATAGCGTGTTTTGTGTTTACGTACTCAAGCATGCAATTCACCTTATTACCACATCCTTGATAGTATACACACTTACTTCACGACCTAATGTGCCTTGGCGGCCACTGAACACTGTCCCAAAACTGTGGGTTTGATTATTTTTGCAGGTCCTTACAGCCAACGCACGTAGGCAGGCTTGCAAAGCATATATTGATCTCCCTGCTGAACGACCCTTGGGGCTAAGAACCGGTACGCTGTAATTTAATCAATCTTACCTATCCACATATGCAGATCGTACGTAGCGTTTCCCTTGGAGTCTTCCTTCTTGTTCATTACAATGTAGGAATCTCCACTGAAAAAGTAACCATACTGGGTGCGAGGAATCTCGACCATTTCGAACTTCTCGATTCTCCATATCTAGGCAAAATTAAAGCACACATAGTCACATACATTTACAAAGACCAAACCAAATCACAAAAAAACAAAGTTTTAAA
The DNA here is from genome assembly GCF_965637545.1 of Phallusia mammillata. Lineage (NCBI taxonomy): Eukaryota > Metazoa > Chordata > Ascidiacea > Phlebobranchia > Ascidiidae > Phallusia > Phallusia mammillata. Next base: position 30,814,330 of record NC_137252.1, on the reverse strand, counting down.
TGCCTAAATAGTGTGTACAGATTCCAGACTGTTTGGCCGACGTAGAACATGCAAAACTTACGGTAAGTGTTGAGCGACCCATAGCTGAAAATTTAATACCAACTAAGCAGCTTCCAAAACAACACTAAAATGTTTTCTGAAAAAAAAAACTGTCAATTAAAGTGCACTGAAAGCTTCAGTTCTGTCAGTAGGATTCACGGCCCCAACATAAGTCTCTTATCTGTTAAAGCCAGAGTCAGACAAAAAAAACGCAGCATGCAGAGTTGCAGACAATATAACAACGTTCTAATCATTACACGATGACAAAGGATACTGACGTCACAAAGCATGCCCCCGAATAAGGCAAAAATTGTTTATGGTACTAAAACGAAAAAAAAACAGCAGTAAAATTCGTAGTGTTACTGAATGCTGACTCTCTCAGCATAGCTAACTGACTTGAACGTTAAGCTTTTATCTATAGGTCTACTTAAAGTATATAAGTACTACTGCTTTCGTCCATAACATTTGTGACAAGTGACAACCGCAAGTTTTACAGATGGTGTATTTGCAATTTTGCATAAATTGCATGCAATGGTATTGTTCTTTAAAATATCAAAAGTTGCTATCATCACTAAACATTCAACACTTTTAAACCACAGCTATGAACAAGCTAAAACTTATACTGGCTATCAAAAACTCAGTTTACAATCTGTGCGAAAAAGTTCTGCCCAGCAACGCTATCACACAATACAAACGCTTACTGCTGTGATCTGCAGACCTGATCGATACAAGTATCAGGCGTTTCCGTTGGCTGCACACGCGCAGAGAAAAAAGGCAATTATCATCGCCATGAAGGTTTCTCCACAAATCATTTGCCGGAGTACCTGGCATAAAACTTTATTATTGTTATGTCTGAAATTCAAAAGTTGATTCTTCGGTCCAAGATAACAGTTTACTAAAGTTTTCATCTTGAACGACAATATGTCCAATGCAAGTTTGATTTTTAGGTCAAGGGCATACAAAATGCGTACAATAAACTCGGTGTACATACAATAACTTGTGCATTGAGATTAGGCCTACACCAGCACTGTTGTTTGTGTTTAGCGCTTTGACTGATTCATATGCCACCTTACTCACTGTTCTTTGTTTTTGGCAAACATGTGTTTTGACTACAAGACCTAAAAAGGGTTGCTGCCGACCGGTCACCGCCCTTCCTAGATTTTGATCTTTATTTAGGGTGAATGAGTAAAATGCCAAAGCATGACTGTTAAATGCGTGAAATACCATGGCACTGAAATTTCGGCAACTAATCGCGCTTTGCAAACGAAGTACGCATGTTTCAGTGCAGCAAAATGTACGTAATGCCTAAACTTCATTGACAGCCTAATTTGCAAGTAGGCTAATCACGTAACGCCAAAAATGAAATCTACTTTTTGTTTTCATTGTGAAACAGGACCGTCAAATGGTCTCAATTTAGTTTTGTAAGCTAAAAAATAGTAAAGATACCAGAATTACTTCAGTGAAATACAAACTTATATGTCTTAGGGAAACGACTTACGACTTTAAACTTACCAAAGTTTGCACTTTACAGTCTGTTATTATACGCGTCCGTTGTCCTAGCCTCAGCTGGTTATTTGTGCTTAAACAATATACCACACATGGTTTAGATCTAGGTTGTTTGAATAAATGCATTTTGTTACAAGCAAAGTCAAACGCTGTTGATCTACAAAAACAGATTAGACAGTGAATTTTAACACAAACATAAAAAGTATGAGGCAAAAATATTTTTATTGTAAACATTTTTTATTTTAATTTTTCACATGTAGAATAAGCGTTTTTTTGTTTAATTGCTGGAATGTAAGTGGATAAACTTATTGTGTGTCGACCTATTCTTGCTATTGTTTTACAGGTTCCGGATGCTAAAAATACGAACGTTATGTTTCCACTTTTAAACAATAGACAGAACAACAGAGGCTCAATTAAAGTTTCCTTCTTCAATACAAAAACAATCAATGCAAGTCACGAACAATCTTCCGCTAGTACGTCAGTTCCCATTCGATGAGCCAGTTACGCAAATCACGCACTAGCAGTTCATGAAAAGGCAAACTATACAGAAAGTCATGAGAGCTGCACGTTTGGTCTCTACCACGGATGACGCATTAGTTAATTATACTTAATCAAAAAACATAATTAAAGCTGGGTTTCCATTTGGTATACACGCTCATAGCCTGTTCCACAAACTTTAAAGCAGACTACCTTACTCACAATTTAACTAATCCATACAGTTTACATTGTAAACAAATTTATCTTACTTAATAGCAACTACTTTATTCAACTCAACTTAACAACTTCGAGTCTAAAACAGTCACTTGCAAATGAATTACGGGAAATAGACCATATGGCTACATATTACAAACCCCTCTAAAAACAAGTTTAAAATTGCCGGTCTACCAATTATCATGTTGCGTCCAATCGCCCAGGAAACATACCATATTTTGTACTACCAAAGCACTTGTAAAGCTCATACTACCGAAAAGCATCTCCCCCGTTCAAATGTCAACAAAATACTGTTCGATATTGAAATTCTTGTCAATTTAAACAGCAATATTCGTACCCAAACCACCTGGACATTCGCTATTTAAAAACAACACAGCATTTGCGATTTAGAAAAGGCTAAAAATACAGGACTTAAGCCAATTCTCGGTTTACCATCGTAAAGTAAAAATCACGAAGGAATCGTTCCCGCAACCTATTCAACCATTGTACCGCAGTCAAATTTATGATAACTCCAAGGTATGATTAGTGTAACTCCCAAATCATAATAACTCCCAAATATGTTTGGTTTCATTCTCTAAATAAGTGCTCTGTTAATATGTATGTGCATTTGCTCGAGCAAGGAACTGTAGGATTTTATTGCAGGTTGTTTGATTGCACTAATTCAGTGTCGTGTGTTATCACTTTAAATGCGCTGAAGCAACTTGATTGCGCTTTAAACAAATTGAAGAAAGGTTCAGACAATCAATACATTAAATACAGCTCTGATTTTGCTTGATTATAGAATTATGGCTTGGTTGGGGTTCAGAAAATTTTGCTAAACTTGCATATAGCTTTATGATATTAAAAAGCATGGTGACATAGAGAACACTTTTTATTCATGTGCCGGTTACCGTTCGATTGCCTAGCACTTGCAGCCGAGCTTGGCGGCAAAATTGTGCTCCGAGGCTAATTGATCGCATTCCGCGCTTTATTCATAAGCAGTCTCCTCACAAACACGTGTTTCAGATTGAAGTTTGATTTCAGCTCAGTCAACATGAGGTAGGCGTCGTTTTTTGTCTTGCTATTCTGTCCTGATTTAAGTTAATTAATATTATGTTCATTTTGCAGTTATTTGGTGTTCCTGTTTGTGTTTCTGGTTTCTGGAGTATTTGCAGGTACGTCGAAGCAAGACTGTGATTGTGCTAGCGCACAAGGTAATGGATTACTAAATTTATAAGATTGGTGTGAAAACTATTCAAGGAGAAAAATACTGGATAAAACGCATTTTAACTTTTCAACATGTTTTCCTTAAAAACACTAGACTTTTAGAACAATAAATACGGATCTGTTCATAAGTTCAATGATGAAAATAACGGCCCCAAAAGACGTAAAAATTGACATGCTTTATTGTTCAAACGTTTAAGCAAATGCTTATGTCATCATCAGTGATATGAATGGTCACATCAGTTACACCCGTTTATATCCATTTGAGTCACGTAAAAGATTGATAAAACATGTGTTTCACACGCATGTCGCTTTTTACGTCTATTTGTGTTGTTATTTTCATCATAAAGAATCTATGTTGTTTTACGTTCTTTACAATTGCTAAATAATATCACAGTTAAGTCTAAAGGTTGCACTTTGGTGGTGATATGAAAAGGGTTATGTTTCGAAAACCTTTACAACTAGTCGCATCACTGACATGAAGTTGTGTTTTTCTTACCAAAGAAGCCCCAGCAAATCTCGATGTAGAATCCCAATTGACTGGTAGAGCACTTGCTACTGCGGACGATGCCGATGGTTTCAATTATACCGAGGACGAAGGCTCGGGGGCTGAAGGGAGGAGTACTGTTCAATTGGAAGACGGAGGTGTCAATATTCTTATTTTTACACTTTTGTTTCTAGGACGAGTAAATCACAACAATTAAACAAGGGCCTTGTTTAACTAAACCCAACACGTTATTTTTAGAATGCATACTGAAGGAAAAACAGATGGATGTTGTGTTTTTGATCGACTTGGGCGTGCAATCAGGCCCACACAGTGTCCAATTTTTTACAGAATATATAATGTCAGTTCTTCGACTTTTTGACATTGAAGATCGTAATACAAGGGTAGGAGCATAAACTTTACACTTTCAAAGAAATTAAGATTAACTCGTAATGATTACAATTCCGGCATGGTAAAGAAGCCTACAAACATTTTGCCTCGAGTAATTTGGCTACGTTTTATTCCTTCTAACTTATCTAACATTTTAGAAATCCTACGTGTTCTGATTAAGCACACACACACATATATATATATATATATCAGGTAGCGCTCGTGACATATGGTTCAAATTCGTTGGACGGTTTGGTGATTTTGGGCTTGCGAGAAGGCAACAACCATCGAGCAATTCAGCTGAAACTTCAGGAGCTCATAAAAGGCTTCTACACCTTCAGTCTTTCTAGAGCTTTGCGGAAGGCTGGTTCCATATTTGCTACCAGCCCCAGAGCAGCACAAAAGGTCTGACTTTTTATCGTTTGATACAGTTTGGTTAAATCGAAACGCTACGTTATACGGCATTTTAAGAGTTGGTTAGATGGTATAAAGCTACTGACGCGGTGACTCCTAGGAGATCCAAAAGTGCTTAATTTTCGATAGGTGGCGCAAAGAGCTGAATTATTTATTTAGCGGCTAAAGAGGGTTGGTTTAGGATGCAAATGTTTAAAAATTTTACATCAGTAACTAATTTTTTGGGTTAGTTTTATTGAATTTTAAATGCTAATACCTTACCCCGACCCTAATAGCCCTAACCGTTAGCATTTTTTGAGATATACCGTTTTAAAAATTAGGCACTTTTGGATCTCCTAGGAAGCACCACGTCAGTAGCCCTACCTGGTTAGATAAACTGAGTTTCCCCTGAATTCCTTAAATATCTGTTTTAAAAACAAATTTTCATTCTGAGAAACTACTACTAAATGAGAATGCAAAACAAACCTTACAATTATGCGCTATGTTTAGACTTTTAGAGCATTGCTTTCCAACCTTTATCGACGAAATCGTCCCTTAACAATTCAAACAAATTTCATTCCTCCCTAATATACTACATAGTAGAACCATACAAGAATCATTGTAAGTATTAAAGTAAAATCCACCCTAAGTTTTAAAATTCTTCTTCGGTTGGGAACCACGACTTTAGAGAAATACGTATATTTGTCTTTAATTAATGTTCTACCACCATTTACAGCTCGTGTTCGTCATTACTTTCACGCCGATGGTTGGAAGTGCGGAACTGGCAGAGATATTGGCGGCTGGGAGGGCACTAGGATCTGGAGTGTCTATATACCTCGTCGCAATAGACGGAGCATCAAGCGACCACCTTCTGGCTCAGTTAATGCTCAATCGAAACATGTTTCGGGGTTCTTACAAAATTACTCAAGATTATGATATACTGGACATTGTGGAAAGAACGCAAGACGCCCTTAAGCAGCAGTTAGTAGCTGATTTTTTTTCTAAACGGCTTTTAAGCAGTACAATAGTCTTTTAGTTTGTACACCGGTTATTTGCATATATCGCTAAAATGCATAGGGATTGTAAGTCCTAAACTCATCATTTGTTAGGAATTTAGGAAAAATCTATTATTTTGGTTAATTGCACAAAACAAAACTTATGCGATAAACCAGGTTCGTCTATATATACTTTTATTTGTAAAAGTAGCACTTATCATGTTATTGACCTGGTAGTGTTTTGTAGTTTGTTTTTAGTGTGTATAGATATGGTAATTTCATTTTCGTTTAATCAAGGTATCGGTGCGACGAATGCACCACGAATCAATGTCCAAGATATCAAAGCTGCACATCCGTGGGAGGACAAACAGTTTGTGTGTGTAATCTTGGATACGTTGATGGATACTGCAGTGATACTGGTAAATCTGTAGAGAGTATTTAAGAAATACAAAAATAACTGTCAAACATTTTTTACAGATCCCTGTCGTGCAAGTCCGTGTCCACCTGGACAGATTTGTCGTCGAAATGGTTTCAGTCATACATGTCAGCCTGACGATGCTGATACTTGCTTGGGTACAGTTTGTTTGAACCAGGCACAATGCTTTATAGAACAAGGTAACTTTATCTGTTAAAGCAAATGAATCAATCCGTCCACAAATTAGGGGTTCCTAAACCCTGTCCAAAGCGGAAGAATTTACAACAAACAAAGTTTGCTAAATACTGGTAAATGGCGTAAAAAGCACATTCAGTTTATTTAAATTAACAGTAAAACTGGGATAGAGTTAGGGACGAAATGTAGGGTTTCTAAGTTGTTGTTTTTTTGCAAATCTTATAAGCCCCAATCGTCAGTATTTTCACATAATTTAACTTTAAAATATTCTTTATTGCTTATTGCGCCATCTATCGTTATTTAGCACATATTCTGTTGTGAGTTCTTACGCAAGTAGAATTTTCAAACAACGATCCATTAACATTAAGCGCCTAATTGCAACAATAACCCTACACTACATGTTAAACTATGATAAAATTTGACAACTCTATGAATATTCGTAAGTAATTAATCCAAAATGTTGATTTATACAGGTATGCCGAAGTGTCAATGTACTCCGGGTTACGTCGGTGACTCCTGTCAGGCCAGATGTCCACGGTGTTCAGCGAAACATTTCTGTCTATTCGAAAACCAGCGCGCCGTCTGCAAGTGTAGATCTGGCACCGGTCCAAACTGCGACCCGGTTACGAGTCCGTGTAGCCTAGTGAAGTGCATCAACAACGGCCAGTGTGTTGTAAACAGCGTCGGGTTTGCGTTTTGCAGATGTCCATTGGGTTATCAAGGGACTGTGTGTGAGATTTCTCCATGCAGAAACCACCCCTGCAGGTAAAGACTGTGAAAATATTATTTTAGATTAATTTGGCTTAAGATAATTTTTTTTGTCATAGAAACGGAGGCACTTGTGTGGTTAATAGCAGTCGGAAACCATACTGTGTCTGTTCCTTGCATTTCGAGGGAGAACACTGCGACAAGCGTAGTGACTGTACTGGAAAGGTTTGCAGGTACTCATATACAGTGTAGCAGCGGTTCCACCAAATTCCTTTGTTTGTTGGTTGAAGTATTTGCGAAGCTACGATTCCTATGCCAAGAGAGCAGCGAAATTGGCTGGTTTCAACCTCCACTAAACAGACTGTTTGTTTTCCAGAAACGGCGGTTATTGCGAGATGCTAAGCAACGTTGCAGTGTGCAGGTGCATGCCAATGTACTTCGGCCGCGACTGCGGCGAGTCTCGCTGTGACACGCGCCACTTCAGGTGATTGTTATTAGATTGTAAACAGTGTGTATTGTAATTGTGCCAAGTTGGATGATCAACATATATATAAGAAACCATATATGTGTTTTTAAAACCACGTTTCTCAGAAGGTCTGAAAATTTGTTAAGTATTGACCAGTTTTGGAGCTGTCAGCAGTAGCATAGAATTTAAAACCAATTTAGTCAAACCATTGGTAAGCTATAGAACATTCCATAATTTGAAACCAGTGCAATGAATAAAACGCACGCTATCCATGAAAACAAGCACTTGCTTTGGCGGTAAAAATAACCACGCAAAAGATTTGGCTTCCTAGCTGTCTCTTATTAGTTGCTGCACAAATTACAGTAAAACTTTGGTTCAAATTAAGGCACGACTATTTTTATTTGCAACTTAAACCCCTGGTTACCCTACAGATGTTTTAACGGTGGTGTATGTGAGCTTACCAACGGTCATCTCCCGACCCGCTGCCGATGTCCACCTCAATGGAAAGGGGTCACCTGTCAGCTGTCCACCTGCCAAGGCTACTGCTATAATGGCGGAACTTGTGGAATTATCGGCGGCCGCCCATCGTGCTCTTGCCCACCAGACTACACAGGGGACAGATGTCAAACCGAAACACCCGATGTCGACCCCTGTACACCCTTCTATTGCCAAAATGGTGGAACGTGCATAAGTTTTGGGTCACCAAGGTATTGAAATTATTAACTTCATAGAGCTCTTCTGGCAATTGTATTTGCATTTGTAACAATTGCCCGAAGAGCTCCAAAATGTTGGTATTATGCCTGTCAGTGACAGCTTATATTCGCATTGAAATTATTTTGTTATTTCTAATTGGCAAACCTATATAGCTGTTTGTGTGCACAAGTCCAGTTTAGACTGCAATACTTCTTTGAAACGTACCTATGTCCAGTTGAGTTTATCACTGCACCAATTCAATACCTGTTCTATAAACTACCTATATTGCAACCTCTTATATGTAATATTACAGTTTTAATCCTGCGCACAAGCTGTTGAGTAGGACAACATTTTAAACGTTGTTTATATGTTACTCTGTACTTTGTAGAGTTCCAAGCTGTATTTGTGGCCCAAACTTTACCGGATCAAGATGCGAAAACACTCTGTGCACTCCACCCTGCACGAACGGAGGAACATGCCTCATCACATCCACGTAAGGCACATGTTTCTGGCGATGACTGTTAGTGTCTAAGTGGCAAATAGGGGAACAAAATGACAATAAACGCGAAAGTATAGTGAATAGTGATCCTTACAGGACGTAACTGAGAATGGCAAATATTTTCACTTAACAATATCAGACGCCCCAACAAAGAGTATGGTCATTGACGATCACTGTTTATGACAATAAATATGTAAGAATGGAAAATATTTTCCAAGTATCATTGATTGATTCTCTTGAAAATGCTTTCCATTGTCCGTTGGAGAGTCTGATATTGTTCAATATAATCACTCTCAGTTCATTATAGGACATAACTTGACCTGCTCTTTCAAAGTACAGCACTGATAGGCGCGGAATTAAGAAAATTGTGACCGGAACCGCCAAACAAATTCTTAGTACTTTAAGTATTTTAGCTGAAATTGACGTGAAAAGTTTTCATCACTCATAAAGAGTGTTTTTCCCGATAAGAACTTAAAAAGAAAACCCACAACTATAGCAACAGGCCGAAAATGACTTGACATTACCATTTCAACTGTATTGGTTTGCTGTTCGACAATACCCGGGGTTGATCTGGCGATTCTTTGTGCTTTTGTAGGGGAAATGTTTGCGAGTGTGTGTTCGGTAGATATGGGCGCGGATGTGAATTCACCCCTTGCGACCACGGGTATTGTCAGAACGGCGCCACTTGCGTGGAACGACATGTTGCTAACATGTGAGTCTCCATCCTATCTCGTTGTGTTGCTGTTATATCTCGTTCTAACATATTCCCATGCATTATTTTTTTCGCAGACTGCTACCAGAGTGCCAGTGTCCTGTTGGGTTCACAGGAGATTCATGCGGTGAGTGGAACTGTTAAACAGTGGTTCCTAGTAAAACTAAAACTTGAGGGGAGGCATTACTTTAATTTGTAAATGTGGTCTGTAAATAGACACTGTAGGTCTGGGAATATACCCAGTGAACTTGACTACCTCTGTATAGTTTTGCATCTACTATGTGGGAGGAGTGAGAATTTGTATTGGATTGTTAAGAGAGGGATTCGTCGAATTAAGGTGGGAATCGCCGGGTTAAAACTTGCTTACTATTTTAATTAGCGTTTAGACATGGCAGCACAGATATAACGATCTCAACAGCAGCGTTTCGCATTCTTGCATTGTTTGGCCATATCTAAACCCTAATCTGCAGCAGTACAAATAAACACTAGGTTATGTTGCCATCAAGCTCTCGCGTATTAATAAATTAACACACACTTTGGTTGATTTGCAGAAATCCCTACCCCGCCTACACCAGACCCTTGCAACCCCAACCCGTGTCTGTCCCCTTGCCAGTGTTATCCGTCCTGCAAACACGATCAGGGTTATGTTTGCGAAAGCGTCGATGGACTGCTGGGCAAGACATGTAACATTCGTAAGTGATATATGCTTGATCATTAAATACAGCTTGCCATATTTGAACTTGAACTTACCATTATGTTTCTTTTCCACAGCAAAGCCAAATCTTTTGTGTGAGCAGTCCCAAATTTCCATTAGTATATCCGATGTTCTCTTCCAGGAGTTTGGAGGCGCCAAGGTCGACGACGCTTTCTTTTACTTTGGACCCAACGAAAATTTTCAGCCTCCTGAAGTTTGTAAAGCCACAGGTTACGTTTGTTTTTCTCTTACGTGTTTTTTATGAAAAATATGTTAAACACACGTCGCAAAACATTCTAATTTTACTAAAGTCTGTCCCTTACTATATCTTTAAATGTAACCAACTGAAGCAAATTTAGAACAAGGGCTAGATTAACCACAATGTAATAGGAGCACGTGCTTAGTGTTAGTGCAACAAAAAATGAGGCAGAAGACAAATTTATCAAATCTGATGTACCAGTAATACAACTTAGTCTTGTATTAAAATGTGTTGCAACAATACAACAACAAATTTGAACTTCAGGCTCGCTTCACTCCACTCACTAATCATTCGTGGATTAGTGAGTGCTCAGGGCATCTACATTAACATGGCCGACCAATGCGACCGTGTAAAAACTGCTCATCCTTTTGCTTTTTAGTGATTGGTAGTGGTGGAACCATGCTCCACAACCTCAAAATCCTTGAACCATTCGAAACCTGCGAAAGCATAAAGACACGTAATCCATCCGGTGACGTCATCGTACGTAATAAGATCTGGTTCAATATTAACGCCGGAATGATTGGAGGGCTCTTTGACATGCCCATTCCAGTCCTGCAGTTCGAATGTGTTTATGCAACAGATTTCACCGTCAGCACATCTATTCGACCAGTGTAAGTGAAAATTGTTAAGAAACTATTCGGTTAATTGCATAAAAAAGCTCAGTAGTGGTTATGCGATTAACCGGATTCTTCGGTACCTCTTAAATGGTTTTGGATACTTTAAGCGTTAATTTACTTTCAACAACAAAAGGATTTACTGCTATTAACCACTAAATTTGTTTTACAAATTACTTTTTTTAGCAGCAGGGGTGCATGGTAGATATGTTTTCTGCCAGACAATAAATAACTTATAGTCTCTGATGACCGTCACAATGTGACCACTCGCTTTTGAAAACATCTAACATGAGTTTAGAATATTTATCTAAACTTACTCATCATTACAATAAATCCACCCCTTCTCGTCCGAAAACTATTGGTTACAGTAACAACACCTTCCATTTCCAGCCCTTGACTGATCTTAATGCGTTTTCCTTCTCCGCAGAGTGGACAAGATAGACAAATCACTGAACGGAACGTATATGAAACGTTTTTCTGGCAACTTCAAGTTGTGCAAAGAAGTGAAGACCTGTATGGAGACTTGTCCACCCTCTCTTACAGTCAACCCAGGAGATACATACACTGTTGGACAGTTCATCGGCATCATTATTTCACCAGATCCGGCACTTCTGGTAAGTTTGAAATATTCTCTAGACCATGTAAAAGCATAGTCTAGACCAGCTATAGGAGTATACATCTGTACATTGTAATATCGAATGATAAACGCTTAAGAAAAGTAAACTTGTTCAAAACTGAGTGAACACATATTCCTGGCAAATATTTTGATATTTAAACGTGATAATAGTTAAATTTCTTACTGTACACAAGCATCAATTTAATAGCCGTACATTACTTATTCCAGTTTTAGTAGAGTGGGATCATAAAATACAAAAAATAACTTTTTGTTCTTTTACAAAGACTCCAGGCAAGCGTGCTGCCGTTCATCGTCTATTTATGTCGTGTGCGGACGGTCTCTTGTCCGTTCCGGTGGTCAACGTTGTGAGCAACGGATGTCCACCAAACGTTCTTCCAACAATCGTCAAACAACATTCCACGTCCACTTGTCTCTACTTTCAAATTCCTCGAGTCCACCAGTGCGAAATCGTCTTCTTTCATGCCCACCTGATCATATGCGACGAATCTGAATTAGAGGTAATTTCCAATGTCAGTAAAGCGTGTCCGGATCAATTGGAGAGCTCCGCGAAAAACACTTTGTGAAGTCTTTTAATGAAACAGATTGCTGTATCATCACGTAAAAAGTCAAAATGATGTTTTATTTATGATAATAGAATACGCGTTGAATCGATGGTTTTGGCAATAGTTTTGTGTTCCTGTCTTAGTTTACGAACCGGTTAGATCATAGTACGGCCTATTAAAGGCGCATTTCCCAATTAAGCCCGCCTCTTGAGAATTTCGATATGGCAACGCATAGGCTAAAAAAACTTTAATGTGGACCTCCATTCTTATCCACGAAAGGAGTCTGTTCCTGGTTGGTGTCCCAACCAACAGAGTCACAGGCTTCATGACATGGATGATGATCCCAGTAATTCATATTTGTTCATCTCGCTGACAAACCTATGTGGTTCTAGCCATATGCAAGGGACATATTTTTACTCTTTGTTCCAGTACTGTTCTACCACCGGACTTCAGAGCAAATGTCCAAATCCTAACAGAAGACGTCGAGCTGTAGTCGATATAGATCAGGAGGACGTGGTGGGTCCGATCTTCCTTCATGATGTTCCATCGGATCAAATTATCCTCAACCAAATTCCTGAGCTTCCATTCGAGATGGAGAGCTTCCCAGGTGTGCAAACGCAATTTTATGATTAATAACTGAATTCATTTAACGGTACAACCTGTTTTGATTGTTGTCCTTCAGTTGTACAACCATATGCTACTAAACGCTGTCTAGCAATGAGCTGAGTATGAAGGTATCCAGGTTTGCTAAGGATATTAACATGTTTTTGGCGGAGGGTTAAAAAACTCCCTAAGTAATATTAGTTTTACGAGATTGTTTTGTTGAAGAAACAGACATCTTTTTCCTTTAACAGCAGTCTTAAAGAGGCAAAAAAGAAACAAACTTTAGAACGTTTAGAATAAACTCTTTAAATTCGCTGAAGGGTTTCAATAAACAGTGGCTCATCAATTTTCTGCGTTACCTCTGTATTACATAAAATGTTTGTAGACAAGACTTTACCTGTAAAATTACTTTCAAAAAAAACTTACTGACCTACCTTTTCCAGATGCACCAGTTGCTCCAGCTGATGACGTCAACGTGCACGGCAGCAGCTTCAAGTCCCGCGACCTGCTTATCATCCTTGGTTCCTTATCATTCGTTGTACTTTCGTTGAGCGCCTTCGTTTCAATTAAGTTTTACCGTTCTTACCGTAAGAACGCCCATGTTTGAGCTCACAGCTCATTTTATCAAGCCCGACTTCGCAAAACCGCAACATGCTCGGTTGACTCGTTTTGTTTGCCGCGTGCATCTATCGTTATTTGCATGCTTGTTTTGCGTGTTTTACGAAAAGGGAATAAAAATGAGGCTACGGCTATTGATATCACAACTGTTTCTGGTTTTGACAGCAGGAGAAACTGTTAGAAAAGGCTGTTGAGTGGAGTTTGAGAAACTAATCAGTAAAAACAGTGAAGTTGATTTCGCTTGGCAAAACATAGCGACACAAAAAAACAATCGCCCAACCCTAAATAGCTGAGCAACGTTCAACCGTTATGGAGCGCAAAACAGTGAAGGGCACAGTTGTTGGACAATGGCCAAAGGCGCTGCAGCTATATCGTGTTAAGATGTCAAAGGCCGCTGCAGCCAGGGGCCCCAATTCTCCAGTTTTAGCGTCTTTGCACTATTAACGACAGTTTTATATGAATGAATATATATGGATCGGGCCTTCAAGTAACAACCAGCGGCCCCATACAACCTAAATCCACCCCTGGTACAGTAAACTGATAGAATTGCGGACTGGGACTGCAAACTTGTTCACGTTGCAACGTTTACCTTCACTAGCAAACATCGCGGTTTAAGTCTTTGTTGTACCTCATTTATTTTTATCGTACAAGTCGCCTAAGATTTCTCTGTCAGTTTTGCCTTAAATTGACATTGTGTACAGAAACTGTAGTTTGTAACCGATTATACTTAAAGCGGACCCGACAACTTAGAAACGGGAATTTCATACTACTTGCTGAACACATGGCCCCGAGCAGTAGTACAGTGTTAACCCTCCAAAAAGTTACATTTCGGTAGCTGTTTCACCTCCATAAAAATTCCCACCAACCAAATGAACTATGCAGAAAAAAAGCGAAGTTTATTTTTAGGGAATAAAATACATTATAAAGTTCACAAAAAGGCAGCGATTGAGAAAATGTCGAAAATCATAAACAAATATCCTGGTATGTGGTTGCAGCAGTACGTGTGACGTCATGGTTACGTCATCTATCGGCGCGATCCTGACAACCACCCTCCGATTTTGGTCGCTTTGACCTGCATGTACACAAAATACTCCATTAGTTGTGGGTTATGTAAACCTTTACAAAATATCCATTTTATTAATTGTCAATTATATAAAAGCGTTTAAAACAAAGCTATCAATTTTGCAGTAAAATTGTCTTTTATTTGTCACTACTGGATATTCCAGGTTTTGTAAGTTACAAGCATTACTCCTTTGGATAATTTCAAGCACCTATTTGTTAAGGCCCTTAAAAATCTCACTTACGGTGTTTGGCAGGCATTAGCAGCAGGTCTCTTTCGACCATTTACATGATTATCTTGAACCTCCTCAGATTCATCAGATGAACTAGATGAAGAATCACTGGAAGATGAAGATGAATCGCTTGATGAGTCGGACTCGATTGAGTTTGCAGTACAAATGTCTTCTGATAATGCTGCCACCTCTGGACGTTCTTTCCTCAAAATTCTGCATTAAGTGAGATAAGTTACAGCACAGCAAAATAGTTTGTTACTACTCCACGGCAAAATAGGGGGTGCATACCCATAAAAGATTCTATATATATATTGCAAATAACTTGCTTAAAATGTTATCCTAAAAAAGTTAGAGCAACACCCTTAATATGGCAGAAACTAAGTTTCTGACTAAGTTACCTTGGAAAAAACACAAATATTTTTGGTACCCTCTGCAGCTTTAGCCTGCAACTTTCGAGATTTAAAATTGACACACATCAAATCAATTATTATCCTACCTGATCCATTTGTGTGAGAGCTTCGGTCTTCCTTTAACTGTTTTGGCCCACACTGTTTGAAAGTTTGCAACTGACGCAAAGTTTTGTGTGACTGCAATCGCCGTGTCAAGATTGAGAACAAGATGCCACCAGCCACCCGGCACAAACACTGTTTCACCTGACAGAAAAAAATAAAGAGCTGTTGTTACTGGATTTTGGCTGATATTACTACTTAAAAATTGCTATCATCTACTACTAACTACTATCATAGCATTTATATGCTTACCAGGCTTTTGTAAAATCTCAAGTGGTTTGTATTCAGCAGGCCAGTCTTTGCTTTGAGTGCGTGGGTAAATCAAATGGAACCATGTGATTGCTTCTCCTTGCTGCAGGGGACTTTCACTCTTTTTTACCTGATACGGAGATATACCTTTTTTAAGGAATAATATCTTATTGCAGTGGTCTTCAACCTTTTTTATAGGCGACCCCAATTTAAGGGAAAATGAAATCAGAATATACATGCGACCCCATTTTTTTCAACACTAAGAAAAATGTTTTAAGTAATGCTAAACGGAAAGTAGAACATAATATTAGTTTCATTAAGAACATAATATTTGTTTCATTTTCTGTTATAAATTTTAAAATGCAATAAATTAAATTCGGTGACTAATTGCGACCCCAGAAAAAGTTTAGGCGACCCCACTTGGGGTCGCGACCCATAGGTTGACGACCACTGTCTTATTGGATGTTTATGAAGCCTTTACCCACAGGTTTTAAATACATTGCATAATAGCATATGAACAATATTCCACATTATACACCATGGCATGAATAACATAAATATTTTGTTTACATGCTTACCTTAATTAATTCTTTTGGTGTATTATTAGGAAAAAGGCACCATCTTTTATGACCCTTCACCAAAGCGTTCCATGCACTTGTTCCAAGTGGGTCTATATGGATTCCTGTTCCTGAAAGTTTTGGCCCCATTACAAACCATCTGTATGGTGGCCTTCTCTTTTCCCCTGCGTACCTGCAGGACGACAAACACAAGTGTAAGTGCAAAGATGTAGAGATGTGCATAATAAAAAACATTGCAATAAGAAGATAAAATTGTAGTGCAGGGATTTCAGCAATTACTGTTGCCATCATTAGTGCAAAGTGTCAATTTTAAGTGCTGAAACCATGGATATATTGCCTAAACAACACAGTGTACTAAAGTTACCTAAACAGGTCGTCTTTAAAATAGGAGGGTATTTCAAAGTCCTCCAATAGTTGTTTTCGCTTGTTGTGTTCCCCATAGTTGCTGTCAAAGATGTAGAGTGGGCTGTCGTCTTCAGTTGACTTTAGATAGTCTATGTAATATTTCATTTTCATCTTGACCGAGTAGCCATCGTTGTCTTCCCCACATTTGAATTTCTGGTTTCTATACTTTTTCTTTAATCGCTCAAGGGTCCATTTATAATTGGCCTGCCAGTTTTTTTGTGAGTTCACAAGAACCACAGGCTTGGCAGGCCTTTCGTATCTGGATTCACAAAATCATGCTTCAGTCAAACTGCCCTTATCGAAATGATTTAAAAGATATTCCGCTACAATTATGTTTGGGATTTACACCTGTGATATATTCTAGCCAATGCACTCTGTACATTTATGAGTCAGTATCTTTTGGACAGAAACATTGTAGTAACACCTTACCAACAAAGTTTGCCAACTTGGATGTTAAATACCAGTGACAAACCTAATCTGCAAACAAAACCATTAAATGCATGTTAGGGAAACCAGCTATACTGTCTACAACATCCGTAAATCTGATTGCAGCATTACCGGACCAATGCTTTCAAAGTGTTATGATACTTACTTTTCAACAAACTCTTCGTGGGATACCTGCAAATAGTCTATCCGCTCAACATTGTCCTTCACTGTTTGGTGAGAAAGATCAAACCATTTGTTGTAACCACCCCCCAACCAACCCTCCTCACCCTTCAATTCGGGCCGAGCTGCTTTTTTTGCAATTCTAATTCGTTTCCGAGATTTATGCGAAGACATCTCGATTCTCGGCCTTACTGGCAAAAAACGATCGAATTTTTTTTTTCAAATCTAAAAGGTAATCAGTTCCTGCTGGGAGCTTTTTGACAGCTACTGGCAACAACTTCAATGCGTTTCGTTTATTTTGTACATTCGCCAAACTTTTGTAAGCGAAACAATAATGAAAACGTGAACGTGACTTCCCGATGTCGGATGATGTCTGTGTCAATAATTATACAGTACAATAAAATTTCTTGATATCTATTGCAAATAGGATTCTGAGGTGCAGTAGTTTTGCAGTGTTTTAGTCATTAAGAAAGTTGAATGCATTTTCATGTTTGCATTCAAATACACTTTTTATTCAATTTTAATGTATTTTCAAACTGACAGTACAGTTTTTAAATAGAAGTGTTATTTTAACACATTTACATATTTCTGTCCCAGGTCAGCACAGGGAACTGTGTTTTGCAATCTATTGTGGACATGAATTTAAATATTTCGGTTCAATGTGTTAAGCTAGCAGTCAGTTTCTTGGTGACAATGGGTTGCATCAATGTAAAATACAGATTTGCCGACAAACTCTTTCATCAAACATTCCATTGCTGGGTTTCTCACCAGTCGTTTTCTGGAATCTTCTGGTTTTCGCAAAGGTACATTTGTTGGTACTTGGTAGTATCCGGTTTCAACCACTTTTTCGGACTCCTTCTGTACATTTTCGTTGACAGTCGGAATAAACCACATCGATGTTTCCGGATTTATATCTTCCGCGTATCCGCAAGTTGACGGTGGAGTCGACTCAATGAATTTTGGCGGGAATTTATTCGCTGTCGCAGCAGCTCGCATTGGGGACATGGTTCTGTTTCTCTGTAATCTTTTCTGGCACCTACACACCTTTTTAGCTTCGGTCCGTAGTTTTCTGCAGTGCAATAAGGTACATTATAGCTGCTGTAATGCTTGTTTTGTTTATATCATTTTAAAAGAAAATACGTTTAACATAGGCCTACTTGACAAAGGTTTAATTCCTATTTCTAGCAGGTTATAATTTTTAACCGGAAACATCATTCTCTGTAATTATCAGGGCGTAATTAAGTGCTGCTAAAAGGGCAATTATTACTTGGAAGCAAAGAAGAAGAACAATGGATTGAGACACTCGCATAGCCACATGCAAAGGTAGGACGCCAGACCATACCACCAATCCAAAGTAAGTTCTTCACTTTCATTAAGTCCACCTGTCTCTAGCATGTGATGCTGATAACCTAACAAAGGGACAACATTTGCATATGTATAAGGTGAAACACAGGTGATCGCTAAGCAGTTACGAGTTTAGAGTGAACCGGTTTAACAAGTTTAAAAGGATAATTAGCATAAACGAATATTGCCTGGAGTTTTTCAAAGAGTCACTGTGCTAAGTTTGTATTCTTATTTGAACAAAATTTAAACTTTTAAAACATCAACTACTGGTGTAATGATAAAAAAAAACTTTGGAACAATGAAAATTATCACCCAAGGACAAATATAAAACACTTTTAACGGATTGAACCTACGGGAATAAGGCAAATAGCTGATATTGAAAAAGATGACCACAAGTGCAAGTTGCACTAAAATATAATTCTCTCTTCTGGTTCTCTTTTGATCGCTCGTACTAAAACGAGATGACTGACGATTACCTGAGAGCGAGAAAAGGTTGAAAAACAACATAGACTGCTTTCCCCACATGAAAAACAACAACATTACCCAGTTGTTTTCGTCTGCTGCGTTGTTGGTAAATAATTGACCCGGTGGCTAAAGATGTTGCAAACATCAAGCATATCGGAATGTAGTAGAAAATATGGTGCACAGCTGTGGCGAACTGGTGAACTTCTCTACTATATAATTGTTAGGTTTAAGTATGGCACCAATGGTGCAAAACTTTCAAAAACTGGTGTAAATTAAACACTTCTAGCTTTAGTTGTTTTGTGTACGTCAGTTATATTTAATACCTTGTTTGGTTTGTCGCACAAGACGCCAAAGTGTTGCATCGTTGTTCATCTTGCACTGAGGCATGCATAAACACTGGTGCGCTAAAACCAATGACCACAAGCCAAACAAGCGTATTGTAGGTCTAAGTCAAGAGAGAGCAGGATTTAAACTGATTTAGTTAAAATAAATATTGTACTTCTGCAAAAGATATTGTATTAGCAAGAGTTACCTTCACATGCAACGGACGAAGGTCGCTGTACCAGGCAGGAAACCGCAATGACATGTAACGAACCAATGTAAATGTACACACATTTATGGAGACAGCGTAAGAGAGTCCGAATTTAGTGCCAAGGGCCAACCTGCAGGTCCAGGTGGGAAGTTGAAAATTGACAAATCCCCACGCCCGGCGATATAGATGCAGAGGACTGAGGAGGCTTGAAACCAGACCTGCTGCGCATATGTTCAGGATAATAAGATCAAACGCGGATCTGCAAATTGTGTATGAGGTGTTACAATTTAGAAGTTCCCAAAACTTGCTTTGCCGATAAGTAATAAGATTATTTCTCCTTGCCTTTAATTCATTTTAAAATTACATTAGTTTAACCCACAATTGTATTGTCTTCATGTTTTTCGCCTTTTTCTTTCCACTTCTAGTCTACTTACTTCAAAATTTTGGAGCTTGCTATTGTTGCTATGGCAACTAAATTCATCGCAATTTCGGCAATTGCTATCATCATTACCACCGCTGCTAGAATGATCAAAGTTACTTGACTGACGCCGGAAATGCTCTCAAGTGTTGCGCCAGAAATGCTCTGACTTCCGCAGGTTTTGTTCATCTCGAAATCCGACATGATCACCAACAGGTTGCTTTGCTTTTACTTCTATGTGAAACTTGACAACGGTTTCTATAACTGCAATTGGTGTATTTGTTTACAGGTAGTTGAAAATGTAAACCAAGATAATGCAAATGTACAAAATCTCATCTGTACACCTTCCGTGTACCAGTATTAAATATTTTCACCCAAAAAGTGTGCAGGTTTTTCACAACGCATAAGCAAATAAATAATCTAGCAGTTGTAACAAACGAAATAGACACTATACTGCGATACTTAAAAAGTCTATGTATACTTATACCGTTTCTGGTCAAGAATTAGCATAAACCGTCGTATTAAACTCCATGAATAATCGTCTATCGGGTTCAACCAGGGACCAGAAAGCAAACGCAGTTCTCCACTACTTTGTATAAACTTTTTACCCACTGTAATCAAACGCTGTAAAAGGACATAACCAAGTTACACAGTATTTATAATCACAATAATCAACCACTCTCTATGCTCCGACTGTTTTTCCCTCGCCACATGCCGTATAAATTTGCATTGCAATGTTATGCAGCCGTTTTGTTGTGCCGTTAATATATCTATTTAAAGTTAGACACACTGTTGTAACTTCCACGGTTTCACTCGCGCTGGTGTGAGAGTTTCGAAGGAAAAAGCAAGAATATAAACCATTTGATTTTTCAATACATTTACATTTCGTCTTTACAGAACCATCAGTATTGTATTTAAATTTTCTCATATTTTTTTAATCATTTTAGCTAAGTTGTTGGGGCACAAACGAATATTGTTTGGGCAAAACAAATTTCTGCGAGATATGGCATTATCTTGATAAGGCGTCTTGCATAGCCACGTCGAAACGTCGATTATTTATGATAAAAATTGCTAAAAGCGCAAACCCGTTTATACATTATGCCTGGCACTAATAGCTTATTTGTTGGGGCATGCAGGGTTTTTTTTTAAGGTTTTTTTTTTTTTTCTTCACGGGGTTCGAACCCAGGACTCTCCCGGGAACGAATCCCGATCAGGTTTTTTTTATGTCTGTATGTGGGTCAGGCGCGCCGGACCATTCGGCCAAGTTCCTGCCCTTTTTTTAAGGTTTGGTTTGGGTGACCGCTAAGTAGTTTTAAGAGACCGCAAGTGTTTCATTTAAATACCAAAAATAGCCATATTTGCTTAAACGAATTATTTATTAGGCTACTGGCAAATTTTGGGAAACCGCTGGAGAAATTTGGGGGACCTTAAAAAAACACTGGGGCATGTATCTTCAATGAGGCTCACATTGTTCAGCGACAAAATTTGTTGTATCCTTGCGGTTGCGTCACCACTAGGTATGTGACGTCACGAAATTGCCTACGACATCATACCATTTGCATGACTTGATCCAAACACAAACAAATTCCCAGATTTTATGTGTTGTATTTTATCGGGGCTCGACGATATTAATGCACGATAATATCACTTCTCGGTTTTCCGACAAGTATCGATGAACGAGATCTGCCGCCGATTCCCGACTCCTCTGTGCGTTACGCTTCATCGCACTCCAGAACTCCTCGTCCGCTTCACGGTTCACTCCCCGGGTCACGTGAGCACGTCTGGGGACAAGAAACTAAGTTGTTACCAGATATATCGCACCAACAACAAACACAATTTCCTAGTTTTGGAATGTTTTAGATATTTTGTTTTCTAATTGTGCTGCTACGATTTGTTTCAACGGGCGAAATTCGAAAAGGAAAAGATTATTAATAACTTTTAGGGTTTGGTTTGTTGACACTGAAAGTATTGTTACAAGAAAAAGATAATCAGCTCTTACTCTGTGGGATTTTGCTTGAGGTTAAGTTTGCACGTTTCCTGATTCTTGATGTAAGCTATTTCCTCAAGGATGTCAATATCTGAAACAGATTTTTTACACCATGTATAACCTAGTTCAGCAGCGATTGTATTAATGTAATAATATGTGTGGAAGAAATATATATCTTAAGCATACTTAAACTTATGTGATTGATTGATGTTGTTTAATGTATATTTAATACTTGTTAATCTTGCACCAAAGGTTTTGGCGAACAACGCGTTGATAAACACCGATTTGTATCTGTCCTTAATGGAAATAAAACTATGCACGCTGTTGCACATACTTCACAACGTGCCATTGTTTTCAACTTACTGATAACGTATTGAAAAAATAAGTCAAACTTGAATGATCGCTTTTCTACGAGGCGCGTCAACACACGGCTGCTTTGAGACTTCCAGCGTGGCCAATCATACTGCGACAAAATAATCAGGTGACCCAGCACCTGGTCGTCCTCGACCGAACGCATCACGCTCTCCAAACTAAACAAAAATCACTAATTACGTCGGCAAGTTATGGCGTAATTTACAAAAGACATGAAAAACCTTGAAATGAAAACGTGAACCCAAAATGGAAGCAAGTCTTCGACACTCAACACAACAGATTGAAGACTGGGTTGGGCTCCACCAAGTAAAAGGTCGTGATTTTGCGGATTACCCAAGGGAAGTAGCCTCGTCACTTGTTCGCTGTTTGGATGATAAGTATAGGGAAGGTGGGAAAGCAATTGGAATATATACTCACATGACTCCTAAGATGTTATAACGCGGTTTAAGACAAAATTTTAGAATCATGTATTAGGCGCCTTACTTGAAATTTTTCCAGGGAGTAGAGTGTTGACGCTAACAGGCAGTATATGCGAGAGATTACTTCTTTTCGGGGACTGTGTTGCAAAAAAGAGCTTTGTGAATTGATTTTCTGAAGATATCACTTTTTAGTACTTACCAAAGCTCTTGAAGTTTGGACTCAACTGCATTTAATCTGCTCAATGCTGCTTTATAATTGCCATCCATATTGTGAAGGTCAACAAGAAACAGTTGAAACCACAACCACCGCTCACATTTCCATCTTCGGGTCAGATGGTTGAAATCTGTACAAAATTGCAAACAATCAACAACACCTATAGACCTAAAACAAGCAGTATTTGGAACCAAATGTATTTCAGTATTGTGCGAAGAAAGATAATAATCAGTGGTGGGATTCAGCCAGTTCGCACCGGTTCTATAGAAACGTCTCACGAACAATTTTATGCGATCAGCAAACCGGTTAGCATTACTGGTTACTGTCAATGGACTTTTTGTAACAGAACTGCCTGAAACATATAATTTTTGTGATAGAACCGGCTGACAAAAAATGGATAAAATATTACAAGTAAGTATTTTAAATGATATACAACAAAAATGTGATTCATTTCAGTACCTTTTTCGAATGAATCAATGGAATGCAAAATATTCCAAGCTTCTTTTCCAACATTGTATGCTTCTCTTAAGTCTGAAGTTCGTTTTGAAGCTCCCTGCATTCCAGGTGATGTCTGAGGTTGCCCTTGGTCTCCCACAACACATATGTGAATGTAAGGCTGGTCTGTAGAGCTGTTGTCTGAAATTAACTATAAAACTGATATCAATACTCTACGACCGAATATTGCAATGGGTTATTTGAACTTTTAAGTTGTACATGTTTCTCCAAGTATACAGTTCTATAATGATTTAGTTCTGTGATTTTAAGATTTTACACATTTATAAGCAAACAAACTCTTGATAGTGTTCTGATAGAACCCTTATATTTTTTAACTCAATGACATCAACCAATAAACATGTTTCATCCTAATCAGAAATTTAATGCTCATTTTCTGTTGACAAGATTAGCGATAAAAAAGAAAAACAAAACTAAATAGCACAATATATCTTCTTCAGATATATAAAAAAGTTATAGTACAAAAAACTTTTTTCTACCTTCATATATTGATGGATCAAGTAACAACATGTATGTGGAAGCTGCCTCAAAAAGAAGTATGATTGTGGAGTAGAAGATTTGTTTCCGATTGACAGCTCCGTCCACGTCTGTTCTGCTTCTTCGAAACAGGTCTCGCATAAATGACATCCGATCACTGATAGAATCACTAAGCACAAAATGTGTGTTTAAAATCATCCAACACCAATATCAAGGTACAACATGCAAAACAAGCAACACAAAGTTGGGTACTTTCATTCACTTTAATTCACCTGGAAAAGAAATAATTATTGACCGATAAACAGTCACCAAGCTAGAAATACCTGCCTAACCTTACAATGTTATGGAGGGCAGATTTGGTGGATTAAACTGGTCAACAATACCAGTACAAGGCATGAGTTGTTGATTGAATGTAGTAAAACAATTTAAACAACAAACATTATGTAATGTTACTTGTCTGAAGAGTTACTGTCCAAACTCCATTCACACCGCATAGCTATCCAAGAAAGTAACTTGCTCATCTCTGTCCAACTTTCTCTTCTTTCAGCATCTTTAAAAAATGTTAGATTTTATCTCATTGTGGATAAAACAACTACTCAACACATTTCATTTAAATTTAACATTTTTTTTTACATAATGTGGGATACCATAATCCTTTTCTGGTTCCATTAAAAAAACTCACTAAAACTTTTTTGAAGAAACAAAATAAGCATAGAAAAAACCTCGAGAAAAAAATAACTGTACAACTACATAAGTCAAGTTTGTATCAAACAAATAAAAATGAATCACTTAAACGTCATCAATCATAAAGTTGGGCATACTTCAATAACGTAAAATATATCATGATCAAGTTGGTTACTTACCATCGCTTGCTGTGAAGAAACATGCATAAAACTCGGTTGCTTTCTGCAGCCACTTATAGAAGTGCTTATGGGAGACTCCAACATTTCCATAACGACATATCACAGGAAGAACTTTGCGGACCAACAAGGTACGGCAATAATTTACTGTGTTGTTTTCAGCAACACGTCTCTCTGTTTCAACAAGTTTTTCAGTAATTGCCAACTGCAATCAAAATAGATTTTGATTAAAATATCTTTACAATCAGACAGCAAAGACAAGCTGATTAAGCAATTAAAAAATGAGCATCAAAATTATTTCCATTGCTTTATTTGTTATTTTCAAATGACTTGATCTTATCCAAACCATGCAATGATTTGTTTGTAATGGCTGGTACCTAACATTTGTAAGGAAAACATCTTATTTAAAGATGCAAAGTAAAACTCTGGCATGCTTTCTTGACTTTGAAGCAGCATTGTGAAAACTGTTTTTGTGCAAATCATACTTACCCCATACTTCGATATTGTTTCAGGGAATTTGTTCATGAGAAGCAGCATTAGACGACAGTAATGAGCAACATTGACAACACTTTCTGCACTGCCTATGATCATTCCCTGTTGTGTGATTGGGGGAAGGTGATCAAATATTTCTAAACAAAATCAAATTTGAAACTTATTTATTGATAATCAATACTAAAGCAATACCTTTTCTGAAGTCATCATTTGATTTTTCTGTAGCTTCTATAAGCAACTCAATTTCTTTCCAAAGCTGTGGTTCATTTGAAAAATCGCGATATCTGTAAAAACACAAGGCTGCAGGTCAGGTCACACAGTTGCCACATAAAATTTGATAATCATACATTTCGTTCAGAACCCGGGCACATTCTTCTGTGTTTTTCTTCCTGAGTTCCAAATGATATTCCTCAATCTAAACAGAATGTTTATTAAAAATGATGGGGTTCCAAGGTTTGAACCAAACAATCTGTTAATCTTATGCAGTGGTGGGATTCAAACTTTTTGTCAGTCGGCTCTGTCATAAAAGTCATATTTTTCAGTCGGTTCTGTTACAAATTCCATTTACAGTAACCAGTAATGCTAACCGGTTCACTGATCTCATAAAATTTCGTGAGACGCTTCTATAGAACCGGCGGAACCCCACCACTGATCTTATGTATGTGTAAAACAGTACATGGGATACCTATTACTCATCTGGCCACTATAAAAGGGGGTGCAGAAAGTGCACAGCAAGAAGGACCCTGGATTTCAAAAATATAACACATTTTGTGCGCTGGACTCTCACGCATCAATACTTGAAATGGTGTTTATTGTTTTTGTAAGTTTTACCTGTAATCGGAAACTCTGCGGAAAAATTGTTTTCGCAGTCAGAAGCCAACTTCGTGCTGAATATATGTCTGAATCGGTTTGACTTTTGGAAACACCTAATATCCACTCCTCTTGATTTGCAGCCATATCAAAAATGCTAGCGGGGCAGTGGATCTGTAATTCACCAATACTTGCAGACATTTTATGGGGACTTCCCCTACCACTTTTGCCTTGTATTCGGTCATTAATCCGTGGCAGTGGAAATATTTTTTCTGTGTCTTTAAAAGCAGAATTGCCATCATGGATATGGTTTTTGTCTTCGTGCATTTCCCCAAAATGCCACGTTTTTCTTACTTCTCTTATATTTATCATTTTGGCCAGGCAACCAAACATCACCTTCATTGTTCGGTAAATAGGCAACCATTAAATGATTAAAACAACATGGTTTGTGCCGGACATCGCCTTAGCTTGGCCCAAGCCATGCTGCAAACAAAAAGCACGACACATCCCCACGCCGTCTGGTATTACCCCGGTACCGGAGGCACGATTAATTGAGAGCTGTTTTGTATGGACTTTTTATTGGTTTCTCTGGTTTCTTTGGACCGACCTAACCTCCACCCATTATCGGAAAAGGATAGCCCTCTACAACAAACTTGAATTTATTGATGTAGGTTATATGCAACCAGTCTTAAACTAAAAGGTTATGAGGTTTGAACCAACTCCGATTTTCCCTTTTTTGTTGGCTAATAAATTAATAGCGAAGGTTTTATATTTGTCCAAAACACCAGTTGTTGTTTTCGTTTGGGTTATGCTGAGTTTATTTTGCAAGACAAACAAATCAAAGCGCGCTGCACTACAAGAACAATCGCTATCCCTGAAAATGCAACATTAGATTGATGTGTGAAGCATTACACACATGAGTGCACAATAAGCATTGCTATACCATAGATTACGGTTATTGGTGTGTTGCGGCTGCTTACAAAGTTTGCGCTTGATGCACTGTGTTAAAAACAGCGTAACAAGTCAGTATAGGAGGCCCAAAAAACTTGTTCATACAAAATAAATATATTCAAAATATCCTATGTTCGTAACTGGGTACGGGTTTGTACTTTCGAGTAATTAGGCCCGCCTAGAGCCCCGCTCTAATATTGTATAGCCTCGCAGTATCAATTTAGTAGAATAACCGAGCTTTTGTACATGCGAAGTGTTAAAGAACGCGGTTAAAAATTATACAAAAAGCTTTCACAAAACGGAATTGCAAGCAGTAACAAATGTTATATTCTGTACACAGATTTTTCAACTCCATCTGGTGATTCTGTGTATCGCAGTGTTCCCATAAAGGTTTGACATTCATACTTTGGGCTGTTTCTGACATATTCCAAATAATCCGGACATCCAGGCCAAATAATGTTATCAGCTGCAATCACACTTCCGTAGTGGATCAGATTCAGTTCTTCCAATAGCAAAAGATCAGGCTTGTACAACTCCTTCATGTGATCCATAAACACAAAATCGAAACATGGAATTGTAAGAGACCTGATTACGTTTGTGCTATATCCTCTGATAACAGTCACTTTGTTGCCCATTCCGGCAAAGTCAATAATCTTTCTCGATTTTTCAACATTTAATTCATCTGGCTCAACAGAGTACAGCATTCCACCATCAGGTGAGGCACGGGCAATTCTTAAGGCGCTATATCCACTATAGGTACCAAGTTCTAGGGCTAACTTTGGGCTGCATTCTTTTACGATATCTTCCAAATGTTTTCCTTTTGTTATTCCAACACTGAACGTATCTTTTGCAAAAGTAATGTAAAAGGAATCAATGGTGTCAATAACGCTGTTTACATCACCCTTCGTGGCATTTTTAATCACATATTCCACCAGTTTTTGAGAAACTGTAAAATCCACATTAAGAGACATGTCGACACCTATCACAACCCGTAACTTTAAACAAAAACAATGCATATTATACCAACCAACAATCATGGCCAATAAATATATTTACGGCATGTACCTACTTTGACATTTTAAAATACTTCTGCGATAAGCAATTTTTTATTAACCAACATTTAGGAAGCACCCATTGTAGATACGCTGAGCTATAGTCTACACTTTGGAGTTAAACAGGAATCATCCAGAACAAGAACATATTATCCTGAACATTCATGTTTTTTACACTTGCCTTTATTTGAACTTCTGTTAACCTGAAAAGAATTGCAATTTGTTACATATCTTTGCCTTTATCAAGCGCTGCTTTAAAACGAGGAAATCATTGTACAAGTCTGCACACCAATGTCATATATTAGCACACATGACTGAACTGCCAAAAAAATGCTGATGCTTGCGATCCCAGGCTATATATGGCAAATTTCTTGGTTTGCTGCGCAGTAATTCGTGCGGCCGAGGTTGTACAATGCAAACATCGCGTTTCGTTCATTGTGTGCAAAAACAAGTTTAAAATTACAACTTTGCTTCTGCTTTTCAATTGTTTGCGCACTATATAAGCCCAACTATTTGACGCGTATGTATATTATGTTTCTAATGTATATCCCCAGTACCCCAAAATTCAATTAGAGTTGTTGTTTCAGTGAAAGAGTTTTTTTAAACCACGGTCGCCAGTTTATACACATTTTTTCGTTATTCATTGTTTCATGAAATCCGAGCTTAAACTGTCATCGAGTTTTTTTAATAAAAAGATCGTTTTGAAATTAACAAGTCGTTTACGAGACTAAAGAGAAGTTTAAGAAACACTTGTTTAAAGTAAAAGTGACTGCACATGGGTATACCCAAAGTCAGACCAGACAGTGTTTTAAATTAAGCACTTCCGTTTCGAGGAGTTATAGAAACATCTTAGTTTCTAAGAGAAAATATATCGATGGAGTCCTCTGGCTCGGTAAACCAAAGCAAAATCAACAACAAAAGTAGCGGAAAGTTTGTTTCCATTGATCTGCACAAGGTTTATGTACAACATTAGAAAATGCTAGATTTTGTACACAGATGTTTCGACACACCTGGTTAATTCACATACTACAGAGTACGGTAATTATTGTGTTGGCTGCTTAAAAAGTTTGAGCTTGGACTATGTTAAAAACGGCGGAGTAAGTCAGTAGGACAAGCGCTGGAGGCCCAATAAAATTGTAAACACAAAATAAATAAATAAAAATATTTTTCTTAAATACGTTTGTGACGGGTGACGGGTTTGCACCTTCGAGTTTGGGCCAACCTACAACTCTGCTGATGTGGCAGAGACTAGCAGAAGAATAGCTGAAATTTTTCAGAACGCGGTGTTATTTTCAAAAGTTCAACAACCTCTGTTAAAATAATTATACAAAAAGCTTCACAAAACGGAATGGCAAACAGTAACAAATGTTATACCTTAGATTTTGTACACAGATTTTTCAATTCCATCTGGTGAATCAAGATAATCCAATGTACCCATGAATGTTTGACAATCATATTTTGGGCTGTTTCTGACATACTCCAGGTATTCTGGACATCCCGGGAAAATAATATTATCAGCTGCAACAACACTTCTGTTATGAATCAGCTTCAGTTCTTCCAACAGTGAAAGATCTGGTAAAAGAGAAACTTCTTCATGATCCAAAAACACAAAATCAAAGCACATGTTTGTGAGAGTTTTAAGAACTTCTTGGCTACTTCCATTGATCACAGTTACTTTGTTCTCCATTCCGGCAAGTGCAATCATTTTTCTTGCTACTTCAGCATGTGATTCTTTAATTTCAATAGAGTACAGCTATCCATCATCGGGTAAGGCACGTGCAATTCTTAATGCACTGTACCCTGCATAAGCACCAAGTTCTAGGGCCAACTTTGGATTACATTCTTTCACCATGTCATCCAAGTGTTTTCCTTTCGTTATCCCAACATGCATTGTTTCTCTTGCAAAGTTGAGACAAAAATAATCAATGGTGTCAATAACACTATTTACATCACCCTTTGTAGCATTTTTAATATTCTAATATCTTAGAGGGAACTACTGTTGGATCCATTATCACACTTAATTCTTACAAAACCTTTAAAGGTAAAAATGCATAATATCAATGACATGGTGGTGAACAAAGAAGATAGAGATCGAAATGAACCAGTGCGGTTTTATATATACCCCGCATAAAGGCGTTAAATCGTATACATGTGCTCTTGCACAATTACCACACAAAGCAGCGTCCAATCACAGCAAAATTGGCATCTACTTAATTAACTGCAACAGGAAATATTTAAAAGTTCAAACATGATTTTGCAATCCAGTTGAATAAAACCGTTGCACCATTTGACTGCGAGCTTTGAGCTAGCAAGTTAAAATGAGTTAATTACGTAAGCTACTATTTGAAATTTGCACAAATTATACCGCAACCGCTACAAATCCGTTCACTGTTTAACCTAAAAAGAATTGCAATTTGTTGCATATATTTGCCGTTTTTAAACGCTGCAAACCAAACCGCTGCTTTGAAAAGAGGAAACCATTGTACAAGTCAGTGCACCAACGTTATTAGCGCACACATGACTGAATTACCCCCCAGAAAACGCTGATGCTTGCGATCCCAGGCTATATATGGCAAATTTGTTGGATTGCTGCATATAGTCATTAGTGCAGCCGAGGTTGTACAATGCAAACATCGCGTTTCGTTTGTGGTGTGCTAAAACAACTTTTACAGCTTTGCGCCAGTATATAGCCTACATCAGTGTTTCTTAACCTTTTTTGCGGTCGTACCCTTTGAGCTTTCATAAAATTTTCTCGTACCCCCTGTCTACAATGACCGACGGAAGTAAATAAAATTGTAATAATAGGAATTAAACATAGTGTATTTATAACTTGTTGAATGCATGCATGAAAACAGTATTGTAAGTGGGACAAAACTAACCCGTTCTAGATATATAACAAAGTAATTTGATCTACAATTACAAATTAATGATTAAGCGACTGCCCTGAAAACAACACTCTGCTTTACGTGACGAAAACGAGGCCGTACAAAAACTATAGGTATACCGTATGCGAACATAAGAAGTGGCGATTCCTAGTAAAGCGCGTTTTTGAAACACGACGATTTGTAGCTTAATTTGGTAATGTTTTTGTCACAGAGATTTCTTCGGAGCACGGCGTTCGTGAACTATGGCCTAAATTATAATTGGCCTGTCTGAGGGCAAATTACGATGAGTGGCTAAAACATTATATTCATCACTCTGCAGCAAATCATGCCGTTTTCTAAATAAAGCATCCAGCGGCTATTTAGAATGTGATAAAAAAATCATACCTGCCACAGGCTAGAGATCTTGTGCACTTTGAACAGCCTAAATCCTGCAGATGTTTCATCAATCGCTGTTGTCATCATCAGTGCGGGTTGACAACTGTGCTTAAAACGGGGTTTATTTAAGCACGAAGGAAAAAATTAACGCAAGATGTGTATGGTGACATCACAGATAGCATATGGCACTGGTGATAATTGGGAATGTGTTTGAGAGGTTTTGTTTCTCAAATTAGAGTCCGCGGACTGCGTAAAAGACTTACAATTAAGTCTGCGACCAACTTACGACAAAATAATCTTTACTTAAATCCATCATTTTATTGAGGCCGAGGACGTTTATGAGGTAAAGATGATCTGAAAAGGTTAAGAATCACAGAGTTTCCGCATTTGCAGAAAACTTGACAGTTTACTACGATTTCTATGTGCAAGGTTTTTAACATCCCGCCTTTTTACGTTTTCCGATGTACACTGGACGGGGATTGGAGCAATTCAAGCAATATTAAAGGACAGTAATCATTCTCGTGTTTGTTCAGTGGAATTTATTTGACAGGCAAATTGAACCGTAGCAATGCAACTGTAATACAATAACAGAATATACATACGAGCAAAGCTTGATCATTCATTATTAAACGTGAAAGACTGGAGAAGGCATTTTGTGCATCGAGGTTAAACACACTACAGTTACACAGGTAATACAAGCTATTGTGTTGCTAAGAATCAAGGGTGTAATTGGCTTTGTGTATTAAAAAATAAAACTGATGTAAATAGGAAAAGACCAGGCGTCCTTATGACTGGCAAATCCATGCTTGCAGCAATATGTATGTAATCTTACTGGCAGTCTCAAGTGGTGAAAATAACACAGAAGTGGTAGGTGGTTAATTTTGTTGTTGCTAACATTCATTATGGTGCAGTTTTGAGGTCGAGACATACTAAAATTGAGGTATGTAAATAAGCTTATAGAAGGCACAAGGTCCATACAAAACAAGGTTTAACAATGCTGTACCAGTTAAATCTATGTTAATATTTACAGTTTGATCAACTCAACAAAAATAAACAAGTAATTGTGAGTGTAACAAATCTTAGATTTTGTACACAGATTTTTCAATTCCATCTGGTGAATCAAGATAATCCAGTGTACCCATGAATGTTTGACAATCATATTTTGGGCTGTTTCTGACATACTCCAGGTATTCTGGACATCCCGGGAAAATAATATTATCAGCTGCAACAACACTTCTGTTATGAATCAGCTTCAATTCTTCCAACAGCAAAAGATCTGGTTTGTACAAAGTTTTTTCATGATCCAAAAACACAAAATCAAAGCATTTGTGTGTAAGAGTTTTAAGAACTTCTTGGCTACTTCCATTGATCACTGTTACTTTGTTCTCCATTCCAGCAAGTGTAATCATTTTTCTTGCTACTTCAGCATGTGATTCATCTATTTCAATAGAGTACAGCTTTCCATCACCAGGTAAGGCACGAGCAATTCTTAATGCACTGTAACCTGCATAAGCACCAAGTTCTAGGGCCAACTTTGGATTACATTCTTTCACCATGTCATCCAAGTGTTTGCCTTTTGTTATCCCAACATTTATTGTTTCTCTTGCAAAGTTGAGGCAAAAATAATCAATGGTATCAATAACACTGTTTACATCACCCTTTGTAGCATTTTTAATCACATATTCCAATATTTTGGGTGGAACTTCTTTTTCATCCATTGCCACACTTGATTGTTACAAAACCTTTAAAGGAATGCTACAGACAGTGCTTTTGAAGAAATTGTAATAATGTTATAGTAACTTGGTGGTAAACAACATGAGAGAATAGTTTATATTTTCCAAAAACTTTTTTTCTGACTACATACTAGTGCATCATATTTCATTTAATTGTGTTGTAAGATTATTAAATAGGTCGTAGTGTGAAAAAAATTCATTTCCTTTCTAATAAAATTTATTTCACAATTACATTTAATGCATTGAAATTATTGTCTTACCACTACACAACCTTCCGAATTCCTGATTTCGAACATTACTTAATCTTGCTGCAGGAATACATTGCGGAAACTGCTGTGCAAGATTGCTACACGTCCTGCCTCTGCATTAGCTGATTAATATGCATGAATACGCTTTTGAATTTTACGCATGAGTTATGGTTATGTACCTGCTATTGTAATTGACAAGAATTAGCAAGCTAAAACTATCGGTGTCTAAAAAATGTGTGGAAAAGGCATGCAGTGTCAAACAAAATCAAGAATTCTAACGCCAAGAGGGCCAAAAAGATTTGCTTGTAGTGTATTGGTGGAGCTTGGGTGCATGTCAAAATGACATGGCTTCCTTCAGATAATCTTCTGGTTATTATTATTATTTTTGCACAAATAAAAGTGTTGTGAGTTTAGGCAAAGAGGCTTAAAAACTACCTCTACTCAAGTTAATTACTTTGAAAAATAATAATAAATCGGTACGATTTCTATGATTAAAGTTTTCGCAGCTCGAGGCAAGGCGATTGGCTGAAAGTGCTGGCAGAAGTGGGCGTATTTTCCATTGCATTGTAGCTACATTGATTAAACGATTAACAACTGTGAACGTGTACGTTTAAAATGGATTCCGTAATTTGTAAAAATGACAAGCAAGTGTTACAGATGATTATCAACCCCAATCTGCCTCTAAGTGGAGACGATGAGGCCGAAGCTAGCCAAGATTACGGTAATGTATTTCTTAACTGTCTGCTGTTACATACTGTAGTTGTTGGTTCGTCTTTCAAGCGCCAAATGTACAACACCATATTATATTCACATAATAAAGATCCAATTTTATACGCCACGGACGTAAAAGTACAGATAAAAGGCAGTTTTTTGCTGGCACAGATTTGCAACCAATAAGCCAAAAAGTCAGTGAAGATGATGACAAGCGTAAAGTTATGCCCAAATCAAGCCTGTTTTATTGAAATTTAAACCAATATAGCCAGACTTACAACTTAGCGACTCTGGTATAAAATGTCTCAGTGCTCCAACATACTTATTTCATTTTTTTTTGCAGATACTGTTACAGATGAGACTTTTGACCAAATAAAACTTGCAGAAGTCAAGCGATTAGAAAAGGAAGGAGTCACATTTGCGGAAACTGGAAACACAGAGGAGGCTATGAAATGTTTTGATCAAGCAATTACAATGTTACCCCAGCGTGCTTCAGGTTACAATAACCGTGCACAAGCTCGTCGCATCAGTGGAGACATTGATGGTTGGTGAAAAAACTGCTACTACGATTCTGTGCTAAATGCCATATCAGTCTTTATTGTATAGACCAAATTTACAATTAGTGATTGAGCTACTGTTAAAACATTTTTGGCAAATGCAATCGCGGACTGATATAGTGCAGTTTCAATATGATCTTTGTTTTAGGGGCTCTTGAGGATCTAAATGCTGCCATAACATTGACTAATGGAGAAGGCAAAGTAGCAAGCCTTGCTTTTACCCAGAGAGGGCTTATAATGAAATTAAACGGTGACACATCTGCAGCTGAAAGTGATTTCAAACAAGCAGCAAAGCTCGGAAGCAAGTTTGCTAAACAAGAGGTAAATTTTTTTCATCGTTTTTGCGGTGCATACATAAATTATAACACAAAGGAAAAGTTGCTGAACTGCTGTGCATACATGTGTGTGTATGTCTAAATTGTCGTTTTGTATTCAACCTTGGAGAAAAAAAATTGGACTGTGTTGTTTTATGGTCATACCAATCTAAGTTTAGATGTAAAGGTTTAGTGATATAACTGCAATTTCTAAATTTGTCTCAATAGTGTTGCAAAGGTTTAAAATCCGTTTGTTTACTTTAAGTATGTTTGTGCTAAAATTTGAAACACCATAATTTATTCTTTTTAGTATGAAAACCCTATAGGTTCCATTTCATGTAAAAGGGGAATGTTCAAATGACTAATTTTATTGGTCAAATGCATATGTACTCATGTATGAAAAAATATCACCAGCATTTATTTTTGTAGTTGATCCAGTCAAACCCATATGCCGCACTTTGCAACAAAATGCTTGGACAAGTCATGCAAGGTTTGAAAACTGGTGCACCACAAAATGAATGAAACTGCCTTTTCCACACCTACCTTGTTATGGCACTTGTTTGTTTATCATTTTCTTGTATTTTATGGCTTTTATCACTTCTTTGTCTGTTTCACTATTTTGATGGAATGACACAATTTCTAACATTGCCTTTTAAATTTGATACACCACTTCGCACTGTGATACTTTTGTTTGATTTTTTTCTGTCATATACTGTACAGCAAAAATATTTAGCCACAAATGAGCACTGAAACAACTTGGCACATATAAATGTATGAATATATTTCGCAAAAAAGCATAGAGCTATATTTAAGTGCAGTGGCAACACAAAACAGCATATTCTTTAAATTTATCCCTTCTTGGCAGACTTTGTACTTGTAGGTCTGGACCCATTTGTTTTCCTGCAAAAAAATCCGGTATTGTTGGAAAGTTTTACTTTTAATTATCAATGGCAACTAAGCAAAGGTAAATGAGAACACAAAATGCAAGGTAAGATGGTTACTATCAGCTTTGTTGGCTTAATACATGACATGCAAAGAATGAAAGGTAAGAAATCAAAGAAAAAACGTCTCTGTATGTTATGCTTTTCACAAGTAACCACAAACACGCCACCATCACTTACTGGTCACTGGGCGACCTTTGCACAGGAGGAAAACGGGCTTTCAGCGGACTTCTATCAGATGTTAACCTTGGCATTGCTGATCTTGTTCTGTGAACAACATGGCTGTCATGAAATTTTCCTTTACAAGCATATAAAGCCTACTTACCGCCGTCTCGCGTAATGTTGCCTGAACAGTTCAGGACGAGAAGGCGTGATTGGCGTCAAGCAACTGAAAAATGAAATTTATTTCACCATTTATTGTTGGAGGATGCTTGAGTATATTTTTGTACAGTACGTTTCGCTGGTATAGTAACACACTTTTTCGGCTATTTGGGTCTTTCACAAGGTACAAAATTGTTGATTGATCTATTGTTTTCAGGCCAAATCTATGTTAAATGACGCTTTTATCACAGCCTAATTATCGATTGAGAGCTACGATTAAAAAGTGTAATACGCACTGATCCATTTTCCATGATACTTCTGGATCTACCATTCCTGATGCAGTAGCCCGACTGTTGTAGCCTTTTCTCACACAGACCGGCATTTCCAGCAGGTACCGCAAGGTGTCTGTATTGTAGTATGGTGCGAGACTGTTCCACGTGAACGGTGTGTATGGTTGGCTACAAACAAGATTTTGATCACCTCGGATTAAAGAGACAAAAAACCTAAGAGTGATGGAGTTGCAAGTGGTGGCATCTCGAAAATATCGTTTTCGACGTTGTATAACTGTCAATTTAACGTGTTTGTTCGCTAAACGTTTTTCACAAATATCATAAGTTTAACTGCAGTGCATATTGTTTCGACTTGTACGATTTTATCAGTGCTGCTGGTGACAAAAGATGCACCGCACTGGTTAGTATGGCTATCGAGTTTGTCGGGAGTAACAGCCCTAAAAAGTCATGCCTTTATGCTTTTACATTATAAGTTCAGCTATTCAATCATGGTTTACAAAAAAATCTGACCAATCCTAATTTAAACTCTTACACTTTCGGTCTTTTGTTGAGAGCAACTTTGGCGGTTTTCTTCAGTTTTCTCTCCAAGTTGTCACATTCTTTTTTGAGATATTTGAGGTCGGAACTTTCCGCCATATATCTTTGTGAACGTGCCGGCGCAGAACGGGGCTTTTTGCTGGAAGAAAAAATAGCGGAATTTATGAAAAAAGCATCGCCAAAGACCTGTACATATTGCACATTATCAAGGAAACTTTGTTAAAAAGGTAAAATAAAGCATTTGTTTATGACTTGAGGCCGTCCGTTCGCCTTAGCGGCATATTGGTTGTTGTGAAGACTTAGACTTGGCTAAGTTTTTTGTGTTGTTTCTACAAAATAGGAGAAATTCTTGTGGTAGAATTAAACCCACCGGACAATGATGATTTCGGTTGTCACTGGTTCGAGATTGTTGTCCTCCTTGGGCCTCGTAAATCTTGCACTTCTGGGGCTTGCTGCCTTCGGACGCTCAGGAGTTTCATCTATAAAATATAAGTTTGTGTTTATCTGACGATAAGTGTCACAGTGTGGTGACAAAAGTCTTTAGTATTGGTTATAATTGATGACTAAATAACACTACGTAATTCATTTTCTGAGAGAATTTTTCTGCCCTTTGAAACACCGTGGTACCATGAGAGGTGGTTTATATGAGGAAAAGGGCATACTTTTGGATTTACTTGGAGTGGCTGTTTAATAACACGCCATACCTGATATTTGGACTTTTTTCTGCGATT
Organism: Phallusia mammillata; assembly: GCF_965637545.1. NCBI lineage: Eukaryota > Metazoa > Chordata > Ascidiacea > Phlebobranchia > Ascidiidae > Phallusia > Phallusia mammillata. The sequence goes on along the minus strand of NC_137252.1, from coordinate 30,776,766 downwards.
TTGTATCGTCATCCATTTTTCGAATCGCCGATTTCGGTTTTACACTTTTTTCCGACTTCTCGGAATCCGAATCACTACTCGAATCGCTTGATGATGATGAGTCCGATGATGATGAAGAGTGAACTGATGGCGCCTGAAAAAACATTACGATTTTTTTACTGCATTTGATCATAATATAACCCCGATGGCCTACAATAATTCACATGACATTTATTGAAATTTAACCCTTAAGGGTCGATTTCCTGAGATGTTCTTCATTTCCCTGTGTAGGCTATAGCCCAAATCCTCCCCCGAACCGAATTTTCTTGGCCGGGAAATTAAATGCTGCCGAGTAATACCAATGCATTCTTGCAAAAATAAGTAAATTTACGACACACTACAAATTGAGAATTGGGCCTTTCAAATCTGATCCGTGTGATTTTTGAAAAAAAAGTTTATACGACTTTGTTACGTTTTACCTTGGTAGGGGTAACGACACGTTTTGGGACAGGGGGTTCTGGTGTTGTGCGTTTTGGAGGTGGGGGAGTCGGCGTTCGGGGCTTCGGAGTCGAAACACGTGATGTGTCTGACGTCACTGTGGGTTTTTCTGCGGATCGTACACTGACAGAACTGGATGAGTGTTCGGACGATGTCTGAACAAAAATAATAACACATAAATACTTTTGGGAAACCTGCAAGCACTTATTTTACGGCAGCCGTGAACCGGGAGATATTACTTCTTGCAACGTTCACCGTAAGGTTTTGGTTCTGTCACATTACTCACATTAACTTCCCCAACCCGGCCAAAATGAGTTGAATTTATTTCGCTCGGGGAAATAATCGTAGCAACACAGTGGCAGTAAAATTTTCATCTTTTCGGAGATAGCTTTGCAACATTAAGGCGTTATAAAGCTCGACAAAGTATAAATGGCGCAGTTGTTGGATAGTGAGTTAACGCGCTGCTGCTACATCGTTACTGCTAACCGTCATGTGACGTGGATTAACATTAGAGGGTAAGGTTGGCCCAGACTGGGAAAACGTTGGTGGAACCAGTCAAGTTGGCATCTAATCTAACCACCTGTGTTACTGAAGAGGGTTGGGTTCGATCGAAAAAGACACCACCAAAAGAAACCCTAATGGGTAGCTTTGGGCACCGCAAATACTAAAGTTTGCTTTATATGCATAACTCTTTGAAGTCACCTACCAGGTCTCGCATCCCTCTATGAATTGTTTAAGAAAAGCAGTTCTTAATCTCCAGCCCTATTGAACACGCACTCCCTATGAACGGTTCTCACACCCATAGTTACAGAACCCTGGTTTTTACATAAACCAACAAAACAGTTTCAGTGATCAAGTGAATTTCGCAATCCATCTTACATCTTTGTGATCTGACTCTACTTTTGTTATGGTGGAAGTTCCAGGCTCATCTTTAGTAGCAGGAAGACTGTGATGGGATGAAGATGCAGCGGATGGAGGTCGGATCTCTTCCTCCCGTTTCTCTGATCCTGAACTGGAAGACGAAGATGATCGGGATCGCGACTGAAATGTAACAAACACTTTTAAAAAACAAAACTAAACTCGGCAAAAGGTAAATATTATTAAAAACAACACTTCCAATAAAAAGTCCATAAAAGATAAAAAGCAACAACGGTTGTTATCCACGCTATAGTGATTATACTGGACATCTTTTATTCAGTGGTGGGATTCAAAATTCTTTTTTCAGCCGGTTCTGTTACAAAAAGTCCATTGACAGTAACTATAGTAATGCTAACTGGTTCTCATAAAATTTCGTGAGACGGTTCTATAAAACCGGTGCGAAACAGCTGAATTTATCCTGTGATTTTGTGGAAACTAAAGCTGCCAGTTGGGCGAAATATATTTTTTTTAATGTAAATTTATTGACTGATTCTGTTACTTGAAAGTTATTTTGCATTCTCAGTTAGATCTTTTTTAAGAAGCATGTTTGCCAAAACGAAGTTCGTTGTTCCATTTATTCTACTTTAAAGATGCAAACAGCCCAAAGCTATAAAACTAGCGCACAGATAACTCCTTTAACAACCATGGTAGTAAAATATGGCGATAAAACCAAGTGGAATGTTTGTTCAAGCACAAAAGGGCAACTTATACTATTGTATTGTTCCATACTGCAGCAAAATGACTTTTCACTTGTTTCCAAAGCATTGTGTTAGCTCTTGTATGGTATGCAAACGTTCTACTGCTTATTATCACAATTTGTTGTCTAAAATAGATTGTTGGAATAATAAAGTTTGCTAAAATCGACATCTATATTCTCGAGACGCAAACGTCAATAATACTTTATCGCCAAGAATAAGACCATTACAAGCCGCAAAAGTTAATATTCAAACCCATTGCCGAGGCCTAGCCCACAGGTGCAAACACTTGATTCGTTATGTAAAGGACCAAAGCACACCGTTCTCAGGAACTAATAAATGACTAAAACTCACCGACGAATGGAGCTTCAAAATATCCGGCTTTTCTGGTTGCGGTTCCGGCTTCTCCGTGTCAGAATCTGCGCGCAAATATAATTTACGACTTTCACAGACCTCGGCCTCGAAGTTTGTGCCTGAGTTTTTCGGGCACGGCTTACGCTATATGTGTGCGTGTGTGTTTTGTGAACCAAGGTCTCTGATTTCACGAGGACTCGTCCGTGCGATGTCTATAATAACACGGTCGCTTTGTAGGTAGCCCGCTGTCCAAACACAGGCCATGTATTCAACAGCAATACGTTACATTCCTATACTTTTGCCATAACAAGAACGTTTACCCGAACAAACTCTCCGATTAACACTTAACTGATTACAAAAATCATCTTGGAAAAGGAATATTAAATGCACAAATTGGTAACTGCTTTAGTTACTGTGGTGATGGCCACTTATTGTGTCTCCGGAAAAAAGGTGGTCACTACAAAAATGTTAACACTTTTATATTATAAAATTCGTTACTATTCCAGACCTGGTGTAGAGCACCAATGTTTTATAGGTTCTTTATTAAAAATTTGCTTGGTCAAGCAACCCAGTTTTGTTATTGGCCGTGGTTGTAGGCTAGCATATTTCGGGCTCATTGCCAGTATTCGTTGCGTTTTTGCCCATTCATTTAAATGAGCAAAACGTTTTTTGTATTTGTGATCGTTAACCAAAAATGCCCGAAAACTATAAATAACTGACACCCTATAGGTAAGAACTAAGGTTAGTTAGCTGTCGTAGCTTGCATGTCAAAGCAGACATCTTCTGTTTATATATTTAATTTATTGGACTTCGGCAACTACCATTTCTTTGCAAAGAACGTATAGTGTCAATACATTGACCTCTATACGAGTTTAACCTGTTTTCTTGTTTGAGGATTAAATCTGCCCCAGTGAAAACAATATTTCTGACATGCTCAAATCTGTTAGTTTAATTTAACTGGGAAGATATAAATACTATGCTAAGTTCTGTATTAACTACGTACCTGAAGAGCTTGAATGCGAAGACGACGAAGAAGAACTTCTTGACGAAGATGAGGACGATGTTCTTGATCTTGCTTTTTCCTCTTCCGGTTTAGATGGTGATCCTAAACTCCTCCTATCCTCTTTATCAGATTGATCCATTATTGCAGCACGGGTAACCGAAACTTATCTAACTTCAAACACAATTTAGCGATAAGTTTTCCGAAGCGGCCTACATCCAAGCCCACTTGTGTAAGACGAGAAGGGCACAAAAATCGTTACACAGTTTTCTGTATCTAATTTGTGAGCATCGGTGTCCCCTTACGCTGGCAACCTGTCGCTCAACAGTGACATGAACGCGTCGAGCGTGTGTTTAACAACCCCGATCACTTTTCAAGGGCCCTTTAAACGAAAGAGGAGCGCCGAAATATTAAACGAAATATTTATCCAATATCAGACATAAGCGATCGGTTTCTGCAACCTGGATTTTTGCCCTATATGGATTTGTTATATTGATTTGAAGAAAAACTTATTCCTGATTTTGAAGGGCGGAACATAGTGGAAGCACTAAATTTTGTTCCAGGTGCAGTTTTACCTTTCTACGAGTACCGGAACAATAAGCTCTATTTAAACTGTAGATCGAGTACAGAACCTTGTAGTCGGTGTTTTGGATACACGAGAGCCGGCTTTTATTGTACATGTTTAAAGTGCCAGGCACAAACGAACAAGACGAAAGTCCTAAACTTTCGAGGTTGAAGGGCAGAGTCCACAAACGAAGTAACTAAAGTTATGAAACTGAGTAACTGTTTACAGATGGTCAAGAGTAACAATACTTTTATTGCTTTACCTTAACACAGTCACTGCACCTGTCAGTTGGAAATAACACTTCTTTTCACATACTATTACTGCACTGCAGTGATCTCGCAAATTTACTGTTATGTTGAGCTCGGGTCTGTAGTAACCAAACAGTGCCTTCTGTACAACACCTACCTCAAAACTTATCCATCTAAATCACGCTTCGGTTATGAATGCTCTGAGCCCTGACGAATTACCTACTGTTAACCCATTGTTACGCCACACAAGGCTCACTATTTACTCGCACACCACGTGACTCGGTATAAGTCAATGACAACTGGCGCGTCGCTATGACAACGGCGGCCGACGACGCGAGCCTAAAAACCAAGTCATATCCACCGTGGCCATTTCGATGATTTTATTTCGCAAAGGAAAAGAATCAAAATACAATTAACGCCTGTTGATGACGTCATGCTTACGTGGTTGTGACGTAACGACCTGTAACTGAGTGGAAGATGAGATTGTGTGGACGAAGTGCGTTACGTCATAAATTTGCAGTTGTGTTGCACGAGTGACGTAGCCAATAGATATGAACACAAAGGCGCGGCAGTGACGCAATAGAAGTGACGTAACGATCAGAAATAGTAAGGCACCGGATAAAAAAGCTTCACGTAAATGCGAGTATTTCTTAAAACGAGGCGCAAAAAGGCAACAAAATCGAATTTTAAAACAAAATCTTTTGCGAATATTTAAGGCGGCGCGTGAAATTTAAGGCGGTTACAAAGGCACTGAAATTCTGGTGAAAATACACAGTACCGCATAGTAAAAGTCCGTACTCGCTACGTCAACACAAAGGGGTTGCTGGTGCATAACAACGAAGGCGGTTTTATAAACACAAGACATGATTGACAGGTCATCAAACACACGGTTTCATATGAAAACCGTGTCGTTCCACGGCCTATGTGATTGTGTGAATCAAGGTGTACCTGTGATTCAAGGTTTAGTACAACGTACATAGACTTAAACTTATAGTGGCTTGTAACACAGGTGCTTGGTGTTGTTTGTTGCGAAAACAAAGGCAGTACCACAAGTACAGAACACTCTACCTTTAACAAAGTACCCTTGGTAGCTGTACTTTGCTTATAATCAATTTTACTAGCCATTTAAATTGTGCGCATATGTGTTTAGATTTCGTCGAAAGTTTTTGTGGTACGGTTTGTTTTTACGACGCAGTTATACAAGAAATATTGAATACACATAGTGCTTTAAAAATAAACAAAAACAAAAAATGCATTGCGTCTGTTTGCGACAACGGAAATTCATCAGAACGCGACAAAAATACTGGATGAGAGCAACTTATTGCTACGGTGAAACTTTTAATGGGGGGCGAATAAAGATACTTTGCATTGCGAAACGTATACGTACAACGGTTTTTGAATATTTATCCATCAAGGGCCTTTGAAATAGATCCATTGAAACAAAAATACAAATTGCAACATAATACGTAGTTTTGGAAACCAGTAAGGTGAAGATTGAAACAAAACGTGTTAGCTTAAATTGGATTGTGTTAAATTTAAGGTTGTCTTGCAACGCAAATTTAGGTTTAAAACAACCAATCCGTTAAAATAAACAAATATAAAAAGCAGGCTGTCTGATACAGAAAATAGGACAACGTAAATGGCCACAAAGCCTCAATAAAACATAACAATAAAATAAAGCATAAACGAAGCATTTTGTCCACAAATTGCGCCGCAAGCGGATGTTTTTTTACAAATACACAAAAAAGAGAAAAAAGAAAAAGGCGCACAGCGCTCTGTCTCGAAAGCGCCAACAAGTGGTCAAGGTCATACCACAAGGTCAACCGGCTTCACTTTACCAGTAGCGTTTTTCCGTACCCACAATTCCCTGTCCTTGTCGGCGTCGGTGATGGCCAAGTGCTGCACGATGACGTCACAAGTCTGAAAACCAAATGTTACGTCATTATAAGTAAAGTACGTAGAACAGTGGTTCTGAAACGGTCCCTTTGCCATTATTTCGAGGGCTCGCGGTCCTCAAGCTTGAATGTGTATTTCAGAAAAACGAAAGTTGATTGCAGGATTTTAGCATGTTATGCAAAAATTCGCATAACATTGATCCAAAAGCTGGTTGTGACATCACAGACAAGACGCAAACATTACGATTGCGCGAGAACAATTGCCTTTTTGTCATGCAATAAATACCAATGTTTTGCAATCGAGACAGTCGATTATCAATTCTACTTTGATTTGAACAGATTCAGTGGCAGAAACTGACGCCAAATAAGATTATAGAATTACTTCAACCTCCTCGCCGCCCCCCCCCCAAATTGCCTAACGGACACCTAAAGGACCGCGGACCCCAGTTTGAGAACCGCTGATGTAAAACTACAATTTTGCATGGGTTAAACAATTCAGGTTTAAGTCAAAAAAATCGAATCAATTTGTTTTTGGAACTGCGCTATAATCAGCTGGAAAGCTGGACAATAAATATTACTCTAGGAGGCAAGCAAAAATATAAACAACCTTCACATAAGCTTCGGCCGCTGGGTGACGCCGCAGAGCACAAAAAGACATCACCGTCAGACCAACATCGCCTCAAGCCATTATTTTAATACGGCCCTAACTGTACATATACCACGCGTAGTTTTAGGCGAAGTAATACTGTACCAATCAATCGTAAAGAGACAAAACCCCAAAAAACACTATGTGACGAAGCGTTGAACAACTTACAAAGTTTGGTGCGAGATTAGGCGTTTTTAAGTAAATATTACATCACACAAAAAAGGTTCACATTAAACTAGTTCCATAATTGAATCTTCAAATTGAAACGTGCTATTTCGTTTGGATTATAATGCACCTTCAAAATGTAAAGCACCTTTGTGTAATGAAACTCGCAAATTGCAGAAAAAAAAGCTTTGGTGATTCCCGTGTCGTAATTTAAACTTGGTTTCACTTTTTTCATCATTAAAGTGTTAAACAGATTTTGGTATAAGAGCATCGAACATAAGGAAAAGCAATGCCTGGTTGTGAATAACAGTTAATAGTGGGAGATAGCCCGGCCGGGCTGCGGCGACCAAATTTTGCACATGTGCCAAACGCCTCATAACACGCACAAACCTCTGATAACTCGGCGCGCGCAAAAAAACGCATATTGGGCCAAATACGCTGTTTAATCAATAAATGCGTCGAAAATGTGTCAAATGTCCTGATCTGGCACGAACGGGCGGCCTACAACGTCTGTGTTGCCGTTTCCGTGGATAGCTAATCATCTGGAAACGGCTGGAAACCCCGACAAAGCGGAAAGCGTAGGATAAAATGGGCAATGATATGAAGCAGTTGTGCCCGAATGGCCGTATGACTTCTCATTGTCGACTTCCAAAACGGTATTAATCTTGTGACATTTGGTAAATACTAACGTCTGGAAAATCCCTTGCATTGCTTGACGATTTGGGATAAGTTAATGTTGCATTTCCCTGTATAAACGTGCGTGAACTTTTGAATTTTTTGGGTCGCAAATATTATATGATTTCAACTTGTGCAAAATTTATCACATTTAAAGTTGAAGTTTCCTGTATTGAAGTGTGCAAAACGTGAATTAGTGATTTTTTGGAGTCGCAAAGATTATGACTTTTTCTGGTCGCAAATTGTGAAAAATTGATCACATTCGGAAAATCCTTGCAGAAACGACTATTATTTCGCAATTAAAATGATAACAGATAAACTATTACTTTCTTAATTTCCCAATTATGTTTAAACCATTTTTTACATTTGCCCGTTAAAACTATGTACGAAGCTTATCAAACATTTCAACTTTAACACAATAACATCACACACGTGACGTAGATTCACAAATGTGACGTCAGCGCTCAGCCGGACCGTGACGGCCTAATTGCGCTGCAGGATGCGCAGTGCCAAAGTCGAGCGGGATCGACCTTTCCGATTTTTCAAATAGCAAGGTTGGCATTGTGCAACATGGACCTGCTTACGCAAGCGGTTTACGCAACGTCTAGTGGAGCTGGCCAGCTTTTAAGCGGCTTCAGTCCCAAGGGATACACAACTGACGTAGGAGTCTGATCGGTAACAGTCAGACGGGTACAAGATTTGGTCACCACACGGGCAAGCGCCTATTACTTCATTGGATGGGTATATGAAACTCCAATAGGGCACAAAAGGGAAACAAATCTGGCAAACACTTGCGCCATGAGGTTTGCTTCCTGAAAAATGGTATTTTTGCCAGGTTTCTTATGATGAATATGGGTTACACGCCTTACTTCAAATAAACTTTACTTTTCTTGTGGAAATTACCTGGTGCCGTTTCGTGGCACTGTCTTGGAGCAGTTTCGCATAGTGGGCCAATACCGACTTTACTGACTCGATCCTGGCCACCTCATGGCGCTCTAGGACGAGTGATGACGTGACCATCTCTTCAAACCAGTGTTGTCGAGTTTGGTTGTAAGCTTCCACGGCATGAGTTAGTTCTTCAGCTGCACAGAAAATCGGTTTCAACACACGAAATTTCACTCTTTTTCCACTAGGATCTATCAACTGATATATATATCATGCAATTTTTAAGTAAAATGCAATTGTTTTCGAAAAATTTGCACTTTTAAATTACTCTTGAACCAAACTGGAGTGTATTTGAGGATACGAAAGTGTATTAAGTTGTTGGGCAAAGGCATTATTATGGCTGAAAGACTATCCATGCTACGCTTATTACTAGGAACAAGCATAACCAAGTATTGTCTTTAACACAACTAGTATAGAGTGTTTTGAAATGTTAAACCTAAGTTCACAATGCAAGACACAACACTTTTTGAATAAATGGAATGCGAAAAACGGTGCTTTTGGTTTTGAAATCATACGATTACGGTTGATGACTCAATATATGTTGCTTTTAGACAACATCATTCAAATACAAAACCAGTCACAACGCCTTTTAAACCTACTTATATGACTAACGCTTGCAATATCAATAGGTGAATACAAAATAGTACCTGGCGTTACAACCATTAATGAACATTCAGAAGCCGCAGAATGTCCAACGCGCACTAATTAATACACTCCGTCGCTCATTTGCCAATCGACATTCGGGTCGTTTGGAAGTCGTTACCCACTTTGGCAAAGCACGACCTGCTACGGCTAGTGCACCTGATGTACCACGTGACACTTGACCGCAGGTAACCCCGCGTGACGTCAGGGTCCTATGGTTTAGCCCGCAATAATCTGTTACCGCGAATTACCTTGTTTGATGGACTTCTTCTTGGCTTTGTTCACGTCTTCTTTGGTCTGTAATAAAATAATATAGCATAATAGGTCATATCATATGTGACTGAAAGTAACCCCAAATACGCCGTTTCGAACCCGCTTTGCGCAGTCACCCGTAACAGCCGTTTTCGATTTTTTAAAAACCTGGCTAAGTATTTAAATATTTTGTCGTTTTTTTACATAAGTCGTAAAGTGATATAAAATCTTGTTCTAGAACCTCTTTAAAACGTTTTAGTAAACGTTTTGGACCTTGCAACTTATGTTAACAATATCACACTTTTTAACGAAGTTCAAATTTCAAAACGTCGAGAAAACCGTAATCCGCATGACTAATTTACCAAGTTTTACGAAAAAACTGTGTTGGTTTAAACATTGGTGGAAATTCTTCTGTACGCAGTAGGCTCGGAGCAAGGGAGAATTTGAACGGCAATAAATAACTAAACATGCCGCCGAGGGCGTTTATTATTTTATCGAAAGCGTTTTGTTGAATCCACATAACAGCCGATGGCAACTCAATAGTTAGAATGTTTTTGCTAAATGAACGGAAGTTTCAATTTCCCTTCTCAGCTAGCTGCCTATTTGTACAAGAAAATGTAGCTTACGTGTTTAGGGGAATTCATTTTCATTTCAAGGTCACGACCCCGTTCGAGAAGAAGTTGCTTGGCCCGTTCTGCCCCTTGATACCTGAAATCAAATCACATTATTAAGCCAAATACACACCAAATATGTAAAATTTGAAATTTAAACAGATTAAGACCGTGTATAAATCGTCACGTTTAAGTCTTTAAAGAACTGAAAAATATGCATTATAGGTGCAAAAAGCAGATAAAAATGAGAAGGTTAGGTTATAAGTTGTATTGTTAACATGGTAGTTTCGGTGTGGACCAATGTTCAATACAATTTCCGTGTGTCTTTAGTACACACAAGTTTCCTGAGGTAACTGAACACCAAGTGTACACATCATTAGATATGCACTACATTTAAAGTTCACGTATCGTAACGTCGATAGACTGGCCAGCACAATTTTTGGTGTCTTTAATGTTAAAACTGATATTGACTAATTTTGGGGTGCTGATTTCAAAAATCATTACGGTTTTCTTTAATCAGGTCAACTTTTTAAGTTATTTACAAAATCAAAATTTATGACCATATTGATTCAATGACTTTGAAATCACGCTTTTGTGTGTTTGCTAATGTTTTGTTACATTATACACATCAATTTCCTACAGTGCAGTCAGTTTCATGGCATGAATATCCGTTCTATGCTTATGCTCTGTCTAAAAATGATTGGTGCAGGCTAACGGTAACTTTAAACTATACGTGTTTTATGGAGTGATTTTCAGACTAGTAAAGTAAGGTGGTAAACTAGAATTAATAGTGGCTAGGTCATCTATAAGGTGTTGCATGAAATAACAAGATGTTTTATGCTACATTACTGGTGAATATCCATACAACATAACTAAAAAATATATATATCTGTATCAAATGTGCATATCTTGCACACTTCAAAGTGGCTTTAGGGGTTTAGGACAAGCAATGGACCCCACTTACCTAATGTTGATTGGAATATTGCCGTAATGGACAAAAACAGTAGAAAGGGACTGAAATTATTAGAAAGAGTACATAACTAAGTTATTAAGCGGTCTGAAAAATTTGGCACAAAAATGAGTATGAAGCTACACTTTCCTTAAAACGTAGGGGATATAAATGGTGAGAATTAAGCTGAAAGGTTCCAACAGGATATCAGTAAAACGAAACGTGTCAGGGAAGAGGGAATAATGTGGTCCTGGCTAACTGCTGTTGGTCAATTAAACGGGACGATATTGCTGCCACTCAGTTCCGAAAGTTACCAGAGTACATGTGTAGGCCTATACCTGATAACTTACAAATTTGAAACATTTTTTTTGTTGAATTTTGTTTGTTAGGAGTGTCCATCTGTTACATTTAAAATTAAATTCGAAATTTTGTTCTTGCAATAACGATAATTCCAAATAAAATACTCAAAACCAGTTTCCCTATAGTGTATACATATGGATTGTTTTTCAAACAAGGGTGTACCATAACAGGAAAACTAGACGTGATACAGATAAACCGATTGCATTTTTGAAATCAGGGCACTAGAATTAGTCAAAATCAGTTAAAACATTACAGACACCAGTGAAAAAATATTTTTTTGTTGCCCAGTGAATTATTTATAAAACTGCTGGATGAGCAATACTCGTTTATACATTATGCCTGTAGCTTACTTGTTTCAAGTTCACATTGATGCTCAACATACATTTGTCTTGCGCAGCTTAGTGGAAACAATAAACTTACGGGCAACATATACCTTTTTCACGGCATTAATGGACCACATATCCTACATAAACTTACGAAAAGGCCGTTAAAGCAAGCTTTATGGGCGTTTCAATTTTACAACCAACTCGTTTCAACCTGCCCTTCTCATTACAAAAACTAATCAAGGCAATGCAAACTCGTCTTGTGGCGGGATTTACGAGTATTTAAACAGAAAAACGGTCTTATCGGTAAAAATGCGTCATCAGTATTAGACGCGGGTCGCTTGCGACAATAACTTTCCTATACAGTGGGGAGAAAGTCACTTTCAGTGAAGCGCAGCCGTCTGTGACGTAAGAATCGCGGTTTGACGTATGCTCAGAACTGTAAACAAAGATTCAACTGTATATGTGTGTGTGGCGTTGCTCAAGGGAACGTCAAACTTTGGCCGATTTCATGACGCAACAGAAATCGAAGGTTGGCAGGTTGATGCATTTGTTTTTAGTGGCGAAAAAACAAAAACCGATTTTTTTAGAAAAATTGATTAATAGACAACAAATCACTCCCACCCAGACGGTTTTATTACTGCTTTTTGCTACCAAAGTTACGAAAAGGTGATTAGAGTTTAATGAGGAAAATAATTTCCCAAAAAGACGTAAAAAGCGACATTCTTTATTATTTAAACGTTTCGGCATACTTATACGTGTTATGATGGGCCACATGCAGTTACTCCCGTGATTGCCGTAATACATTAAATCACAAAGGCTTTCGTGAGTGTGGTAGACCCTTGTAATTGATATGCGTTTGCACATATTTTATGTACATATCAAAACTACGTTAAACGGTTTCTGCAACAACAATATTTTGTGTGACCTGTTTTCTTTGTGTGGCGCGTACGGAACAACACATTTTGAACGAAATCGAAACAACTTTAACGTCATTACTGCGAAAGTGTAGTAGGGGATTTTTCGTTTCCGTTTAAACCCAACCAGCTATAGAAAACGAAAATCGAACGTATATCCTCGTATAACACTATAGCTCAACAAATTAGACAAGAAACTGTTTATAGTGACCCTCTCTAAAAAATTCAAAGTGCATTTCGCAAACAAAAATGCTGGACAATTGGGTATACATTACATCACTTGGTTAGACTAACGAAAGAAGACCATTCTTTTAAGCCTAAACCCTATGTGTGATCGGAGTTTAAAAATAACCAATGTTGCGCAAGCACTTCGGTTTGGCCGCCAAACATAGGTCTGGCGGAGTGTGTTTAGGAATCATTAATAATAGTCCACTGTCACAAGTGAATGACTCCGTTGCCGCTGATAGTAATTGTGACGTCGGTGGAAGAAACAATTACGTTGTTTTTATTTAAAATTGTATTCTCGGGTGTGGCCTCAAGCGTTTACGTTAAGAAACGTTGTCGAAACCCTTGTATGTATTTTAAGCTATTCTGTACTTATTATTTGGGAATTGTTTTTGTTAGTATTTCAATGCAAAAAGCTATACGCGATAAATCAAAGGCCAAAACAGGTGTTATACTAAATCAGGACGTTATTTTTTCTAATATGGATATTTTCAATTTATGCAGCAATTTTTAACGCAGCGAATCAAAATGTCACCAAAGGCATTTATCAGTTCGGCTTTGCTAAGATTTTTATGCTTGTGGTTTCAATATTTAAAACTTGTCAAACTTTTTAGCTTTATGCAACAAATCAAAGGTCATTTGCCGTTCGACAGTAGGTAAATCACGCTCTTTGACGTAAAACGTGACATTATCGGGTTGCAACGGTGGACATTGGCATTCTGATGCACGCCCCAGACATAACTCGACCTCCAGATCAACTGTGAACTTACCCGATTACTGAACATGACAAAAATGCGAGGCCAAGAACGTGAAATAGATGTTTTTGCGGGTTCAAGTCGCCTTTTTGGTTATAAATACGCAATCAAAATATGACGTGAATATGAAAGCTATCTGGTTAGTGCTTAGTGTTGAAAAAATACCTTCGCAATGTTACGAACGTAAAACAGATGTAATTGCGGCCTTTTTGGGCATAGATATTTTACTATTTCAAAGGTGACTAGAACAGTAAAGTTACTGGTTACAGATTTGTCAGCGCGAAAAAAATCAAATTCGCCAAGTCGGGTTATATATTATGGAGTTAAATTTGACATTTTATGAAGGACACAAACTGTCTTTTATGTAGAGAGTTGTTAGAAATATATAAATACGATATAACAATATGACGTGCAGTGGACCGTTTCGGTCCCCCAAATTTCTACAGCGGTTTCCCAAAATTTGCCAGTAGCCTAATAAATAATTCGTTTAAGCAAATATGGCTATTTTTTGGTATTTAAATGAAACACTTGCGGTCTCTTAAAACTACTTAGCGGTCACCCAAACCAAACCTTAAAAAAAACCTGATGACGTGATTAGTAACGCTACTTATTAAAGATTATATCTGTGTGGAAAAAATACCTTCGCACAGTTTTAAAACTTATATTTGGCAATTTGATGGACAAGACTGCCAGACCACTTGCAGAGCAAAAACTATTTTTGCATACGTTTCCAAAACCGCTTTGTTACTTGTTATCAACAGTGCAAGGTTGGTTATTGCAACGTTTGCAATAAACTGTATTCACTATAGTGTTTACATATACGATATCTTTCGAAGCTTATAGTTTTTAAACAAGCTACTTTTCAACCATTGTTCTTAAAAACTGACCTGTTGCGCAGCATTCAGCGCACAAAACGGGTTAAACGTGTTGTGTTCAGAATTGTAAGAACCCGAAAGTACCGAAACCCGGTCCAAAAAGTATGATAACCATAACACCAAAATATCACAGCTGCGTGTAAATTTGAGTGCAAATTTTCAAAGTCTAAAGCACACAAATCACCCAATCACGTTAAAACATCATTAAAAATCCCTTACAAGCCACAAATTTATGAAACGAACTTGGTTGTGCTGACTAACGCACAAACGAGTCGTACGTTGCACGCTACTCTGCACGCTACATTGCAGGAACACCCGATCAGCAAAAATTTATTGTCAGCCACTTTACCCGGATCGGATGCAATTACTTTAAAACCGCTTAAACGACAGAATTCATGTTTGATTACACAACTAGATATTTCACGGAAGCTTACAATTTGGAACTGATTTTTTTTTCTTTTTCGAGTCTTGCCTAAAATCGATTTAAAACTCTAGAGAAGCTGCTTAAGAAATCGTTTTCACAGAAAAAAAACGTTCAAGTGTTAAATATGTGTCATGTAAAATAGAACATGTGCAAACTTGGGACAATAAAATGATGAACCAAAATGACCAAACAGAAACTATGTCGAAAACAAAACGGAAGCATGATTACCTAAAAAAAAAACATTTGGAATACAAGCCAATTTATGAGTGAAAACAGAAAAATTCTGTATATTCCTAGTGGTGACAAAATGAGTTGTAAAAACGCCTCAAACATGTCCTAGTTTTAACCATTTGATCACAAGACTGGTTTTGGGCAGTGGTTGCATAATTTCTAATGGTAACATAAAATTCAAAAGAAAAACATGTTGCACCCAAAATAAATACTTCTATTTTTCTATCACGACTTTGCAAAAAGCATGATATTGTCCTAAATTGATAATGGGAAGCGCAAAAAACTTACTTAATGTGGACTTGCTTCCTTATGTCACTCATTCCCGCCGAAAGCTTCTTTAAATCTTTTTTCGCTTCCTCCTTCTGATCTTGAAGCGGCCGTTCCACTTCGCTGCGCAACTGAACAAGCAGAAAACAACGTCACGCGTGTGCATTAAACCGTGTCCAAACGAGCGAAGATGTTTTGTGATCGTTTGCAACACGATCGTTTTTTGAATCGAATTTGTCCGTAAAAGGTGTTGAAAACGTGGTTTTAGGTCCGTTTGGAACAATCTGTCTTGTAGACCTGACATCTGAGGCCTTTTACTCCAATTACTTAAAGCGTGTGTGGGTGAAAGTTGTTTACTGTTAGTTTTGGTTTTGAACGCCAATGCATTTAATTTTAAAGCATACCTGTGCTGTTGTGATACATTTAATGGCACTTTACAGCTAAATTGACTTCTTCATATCACTGACGATGGCATGAGCGTTTGCCGAAACGTTTGAATAATAAAGCATGTCGCTTTTAAAGTATATTTGTTTTCTATTTGAAAAGTTTTAAATATAACTCGCAGTCATGTTTTGTCACAATAGAATGCGAGTATTAAATACATTTATAATGTACAAACCGGGTTTAACAAATTTGTCATTCAACTGGTGTAATGCTAAACAAAATACTAGTTGCTGTTTGTTTTCAAGAACTTGTATACCGGGTACGCATATCTGTGTTAAACAATATTGTAACAAAACTTTCGTGTCCTAATAAGTCGAAAAACACGGTTTGGTCTTAACGATCGTTAATAAAAATTTACGTCCGGCATGTTTGTTACACTAAAATTGCGTTAATAGGTGATTACGCCTAGCACGCAAAAAAATACAATCATTTATACAATGAATATGACGTCAGGGCGTCATGCATAAACATCACGAGGGAGGGTTTCCACCGAAAGTAGCTCTATACAACGTGGTATATATTTCTAGGCTTTACTGTATGCATAAATCAAGCGCCGAAGCCCGTTTGAGCATAAAGATAACTTCCGTTATTGCTAATTAAAATTTTAGAGCACAACGCCCGCAACTATGTGTTTTCCCACAGCTTGTCTTTCCTGGTATTCGGTTCGTTATAAAGTCAGAGGAATAACTATCTATGTAACATTTTATCTTGCTTTGTATATACGTGAAATGGACTTATACAAACACGAAATATGTGATTTGTTTAGGGGAGTAAAATGGTATAACCAATGCAATCTTATCATACTTAAACGATGCTTATTGCACAACGTAGAGCATAGTTGTACAGGCCTGAAATCCGGACCCGAACCCGAAAGTACAGGCCCTAAAAATGTTTTTGAAAACAAACCGTTCCCGTTGTGTTCAAACTGAAGCCTAATCACGATCCCAAAAGCTCAGGCCAACTACAGACACAGATACCAATGCAAGTCGTATTTCTCATATGTCACGCAAATTCAGTTTACGGAATTCTTGTACATGAACTTTGGAATTCTCACCAAATATTTCTGCCCACGCGAATTCAATATTCCAATACAAAGCCGTAACTTCCTTCCCAATGGGGAGGAACTAACAAAGGAGAAACACTAAATTGGAAATGCGTTAAACTGTGCGGAATTTGAGAATTGTTTCTCAAAACGTGCTCAGTATGGCAAATCAGACCAGATAAAACGCCGTTTAATGTCCATTCGTAGAAACTATCTTTTCACAAAATTAAGGTTGTTTTCTTGCAAAACAAAAGTGTCAGTTTACTTTAAATTTACTTCAGTAGACTTAAAAAACACATTTTTATTAATTAAAGTACGAAAATTTAAAGATTTGACCTATTTAATAGGAAACGTCATATTTTCTTAGCCTAACAACGTTTTCCATTAGTCGTAATTTGCAGCTTTAGTTGCGCATGCATTGTACAGTCTTATAATTTTTCTCAATTTGCACACCCCTGCCGGGATTTGAAACCACCACCCCGACATTGAGTTGTTAGATTTGGAGACCCGCAAAAGTCGAATAAGTTCGATGTAAGTTTGGTAGAACAAGTCTATGCCCTGAAGGCAACTCATGGTAACTATCAAGTAACAGAAAATGAGTATGTAGAAAAGACAGTAGCACGAAACTGGTAAATCTTAAGGGCTTGTTAGTAAACGAGTTTCGTGTAATAACCATGGCATAGTTTCCCCAACATAAGTCCTGAGACTACGGGGTACACGATATCTACACAATAAAATAATGTATATCATAGTGGCATAGTCATCATTTACATGTTTTATACTAACTTTCAGTCCTAAGCTTTTCACATCTTTGGCTGTAGTAGGAAAACATAATGATTAAACGCCCATATTTAGGTTTAAAAACAAATTCAAACCTGGGCCCAATTAATTTGACAACAATTGGACTATGGCCTTAACACCTAACTTTATATATTTGTTTACCACAAAGGGCCAATTACGTTAAAATATGTTCTGTTGGTTAAACATAAATGCCGCAATAAGAAAATACAAACCAATTCTTACGCATGTATAGAGCATTTTGTGTTTACATACAATCATTTTTATGCATTTTCCTAAAGTTTGCACAACAAGTATTGGCTTGCACTTTCAAATCAAAGAAAGTCTACAAATTGAAACCTAAAAATGTGTACATAATGGTCGTAGTGTATTGAACAAGCAACTTTTAAATCTAAAAGCGAGTCCTAAAAGGCAGTGACGTACGTGAGGTGTTTTGTGGCAACGTAGCATGTGAAAACAACCCTTCCTTTTAAGCCTATCGCGTCTTTGCCTAGTCTGGCCTACCTTGTTAGCGAATTCCTGGTGCAGCTTGGCCTCCTGCAGGGCTGCTTCTTTCACTTGTTTCCATGTTTCTCCCAATGTGCTGTGACAAAACGTAGCTTGTTAGGAATTTGGAGTTCGTTAACATAACGTGTGTAATCTCTAGGCCTTGAAGTTTTGCTACGGGTGCGTTGAAAACGTATAGTAATGTTACTCCGGTTAAACCATTTGTTCCCAACCTTTTTCGACGAATTTCTCCCTTAACAGTTCTAAACATTTTCGTTCCTCCCTAATAGCTATAGTAGATGCTAAACCATACAAAGATCATTTAAAATTGGGCGTTGTGTCAACTTCACAGGTTATATTCCCAGAGTTTAAGTGTCTGTTTACAAACCACATGTAAAAATTTAAAAAAGTAAATTCCTCCCCTCAAGTTTCAAAATTTCTCCCCGGTTGGGAACCACCAGGTTAAACCACAGGAATAGTAGTGTCCTGGTTTACCTATGATATTTAAGGCAACCCAACATCTTAGAACACACTAAAAAGTCGTAACGCCCTGCTTTGACTTAAAAGTTTAACAATTTAGCACTTGTATATACATACTGTAACCCAGTTTACAAAGTATTTTGTTAATTATAAGGTTTGGTCTGTTATTGTCGAACAGTAAACAATCAGTTCAAAATGGCATTTCAATATCAATTTGTAGCCAAAGTACAAAATTACTGAATCGAGGCATTATTCAGACGAAACCGACCATCAAAGCGTGTAAAATATTTCAAGGCATATCCAATAAAGTTTGAAGCGAGCTCCATAACACTGCACTACGCAATGTCAATAAACAACTATCGGGCACTCAATTCCAGTGACAGTTTTATAGAGCACGATGTATGTACTTTCACGAAACAAGAACCTACGTGAACCATTGTACAAGCGAACATCTCGGCAAATATTGAAGTAACAGCGCTTTGGAAAGCTTCAAAAACGGGCGAGGCACGTTTAAAGGGGTCGTTAACCGATATCTGAGCACACTGGCGGCCTTTTGCTCGACAAACACCATTTATGTACGTTTATAGGACCAACTCCGCTATTATGTAATTACAGAGGTAAGTCGACTGAGAAATGAAGCTGAGCAGCAAAAATCGACTTGCGTGCTTTACTACCATGAGTCACGTGCTTGATGACATCATCGATTTAGTCAACCAGGTGATTTTGTTTTTGTCAAGTGCGTTAAACAAATGGTGAAGTACGCGTGCTAGTCATAATAGCAGTAACCGCCGTTTTCAAACATAAGCATTTTTGTGTTTCTGATACACATACGTATTTAAACTTTGTCAATTGGAGATGACCATACATCAACGTCATACACTATGATGTGGCAATTGTATTATTAGCTAATTTTTTTTATTTGTGGCCAATAGTTGTTTATAAATTAGTAAGACATTTTAAGAATTCGTTATCTACCAATTAACAAACATGCGACACAGGTATACTCTTTTACAAAGAAACCCACAAAAACTAAAAGCATAGCACGTGAATGAATGCAGGTAATTTTACATTTTGAAGACGTTATCTACCAAATGTAAACTAACATGAATAAAAACAAGTGTACCCGTTCAGAAAGAGACCCATAACAACTAAAAGTGTATAGCACACAAATTATTGTAGTCAATTTCTACCAAATCATCATTTGCATGAATACAACAAAAAGTACATAAAGTACAACAAAATAAAAAATATTTTACAAATACGATTGTGAAATTTCATCTATGTTAGCTGCAATTAAACGCAAAAAAATCCAACCAGTTATAAAGCATCAGTTCGCCACACAAACTATTTAATAAGTACCTACCCTCCTTCCTGTGCAGCATGCATGCTGTTAGCAATTGAAGTGAGTCCTTTCGCATACTGTACTTCTAATGCTTCCCTATAATAAAATACATCACAATTATTGGTGGACAACATCCACATTTACATAAACAGCAATATCGTTACGGCGGTCGTGAAAACAATTAAAAGCACACCACATATTTACTACCATAATGAACATTCAATGGGCTTGGCGTATAATGATTGACACATATATACTGATTACATTACTGCATGCATTGAAATTGATAGACAGGTAAAAACATTACAACAATTGATAATCAACAATATTTGTATATAGATATATATCAGTATGCAATGTGATATGATACGAAGCGAAATTGAGCTATTTCTACTACTGTTTACTAAAGCTACAGCAAAACTTTGATGGTGTGACACAGTAAAGACCCCATTGACTGTCGTTCATTGTTGTGCTGTTGTTAGTTTGTGTACGTAGTGGGGCACGTTGTTGGCAGACAAGCATAGGACAATTGGGCTATATTTAAGAACGTACCTGGCTTTAAAAAGATCGCTCATCTCTTTGCACATTTGCTTGCCGGCAAGCATCTTCTGATAGAGAACATAAAATCCACTTTGGAAACTGTGATTTTCCACTCGGTCAGACTAAAATGCAGATTTCTTGTTAAAGAGGTAACATGCTATAACATATTCTTTAAGTGTATTAGATTATACCTACAGTGCACCATTTGGTCCTTTTGTTTTCTATGACTGCTTTTAATTTAATATGTATACAATAGAAAACACATCATAGAAAATACTTCCATTGCACCTAATCATGGTTGCCTTTTTATAGACAAAAAACAAAGACAAAGAAATAGATTTGAGTTAAACACAAAGTAGTTCTACTAGATTGTGTTTTAGCTGATACACCATAAAAATTTACAATAATGTTACAGGTCATATTCATCAACAAACTAGTACATGAATTTTAAGGAAATCAAAACACAAGGTTTTGGGACACAATAAAAACAAAGAATGATGGATAGGTTTTTAAAGTGACATGCAAAATCGTGCAGAAGAATTTGCAGTGTACGTGAGGATTAAACTTTTGGCCTCAATTCAAACAGGATAGCAGGAAGTATCTCATTACCATTCTTACCCAAAAGTAGTCACAATAGCTGAATTTTCCTGGCTGCAACAAACTTTGTTCTTTTGCTTCCTTATCTGTGGGGTACGAGATTCCATTATGCTGCAAGTAAATGACAAAATTCAATTAAAAGCAATTATACACTGTAAAGGTAGCCTGGGGTCTTAAACTGGCAATAACATGCCAATAAACAGATTGTTGTTTTAAAAGTGAAAACCAAAAAAGTATGTATGCTAAAGTGAATGGTTTTGCTCTGTTTTAATATGTTTACAAAAAAGATAATTTGACTATGATATGTTTTGAAAATGCCTAAAAAATATTACCTTTTGTTGCATACCAGCAAAGGCAACAATATTGTCCAACAAAAGACCTTTGCTACATGACATATATGTTTGTGTGTGCTGATCTGGCACCAAGCAAACATACGGAAGACAAGCAAGACTAAGCACTTACTATCCTTATCTGTGGTTTTGGGCTGTGCCCATTCGACTGTGGAGTATTAGGAGTCGTCGGTCTGGGTGAGCTAAGGTTTGGTGAAGGCGACTTTGGCATGGGCGTCGTTGGTTGAGAATTGGATTGCGCTGTGAGCTGTATAGTTAGCTTGTTTTGCTGTGGTGTGGTCGGCTCAGAGGACGATAATATAGGCTTGGAGTTCGGCTGTACAGCAATAAGTTAAGTGTGCTAAATGTTTGGTGCAGTGGAAAATAAATTAAGAATGCTTTCACTAACAATAGTGTTTCCTACTTAAAATGTGACTTACATTTTTTTTTACAACAGCACTCAATGTTTTGATGAACAGTTGTTTTAAAGTTTTAGTTTAGCAGATTAAACAGGTATACTACAGATTTATTACATATAGGTTACACATCTAACCATACTAGGTCCCATTGTACCTTAATATTTTCTTTGCTGTCTTTATAGTCTGGTGTCAATTCAAGGGTAAGTCCAGGTGGCCCTGGAAACCAAAAAC
This sequence comes from Phallusia mammillata, assembly GCF_965637545.1. Classification (NCBI taxonomy): domain Eukaryota; kingdom Metazoa; phylum Chordata; class Ascidiacea; order Phlebobranchia; family Ascidiidae; genus Phallusia; species Phallusia mammillata. The sequence goes on along the minus strand of NC_137252.1, from coordinate 30,754,644 downwards.
ATAGCTTTATCCGAAACCGAAAAGCGTTTCTAGTAAGCAATTTGTATTGAGCAATTCATGAATATGCCAAAGATACTTCCTTAATCGCTTCCTGTAAGTAGACCTATTATTCATACAAACCTGTTGCGTTTGGCTTTGTTGCTTCATCGCCGCTACTTATTCCATCTGGTAATTCCCACGAACTTTCTGTTTAAAACAGTAAAGGAAAATGAGTTTATATTTTGAACTGCTTGAGTCATACCACTGCTAGCTAAATATGTTTTACTTCCCACAATCGGGTACATTAAGCAAGTTATCACGCCACTACAAGGAAATGCTTTTCTGCCAATTTTGCACACTGTTCAGGGGATCATAATAATAAAAGCATTCCAATTTCTATGAATATAAGTCTGTGTAACAGTAAAAGACATACTATTTGTTCTTGTATTGACATAGTAAATTTCTCCAGTTGGCGTTTTCACTTCATTCCATTCATCTGATGTGGTTGATGATACTTCGGATTCCTTCAAACAAATATTTGGTTACTCATTCCTTCAACATGACACAATAAACTTGGTATATTTAATGGAATCTTTCTGTTAACACAGGACAGACAAACATACTCTAGCTGTATTTTCAGCTTTGGGAAGTTTAACATTTCCCAAATTTACATAATATTCGCAATAAACCTGCACACCTTATATTTTGCGACAAAACTACTTGGACACACAAACAACTAGACAAAGCTTTTAATGTATTTTGCTTGTGTACAATCAGCGGCTTTTATTTACCACAAACAGACACAATATTGGAGATATGCCTTATCTTTAAGACTTTAAATACATGTTTTGTTGTTTACCAAGTTAATCTTATAGAAAACAACCGCAAAAATCAGCATTTGGTTTATGACTTCAATTGTAATCCATATACCACCATACGATATTTGGCACAACATGTCGTACCTGTACTTTGGTGACATATGATGCAGGGAACCATCCTCTTCTTCCATTTATTTCTCCTTCCCACCATCCTTCGTCACCAGAATACAAAATCTGGATGGCTTCACCAGCATCAAAGGTTAATGTTGTAATCTGAGAAGAGAGCAAGTGTTTTATTTTCCACAGGGACCAAGACATGTGTTATGCCAACGATGTCAATTATAGTTGCGCACAAGTATACTTGTATACAATTCTGTAAAATCACAACAATTGTATAACTAAGAAACGGTGGTTGTTTAATTAGACACTTGTATTGCAATTTCTAGTAATTTCACAAACAAATCACAAAATGTAACGTACTGTAATGTGCAACGTGTGCTTCATTTGCTTTGGACCAACATGTGCAACGTGCTTTGTTTGAAAGAAGTTAACAATTTAATTTTGTGGCATATTGTTGCAAACTAATTTAAGCGATTGATACAAAGCTGGCTATGACAGGTTTACAACTTACTTCTCCGCCACCGGCACCATTATATGAATACAGCGTCTTACATATTCCTTCCGCCATAGTGGGCAAGCAAAAAGTAAATCCAAATTCGAATATCCGTGTTACAAAAACAACAGTGCAAAAAGTCCGTATAATTGCTTGCAGTTGTCCCACAGCTGCCTCAGTAGGTTAAATCCCGAGTGTAATATTCAGGTGCGGGTAAACAACAACAAGATTCGCCAGCTAAGCACTCGTGTCTCCTCGAGCCGTTTTTGTCTTCTGTCTCGATTGCCGCAGACGCAGACCCCCGGCTTGTCGTGTTTTCGCGTCACAGCGCAATGACGTCACAATTCGACCGTAGGTGTGATGTGCTGGCGACACCGTACGGTCATTTTTTAGTGGACTTTCTGCTTTAATCTCTGCCCTGTTTGAAGTCTGGCACGTTTAGCACTGGTGATTTGATTTGATAGAACTTCTTTCAACGACCAATATAGGCAAATTTACCACTAATAGGAGTTTTTATCAAGCATTTAAGGGGGTGCAAAAAGAGGACCGAGAAACACACGTTTAAAAGCACGCAGAAAACAGACAACAGAATTATCTCGGCCCCAGTCCACGTGTAAACACAACATATCGATTTTACTTCACGAACAGACGGCACGAGTAGGCCTAGACATGAAGAATTGGCTGTTCGATCCGAAATGCTTGGTTGTTTTCTGCTATTTTTAGGCGTAATTTTGGTACACGCAAATGAGTTACAGCTAAACGTGTATCTTTTTAGTCACCAATTGCCGAACTCTGGTGAATGGCATTAACGTTTCGCTCGTTTTCAAAGCGGTTCATGTGAGTTTTGGGAAATAGCCTAGGCTACAGCATATTCGTGTGTGTGTGTTTGAATCGTCTTTAAACCAAGACTACCTTAAAATCGGTAATCTTATTGGTATTGGTGTTCTGCAAAATGTTTGGCAATTATGTTGTTTGATGGTCGTTAGCGCTGATCTCGCGTCGCACGATGTTAATGCAGCAAATTGTACCGGACCAAAGAAATGGTTTGCGTGTCTCATAGTGCTGTACAACTATAATAGCTGTGCTATAGTTGTTTTGCCACTGTCCACATTATTCATCCAAACACTTTTACATTAAAACATAGCACCCATATTCCGTACTTATTGTCAAATCAGTGTTGCTCGACGAGCGTAGCTTAGTATTATACGTAATTATGCCTTTTAGCAGACATTTTTTGGTTGTAGGTTTTGTGTAAGCCAATTTCGGCCTTTTTTAAAGTGATATAACACCCATTTTTGTTGTTCTAAAACGAGATTTAGAGCAGCGTTTCTCATCCGGGCCTTATAATATAACGATTGACTTTAAGTTTCCCAAGTTCGCCATGTATGGGAGGGAACGCATGCTGAAAAAGATTGAGAGCCACTGGTCTAAAGCCTATTGTAACGTCAACACACATTTTGAGATGAATTCTTCTATTTTTTTCCTACTGTCAAGCAAAAGCGAAAAAAACAGTACTATAAGCTTTTAATGAAGCGATACAAAATTTACGAAACTCGGTCAACGTACTGTGACGTCATAATTCCGACGACTAGCATTGTGACGTCATTGCCATCGCACGTGGTGCTGTGGTCATAAAGCAGTGACGTCATAAAAAAGTACGCAAAAAGTTTAAAACGAGATACAAAGCATGACGTGTAGAAAATCGGCCACTTAAAATGACGTCATAGCAGTTACGTCATGATTAAGGATAGTACGCAAAGTTTGCTTGGTCAAAAGCAGTAGGTCATTAAAACTAGCGCAGCTATTAGTTTTACCTTGACAAAAATACTGTGAAAATAGTACAGGAAATTGCAGGGCTCACGAGACATACATAATGTGTAGGTTTATAGGTCCAGACACACGAGTTAGGATATAAATATATGGGCTTGTTAATATATAGAGGTGGAACTTTTTCGGCAAATAGGTAATTGTGCATTGTAAGCGGAAATACAATATTGCATTGGTGAGAAATTGCAAAAGAAAATTTCAACTGAGATTTCCAAAAGTACGATGGGTTTTGCATTACACGGCGAGCCAAAGTAAATAAATGTGCAACTGTTGGTACAAGAAATTTTTCATTTTCATTAAAATATTTCATTCGAGAACCGCTAGGGGGTAACCTCGTGAAAGGGTCATGCCCCCATCATGGCACCAAACTCACGACTCAAACGCAAAAAAGTGGTAAAATCGCGATTTTATATGGAAAGTATGATAACTCTTCAGGTAGATTAAAAATATAAGCTTTTCCAACACAAAGTCACATTGCGAAAGCCGCTTGGCTGACACCTAGTGGTACAAAACACGACACAGCGCATGTCTTACTTTTATGGTCTGTGAAAACCAAGTGCAAAAATATGTTTTTAAACTTGTTATGGCTTCAGACTCATGGTTTTAGACACCAGCTCAAGGGCGACACCCTCCGACGCCTGTCTGATATTTAAAAATACCGCCATGCGACGCCAGAGAGTCAATAAGGTACCGTTTGTCACAGTATGAAATGTACTGGTAAAATGACGAATGCTTGGCTTACCACTATTAAACTAAGGGCTCGTGACATGAAATTAAAAAAAACGACAGAATTATTAAGTAAGGATCAATTAGTTGTGAGAAAAATGTTGCGCAAACGCCCTTTTTCTCTTTTTGTTCAAAATGTTTTGATATAAAGTTTTAAAAACACTGCGATAATATTAACGTAGCTTAGGATTAAGTTCGGTAAGATAAATTATCAAATAATAAGCATTTCCGTCGCACAAACTGGTAGACAAACTTCCTGTAAGAGCTTACCAGTATGAGTAGAAGAAAAATGACGGAAAAAAGTTACAGGGGGTTTGAGTAGATCAGACCACACGATTTCATAAAAGCAAGAGTTGTAACAAACAACAGAACAAGGCCAGGCCTATTAACGTGATTTTGGCCCAATAGTTCCCTCTTGTGTCCCTGATTGGATCAACACCTAAAAATAAAAATGTTTTTTGTCATTGATAATCAAAAAGTCGGTATGACGTAGCGCACATTTACGCAGTAAAACGTGAAAAAGGTTTACTGTAAGATCAAAATGAGGACGTATAATTCCCACATTTAATATTTTCTGTTTAAACAGCTTTTGTTATATTCAATCAATGTCCACGTCGATTAAAAATAACTTTACTACACATAATAGTTCGTAGACAAACAAAACATGTGATCAAAAACGTACAATTTCAAGAAGTGGCACGTTTTTGTAACAACTAGCACCTTTTATAATAAATACAGTAAAAACGTGTGCTTACTTGCTGTCGGGCGTTCTTTGAGGTAAAGTTTTGCAACGTCGGCAAAATCGTATATCTTGGGTCTATAACCCAGCTCTTTTATTGCTTTGTCCATGGTGTGAAAGTGGGAAAGTCCCATTTTCATTACCTAGAAAAATAAATGCATATGATTTCTATGTTTTTACAGGTTTATTACATCGTAATTAGCCGGTTCGCACCGGTTCTCTAGAACCGTCTCACGAAAGAGATCAGCGAACCGGTTAGCATTACTGGTTACTGTCAATGGACTTTTTGTAACAGAACCGTCTGAAAAATATGACTTTTGTGAGCCGGCTGAAAAAATTGAACCCCACCACTGATCGTAATGACTTAAATATCTCAAATAACAAAGTAAACACCCTAAGTCAAAAACACGTTAGACAGGGTTACGCCCAAACCAAAAATATGCATTTAAACAATGGGTTACAATGTGAAGCGTTTCGTAGGTTTCTCGCCTCTGTATAAGCTTGATATTATCGCAGAGATAATCTGCCTGGGTTTACGTCACTAGACGTGTTACTGTGACGCAACAAAGACACATTTTTGTGGCTCTAGCAGTAGGTGAAAGTGTGCATAGGAGATTAAAATGTGTAAAATACCGGTCAAATTTTAATGCTTTAACACAACAACAAAATTTAATTCGTACTGCAGTGTTCTATTTTAACAAATTCGCTTAAATATGGGGCAAATATAGGGGAATATAAGAATAAAACACATTCTTTTTTAATGTGCATTTCTTTATTAGTGAAAGGAACCAGGCATGTGTGTGGACTTTTATTAAAGTTTATTGAAGGCTTGCATGGCAAATCACCTGGAATGCATTATTTATATGCCGGAATGTAAACGCCTGATTTTGGCTAATGTACGAGGCTAGAATCACCAGTGAAAACGAAATCGTTTTGGTCAAACGCATTGAATAAAAACTTTTAGTCGGTTGTCTTGCTTGACGAGTAGAATGCGCACATTTAGCCAAAAAATGGGCACAATTGGTTGTCTCAAACCAACATAAAATACACATGGTGCCAAAACATTGGTACAATCGGCTTTACATATATAAGTTTCGTTACGTATCGCAGAAAAAAACGTTTCCAAAACAAATGAACATTTCGGTTTTCGTGCCGTGGTATTTTAGCATCGTGAAATGGTAACACCTCAAACACAAATCAAACAAACTTTACCAAGTAAATGGCCGAAAATTGTCATGCCACACGAATAGTTCGTAAGCATTTTTATCCCATTTCCGTTTTTTAGGATTTTTTGGTCAATGTGCACAACAGAGACGCATAAGCATATTCTCCGACGGATCTCCTTACTTTCTCTTTACTATACATTACAAGCCGCCATAACTTTAAGTCAATGCGTCCCATTGATGTATTCTTACAAAGAACAATCTTTACACATACGTTAAAGATTTTTTATCGTATGTGATTTGTTTATCTGCAAACCCTAAATCTATAATGAATCATATAAATGTAGCATTTTTGCTCAATGGGGTTCTAGCATTTCTGAGAAAACGGACAAACATACCAGAACGGCGGTTTAAAACAATAAATGTAATCAACTTTGCAGGTTATCTTTCGTGATTTGAATTGGATGGCAAAAACTAGGTGCAAAAAACAAACGCGCTTTAAGGAACATTCAAAACACTAACCACGAAAAGCCTTTAAACCAGTGGTTCCCAACCGGGGAGGAATTCCTCCCTAGGGAGGAATTTTATGAGTTCAGGGGAGGAATTTCATAAAAAACTGTAAAATAATTTACATTGGAAATGTTACAGAATATTTTTGATTTTGTATGTGCATTGGGGATGTCCATTATAATTTGGATCCGGTTGTAAAAGATTCTAAAATGGACCACCCTAATTACAAGGTCTATTTTAAATTGCTTTAATTTTTCATGTTATTGTTGTTTTTCGTCTTATTGGGAGGAATGAATAGTTCGAAAATTGGCAAAGGGAGGAATGCAACAAAAAAGGTTGGGAACCACTGCTTTAAACAGTTGTTTTGACTGTTAAGTACGTGCAAGTCAACGCTCAACAACGGCATAGCAAATTTTCGCTGAGTCAGCAAATGCAAAGGGCCCAAGTCTTTACACAAAAATTAAGACAACTACAATTTGAACAATAACAGCATATGTAAAAAAATTAGCAGTCCAGTGTTACATCGACTTTATCCAGTGTTACATCGACTTTAGACCCAACCACAGTTTTTCTCTGCCCTTTGACTTACTTTTAAGCCGTAGTACGCTGTGCCTTTCTGACACAGGAAGCAATTGGCTTGTTGCGTGGGTTTAGTGTGGTTGCAAACACTTAATCCTACTTGTCAAACCGTTTGCTTGGCTGCACCGCAATTGTACACTATAATGCGGCCTGAACGTGGTACCGAATGTAAGCAATTTTACCACAACAAAACCCGACCAAGATACGCTCGCCTTTATATAACATACATTGTACATGGTAGTGGCATATGGTACCTTTGAGTGGTAAAAATTGAAGATAGGAATGCTTTGAAATTGAAAAACGCCAAACAGTAATCGTCAGTTGAAGCCTATGGTTTCAGAACTCATTGCTGAACATGTGGGTTTAGTTACATGTGAGAGAAATTTGGATTTTGGAAATGTACTTCAACTGTTTGCCTGGCAATTGTCCACATGCAAACCAAATTTGAGCTTGGATTTTTTATGGCTGCTTAACATTTTTTAAGTATTTTTAAACAGAGTTAGGAACACCCCATTACGGCAAATAGTTTTAGAATATAGTGCAGCACAAGTCAAATTATAGGAAAATCGTAATTAATTTTCTGCTGCGGTTTACCGTGGATAGGCAATTTCCTCTGTACAGTGCTGGTACCTGCTCTAACCACAGCCTGCATTTTAACCGGTTTATTGCAAATCTTTTTTAAGTAACTTCACGAGTTCTTGCGCATATAAAGGCGCTGCGCTAGAGCAAATTAAGATGGTTGAAAAAAAATCACTTTTGTACTTTACATTATTGGATTTGTGTAACAGTTTATTGCTAATGTATACTTTGAAACCGTAATATGAAACTTCCAGTGTTTATTTCCCACAGAATAGCACAGCACTCTCCATGACAATGCGTGTTAATATATTCAAACCCATTTTGTTATTGTTTGATTTTCATACAATCACTTGTATTATTTTGATATGGGTTGGCCTGGTAGTGGTACATGTAACCACGAACTCACATTTACCCCAAAATACAACACTAGTCACATAAAAGCAGAATTCACAATGCAAGTGATATCAGGTTTCAACCACACAGGAAAACCAAAACGTTTCATGACTTAACCAAACATGCTATGAAACAGCTAATTAACACAAACTTTAAATTATTTTTGCTGAGTCGGCAAATTTTAGCAGGCCGCTTGGTGCATACAAAAACGGAAGTAATCATTTAACATTTGAAATTTGAATACCTCTGTTCTAGTTGCCAGTGGAGCAACCACGCGCCAGGGTTTCATCAAGTGATAGACCAACTCCATTAAAAAAGCTGCAAAGAACAAAAAGACATATTACATGGGAATTTGTTAAGCGCTGTGGTTTTAGGCAACATGCCAACCTAAACAGCGTTTCGTTAGCAAAATTTTGTCTTCAACTATTGTAATGTGGTTTCAAAGTGGACCACATATTTTCTTAACATAACCTTACCAGATGAAATGTAGACAAGAATCTAATACGGTTAAAAACAGCGGTTTCAAACTTTTTTGTTCCAAACCCCAAATTGTTAATTTAAAATCGGTTGTATGCCTTTACATGCTGTAGAACTTTTGATCAAACATTTACAACTATACAAACAACCGCATTATGACATTGTAACAGCTTAGTTTATCATAAAGTACAACACAAATCAATACATCTGTTGTCGTAAAAAAATGTCTTTATGGCGAGTTTTGGATACAGCAGTTTAAAAATACATAAACTTAATTTGAGATACTTATTGACAGATCAACCTAAAATTGGTGGCGCGCACAAAAGAGCATTGTTGCGCTTTCCTAAGTGCTTTTAAGGCCATTACTGAAATTCCTATGAGAGAGCCATGGAAATGTGTACTCGTCCCGGGAGGTCGTTATGGCAACGGGACGCCAAAGATGCCAATCAGACGTGCTTGTGTTAACAATGTCAAGAGCGGGTATTTGAGTTTTGAATAATTGATGCTGCTGACAACCATTCGTCGGTCGTAAGTTTTAATACACAAAGGACGCTGGTATTGTGGGCTCCACTATTTTCCAAGGCTTAGAATGGTTGATTGCTGATTGATGCTAGTAGTAGTGCTTCAATATGTCGGTATTTTTATAATTTATTTATTGTCGGTAAAACTATATCTTTTGGCCACAATCCACAAAGTGTTCAAAAAACCATAGTATTTTGTTTAGCATCACACGAGTTAAACGACAAATTACTTAAATATGCAACCTGGTGGACGAAACGCTTGTTCGTTGTTCAGAATTACATTGTACAGCCGATTAGGACAAAGTATTTTCGTTTCTGGTTTAATACCCAAGTCAAAACAAACCTCGTATAATTGTAAGTTTTTTTTATGGCAAGTGGGCAACAAAGACACTCTAAGTTCAGTGGCAACCATCAAATGCGCTCACAAGTCACGTACACTTGCTAGAAATGCTGGTGGCGGGCCAAAAAACGGGCAATTTCAGGACAATGCGGTGCGGGGTACTTGATAATCCATTCACAACAGCTTAGCAACCGGCCGCTGAGTTTGAAAACTGGCAAAGTTCTCAATACGATTCTAGTGTTGTTAAAGTACGTTGTGCGTTTGGTACGTTAATATGTCTGTTTAATGTCATTGATAGTCAATTTGAGGCATATATGACAACCCAATAAGACGTTTTGTGAATGTATGGGTGTCCCAAAGCTATTTTAAGCCAATGCGACTTAAATATTAAAGTAAATTTAAACGAACATACAATACCACATTACTCTTACCGATACTAAACGCATAGGCAAAGCGATTTTCAAAGTTGTCCAAGCTAAAAACAACACACAATCGGCAAAATCAATGTTTTTCCACAACTTAATTCCAAACAAATTATGTGTTCAGGTTGAATGAAATTTTAAAATGCTCGTCAACAGAAAAGCAGGGGGGCTTCATTTTTACACAGTGGTTTTTTTTAACCTAGTGGCCCATTAGAAGTGCACTTACCGGCATAATATACGAAGATATAAGGACACTTGTAGCGCGGCGGAGAGTGCCCGAGACCGACAAACTGCAAGGGAAAAAACAAAAAGGGCGCCAGTTAGAAATCTCGAATGTTACCAATAAACAGACGTGATTGTCGAACCTATAGGGGTGGGTGGATTTGCGTGTGTATTGCACTGTAATTTAAGCATTCAAAAAGTTGAAAATTGATACGCAGTGCAGAGCATTCGGTATTAATCTACCTACCTAATGGAATGTATTGGCTACTACAAAGTTGGTTTGTGCCCAATTCCACATACACAATAGTGCCTTAGGAATACATATTTTCAACCATATTTTTTGCACACAAATCGTGATTCTCCAAGCAGAAACATACACAAATCCAACAAAGTAAAGTTACAAATAATGCGTTTCTATCAAAAATGTGACAAAATGTTAGTTCAATATATAGCACGTTTAATGTATTACATCAGTGGTTCTCAACCTTTTCGATCAATTCCCCCATTAGCAATCCAAACCATTGTCATTCTCCCCTAATATACTTCATAGTAGATACTAAACCATACGTAACATTGGGTAATTTATCAACTTCACAGTTCATATCCACGTAGCTTAAGTGTCTATTTACAAATCACATGTAAAAAATAAAGTAAACTCATCCCGGGTTGGGAACCATTGCATTACACCTTAACGTTCTCAGAATATACATAAACTTACCAAGGGTGATAAAAAGTCGAAGAACCGGACAGGGTTGTTGTCAGAAACGAAATAACACTTGCCCGCCTGCAAGACAACATTTCGTGGTAAATTATGTGTTGGCTTAGTGCAGGGGTGGGCAACCTGCGGCCCTTCTTTAAAGGTTGTGCGGCCCGCAGAGACGCTTGGATTTCAAAATACTGGCAAACGAGTCAAATTATTACATATTTTTGAGTTGATTATTGCGCCTGATACTAGTTTTCTGCGATCTGGCAAAATGTGGCTAGAATCAAATGCGAATTTTACTTGTAATTTAGCATATTTGGTAAGCAACAAAGCAAAATCACTTTGTGTTACACACAGGTGCGGCCCGCGATCCAACTTTGACATTTGTAATTGGCCCCACAGAAACAAAGGTTGCCCACCCCTTGCTTAGTGGTTTCCAAAGCCGGTGGCCCAAAATATAGTTTCAGTGGGCCACAAATGAACTTGGGGTACTGCATTATGTAATAAAATAGGTTTCATAATCTCTGGTGTACATATAATTGCAACTATTTTTGAAAACTTTCATAAGTCATATTACGTTTTAGACCATAAGATTTTGGCTTTTTTTAGATTTAAAGCGTTTGAAAACCACTTTCATAGAATCAACTAATCCTAAAATGGGTGAATAAACATGGTTAAGGCTTGCTACCCTGAGAAAAACACCATACTAGTCAATTGTGTTTGATGTATTGTATAATAATCATCCATTGGTATAATATGCACCTTTGGGGAGCAATGGGCGAGCATAGGAAAGCGTTTTAAATTGTTTTCCGCTTGAGTGAGGCACCTCAAAATCCCGCTACCATATTGAACAAAGCTGAAATGATACGCAAAAAGCGACATCGAGTTTAAAAAAAGTCCAGACGCGGTCTTACTACAATCGACACTTTCCCGCGAGAACCTTAAATGAATAATTCATCGGCGTCACCGTATGACGTCATAATGGCGGTCTATCCCCCCCACCGATGGCAAGCGATAGAACAATTCCGACACGCCGACGAGCCTTTGAAGTAATCTGCTGGGAATAACTTACAGCTTTGAGCGGTGATGTGCTTTTTAACGTTTTAAAGTTATTCCCGAAAGACTTTGAACGTTCGACAAAATTGGAAATGACGAGACGTTGACCAAATAAGTAACAGCTTTTTTTCGTCGGGCTTTGACTTCCAATTTGCTTCAAAATGACGTGATACTGTATAATATAAAGTTTAGACCCTAGCACCGAAATCATTCGAAATTATTGCTAAGCAACGCTTACTTGTCATTTTAAAATACCATTTTGGCATGAGAAAAAAATATTACTAACTTATGTTTTTTATGCAGAAGTGCGGTCAAAATCGGTGGAACCGGATTACAATTTTTAATGGCTTAAAACTTGACAAATCTACATCAAAATACCACAGGAGGGAGCAAGGCGTCCTGTTGTTTCAGCTTTTGAGGCTCGACCAACGCATATTCAGTATATTTTTTAAGGTCCGTTTCGGAAAATACAAACAAAAAGCGGTTCGAGTATCTGCACACAGGCCTAATAGGGATCAAGAACAATAAGTTTTACAATGGACCAATACTCAATTGTGTTTAACGTTTATAAAACAAACGTTTGTTAGATTAAGCAACAATGTTATGGCGGCGTATGAAAAAGAATGGACACCTTCAGCCTTTTCAGTAGTTTTTCCAATATTTTTTTGGGGGACTCGAATGTTTATTCCATAAAGATTGTCTGTGCTAATTTTGATTCACGATGCACCCGCGTTCATTTATGCGAAATAACTCTTGAAAGCTAACATTGCTTTGTTAAATAGACCGCATGTTGTAAAACTGCGCTTTTTGTCTCTGTAATAGTGATGATATTTTATCAAAAATAGCACTCTTTGGGTTGGTAACGTGTAACAACATGCTATACAATGCATTGTAACACAAGTTTGGTGTCGCCAAAGATACTTATTAAAACCGTCCGGAATTTTGCTCATATAGATAAGCTATAAATACAATTTCTGGCGTCAGGGGTCAACATAGCTAGATTGTAAAAGTTGCAACTCACCGCAATGCTGTTGTTGGCAGATGACAGGGCTGGTAATGCAAGCAGGTGGATTTGAACGAGATTATTAACGTGAACCCAGTCTACAATGGCATCACCAATCTTCACGAACACAAGATTCATTTCCACGATGGCCTGAAAACAGGAACGAAATTGAAAAATACGCCACTCTATAATACTAGTGTGTTGAAATATACGTTTTTTAAATGGTGTGTCCTTTGACTATGCCTTACTTAAATGGTGTTTAAAAAGGTTTTTGGTGGACTTATTACAGGGATTTTTCATAGTTTAACGACCACACTTTAAAAACCCTCAAGAAGGAAATGCTATAGTTGTTTATAGGTCTAAGAATGAAGAAATCAACATAGTGAATTTTTAACACTCAGTTTTCAATCTGAATTTGTAAAAAAACGAATATTTTTAGGGAAGAAAAATATCCAATGTATATATTTTGTTGCCAGCATTCACACTAACGGTCGAGAAATACCAAACAACATTAGTCAAATCGTATGTTCGTTGTGGACATTTATCAATCAGCAAGACATCCGTTACAGTATCAGTTCGCCACGTCAAATAGTACAAGCGATGCTGACACAACAATTTCACGTTATAAGAGTGGGACGCAAAGTGACAATATGACAGCGTTTTCCGTCGCCCGCGGGTGCGTTTAACATTAAAAACTCTGGGCGTAAATCCGTCGACGATTTGGAACACCATAGGCTGCGTACAGGTCTGAGGAAACACCCGGCAATTATGCAAATATGTGCATATGTGTGTGTGGGGGTGGTTCGGTCAAAATCGTGAAACGTGGTAACAAGGTTACATCCTAAAGTTCCTTTACTGCTCGCGCCAGCGTTGTAAGTCGGGTCGGGTTCGGGTTTAAGTTTGATTGAATAGGGCTTGATTCTGACCTGACTATCAACTTAGCATTGTTTGTACCGCATTTTTACCAACGTTTGGTCCTAATTGGGTTGGTGAGACATGGCTTTTTAGCTTGTTGCTCTCAACAAACTGGAATGTCGTAAGATGGCTACATTGGCACATCCGGCCGATCTCTCGTTACCAGCTGTACTGATGAGACCTTATAGGTCGGAACAGTGTCCACTGTCTGTGAATTCGGGGAAAATTAAAACGAAAAATCGGGTCCAGGCTTGAACTTACGGGTTAGTGTCCCAAAAAATGTATGCTATGAGTGAAACGTCATCCAATACGAGGGCGCACATATAACACAGTGGTCCTCAATGTACAAAGGTAGTTTGCACGCATTCCCAAACGCATTGGAGTGCACTATTTATGTGTAAATGTAGCATAACGAAAAATACAGCCTTGCTACATGAATATAGTGTTCCCAAACGCCATAGAGGGGCGTTGTATGATTGGTAACGGCTACACAAAGTACACAGACTTTACTGCTAAAGGCTTGCCGATTTGAGGAAAAATATGTTTATGATACAACGATATGTGTACAATATGATACGAGTATATGGAAAAATTGATTACAACGTAAACAGTAAACAAACCAGCGAATCGATTAAAGCGAAAAAGCTCTATCGATTAAAGAAGAAACTAGTTTAGCTTTATCGATTAAAGATGGGCTTCCAGCATACACTAAAATATAGTTTCAAGCAGTACAACAACTGCAGCAAATTTTATTGCTAACTATAGGCAACGTGCAATGACACAACGTAAACGGCTAGGTTTCCACAATTATCGTGTAATGCCGCAAATGTACATAAATGTCACAGAATGTCGACAGTTCCGGCCCTAGGACAAAGTCTTATTTATACGTCATAATATGCGTTTTGGAATGATATATCAAACTGTTTGGCAAGCATATACCTATACGTTCTCGGCATAAAAACAAGTTGGCATTTAGTTACAATGTGATGTAAATTGTGTTAAAGTTAGCCCCAATGGTAATAAATTAGTCGAGTGGATTGTTGTATAGGGAAAAAAACAGTGGTTCCCAACCTTTTTTGACAAATTCCTTACTTAACAATTTAAAATATTTTTATTCCTTTCCCAAAAGACTACATAGTAGATGCTAAACCATGCAAACGTCATTAAAAATCGGTTCTTTTATCAACTTCACAGGTTATATTTCCGGAGCAAAAGTGTCTATTTGCAAACCACATTCCAGATTTCAAGTAAATTCCCCCTCAAGTTCTAAAATTCCTCCCCGGTTGGTAACCAATTTTCTAACCCATACACAAATCATGTGGATGTCGTAACTATGTTATGAAACAAACATAAATGTCACGTAGGGATACAATTTAGGTAACAATAGGCCCTGTGATGTGTAAACTCACAGAAAATCAAAGTATTAAAAAGGTTGTTTACACACAAAAAAACGCAAAAACATAATCTTTCTAGCATTTTTTGAACCCCCTTGTTTTCTAATAGGTCCTTAGACGCCACAATCGTGCGTAAAAAAAACAGTTAAAATTGCAAAAACAAACGCACAAATTACTTGTGAACAAATATAGTTATATAGGGTCACAACAGCCTCGCACCTCACTCAGTCCAATCAAAGTCGTACAGGAAATTGTGTCATCAATATCAGGCCGATATATATTACAATCATTCACTTCAACGCACAGCCTTTCGTTTCAAATTTCATCGATTTTATGTGCATATAGATTTGTACTTCTGTACTAATCTTGATATAGCATATTGGCTTTCGGTATTAAATCGTGGGTACTGTTATCAGCAAAACATTTTGCAAACAATGTATTTTTGTACGTAAACGCTTTAAAAGAAATCTATACTATCCGTAGCCTTTATCGGAGCCTAATATCGTTCAGTGTAAATTAGATGTATGCCATAAGGCAGTGATTTTCAACCGGTGTTCAGCGCAAGAAATTTATTTATTGGACCAGTGGTTTTTTGGACACAGGTCAAAAATCAAATATTGTTTTGTAATAATAACACTTGTTTGGGCAGAACTTAATATGTACACATATATACAATCTCGTCGAAATTCGCTAACAATATACGGTCAAAACAGTGAAGCGATTGTGAACATCAATGCCATCAGATCGGGTATCGCGGAAATTGTCTATTGGTTCATAACATGGGCGTTTCCTTTCCACTTCCATTGTATTGCGTTAGTAAGTTTGCCATGAGTCACTTTCGTTGGTTAATAACGTGTTTTATTTGACCTGAAACACGGAAACTCATTTCCTCAATCGTATTGGTCATTACATGAGAACAAGTTCTATGCACTGATACGGGATTATGTTTAAGTAGGCTATGACCATATTTAAACACATTTAAACACACATATGACAAAAACAAACGGAGGTCTTATGACAAGTGACATTTCGTTTACACGCAAACAAAATAACATAATGATACTGAAAGGACGTTTAATGTACTTTCATGTTAGACGTTGGAACGTATGGACATACTGAGTGACCGTTTTCTTGCTCAACGGCGGAAGAAAACTCGATTCTTACATTTTAAGGAATTGCGCGTGATCAGAAATGGTGTAAAAACCATTGGCTTAAAGTTTACACTAAAGAACATTTGAGATATGAAAATTTCATCAAGAAAAATGTCACGTGACATGAGACAACCTATGAGACTTATCTGAACTTGGCATATATCAATGATGACATACCACACGTCATATCGTGACGTCACTATTAAAAATTACATTGAAGTTTTTTCATACCAAACACAAAGAACGTTCTCATTTCGATTTTTTGGAAAAGAATCCACATTTTTTTCGCTAATTTGCCACAAGATTAATGGGCGACATGTGTTTCCAATAACTTTTAAGTGCATGATGAATGTGTTTGGAAGTCGGACAACGGAAACGTTAGCACAGAGCTATTTCTAAACTTCCTGCATACGACGTTTCAACACGCACAAACACAGGGCAATATCCGTTAGCAAACAAACATAACGGCGGGGTCCAGGCGAAATGAACCAAACGCAACACGGAAACAATCTAAAACCAATCACAGCATGTACGAGTTTGGCAACAAAGTATGTGATTGGAATAATGGCGTGGGCGGTGAGGGGGCGTGTCCGGAAAAAAGTGGGCGTGGCTCTCACCGACTCGTACAGTTTCGGCGTAAAGTTATCGGAGCGATTACAGCATACAAATAGTGCTGTTCACGGCAGAACGAATTCACAAATACCCGGTAATTTTGAGATCACGAAAAGTTAACAGAAATGCTTGCGGAATAAGAGTACATACTAGATAACAAAGACAACGTTATGGCGTCTAGACTAGAGAGGCGCATATTTATTCTTAAAGCTTGGGTAAATAATATTTTTGAATGCACCGAAAATCAGATTGAAAAGAATTACTCGTAAACTAGAAAGCAGATATCTGTAAAATCGCGCATATGTTTTTATTTGGTTATGTAGATACTTGCTGCCAAAAAAATGAATTAAAAGGCTGCCAACTCAATTTGCGAGGATCTTTCACATCACGTAGGTGTCAAAATTTAGCATGGTCGCTTTGTAGAAAATGCCAGTTTCTCAAACAACACAATGACCTATCCACCTGCAGCAGTAATTCATCACTGCAGAGCCGAAAAAATATTACAGATTTACCATACAAAACCCATCTGTTCAATCAGTGTAGGGCGGTAGGTAATACAACAACTCATGTTAAGGCAAAACAGTGATGGATGGCTTATAGACTGGTTAAAACCGGATTCAGAGAGTCACTTGGCATAAGGAAGTCCCAAAGCTTTACCCGCTGTGGAAATCCCTAGTGTTTGCGCTTGCTGGGAAAGCTGACATCAAGGGAAGTTTTAACTGCAGCTTATGCAAAAACAAGCTGCTTTACAAATGTATTTCATCAGAAAACGAATACTTTTACCAACTAGTTTTAACGCTTACTATCATTTGCGCGATAAACATAAACACAACTCAATACGTTAACCTGAGGAAACTACAATCGTTTTAAGTGGTACGTGGTTACAGCTTTCTGCTATACTTAATTCAAGTCAGATACAAAAATGCAACTCAACTAACCCAAACCATCAGCCATGGTTTGGGCAAAACACGTGCCATGGACATTCTATTAGAATTGTTAACCTTGCTGGTTTCAGAAACATATTAGCCTTGTATAGAAGAATAGGCCTATCTTTTGGTCCATCCATACAAACAGGGTTTAGGTGATAGTCGTGGTACGTAGTGATATGAAGTCTTGAGGTGGTACGAGATCAGTAGAAGGTTAAGAACCATTGATATAATGCATCAAAACCGGTACAAAAACTGTGTTTGCGACGTTTCTGGGCCACAGAACAAACATCACGACAGCAATGCCACGTAAACAAGTTGTTCTATCACAATACCTAATGTGACATCATGGTTAATATGTTAAGAGATTGCATAAGTTTGTTATTGTCTGGCAAACGGCCTCTGCAGCACAACAGCGACTGACACGTAATGATTACACGACCATTATCGTGCCTGAACTTTGTACACACTAAACCAGTGGTTTCCTAGTTTTTACATGCGGTTTGTAAATAGACACTATAGCTTAGGAAATATGACCTGTGAAGTTAATAAAAGGCCCAATTTTAAATAATAATATTTGTATGGTTTAGCATCTACTATGGAGTATATTAGGAATGAATGAATTTGTTTTAAATTTAGGTACACTATTCACGGTTTTGAATAATCTGAGCAAAAAAATCAGAGCCAATGACCTGACGATGACAATAGTACTTGTCGAAACGTAGTTATGCTCTACACCAGGGGTTCTTAAACTGGGGGGCGCGCCCCCCAAGGGGGGCGTGAAGGGTTTGTAAGGGGGGCGCAGCACATTATGGCAGCAAAGTTAACGCTTCATTAGGCAGCAAAGCAAACGCTCATTACTATGAAATGGATGTCCAGTAGTACTATCTAAACTTTTTTCCACTGCGGGCCGAAAACGTTTATTCGCGCGTGCGGCACAGTTTACATGCCCTAGTGCTGTCTTCTCAAACTTAGCCCACGGGGCGATTTTTATAGGGGCGCCAAGATATGATCTTTTAGAAAAACCATTTAAAATCTATTAAATTGTATAGTTAATCTCATCTTACAAGAAATGCTTGTATATTACGTCACAAGTAACACAATAAGGCAATTGTTTGCGCACAATTAACACTTTTTGTTTTGTCTGTGACGTAATAAACTGGCTTTGGGTCAATCCTGGGCATTGCAATATTATGAAAGTCGGTAATATTAATTTTGCATGTCGGAACAGTAAACTTTCGTAAGGTGTAGATTAATTTTTGACAGTAACAAAGTTATCAATACGTTTTGGCAAACCTAATAAATGGGATCGCGGGCCGTAGTTTGGTGACCCCTGTAGTATATAGTCGGCTGTACATTCTTTATTTATTCGCAATTTCGCTTTAGAGATTGCCTTGACTTTGAGTGAATCAACAATTTCTGGGCAACATATGCGTAGTTTATACGAATACTGACAACGTGGCTCAGTGCCCGAGCAAAAAAAAACTTCGCAACTTATCAGCGTTGAAGTGGCCTTTTCTAACGATTGGAACTAACTTGACAGTAGCTTAAAGGCGGACCTACGATGTATGTTGTTTTTTTTAAAAAAAACACAAGACAAGCATCATCAGTGCTAACGTTTTTTAGGGGGGCGTGAGAATAAATAAATGTGTCAAGTGGGGCGCGACCGAAAAAGTTTAAGAACCCCTGCTCTACACAAACATATTGGCTCTGATTTTTTTGCTCAGATTGTTTTAAATTGTTAAGGGAGAAATTCGTCGAAAAGGGTTGGGCACCATTGGGTTATAAAAAGGCCTCTACATCACAACAGGCACCTGTTACGTGATAAATGCACGCCCCGTATCCTACTTAAACTTTGTACACACTAAACCGACTTCGGAATTCAGAGTTCAAATAAAACCGCAGGGAAAAAAACGCGTTGAGCGAGCGTGGCACAAAGGAAATAGCTGAACCACTTACCGCAGCTCTGTCGATGTGTCGCCGTTCGCCCGGCCCGAAAATACCAGCTGGTCGGAGGCAGCACGTTGAGAGCTGGGAACCCCCTGAATAATAAAACGACCACGGTGTCAGGTATACTTTAGCGTGTGATAAATGGCTACACTTGTTAAAATACAGTGCTTCCTCTTTACCGTAAGGGACAAACAAGTTTAAATTTTACTCGAAGGGTTTTTTCCGCGAAGGGGTTCAGTAAGAGACGTTAAATGTTTAAAGATCGCACGCACAGACCTTACTAACCATATCTGTCCTGTCATTAGGGCAACAAGACTTGTTTATTAGTTCATGTTTGATCAAGCCAGAGGTGTAAGTGGGCACGAAACGGAAAGTACAAGCCCGAAATCCGGCTGATTTTTTTTGAAAATTAAACCCGAATAAGTAATATCTATCAAGGGTGAAATTACGACACAAATATGGCCTAGTGTGAAGCCAGGCCCGAATCAAGCCCGTTTTAATCAAATTGAAGCCCGATCCGACCTACAACTCTGCAACAAGACATTATAGCAGGTTTTGGTATGCTGTTCTGTTAAACAAGTTATGATGGAAAAAGTAGATTTTAGACACTTTACCAGAAACAGTGAAATTTAAGTAGTGCTTCACATGGATGTGTCAATGTTGTTGTTTGATACAAAAACGTGAATGGCGGAAATGTCAACGCGTAATCTATGTTACGTTCTTGTTTGTAATCACAACGCTTCAGGGTGTTAGATGACGTTGGTTGATGAATACAAATTGTATTCAAATCGTGTGACACGGGTTAATAGTGCATACAATTTCAACCTTTTTGCCCTTGAATTACAAAACTACCTGGCGAAAAGTAACGCAGTCGTAACGATAAAATCTTTCTTAACAATCGACAAATGTTAAAATTTGAAGAGTTTCGGCTTTAAAGGAAACCTTCGCCAATGTGCCGGTGTGCAATATCCTGAAAATGATTAACTTGGTTTCCTTTTCTATTGGGACAGACGCATTTGTGGAAGTGGGTTTTGCTGTTGCGTGGAGGGCAGTTTATTTTAGCTGTAAACACATTTAGGTGGAGAAATTTTGACATCAATTTTGAAAATGACAAAACATGCATTGGACTTAAATAGTAAACAAATGGAAAAGATTTAGAAACACTTTACACCGATCTGTTCATACGAATTGTGATGTGCATAGATTCCCAAATAGATTATATCGTTCATAATGGCATTTTCAATGTCTAGGAATAACACATGCGTTTTTACGTGTATTTAAGTCATTATACACCACAAAAATTTCTGATAGACCTACAAACGCCTACAAACAATTAAAATGTTAAGATCTGAAATGCGAACTTTTCAAAAACGAGCCGCATTAAAATGGGCATTTTTAACTTGCATGAAATCCAAAATCATCTCAACCAATATAATAATTTAAACTTGACAGCATAAATAAACCACAAAACAAATAGATAAGCGTCCGGGAATAAAAGTAACACGGTTTACATTCAACCACAGCGTGCGTTGTGCGGCCAAACAGATGGGTCGATTTTAAGTGGTGGCTGATAAGAGTGCGGCGTATTGTGGTGGCGAAGTGGATGGTTAAGCCGGTTGAAGCACACACACACACCAGTTCAGCTGGTTCGACTTGTTCAGTTGCATACAAAGTTATGCAACATCTTGTAATCGTGACCTATTTAACATTACACGTTTTGTTGTATTGTTCTCGTAAAGGTGTTGTGTTTTTATGCTTAATTACATTAAACTTATAGTACATACTGAAAATTTGCTTAATTATCTGAAGTTTATACTAATAGAATTAATGTGTGTAACTTTGTTATTGGAGTAAGTTATACAATGTCTTGTTATCAGCTGAATTGATGAGACACTGTTTGCAGCTTTCTTAACATGAAATCGTTCCATACTTACATTAAAACGCTTAGAATGTCTTTTTCAAAATATACCTTTGAAAATGTATGACAGCAAATTACATTTTTGCACCAGCGAGATGCACAAAATAACATCGCTTTTGTTTTGGTATTTCACTACGTTCGTATGCGCAATATTACGATCTCGCGGTGCGATAAAAGACTGACTGTAAAAAGCGATGATTTCAGGGCAAACTTTTAAACTTTGGTCATGAAATATCGATGATTCAAAAATGAATCACCGTTGAATGAGCACTCAAATCGCGCATATTGTTTGTCGGGAAATAAACTGCGCCATACAGCTATGTGAAGGAGAACGGTTTGGATTTCAAATTTCAAGAGAAAGAGAGAGAGAGGGGGATAAAAGCCCTGAATTGTGAATTTGTGTTGAAACAGTAGGCTAGGTGTTGGAAATAAACTAATCTGAAACTAATCATGTTTAGAATTGCGCTGTACGACCTGATATAAGTTGTTGAAATTTCTTGGTTCTACGTTACGAAATGTTGGCTTAATATTCCAAATACGTTCCAATTTGGTATTCGTTTTTTATCTGCTGAAAATACACAGTTAATCTGTCAACGACATCTTTGTGTGTTTTTGGCGAGCTGTGGTAACTGTTAGACAGTTTTTTTTATTCTGTGTTGGTGCCACAGCTTTATAATGTTGGTTTAATACATACCATATACGCTCTCATTTCAGATTCAGTTTTTGCTTCGAAAAACACACAGTTATTTTGTTTTTAAGATTTCTTCCTGGCAAGCTGTAGTGACCCTTATAGTACGAAAACTTTGCCTACACAACATCAAAAATATGCCATATCATTTCAACGGCCACAAAGCTATACGAACCAATCAGCCGCAAAGCAAATTGCTTTGTCGTCTTACGGCAATGGCCTACAAGGGTAATGAATGAAACTCAATAAATCCTTGCTTCGATTAGCAATTAGGTTGAACACTTACCGGCTACCAACGATCCGTTTGCTTTCACTACGAGCTTGTCCGCTCTCAGTTTTGTCGAGGAATAATAATCCACCATCTGCGCGCAGTAATACGTTATTAAAGGGCATTAGGGGAAAATAGAGTGTTTCAAGCAGTGCCTAATTGCCCGCTTATACTCGTATTTGGGTTACGTGTCCAATGCCTTGCGTACATAGATAATTGGTTCTCATTTGTTATGGTTTAAAGAGTGTAATAAAAACGGTAAAAAAGTGGGTCATGAATTTACTTTTAAATTTTTCAAATTTGTATCTTAAAATCGCTCTACATTTTTTCTACCACCATTTTTTCTGGAAAAACAACAACAATATTTTAACATGTTTTAACTGGTTTAGTTTTAATTCTGCGATTTTACATGCAGTCTTAATACTAATCACTACAGTTCAACCTAAGTGAAGGCATTAATCTTTCCATGGTTATTTAACTGACAATGTTACAGGCTGTTATGTGGGCTGGTGCGCTATCGTTACTATGGTTGCGGGGTTTTGAGCAGAAGTTACGCCGTGATAATAAATGAGCACCTTTTCCGGGTCGCCATACGGAAGGTCTTCTGTGCCGTTACATATCTCTTTCCCCTGCATGACCACGTTGTACGAGCTTGTGTAGATCAGACGGGTTATCCCACATTCTTGGCAAGCTGTTTACATTAAAAATGCATGAGTCTATGATGCCTTGGTGCCATGGGAACCCAATGTAGCACGACAGTAAATTAGATTGCTAAAAAACCCAACCACCAATGTCACAGGCATGAAATGTGGGTTACAAAATTATCATAAAAGTAGGCTATTAGGTTTATTGTACATACAAATTGTGGTGTGTTACCTTTGATGATGTTTTGAGTTCCTCCAACATTTACAGCTTCATTCAATCCCTTATCAAGCTAAAAATACAAAAAATATCAGTCAGTAACATACATTTTTAGGTTGTAGCAATTACATGTATTTATTCACAAAACAGTATAAAAAAAGATGTTTGTTTTGCATTTTAACTGTCACATAGAAAGCCTGTTTTGTACAAAACAAAATATAAAATTCTCGAAGGGTTTTACATTATAAATTAAAAGGATTAAAATTTAATTATTCATACCTGGTCTTTTCCACTGAGTCCAAATGAGGCAACATGGTAAACACAATCAATATCTTGGCAAGCTTTAAGGACAGCAGAATAATCTCTTACATCACCCTTGAAAATTAGAGAAAAAATACAATTAAATTAGCACCAAATCTAATAATGGCTGTACACTAACAAAATTTAAAGAAAAATTTGTCCAGAATGGATATAACAGAATTTAGATTCATCTTTAGGTGATATTTTTGGTTTTGGATTAGGTAATAATCTAAGCCACAATTTGAATATTACCTGCATGAACTTTAGTCGGTTGTCAAGATATTTTTCTATGGTTTTGGGTAACTGAATGTCAAGAATAGTAACAAATGCTCCTAGATGATGTAAAGTTCTTGCAAGCCTGAAGCCAAAATATCCACAACCCCCAGTGATAAGAAATTTCAGCTTTCGACTGGAAAAAAAATGAAAAGTTAAAAACACAGAGTTAAAAAAATATTAAAAATACAAATTTAGTTTGCTCCTAACAAACGTAACTTGTCTAAAGTTACCACAAAAACGGATGAGTTATGGAAAAAGTATGTTAAATCACCTGTGTCCATTTGTGCCTGTGGTGAGGGTAAATTCTCTAGGAATCCCTATTTCCTCCGCATTAAAAATATCCCCCATATCACAAGCTTGCTTCTTTTCTCGACAAGGCACACAATCTAGAGTTTAATGGACACTGACAAAAAAACACAGAAAATTATTCTGTCGTCTGCTGCGACCTAAAACCGTTTTCAAATTCGTCCCGAGAAAATGTGTAGCTTAACAGACACTTAAAATCTAATACACTAGCCTCGTTGAACAGTAACAATAAGGCAAAAGAATTAGGTCACGTTAGAACTCTCTTCGCGCATAAAAATCGATTACAAATCGCTGCATAATGACACAGAACAAACTAACCGCCTGCTTCTGCTTCGCGTGCAGACTGAATCAGTCCTCGCTAAAACGAGACAAAACGGAAAAAAAGTTTGCCTTTTTCTTCTTTTCCTCTCGCCATGGTATGAGATTTGATTGACAGATTTACAGCGTCACTGTAGTGGATTTACAAGCTCGTTTTTAAATTTAAAACGCTTTAAAATTTTGTTTTAACTTTTATAAGATTTGCAATATAAAAAATATTTATACTTAAACGGTTGAAAGCCCGCTGGTATTTCTTACCCCAATGTTTTGCAAATTCGCCCTAGGGCGGCGCCAGACATTTCCAAGGGGGGCGTGAGCCAAAAGTTAAATAAAAAAATATTTAACTGTACACTCACCTCCCCCTAAAATTAATTTTGCAAGTGTAATGTATTGTTTGTGAGCACATACGTTTTTAAAACAAACGAATATTATAATGCATTACCTTATGGCGTAAGACAAATTTTGAATATTGACATCCGTGACAAAGTTTTCAGTTTGTCAGTTTAAAACAGGGGTCACCAAGTTTTTTAACTGCGGGCCGGATAATTTTATTAATCACGCTCAAAAGCCGCATGGGTTACAAGCCCTGACGCAGACTTTCCCAAACTGGATCTCGCGAGGCGACTTTGACGAGACCGCAAAGGGTTCATGTCTTCCCACGATCTAATTTGTATTCAGATTGTGCCGCTGTTTAATTGTAAAATTATGCAAAATATAGAAGTGTCACATACCAACTATTGTACGTTTATCTACCACAAAGAACTAAAAAGGCAATTGTTCGCAAACAATTACTATTATTTGCTTTGTCTGTGACGTAACAAACTGCTTTTGGATGATACTTATGCAATCCTGTTAGACCAGGCAAAATTGTTACTAAAATGTATTCTGCATGTTTGCACAATCGTTAACGCCCCAGGCCTGTAATTAAATGATACCTGATTTACAACATAGGCAAGGGAAACTTCTGGTAGTTCTATTGCTGCAAGTATTCGAAAAAACTGTCGTTTTTTGCCTGTTTCAGGGGGGCGTAAAGTGCCCGACAAATACCTTAGGGGGGCGTGGACAAAAAAAGGTGAAGAACCGCTGTACTAAACCATGATTTGAGTCCTGCACAAGCTTCGTAAGTAACCAACACACATCGTTGGGGACGGAAGCCAGTGATATCACGACTGACATCCTGAAATCGACGCGTCATTGTGCACCCCAGATTCCTTACATCTTGTGTATATTTTATTCATACTATGGGACTGAGGCACAGTACTGTTGTTACATATTGAAGAGACAAAAGATTGTTAAGATGGATCCTGCGAGCTGCAAATGTTCAGGTAAGATTTGACGCTCTACGTCTATGCGGAGTTTAACTTGTTGCAAGTTAATCACATATCTTGGATCAGTGGTGGGATTCAAATTTTTGTCAGCCTGTTTTATCACAAAAGTCATATTTTTCAGTCGGTTCTGTTACAAAAAGTCTATTGACAATAACCAGTAATGCTAAACGGTTCGCTGATCTCATAAAAGTGGTTGAGACGGTTCTATAGAACCGGTGCGAACCGGCTGAATCCCACAATGTCTTGAATACATGTGGCCAAATTTACTCGTGTGCGAACATTTGTTGTTGCACACTGTACAAACTTTTTGAAGTTAAGTGCATAAATAGTTTAGGGGCCAATTTGGGGGCGCATTGTTTATTTTTGAAGGTCCGTTTGTAACATTGTCGTGAATGCTTTCAGAAACTGGCCAATGTGCTTGTACACCCGGCCAATGTAAATGCAAAGATTGTAAATGCTCTGTGACTCAACAGGACAGTAGTGGTGGTTGCTGCAAATCCAAGTCCTGCTGTGAAACCAAAACAGCATGTAAGTCGTGTTGAGTTGGAAAAGTACTCCAATTACCTAATGAAATAACGTGTTGTTTTGGGCCTCTTTTAGGATACAAGGAGACAACGAAATCATCACGCCTGTGCCATGGCTTGTTACATGTACTTTGTGTCAATAAAATTATGTCGACCAACACGATGCTTGTGTGATATTGTTTAGAATCAAACCAGTTTGTTATATTTTTAATGTAAACGTTTTTAATTAGCCGTTGACTTTACTTTACAATTAGAATTATTTTCTCAAATAGAGACCTTGACGTTTATGAAATAATTCACATTGTCCACAAGTATGCTAAATGTTTGTCACCACACTGAACATCAAGTCAATGAATCAACGTCAAAAGAAACTGGTTTTGGTTCAGATTCGTTACATTGCTCCTGTGTACAAGACCGATCCAAACTAGAAGCGTTGTTAAAATAAAGCCCAAATTAGGTCCAATATTTTGACTTACCAAGGTAAAGTTACGACAAAAATTAGCACCAGTGTAAAGTCAGACGAGACCCGAAGACGAGTTTTTCTTTAAACTGAAGTCCAAACCCTCCAGAACTCGGTTGGACCGGCCCCTGTGTCGATCTTATCGTATATTATGAGTTTTAGCAAAAAATATATTATTTTGTTTTGCAAAATTTAGCTCTAATAAGAAAAAAGAGTATGCTTTATAGAAATATTACGGAAGTCTATGATTTTTATGTTTAAAGGCTGTGGGTAGTGTGGGAAGATTTTTGTCATGCTATTTGGATTTTGCTTTGAAATATTATCTTGATGATAGTGAGTGTTTTAACTTGTATCATGTACGTTACAGGTTAAAATGTATTGTGTAATATCCGAAGGTATTTATGTATATTGTCGTGTTTTGTGTGTTTGTATTTCGCTTAATTCGCTTCTCTGTATTTGTAACTGTACTTAGAAAGTTTTTTGTTTGCGCGGAGGATTAACTTTTGATTGACAGGTAGATTTAACGATTATAGCAATTTGTATGTTACTCCCGCAAGACTGCGAGTCTACTACATAAGGAATAATTAAACTTTAACACAACGATTTTTTACTAGCTTCGCTCCATTGCGCACGTAGCGTTTTTGCCTAAGCGTATACCTTTTTATTTTCATAACGACTCAAAATTTTGCGCTGATTTTCTTGGGCAAACTTTGTTGAAAAGTCCTAAATTGTCGGTAACTAGGTGTCAGAGAAAAATATGTATTGAAGGAACTTTTTTGTGCCAAGCCGGATTACCTCCCTAAATGACAACGTTCGACTTTAAAATGTCATTTCAAGCGTGACAAACGTAAGGTTCTGATGCGCTTGACCGATTTTCGTGGATTATGTTCTGTGACGACACATAAATTAATTGTGCTATGTAATAAAAAAGAAATTGCGCGAACAACATTTTTTGCGAATTATACGTCAAAATCCTAAATTTGTGCATATTACAAGAAAAAATATTGCAAGGATCCCAGCGAACGTGATTCTTTTCATCTGCTTACTCTGTGTCTACAATCCGTATTCACCCATACAAATATGCTACAAATCGTAAACTTGTTATCGTGCACTGTGCAATGCACATTCAGTGTTACCTACTCTGATGAATGCGACCTATATAGGACAACGAAACGTTGGTATAAAAGTACAATTGCCAGAAGACCTCTGTAAATTTTAACTTTTTTTGTGTAGGACTAGAGTTGACAGACAAAATGATTATAAGAATTCAATCAAGTGATGGAACAAAGCGAATTGAACTATCAAACAATGACACTGTTGCGACTCTGTTCAAAAGAGTGGAGGATATGTTTCAGCTGAAAGATTCTTCCTGGCAGCTTTACCAAGATCGCAACAAAAAAGGCCTTTTAAAAAATGTAAGACAAAAGTTAAAAGCAGCAAAATTGAACCATGGCGATATGCTCTATTTGGTTTCTTCAAATGGAGCCTCCTCTCGGCCCAGCTCTTCTCAGTCACAGGAGTCACAGAATGTGGTTGAAGACCCAATTGACTTACAATTATGGAAGGAGGATGGTCGAATAAAACAAAGCAAAAGTGCTGCTGGAATTTTTAAGATTGATGACCTACCAACAGAGCCCTGGGATGAACTTTACCTGAAGGGAAAAGAAATTAAATTTATGTCATTCCATGCATATATGAGGCAGCAAACGGCCGGGGTTGACAAAGGAAAGTATTTTAAACTAGAAAACTTCCGTGCTGCCTGTAAAATGAGTACAAATGGGACCAAGCACTCTGTGGTTGACCTTCCATCAGCAGTGACGCTAAATCGGCAAAAATACCGACACATTGACAATATTATGTTTGAAAATCGGGATATAGTGGACAGGTTTCTCAATTTCTGGCGTGTATCAGGGCATCAAAGAATGGGCTACCTTTATGGTAGATATACACAACATTCAGAGGTCCCACTTGGCATAAAAGCAGAAGTATGTGCAATTTACGAGCCTCCTCAAGACAGTTCGGTAAACTCGTTGCAATTTCATGACGATCCGATGCAAATTGTTGTGGATGAAATAGCTACCAAATTGGGTCTCGTAAAAGTTGGTTGGATCATAACAGACTTAATAGCGCAGGACCGTAGCAAAGGAACTGTCAAGAATTTCCGGAACTCTGAAACACATTTCTTGACAGCCGAGGAATGCATAACAGCTGCTTATCTGCAAAACAAACATCTGAATTCTTGTAGACTGGCATCAAATGGAAAATATGGGTCAAAATTTACAACTGTTGTAGTTTCGGGAGACAAAGACTATCAAATTTCATTCGAAGGCTACCAGGTATGTTTGCGCCAATACTATAAGTTTTCTAAATCATATTTTTTTGTCAAAGCTTTATCTATTCAACTGCAAGTTTCTCACTTAAATAATTTGGAAAGTGTATAGAGTAAACCTCGGTTAATCCTGACCGGTTTAGACCAAAACAAAATGTCCGCATTAGGCGAAGATATAGATTAACCGATGTAGATTAGTTAAAGCCTTACCATATTACAAACCGTTTGTACCTCAAGTTTTGTCTGAATAAGGTAAAGATCTGGAATAAACAAATCCGGTTTAACTGAGGTTCACTGAACATTTGTTTTGTTCCAACAAAAATATCATGACTAAAGTGATTAGACCTTTGGCGATGAAAATACAAACCTCTCCTTAATGTTTGTATTAAGGTTTCCAATCAGGGCATGTCATTGGTTGCTGATGATTGTTTAATTCCAACGATCGATGCCCCTGAGTTGGGTTATGTACGAGAAAGCTCGCCAGAACTTTTTGTAGCTGATGTATATTACAAAGAAAAGGATGATTATGGAAATGAAGTCACTAAATTGGCTCGACCTCTACCTCTTGAATATCTTCTACTGGATGTAAGTAAAAACAACACTGTTTGAGAAATGGGTAAAATGCTGATTAACTAAAATGGTATTCTATAGTATAGATAATTGCTGCTAACGTCTGGAAAAGCCATGGTGAATCATAAAAAATTATCAGGTTCTGCATGGCAAGTAGTCTCCTGAATATTTATCTTTTTAATGGCTATAACCTTCTGTTTGTGTATGTTTCTTGAAAGAGTCTGGATTTACTCAAAATATATTGAAACAAAAGCTCTCGTCAATTTTCTTCAGGTCCCTACAGCATTTTCCAGAGAATCCCAGTTTACTTGCAGTAACAGTATTTCTGAATTTCCCGCCTGCAATCGTGATGCTGTTGGCCAAGTACAGTCATTGTCAGCTCTTTCAAAATACCTCAGTCAATTCCCTGCTGACAAATTTGTAGATGCATTGTCCGATTTTCATGTCTTAGTCTATTTGGCTACTAATGACACTATTTCTCTAAAGGTAAGGACATAAAAGTACACTGTTTGCAAATTTCAAGAATAGTCTGCTTTTTCTTGCAAATTTTTAAATAACTGTTGTTTAAATAAATTTTCTTGCCTTTTTGCCCAAATGCGAACACACTGAGCAGCCTTGCAAGATTCCCACAACTTTTTGGCATGCTCATTTTTTAAGTTTGGTCAATTTTAAATTTTGTTACACTTTTGCTGTTTGTGAAATGTATTCAGTGACGATATAATTAACTAAAGCTATTGATGCAAACCTTGAAATTACACCTTCTTGAACTTACAGCTATATATATTGTAGGGTTTCGCTAGTAGTGTATGAATAATTTAGGGCTGCTTCCCAGTTTCTAGAAAGTGCAGATGAAAGATGCAAAACTTGGTTTCCCTTATTAACCAACCCATTGTTGTTTTTGTTTTAAAAAAATAGTCTGTGCATAATGTCTGGACTCATTTAACACACAGCACTTGCAAGTTATGCAAGCAAAAAGTGTGTGAATAATATCACAATTCCAACTTGTAAAAATATTTCTTTTGTTTGGCGTATACCATTACTTGCACAAAACCTTAAGCTTCGAACTATTTAACAGGATGAGATGGGCATTCTTCTTGATGCTGTCCGCAATCATGATAACGATTTAGCCACTCACTGGAGCCAATCTGCCAGTTGGTCTACACTACAAGAACTAATGAGGCATTCCAACGAGGCCATTGGTCATCACCATAGCGATGCACATAGTATGGATGCAGAGATGCGAGAAGCAATAGAAAGAAGCCTGCAAATGCAATGAGCCTGTATTTTTCAGCATTTAATCATAAACAAGCAGCACAGGTAATTTGCTGCAAATACATTTTGACTGATATGTGTTGGGAACACTTAACATACTGTCAAGATGGCCTAAATGTTGGCATAGCCACCTTGTGTTAACAAGATTGTGCATTCTAATCCTATATCGGTCGTTGCTCCAACCCAGTGGTTGCGATAGGTTGGATTAAACTGAAGTTGCCAACTGCCTGAGAAAAAAGATTTAACAGGCTTAATGGAGGATAAAAATGAAACAAACAAACAATGAATATTGAAAGTCTAGAATAGACTGTTTCCACGTCAAGTTCTCTGGCAGTTTTTGTTTTATATAATGATAGTTATGTGATCATAAACTGCCATATTTTTACCATAAATAAAGAGACCAACTTGGTGTATCCCAGATGTCGCCAACCCGCAGCTCCGGAGTCGCATGCGGCTGTTTGATCCCTTTGATGCGGCTCAGTTTTTGAAATTATCAAATGTTTTGAATACACATTCTGTGACGATTATGCTCTACACAAATGTCGAAAATACCAAAAATTGTCGTGCAATAACATGAGCAAACCCGCTCTTAGTAGCTACAATTAACCGCGTCTATACCATGAAACGTAAATTTTAAAAGAGGCAAACTGACGGCACGTTTCAATTTGTTAATATCTGGCTTACAATACGCATAAAACAAAAAATCAGCGTCTGAAGAAAACAAAACATTCAATGCTACGTGGAGCGCTTCATTTGCTTTTACTGCTGACGAGACCGGTTAAGTATGTGTGCCTAATATGCAAGAAACCAACAACAAAAAGTCAAAATGCTGGAGACAAAAAAGTGGCATTTCATTTGAAATTGCAAACGGCTTTGTGGCTCCCAGCATTTTTTTTACTATGTGAAATTGATCAGAGTGGTAAAGGTTGGCGGCCCCTGGTGTATCCTGTATGAACTGCTAGGTTCGACCCTTGAACCCCAGCATTTAAACAATTTTTCACAATGTCAAAGCTGAATAAAATTTGCAGTTTATAGATATTGTTGTAATCTGCTATCTATTAACAAATGGTTTTCATTTGCAGGCTCTTGTGCAATGCTGTGAATTTTTGGTACTGTTTGAAATATGACTTCGAAGATGTCAAATGCACCAGAACTATTTCTACCTGCTTTGCCACAAAAATTGAATTCAAATGTCTTCACACCTATTTAAAAAAAGCAAGGATCCTGAAAAGTGCCAATTTCCAGTTGGTGTTCCAACAAAGTAATTTGCAGCCTAAAATGTTTATTCTATTTTTGTTCTTCACTTTAGCCGACTGTTTTTGATGTAGTACTTCATGTTATATTTGTCACTCAAATTCTAGTTGCTCCAATTGGCATTTTTTGTTTTGTTTTGCTATAAAAAGTTCACGCTTTGTATGTGTTTGTTTAATTGGGAATAAACCTATGGTTCAATGTTAGTATTTTGAGATACTAGAGAACAATTCTGTTTCTTGGTAGAAAGAGAGTCATAGTGAAACGTGCAAGGAGCCAGACTTTTTATCGGACTCTTACAGTCCAAGGTGCATTGTCCAGTTGGCTTGAGCACATTAGAAGGTTTGCCCTTTAAAGATACTTTTGGGGCCTGTATAGCCTGATATGCTGCTGGTGATATAAGCTAGAAGGGGAATTGGAAAGCTGCAAACGCAGCATGGAAATGGGAATGTTTGTGTCGTCACAATGCATCGAGTGTATTCAGCTGAACATTAGCACAAGATGTTCGGTGCAAACAGAAAATTTTGACCCATGCCTAATACTTTTTATCATATATATAAACCAAAATGGGAACCCCAAGGGGTTAGAATCATGGTTAGGAGTCTGCATTCTACTGGAACAAAGAATTATGAGTCAAACTTTACATCATCCGACTATGCAACCCTGCATGAAAAATGTGTGCTAATTTATTTGTACAGTTTTCTTCGCTTGGTAGTTATGTATAATGGTTGGCATTCACTTTGCTGCAATTTTGCCACTTAGTTTATGAATATAGCATAAACTAGAAGCTTCCTAAATTACTGCATCAATATCTGGCAACATACCTGAGCTACCGATACTCAATACATGGTAGACTAAAACATCTGTTACACACTTATTAATGAAGAAACACTTTGTTTTGCAAAAACACAAACATGCATCA
Organism: Phallusia mammillata; assembly: GCF_965637545.1. NCBI lineage: Eukaryota > Metazoa > Chordata > Ascidiacea > Phlebobranchia > Ascidiidae > Phallusia > Phallusia mammillata. The sequence continues at coordinate 30,721,435 of NC_137252.1, read as the reverse complement.
AAAACACATTGTTGTTGTTTTAAATAGTCTGATGATACTATTGTTTAACGTATGGCAGTCCAAGCAATACTATGAGGCACAAATATAATGGTGTAAGGTTCTATGTCAAAAATATCCAGTAGTAATACAGTTGAATTGTCATTCATTTCGGGCTTTTAAGAAAATGAAATGTACGTATGATAAGTCAGAAATGTGTTTTAAGTTTTCTTGAATTACAATGTAGATGCCACACCCAAATTTTGACAAATTCAATTGGCAGTTCAGGAGAAAAAAAGAGTAATTCTACAGCACTAACAGGTAAAACACCAGTTTGAAAAATTTTGATCATGATTTTAAGGGTTTGACTGAGATATAGAGGTTCAGTTCCAGCAGATTTGCGACACCAAAAACCACATGCCAATCTTAAACAGACCTATTCAATGCGATGCATTTTGGCATAGGAAAATACCGTCACCACAGTGCTTATGCTAGGCACCCCTGGTTTTAGGAAAATTCGTTAACTTCGTGCTGTATTAAGTATCAAGCCCAAAAAGTTTAAATCAGTAGTTCCCAACCTTTTAGGTGAATTCCTTCCTTAACAATCCAAACCATTTTCATTCCTCCCTAATAAAGTACATAGTGAAAGCTAAACTATGCACAGATCTTTTAAAATTGGGTCTTTTATCAACTTCACAGGTCATATTCACATAGCTAAAGTGTCTTTTACTAACCATATGTCAAAGGCAAGGGAATCACTGGTTTTAACTATTTCACAATCAAATGTTATTGTTATAAAATACAACAGCATTGATATCACAACGTTTGTAATTTTGGGGTCGAAACACAAAAACAATATTTTTTGTCATAAAATAAAAAAGTTGCAGGATGCAAAATGTGCATGCGAACTGTACGAACAGCTGGTTCCAGCCGGCACACATGTTTAAATAAAAGCACAAAAAAAGGTATGTACACATTTTTTTCGAAGTTGAGTTTTATTTCCTACGCTTAGGTGAAGAAGGTTTAGCATCTTGTGCTGTTGCCCCTCGCTTTCGTGAAGGGGAATTTGACCGTGCCCCTGCTGTTAAATTCCGTCGTTGAAATTCTTCTGACAGAAATGTTGTTAAATCAGGATGAAAACCTGAAACAAAAGGAATAGCACTTTTGTGATGTGGCAAAGATAAATAAAAGCAAAAGTTGTCTTTGTGCAAGTTTTTGCCGTGTTAGCAACATGAAATCTGACACAACATAGTAGGGATGGGCCAAAACTAAAAAAAGGTGACATACCGATGATAGCTTTGTAGCACACAAAGTTTTATAACTACTCCATATACTTGTAAATTTTATTGTTATTGTCTGGATTCAGAATCAAGTTGCCTAATTGTTAATGCTCCCACATTGTAACCTGGGCAGTGTTCTAAAATGCTGCCAACAATGAAAAAACAAAACCTTGTTGGCAAGCTCTTGCAGCAGAAGAATTTTGTCGCAATGGTGAGTCACCTCCAAAACTGATATCTGCCATTGCACCATTCAACCCTGTAACATACATAAAGCATATGCTGATTATGTCGTTACAAAAATACAATCCTTTTCTTAACAATTTTACGAAAGAAAAATTGCTGACATAAAACTACATGCATTTTTACAAAACAGTTAAAATGCAGTTCATGAAAAGAAATTTCACATGTAAAACAACATAAATTATTTTTTGCCATTATAATCACTATTGAACAGTTAATTAGCTTTTTATTATTATTTAATAACAACAAGCTATTTAACATATGCTTATTATGTTTAATACTCAAATACACAAGAGAAGCATTTTTAATTTCACTGTATCAGCAAAAAAGATTGTTGCAACACACAATTAAAAACAACCTTTCACATTTTCAAATCTTGCAAAAAGTGCGACAGGTGTGGTTTTCTTCGTTTTTTTCACAATTGACAAATTACCAACATTCACAGACCAACATGCATGCCTGGAGGCTGTATATCAAAGGGCCCATTATTTCTTTGAAACCACACCTTGAACCTTCACCAATCCCTGGTTATCTAAATATGCATCTGGCTATTCTCCACAGAAAGTTGTTTTACTTGGTTGCACGTCTTATTACGCAACAAACTGGAATGCTCAATAGACTATTGTACCTTACAAAACACAAATGCCAAAGAGTTTTATGAAAAATGGACAAAACTGTCTAGAAACCAGCATCTCAAATGCCGTGGTTACTGCCTTGCAAGCCTGGTCTTCTACTTTTAAATGTGTTTATAAATTCCATTTGAACATAACAGAAGGAACCTTAAGCTGTGAACTTTTTGAAGTGAGGACAAAACTTCAAAACTTTCTCAATCAAAGTATTTACTGTTTTGCAGCACCAAAATTCATTTTCAGGCCTGATCTTTTTTATACTTTTAAATGGTTTCAAAAACACTTTCTATTTAAACATCAGTAATGCTACCTACCGTTCATAGAAACAGCATCATGAAATGTTTGAAGTCGATTTTCTCTGCTGCCATCTTGTGACTTTGAATGCGACGAGCTGGGTCGTGACGACCGATGGGGTGGAGACCGTCCACATAAATATCCTATTAAGTCTTCTCTCCTGAAACACAATTCATTTTCAATGAAACAATTGTCCTTCAAGCATCAATTGTTAGTGAACATTTTTTTGTTTTCACTCAAATCATAAAAACAACATGGAGAATAAAAAATTTTACGCTTACCTAATGTGTCGTCGCTTTTTCTTCGCCCAAGAAAGCATTTCTTTATTTCTTCTGCTGTAGCCACATTGTATTGCTCGCTCACAAATACTTTTTGAGCCATCTAATCCATCTAGAAGTGAAAAGTAAAGAAACAATTTAGCTGCAGCACTGAAGTTTCATTTTTTGCTTTGAACATCCTGTTCAGTGAGTTTTTTAAAAGTACAATCTTATTGCAATCACTAAGGGTCTAAGATCTACAAAACATACCAAACCTGTGAAAAGTGCCTTATTAACTATCATAAAACAATATGTATAAATGTACAGAAACAGTTATCACCCTATTACAGACAACATAAGCAGTCAAATTGTTACACATTTCACTAGCAAGTTAACACAGTTCCAAAGTTATTACATTAAAATCATTTTTACAACCTCAAATTAGTCAATTTACCTCTATACATATTGGTGGCATATTCGGCTGCACTTTGAAAAGACACCCATAGTTCATCTCTGCCTTGGGCACGATCTAAAACCAAAAACAGGGTTAAACTTTTAAACAGCTAAATGTGACAAACCAAGTGTATCAGTATTCATTTTATCCGTAATATACTGAAAATTGTGTTTCTGCAAGTTATGTTGTTGTTAAATACATACTGTTCTAGGTACATGTTTTCACTTTTTCTAATTTGTTAAAACAGTACAGAATGTATTGCATTTATTGCTAAAAGAGTAAAATTTTTAAATGGAATGTGAGGTGAAAACGTTGGATACATTGCAACAACATTGCAGATTTTTTGGTTTGTATCTGCTTTAAATACATGAGTGACTGCTTATGTAATGCATTACTGACCTTTATACAGTTGTGCAATTGCAGAGGCAGTGTTTTGAAAGGACAGCCAAAGCTTCTGTTCCAATTCTGTTGTTTCGGTTGCATATTTTGTTTCAGATGAGGGCTCGCTATCAGCCTGAATATGGCATAAAAATATTACTAGTCTTCTTCCTACTTTGTTAAACATGTAGGAAGATATGAAAAAGAAACAAAAAAAACATTCTATGTGCAGTTTTAACAAAGTAAACACAACTGTTAGTTAATGTGTTATATAACATTACAATTAAGAAATTGCAACTAAAATTAAAAAACAATTTTTGTTGTGCAAGTTTAAAAGTTACTTCCCTATGAATTGTGTTTTCATTGACAACATTTGCTGCAATTTGCTTGTAAAAAAAATACACTTTGGCACAAAAAATGGCTGAAACAAGGTGAAATACACACCTCTAAAAGACATTGTTCTTCCCAGTTGGTGAACCATTTTCCAGGGCTGTGATCCTGTAAATCTTTTGCTCCATTGGCAAAATTCTTCCCAGACTTTCCCAATGAATGATCATCCATTGTACAGCCTTCTTTTCATTGATTAAAAGTGTTTTGATTTTCTAATTTCCTTAGCTACATGAAATAGGTGAATCAAGTACCAAAATGAAAGCAGTTGTTTTTGAATTGGTCCACTTCTCCACCGGTATTCAGTGCTGTTCTTATTTTATCAAACTAACAACAAAGGCTTTTCTGGAAAAAAAATCATTTAAACTGTTACCCATAAAACTAAATTTAACAAAATTGTCAGCTATATTGACTCAAAATCTGTCATAACCGGTAAAATTCCCTAAATATTTAATAAATATGCTGAAAGCACAACACACACAATGTCTGAAGTCTAAATATTGGCTTTTTGCCTAACCAGCAACTAACGCGTAAATGTTACTATTAGCAGTCGAGATTACCAAAAAGACATTACCTAAACAATCTGATTACTTTGAACTAATCATTATTTCAATATACCTAAAAGTTATGGTGTAATGTGGTTCTTTTTGCGCGAAACAATCGCAAAGCAAGTCACACCCGCTGCCATTCATTAAACCGTTGATGTGCTTTCAGCCACTCACCTCCAAGTAGGTCACTGCGCATGCGCAACGGCAATCAGCTGATTTGCTGCAACTTGCGCACACTTACGTCACCAGCTGCAATAAAACACAATAAAGAAGATTTTAAGACAATTTTTTGGTGTTACCAATCAGTCCTGACAACAATTGTTGCATCATAAAGCAACTTATTTGACTGTGGAGGCATTATTTGCCTAATATTTTTACCAAAACAATTTGGCTGTATTGTCTCAACAAGTTTAGTTTTATGGAGTAAGTGAACATGGATTTTTCTGGAAGCTTTAATGAGCTGACTCCGGAAATAGAAGTGCAAAAGCTGGTTGAAGAAAACAAAAAACTAGAGAAAGAAATCAAAAGGTTGTCATTTACTTCGTTAAAACAGCGTAGCGATGAAGACTCTATGGATGGCGCCGCAACACCAAAAGCAAAGATTGTAAATATAACCAAACCCAATCAGTTTAATGATAGTGTGGACAACGAAGTATCCTTTTTCCGTAAGTTTTCTACTGTTTTTAATTGTCCTAGTAAAACTGGCAAGTTAAATAACCAATTAGTTTTTTAGACACTAGCTTCAAACCGCTTCCCTTCGACAATGCGGCAGACACAGAAGATTCACTGGATGCCGATGACCAATCTTTTACTCCCACTACCTTACCTAAACAACCACCAAAACCATCTTTACCGTTGAAAGATGGTACACATAAACAACAAACGCCACAAAGGTCAATTTCGCCAGAGTGGAAAAAAGATAATTTACCTAACTTAAAAAGTCCTAAATACCAGACTACAGAACACCACCCAAACTCAGATATTTCAAGGTTAATATTTGCTTCTTTCGATTTAATAATGAATATGTGCACAATATTTCTCATGGACTGTAAAATAATGTTTTTTGTTAAACCATTTGCGCAGAAAACATCAGGAAAAAGTTAATGATGTCGGACATAGATTAGTCGGAGAAATTGCTTTCCAACTTGACAGAAGAATTTTGCAACACGTATTTTCGCATCGCAAGAGATTGTACGGTTTCACAGTTCGTAATGTTACACAGAAGATAATGGAATACACCGAGGACTTCCAAACCGGAACGGTCGACTTGCATAAGCGAAAAACTTTGAAAGAAAAAAGAGACAATGCGTTTCGCTTTCTACAACACAACACTGGTTACAACGCAAAATACCATCCGATATTTTCAGAGATGCTAGTAAACAAATTTGGCGTGTTAAAAATCAGCTCGAAGAAGAGTATTAGCGAGTACGACGAACTTCAGAGTGCAGATTACATCAAGTCAATCATTCTATCCGTTTTAAACCCGGAATATACTTATGATGCGCTGATTTTGCTGGACGCTCTTGTACTGTTTTCAGATTTTGATGGAAAACCGTTACTGCTATGGTGACAAAAAATAAAACCCGAAAAAACTATGTAGTTAAAAGGGGGTTATAATATTTTAGTGAGCTTGTTTACGGTTCATCGGACTTGCGTCATACACATAACAAGTCAGGTTTCACATTAAAGAAATTAAACATATTGTTTTTGTTAAAAAGAAAAACCTTAAATCATACCCCATATTATATAGTTAACCACGTATCTTAAAAACGTTCAAAGAAAATGTGTCCAATCATTTTTAGTGGGCGATGGGTAGTTCATCACGTGACTACTTCGTCATTCATTGTCAGCTGACTTCGGTGTGTTTGTTAGTTTGGGTGTTGTTAGTTGCTTAGTTAGCATTTATTGATTTGTAACTTAAATAGTCGCTGAATTTCAGCAATACTGATTGTTTTACTTTGACCACAATCAGTTTTTAAAGTTTTGAGTGTATCTTCGGTCGGTAACTGTTTCTAAAAGTTTTTTGTTTGTTTAAAAGTTTAGTTTGGTAATTTGTGAGGAAAGGGGATTATGTAATGTGTATTAGAAATTTGTCATAAAATACGAACATTTAACATACATTGCACTTCTACAAAGTGTAATGATACACTAAATCAACAAAAACAATGTTGATATTTATGTCCTATTTAAAATTACAAGAGTAATCGTTTGTAAAATTGGAAATGTTGTGTACCAGTGCTGTGTATATATACTAGCAAAAATCTTCAAGCCTTTTTCTTGTCCTGAATATGAAACAATTTATAATTAGAACAGAAAAATGGTACTTTGTTTTTTATTGTTCAGTAATTTGTTGCAGCAGTAAGAAGTGTTGTTTAGGCCACCATGCAATATGAAGAAAGATTTTGTGCCTATATGTGCAACAACACAATGTTTGGTGATCTTTAGTCCAACCGTTAATTGCTAACCTTTCGAAATTAACAACATCCAAATTCATTGAAATTTGACAGGTTTATTTTGGCCAAACACATGATTCTTTACTAGACTCGGAAAATTACATCTAACAGGATGATATTTAAATGATTTTTAGCATTATGGTTTGTCAATGCGATTGCCAAAAGTGATGCCCTTTTCCTACTTGATAGAATATGTCAGTTTCTGAAAGGGTCTTCAATTTCAATTCATTTCTCGAGAATCACAAAAAATGCAAATAAAAAAACCTAAACAGCCAATCTGTGTGTCGAGATACTTTGACTGCAGATACTATATTGTAAAAACAGCTAAAATCACAATTTAACGTAAATACAAAAAAATTGTACAAAATAACAATAACATCAACTCTATATTTTACAGTTAGTAGGCCAAAAAGTAAAGTTTGGTATACTGGTGTTTTTAGCAGGGCTCATTCCTGTTTAGTGATGTATGTGTTATAACACCATGATAAAAGGAGAATGTCACAAAACACCACAAACGGTTTTCTGTCTCAAATACAAATAACAGGTAAGTTATTCTGGTACTTTGGCTTGACCGAAAAATCAAATGAGTATAAAAGCTGTTGCTGCCAGGCATAAATTTTTGTAAATACAATTGCCAGAAGAGCTCTATAAGGTTAAATAAAATGAAAAAAAATTACCTACACTTTGCACATCCACCCACAAAGAAAATTGTAAATCACTCAACTCACAACATAGTGCTGCTTTCTGTTTGAAAAAAAAAACATATTTATAAGCAGTTCATGGAAAAGGCATTCCCTGCAGTAAATAATATTGTTTTAGAACTTTTAAAAGCACTTGAAAATTAATCCTGTCCCTGTGAAACCTAAACATTAAATCATGTTACAAAAGATTTTTGTGAAAGGATTTGTTTTTTTTTTAAGTAGTATTTAGATTTAGCTACATTGAACTTTTACCATAAAAAACGACAGGTTCTATTGTCTATATTGTAAATTATTACTAAATGTATGTTGTTTAAAAAAGTCATTAGCTTTATTAAGTGTGCTTTATGTTGTTGAGCATGCATGTAATGAACATTAGTGACTACTATTACTTTCCACAAACCTAACCAAACAGGTAGCAGATAATGTATGTAAAAAATGGTCTGTACAGTATTCATGATGTTCTTGTAACGAAGAAAAATAGCCAAAGGCTCAAAAACACTCATTAATTATCTCTGTGCCAAATTCCATATGATACTCGTTAAAAGTTATGCTTTCCAACCATAGTGATTTATCAATGAATTTTAATAGAAACTTTGTTATGTTTAGTATTACGAGGTCATCTCAAACAGCTGCCAACGAGCTGGATTTTTGGCAGCAAAACACCGGACTCGTATGTCAGTATTAGTGTGGATCAGCAGCCTCCAAGAAAGACTGAAATCGCTGCAAAATCTGTTAATCCTATTTATGATGCATCCTTTACATTGTGAGTACCTCTGTGCTTTTTCATAGGCCCTTGAGCCTAAGGGCTGCCTTGGGATTTGGGTTTGCTGGCATTCGATACTGGAGACAGACGGTGGGACTAGTTTATTCTTAGCTTTTGGCAGTCAATTAATGTTTCCTTTTTCTGTAAGTTGTAGCTTTGATTTTAGTTGTTAACTTGAGCAGACTGACACATTCAATACATGAGCGTAGCGTATCAAATGGTTTTCAAATCTACATTATAAACGCAACCCACCATATTTATTGAAATATATTTTTTTGCATTTAATTTAATCCCAAAACATTTATTTGTTTCAGGTAAACTTTAACTTGACATTTAACTTAACCATGACACTAAACAAATAATGCAGTTCCACTGAATCATGCAATAATACAGAAAAAGAAGATTCATATGAAACTAGGTTAAAATGCTAGTATTCTTGAATTATTAAAGAGCCTTCACTAAAGAAAAACTTGAACATGTTTCTTTGACTTTTAACAGTCTACCAAGGTAAAAGGATTATAATCAGCTAAATTGGGGGTCATAATTCACCTGTAGTATTTGTTTACAACGATTTGAGGTCATTTGTAAACAGTGACTACAAATGCATTTTTTTGCAGGTTGGTAACTGTGAACAGCATAGTCGATTTCAAAGTGTATAGTTTTTCCCAAATAAAAGCCGACACCCTTCTGGGCTCTGCAAAATGTGACATTCAAGATCTTTTGAAGAATAATAATGGCTCTTGTAAGTATAATGTACAATAGAACTGCAAGCTTGTGACTGAAACTTAATGGTTCTGTACTGAACCTACTTTGTATGTGGAGACATACCTGCAAGGGGTAATTGTGAGGAGAAATAGTTGGGATGTATTGTCTCACAAGTGATCTTTGTACTGTTGGCGTTTACAAACCAATCATTTAAATGCTGTGACATTTAGGACTTTTTTAGTAATCTTACTGTACAAATTGATGCCACTTTACATGGTTATTCAGGCATTTAGAACAGAAAGTTTTAATCTCAATATATATTGCATTTTATATACCGCCATTTATGCATATTTGCTATGTCCTAGAGCTATTTAAAGTTGAAAGTGTAATAAAAAAAAATTGACATTGTTTTGTCTCATTTCAAACTGATAAAACTATTGTATTTAGATTGTATTTAGTATTTATTGTATTAGACTGATTTAATTACATTTTGACACTTGTTTGTTAAATCTTGGCAGTATGCCTTGTTAGGACACTAGCCAAAACTATCATTAAGTCAATAAACGTGCGCAAATCTGTTGTATTACGTGCTCATGCCTGATGTGTCATAAATCATTGTTTGATGACCCCAGTATACATTCATATGTCAGCTGTTTCTACAATTAGAACATGCTGTCTTGACCAAAAAATAGCACTGTGTCTTCTTGATTATTAGGAGTAAATGATATATATATATATATATATATACTTCAAAGGTTCACCAACTTTTGAGTTTTTTAAAGAACGGTTTAGCAAGTTTTAATAATATGTTTTTTACTGTTTAATGCTGATTTTGTCCTGCATAAAAAAATATGTTATGATTTTATGGTAAATATGTTACAGCAAGCAATGTGGTCATTTTTGTTACAATTTTTTTTGCAGTGCACAAAGTGGATATAAAACTCAAACTGTTGAGCGAAACCAAAGCCCAGACAGTTGTGGGGGATCTAGATGTACAACTTGATGGCTTGACCACACAACGGCCTGCTCTGACTAACGGTGTAGCAGGTATGTGGCTGCTTTTAGACCTGAAATCAGGCGTACTGTCGTTGCACAACATAAAGTACGGCAAGTCAAAACTTGTAATGTAATGTAAATGCTAGAATTAATGGTTTGATGCATTTAACCTAGTGCTTCCAAACCTTTTCAAAAAAAATCAGTTATTCATTGGCAGGTTCTCAGTCATGCTTGAGGCAATTTTAAACCCCACAGAACTGAAACGAGGACAAAACACAACTAGTCCGCACTAATTGCATGGAAGATAAACATTTTTTCATATCGAATAGGACTTCGTGGGACGTCATAAATGATTTGGTTGATTGGGCCGTATATATATATAGAAAAACTGCTGAATATTCGGTTTTGGCCAAATCAAAATTTAGCCGATTCGGTACGTCACTAGTCTATTACAAACCACATGGAAAAATTAAAGTATATTCGTACTCAGTTGGGAACCACTGATCTAATTAATATGCTCAAATGAAATCACTGATAATCCAGGGTTTAAATACTGTCGAAGAAAACAATGCATTTTCCCTGAAAACTGTAAACCCTTTTAAGTTACAAGTAAACAGTTAAATTGAGATAACTCTGTCACACCTCAATGGTTGGACAGTTGGTTTTTCACAATTTTTAACATTAGTGTGAACTACTGACGCTTTAACAGATATTCACGAACAGATCTATTGCTTTGATATTTACTGCCTTTTTCTGCTTTATAGAACCAACACCAACCCAGACAGGATTTACAAATGAAACTCAACCATCTCCTCAACCTCCCCCTCCTCCTATTCCTCCTCGAGTTGCTCCTCCAGTTCCTCCAAGATCAGGTGCGGTACATTGTTTACAACACAGTCAATTGTTTCATGCTGTAACTACCACATTAATTATGGATCTATTATTAATTTAAGCAGGAAAATTTGCTAGACAGTTGAAAGGTTTCACTTATTATTGGTGCCCTTCCCTGAAAAGGACACATATTGTTTTTGTCCATATTTTTTTTTTTTTTGTCTAACACTGGTTTGTTATATGTGTTTGGTCAAGAAAAGGTGCTTCAAATTCGGACAGATGTTATTTATTTATCCATATATCCTCCTGAAGTTTGACCCCGAATGACCCAGCAGTTCACCCACAGGTCCCAAAAACGTATTTTTTTTATAAAAAAAAGGCTGTACTGACTAAAGTACATGAGCTAGGAGTTTTATGCTTTGTTGTTTGGTGCAATGTAAGGCATTTTAAAGAATTTTGTGTCTTAACAAAATATTTACCCATTTTCACCCCCTAAACCCCAAAGTATTCGTTTCTGTCTAACGCTGGTTTGTTAAATGTGTTTGGTCAAGAAAGAGTACTTTTTTCAATTTTATTAATTCGTTTTTGCTTGCAAAAACAGTCATATGTGTAGATCAAATTATGTGTATAGTAATATGGTAAATAGGATATAGAATATATTAAATGGAAGTGTATTAGAAAGCCACCAAAGGCATAAATGGTTTGATACTTAATTTAAAAAAAAAACTAGAAGAAGGATGGTGTGGAGAATGAAGGTAGTTGAGGACACAGTTTAAAATCAGTACAATATCTTAGCTTTCCTGGCAACAGTCTCAACTGGCATTTATTTGTATCTCAACATACATTTTGTTGTCTTGTAAATGGTAGCTGGATTTACCATTGAGCTGTGTGCCATTACCCTTATGGTTACGGCCTGTTTGTTGTTTAAGCAAGGGGAAAGTTCATGTAATATGTCTGGAAAAACACAGATATATTTATCAGTACATATCTGTTAGTTGCATAAATATGTTGAACTAGTTTATTCCATTGTGACTGTTATGCATTTTCTTCAGAACCAGCTTCGAGTGGTGATGTGCCAGGGACCTCAACTAACCCCGAACGACCTGTCAGACCTCCTAGACCAGCTCTTAGAAATGGGTAAGTTTTTGCCACTGCATGTAGATGTAGTTTTTTTGTGAATTGCATCTATAATGACCATGATAAGAAATAACATTATTTGACTGCAATCAGTGGGGAATTCCCTTGCAATTTTCTTTAGTGCCTCAGGACTTACTATGAGTTACAAAACATTTTTTTCATGTAATTGTGATACTTCAAGTACTTTCAGTCGGTTGACATTTCTGCTGTTTCTGCTCATATATATATATATAGCATAAACATTGTCTCATTTTAGGTCTATTCCAAAAAGCCAACCTGATAGGCCTCTACCAGCAATTTTGCCCCAATCAACCAGTACCACAGGTAAGAAAAAAGTTTTACACATTTTTATGTGACTCTAGTGGTTATAAGCGGGTGTACCTGATGTAGCCTCTGATTATGGCATGAGCATTTGTCAAACGTTTGAACAATAAAAACCTGTCGCTTTTTATGCTTTTTTGGGCTGATATTTTTCTCTTTAAACTTAAGAAAAAAGTTGTATTTTAGTAGCTTTTTGTCAATCTTTTTTGTGACATAAGCAGTTTTAAACGGGTGTAACTGATGTGGCACCTCATATCACTGATGATGGCACAAGCATTTGCTGAAACGTTTGAATAATAAAAACATGTTGCTTTTTATGTCTATTTGGGCTGTTATTTTCCTCTTTAAATTTTAGTAAAGGAAAGTATTCTAATAGCTTTTTTGCCATGTACCTTATCAAAGTTACTGTAATCTTTCCAAAACATAAAAAACAACCTACAGCCTTTGCAAAACAAAAACTGTATGAAACAAAATTGTCAAAAAATACTGTTTCTCATTTTAACTGGCACTTTTGTTGTGGTTTAAAGTTGAATTCTGTTGAAATGAAATCATCCATAACATAACGTTAAAATGAGACCACAATCATTTGTTTAGCTTGGGTGTGTGTGTATGTATTGGAGCCATTTGTTACCTGTTGAAGGGTTTGTTATAGACTACCTTTTCACAGATTTTTTGATATTATGTTAACATGGGCTGACCTGGAGAATATTCTACAAAGTGTAAAATGGGCACTGCACTGCTGACAACCAAGAAAACATTAAAGATATTTTGACAACTTTGGTGAAAGGACTTAGTATACTTGTTATGGGTCCCCTTCCCTGAAGGGGACACATATTGTTTTTGTCCGTATTTTTTTTTCTTTTTTCTGTCTAACGCTGGTTTGTTAAACGCATTTGGTCAAGAAAGAGTGCTTCAAATTTATTCAAATTTGGACAGATGTTAGTTATTAATCTAAATTTGATCCTCCTGAAGTTTGACCCCGAATTACCCAGTGGTTCACCCACAGGCCCCCAAAATGCAAATTTTTTAAAACATGGTTTGTTATATGCGTTTGGTCAAGAAAGAGTGCTTCAAATTTGTTTAAATTTTGTCAGATGTTAGTTATTAACCAAAATTTGATCCTCCTGAAGTTTGACCCTGAATGACCCAGCGGTTCACCCACAGGCCCCGAAAACGTAAAATTTTTAACGCTGGTTTGTAACGCTGGTTTGGTAAAGAAAGAGTGCTTCAAATTTATTCAAATTTGGACATATGTTAGTTATTAATCCAAACTTGATCCTCCAGAAGTTTGACCCCGAATTACCCAGCGGTTTACCCACAGGCCCCCGAAACATAAATGTGTCTAACGCTCGTTTGGTCAAGAAAGACACTGTAGGCAGAAGTCCCAAGAGAGTAACTCACTGGTTTACGATAGCAGGAGGGCTCAGCTTGACGTCGGACAGACGTTTTATGAGACGTCGTTTCGGTGATTGGAAATCAGCTGTTTTGCACAGCAATGCTATTTCGTTTTATTAAGTTGTCACTCACATTTTCAGTTTTGGCGAAGGTTTCACACCTATGACGTGATTTAAACCTAATAAGCGTGCTTCGGTTTCGTATATGTCAAGCAAAACTTGTTAATCAAAATAAAGTTGAAAAATCAAACTTGACATTTTTGCAAGATAAATGTGTTTTTTTAAATGCTCGTTGTCAGGTTGGCCGCCGCATGACCATGGGTTACTTAAGGTCAACTAGTAGGTATTACTAACACAGTTCAGAACTTTCTTTCATCATAATGTAGTGTTTTTTTTCTATCAATTTAGGAATCAACACTCAAGGCATGTATAAATTAGGTTAAACGGTTTTGTTGAACAGTAAGGACGGCGTCTATTGAAAACGGTGTCAATAGGTCAAACAGTCGTTTGGCGTGTGCACCCTGAGAGGTTACTGCAGGTCAATGGTACGACAATATCTGGGTCAAAGCAAGAGATTAAATTAAAGTATTTGTTTCGTTCTTTTTTAATGTTTTTGTAATTATATGACAATAATAGTGCAAAAAGAATACGAACAATTTTTTTATTGTTGGGTTAATGCTTTCTAAAAATTTGTTTTTAAAAATCTAAAAGTCACCGCAACATTTGTTTACCGTAAATCCGCACAAACACGCGTGTGGGGACCCATTAGTTTTTGTTTACAAAAACAATCATATGTGTGGATCAAATGATGTGTATAGTAAATTGGTAAATATCGTATAGAATATATAAAATGGAAGTATATCAGAAAGCCACCCTTCTAGTTACATACAAAATCATCTTGCTGTGCAGGCTTTTACCTTTTTAAAGACAATTTTTAAAAAATAATTGCTTTTTAGATGTAACCAATCCTACAGCTAACGGACCAACTTCCCCCAACACTGTGGTGAATCCCCCAGCCCCGGCTGCCCCCACTAGCTCCAACACTCACCCTCTTCCATCTGGGTAAGTTTTTTGACTGTGTATTTTTTCTCAAAGTCTTGTACAAATACTGTGCAGTCTAAATGACCAGTAAACTGCCATAAAGAGGTTGTGTAATTTTTTAAGGTTTTTCCATGCCCCAGCACAGGGTCAGCTAAACCTCCTGAACTTCATGTGTTTGACCTGACTGCGTTGTTAGTTAGGTTTATTTTCGCAGAAAAAAAGGATTAAAATTTGGTCAATTTCTGTTAACTTGTTTAAATTGTAATCAACATTAAACCCAATTTGAACTGGTTAAATACATTTTTAGTAAATTACAGAACACTTAGTGCACTGTTTTTAAAAAATTTGATTGTAATAACTTATTCAGAACTATTTGTACCCAAAACCATTTTGTAGCAGTTAAAAAATAGGTAAATTAAATGATTTGACAATTAAAGGAACATTTAGGTGCCCAAACGTATGGGGCTTTTATGTGCAATATAAGGCAGTGTTTCAGATTTTTTTGTTTCTAGTTGGGAGGAGAGGATTGATCGAATGGGCAGAGTTTACTACGTCGATCACAACACCAAAACCACCACTTGGGAGCGCCCAGAGCCACTTCCATCGGGGTAAGTAATCTAAACTCTGCTGTGCACCCTTGTTTGCATTTTCAAACCTTTTTCCCTCATACACTATTATGTCAATTTGTCCTTTTTGTTGTTAGCTTTTTCCTGTTAATTGTCAAATGATACTTAGCGATTTAAAAAAAATTAATATAGGTACACAGTTGACGGTTTTAAAGATTTTGACAAGAAAAAACATGATTGTAAAAAACATGACATTTAAACACATGTTATGTCATTTACAAAGCGGCAAGTAAAAGAAGCAAAAAAAATATTGTTTTTTATCTGCATGTGTTCACCTACCATTTGTGCCTTTTACTGGGGATTCATTTGATATGAAAAAGACATAAGATATGTCGAAAAATCTTGTTTTTACAAATATATTGGCTTGTCTGTTGTCAAATTAGTGATACTTTTGAAAGTACATCTGTTGCTAAATAGTGAAAGATACCATAAAACTATGTGATGATTTTGCTGAAAACACATTTGTTGGCATAAGCTTCCACTATATAGGTGCTAACAATGTTTGTAATTTACTTATGAATGGGAGCAATGCTTACTGACAGGAAACTCATGACTATAATTATGCTCATTTCCAGATGGGAAAGGCGTTTGGACAATCGTGGCAGGATTTATTATGTCGACCACAACACCCGCTCTACCACATGGCAAAGGCCAACCCAACAACGTGTGCAAAACTACACAGATTGGAGAAATCAACGGGACAACATACAAAATCAACGACAGGTAATCTTTTTGTGGTTGTCTTGTCATATCAACTCTTTTTTTTTGCTGCTGTTGACCCAAGGTCTTTTTTTTGCTGCCGTTGACCCAAGATCGGTTAATGATTTGCCCGAACAATAGTTTATTTGCTAAGCTAACATTAGGTGTATGGGTGAGCGGACTAAACCGGTTTCTTATTTCTCGTGACAAGCTCGTCATGCTAAATATAATGCATGTGATGTTTGTGTATGAACTAACTGACCATACATCAGCAAAAATGACATTTTATTCACTTGGTTAAAAAACTTACAGTTGAATTTATATTTCATGGTGTTTAACAAGCAACAAAATTTAGAGAAATTTGAGCTGTTTTCTTGTATATTTGAATCACAAAACTTGAGTGAGCTATTTAGAGTATTGCTACCTGACAAAAACTGTTAAATGAAAAAAGATTTAGGCTGGATTCAACCTCAAAAAATTAGCAGTGGTGACAGGATGTCAAACATTTTACTGCCTACATTTTGTACACTTCATCATAAAAATTACCTAATAAAAGTTATAGCTATCTACATTTTTACTTCAAGGCTTTCAACCAAAGATTCTTGGTTGGCCAAACCCAAAGCAACCCGCCACCAGAGGCATCAGTGAGCAGTGCCGCCCCATCCACATCTCAACCCAATGATGGACTGGGTGTTTTGCCAAAAGGATGGGGTAAGTAAAAACACCGTCTATTTGGCATTGAAATCTAATGTAGGTGGTCAAAGCCTTAAGTTTTAAAGGCAAAGAATGGACTACAAAGGTTTTGAATGTCACCTAATAGAAACTTAGGCAATTCTACCGATATAGGCCATTACTTTTTCCTTTTTCCATGTAGAACACATGATTTGTTAATTTATGGGAGCAAAAAAATTTAAAGGCTTGCATGTGCTATGGGCTATGTTTATAAGACCAATGATTTAACTCTTACATATCCAGATCCAAAAGTGCAAGAATTGTAAAATAAGAACACATACTTAGAAATTTGTTTTATTTATTTTGTATTGCTTATTTTTATTTTCCCCACACATTTGCACACAGGGAGATTATTTTGTTATGATGAGGTAAATATCATTCACAGTACTTATATTATTGGACAACCTGTTGCCCCACTTAACTTGAAAGCATTGTCAAAATCGGTCAAAATGACCAACGGAGCAACACAGTATTATAAAGCCCACAATACCATTGGTTAATGACCCCTTACTTAGAATAATAGCTACCTAGCAAAACTGTAATGTCACCCTTTACAGTTCAGTTGAGTTGACCCTTTACAGTTCAGTTGAGTTGGACTTTTCTAATTCCTGCTATTGTAAATTATTTACATTTCCGTGACATTTTGGTCGAGCTAAAAAACTGAAGGTCATTTATTGCATTTGTTTTCACCGTCATAGAATACAACCTAAAAGGTCAAGCCTACTTATGTGGTTTATGTGCAAAAGTGTTAATATATATGTAAAGGAAAGTGTGTGTGTTAAAATGAACAAATATATTTCGAATGAATTATCCTATTACAAAATATAATACCCAGATTACATTTTTCAAATATTTATCATTTGCATAATTGCTTCTCTGTTTCTAATTCAGTTGTTTTTCTAAACTTTCAGAACAAAGAACTGAAGCAAATGGTCGGGCCTACTTTGTCAACCATAACACTCGCACCACCCAATGGGAGGATCCAAGAACGCAAGGGTAAGTGACGTCAATCAATTAAAACAACATTTGACCATAATACATTTCTAAAAAGCTCTCCACTGTTTGTTTTTATGTCAACTCCATTTAAACATTAAAAATGGCAGTTAAAAAGTGATTAACGTGTTATAAGTTAAGACTATGAAAGCTGCCGAAGTTCTTTTTCCTCTCTGTGAAAAGTTTAAAGCCGCAAAGAGGTCACCAAGCACCTTTAAACTGTTGAGATCTTTTTGTTTTCTTTTTGCTTTTACATGATAGCAGTTTAAGGTAATATTGACTGTTTTATTTCTTTAGCATGGTAAACGAAGCACCAATACCACCAGGTTGGGAAATGCGATACACTGATGAAGGTGTGCGATACTTTGTCGACCATAACAAGAAAACAACAACTTTCCAAGACCCCAGGACTGGTGGAAAATCTGCTGGGTGGGTTTAGTTTGGCTTTGTATAACTTTTTCCCTGTTTAAATACATGAAAAACTGTGTTTTGACACAATTTTTTATGGGATGTGTAGTATGTAGTGGTTTTTTTAGTTTTAAAAAAGAGTGCATTAAAGTTGTATGTTTTTATTCTTACAGTCATGGTGTGCCAGCGGCTTATGAACGGAGCTTTAAGTGGAAACTAGGCCAGTTCCGATACCTCTGTCAGGTAATAAATTGTTTTGATGTAGAGTGCATAAAAGGCTCTCAGATTATTGTTTAAGGGCTACAAACATAAAAACTTTAAACCTTAAAAACAAAAAACAGGCCAAAATAATTCACCATTTGCCACATGTGTGTTGTCATCATTTTTTGCACTCTTTTGACCTTTGTCGAAATGCAATTGATTTCTTTTTCAAGATTTCATTTCGGCAGTTTGTCACAAGTCATTTTTTTATTTTTGTTGCCATACAGTAATTTATCAGGATGGACCAAAACTGCAAATATTCTGATTAGTCGAACACAGAGCATCTCATGTTAATGCCTGGTCACCAGTAGTATGTTAAGCTGTACAGGCCTCAGAATTCACCATCTTTTACCAGCATGTTAAAAACAGTCATTTTTGTTGTTAAATACCTGTAACTAGTTTCGTTTGTCAGCAGTGCATGATATGCAAATTTCATGCCGGGGTCAGTTTGTGCAATAGTTTGGCTGAGCACCAAGCATAAAAAATAGCGATGACCAGCACCAATTACTGGCTAGGCTTAGCCCCATCCCTACTAATATATGTGTATTTATTATAGTCATGTGGACAAATATATGTTCAAATAGCATTTTTACACAAGTTTTTTTCCTATTTTTTTCAGTCCAACACACTACCAAGTCATGTGAAGATAAATGTTGGTCGACCGACAATATTTGAAGACTCATTCCAACAGATAATGCACCTTCAGCCATACGACCTCCGACGAAGACTCTACATCACTTTCCGAGGGGAAGAGGGCCTTGACTATGGTGGTGTGGCCAGGTAAACATGTTTCTCAAAAAAAAATCTTTTAGTTTTGGATGATGGCTTTTACTTGATGTGTTGCAAAATGCTGGACGTGTATGATAAGTCAGATAGGACAGTATTTTATGCTATAAGATTGTAGTTTACACTGATGCTGCATTAAAAATTACTGATAAATTTTGCCCCTGAACATATGTCAAGCTGTAGTGTCATAGTGCAAATAAATTTAAAAGTAGTATCGCCCAGACCAGTGGTTCCCAACCTTTCGCGGACTGTGCCCCCCCTAAAAGTGACTTTTGGGCTTCATGGCCCCCCTCAAGTAACCCTACAGGACCTGTGGCCCCCCTAAAAATGTAAATGGCAATCTCGTGTTGAAATTTGGTACTAATTTCAGCTTTAAACAATTCCAGTAGCGTAAATAAGAATCTGTAATTGTAAAAAACCTCACTATAGACAAATAGTATGTGAACTAGTCGATTAAATTGGGGAATAATGTTAAAAAGAAAATGGTTTTTAGTGGGTGTTTCTGGTGAATCTACACCCGTGGCCCCCTTGGGGGGCCAAGGGCCCTGGTTGGGAACCACTGGCCCAGACAATGTAAACCACCCTCGTCTGTAAGCGGCATAAACTGTAGGGTAAAAAATACTTTAGAAGTTGCAACTTACAATCATATAAATACGGTAATTGTTTCATTTCAGTTTTCTTCCACTTTTGTTGTATATTTGTCAAAATGTTTTTCAATAATGAAACCTAGGATTTTTTGGGGGGGTTGGTATCTATTATTCTTTCTCCAATGAATTTTGTTGCAATTTTACCAGGGAATGGTTCTTTTTGGTGTCCCACGAAGTCCTCAACCCGATGTATTGCCTGTTCGAGTATGCAGGAACAAGTAACTACACATTGCAAATTAACCCAGCATCTACGATCAACCCTGATCACATCCACTACTTCCGATTTGTCGGCAGGTTTATAGCCATGGTAAGCTGTTTGCTTGACATTTTTGCTTGTAGAAAATTGTAGGTGCCTTTTTGTGAGCAAATTTGGCACTCTCTAGTCTCAAGTTTAAACTAGATTACCAGTTTTTGTTTATGTTTGTGTGGTGTATATTATAGCAACTTATTTTAACACTTTGATGCTAAAGAGTTAAGGTTATGACAATTGTAGAAGTTAAATTCTAATTGTATCATAAATCCTAGTAAGTTGATGCTGGGAATCATTTCCTATTCTGTTACCATTATCATAACGATTTCCACCTTTCATCTTTTGTTTCACAAAGTTGGAAATGTGTGTGCCAAGACTGAAATCAGTTAGCTTTAGTATAAGGAACAAATATAATTCACTTATGCATGCATCGTCAGCGTCTAAAACAGCAACACAAAGGATACCTAATTGTATGTTCAATATGTTACATGTTTGTCTTTTGGTGTTAAACTTTCAGATTAGGTCCTTGCACATCGTAGTGGTATTAGGTTTAAAACTTTTTCAAAAACAGGGGCATCCGATTTTGTAACTTAATTTACATCTACCAAATGTCATAATAATTGCTTCTGCTAGGCTTTATACCATGGGAAGTTTATTGACACTGGCTTCTCGCTGCCTTTCTACAAACGAATGCTCAATCGCAAACTCACAATAAAGGACATTGAATCGGTGGATGAAGAATTTTATAATTCTCTTGTATGGATCAGGTGAAACTTTTGTTCAATTTCTGTTCTTAGCGATATGTTTCACGTAACTCATCAAAAAATAACATAAAACAGTTTGACATTTTTTACTCATTTGTTGGTTCTGAAAAGTATGGCAAATGTACATATTTACTAGTGACAAAAAGTTTTTACACAGTTGTTTAATCGCATAGGTCTTATAATATCACAACCATTGCCATTGTTGTTTAGTTAATTGCAAACTGATTAATCAAGAATTCTGAGAAAGATTTTTTACCATTAAAATTAGTGTATTAAAAGATTTAATAGCTAATCACAGCCATGCGTGTTAAATATTCAAAATCAATAAGAATCTTTTCACTTGTGTTTTTTGTAAGCAAAAATTAACCAAGTTTAATCTTCTACAGCAGTGGTTCTCAAAGTATGGGTCGCGCTATGGTGATTCAATTATGCCCAAACGAACTATTACTGCATTAAGTAAACACAAACGAATTAACTTAATGTAGTAGTAAAGTCACCACACTCGACCACATTGTACAGTAAAATGAACCAACCATTACCACATACACACCACATAGGACAATAGCCTTCCAACTTTACTGTTACGCACAAGGCGATTGTAACGTCATAGCGACCTCGTTAAGCCTGCAGCCATTTTGACATGGGCAGGCCCCTATGCGGCGACGGCTTGGCCTCAAAATTGCGTCTAGTTAATAAATTTTTTATGTTTGAGGCTTGGGTCGTGAGATGTTCATAGAACTCCGATTTGGGTCGCAGTCAAAAAAGTTTAAGAACCACTGTTCTACAATTTGTAATATATTTTTGGGTGGTCACAGGGACAACAATATTGAGGAGTGTGGGCTGGAACTTGATTTTACGATGGACTTTGAGGTGCTCGGTAAAATCGACACCATCGAACTCAAGAAGGGAGGATCAGAAATTCAGGTCACTGAGGAAAACAAAGATGAATACATAAAGTAGGTTAACTTGACTTTGTCAACTTAAAACTGACTTAGTTGGAAAAATCTAAAATCAAAATAATTAAGTTAAAAAACATGACTTTTTTTAAACTTAATGAAATAGTAGTTGGTTTGAAAAAAAATAGTGGCTTGAAAATTCTAAATAAGTTGGTAAACTTACAAAAAGCTGATCTAAAAATTTTTTCAAACATACTAAGCACATAAAGAACTCAAATATTCATATTTGGAGCCAAAATCACAGTTCCTGTTGTTTCAATGTAACCAACCATTGACCAATTGCTTTGTCTCCTATTACCATAAAGTACCATTGTAACATTATTCCTTTCACAGACTCATGATTGACTGGAGGTTTTCTCGCGGTGTTGAAAGCCAGACCAAATCATTCCTGGATGGATTCAATGAGGTTGTTCCACTTCAGTGGCTTCAGTACTTTGATGAGAGAGAATTGGAGGTGACATGTTGTTTTTTAATGAAAACTGTGTAGTTATGTCTACGGTCAAAAAACAGTTGTTTACCAAGTTCCCAACATTTTATGTGAAAAAAAAAAAACAGTTGTTTACCAAGTTCCCAACATTTTATGTGAAAGCTCACGGCATTGTGATGTCATAGATAATTGACTTGTCATAGATTAAAAAAAAATTGTTGGTGGATATATACATGTAAAACTGTACCCTCCCGTGAGGATATCCAGGTATTTTGACGAAACATTCTTATACAGTCTCATCTTGTTTATGTTAGCATCAAAATCATTCTTACCTATGTGTAGTTGCTCTTGGGGCTAAACCAGCACTTTTTAGCATGGATTCATGGTGAACCTCATGGTACAGCATATAAGTTATATGAGTACATGGGTAAAGGGGTGGTATAGTGGTTTATCCAAAGAGTTTTCACATTTGATGTCCTTAAACGTTTCATTAACCACACAGTGCATGGGATCGCAGCATATGTGAACGATGCACAAGAGAAAGTTCAAAAATTAAAAAATCTTAGATACACAATGCAGGGTTTTGAATATTCTAAGCACAATAACGCATCGAAACATTGGGATGTTTTTACACTAAAAAATTTTTTCTATCATTGCTGCAGTACAAACTTTTTTTTCCAATTTTAGCTGATGCTTTGCGGGATGCAAGAATTTGATGTCGATGACTGGATGAGGAACACAATTTACAGGAATTACAACAAGAACAGCAAACAGGTACATACCTTCGTTCCTCCTAATCGCAAAATGTATTATAGGGTGATTCTCAAAATCAATTAGAATTAATACCATCTTCTGTCTACCAGGTGATCTGGTTCTGGCAATACATCCGTGAAATCGACAACGAGAAAAGAGCAAGGTTGCTCCAGTTTGTCTCAGGAACATGTAGGATACCTGTTGGTGGATTTGCTGAGTTGCTTGGTAAGGCAAACTGAATTTAATTGTAAATTCTGTGAAGTTTTTTCTGAAAGCCCCAAGAAAACATTTGTTTTGAACAAAAACTATCAATCAACAAAAGTACATAGGATTCATCAAAGAGTTTTTTAACAGTCGTTGTTGTCATCTTTAGCGCAAAACTTTTTATTTAAAGTGTGCATTGTAAGGATAGTAGTAATATCCTGTGGTATGTGTATGTGTAAAAATTGACAGTTGTGTTACCAATTTGTTGATTTTGTTTAGGGAGCAATGGACCACAAAAGTTTTGCATTGAAAAGGTCGGCAAAGAGACTTGGCTGCCTAGGAGTCATACTTGGTAAGCAACTATTAAAAATTAAAACATTTATCATTTGGTTGATACTCCCAACATTTCTGTGGTACGCACATTTCATAGTTCTAATTTTTTGTTCAAAAATGAGCCTTCATGTGTATTTGACCCTTTAAAACAGGGGTTCTACACCGGGGTTAAATTTGACATGTTTGAAGGGTAAATAAAAGTAAGCATAACTTTGTTAGTTAAGACAGGTTCCTAAAGGAACTGTGGAGTAAAAAGACCATCGAAATGTGGGTTTACAGGCGAAAAAAGCATTGCTCATCTAAATATATCTTTTAAAACATAATTACACAGGTCAAGAAAATTCAGTGTGAAAACCACCAAATCTGTCACAGTGTTATTTATTTATTTTACGAAAACAAATGCATTTTGCTTTTGTAACCATCATCAGTGTCCCCAGACCAACAGCAAGAAACCTCTCTTTAATAAAACTGTCGCCTTAATAAAACACAGCGACAGATTTAGTGGTTTTCACACTAAATTTTCTTGATCTGATTTTAATGACCCTGAATCGTCGCAGTTGCTTTACTAGGAAGAAGATTTCAATAATAAGAAAATATTTACTACGTTACCACACAGGTCTTCACTGTTTTACATTATCTTACATTTTATTTCCCAGTTTTAACCGGCTCGATCTTCCGCCATACAAGAGCTACGAACAGCTCAAAGACAAACTCACCTTAGCCATTGAAGAGACTGAAGGCTTCGGCCAGGAATAACCGTCTCACCTGTCACTATGTTGCCAACGGTGACGTAGGTTGGCAAGGAACTGCATGACGCCAGCGTCCTCAGAGTGACGTCATTATAGTGCAAAAAGTCGAACGCCGAGCGCTACCCCTTTATCCATTTGTTTCTTATTCAATTTAAACTTACGCGTGTAGATTTCTGTGAAGTCATCCGATTTAGTCCTCATGACGTCAGCGGTTTTATGTGTGACGTCATTGAGTTGTGAACTGCGCACCACGGCAATTGTACATATTAAATGGGAATTCTAAAAAAACATGTGTAAAAATGCCTACAAAAAAAGAATTAAGTATTTTATAAATTTTAGCAACATATAAATGTCTGGAACCTTTAGGGCTTGGATAATAATTTAACTGCTACCTTTTCATGTATTGAGGTGATTTTAAATTTTGTGTATTCTTAAAATTCGTGCATTTTCTTCTTTGAATGCGACAACTTTCTCTTAATTCAACAAAGAACGGTTTGCAACGAAGTATCCCGGTTTATTGCACACATTGCGTTACGCGCATGCGCAATACATGTGTGCGTTGTCAACCAATAGCTATGCAGCATTGAATCACGTGCCGCACTGACCGTTGCCAAGCAACACTGGGCTATGGCCGTTGTTTCCGTTGGGTTGTACGGCTCAGATTGAAAGTTGTTTTTGTTTGTTTCGAAGGACATAATTCATATCTTGTGTTTATGTCTTTATTCGTCATTAAATCATTAGCGACAAAGTACAGTAAACGACATTGTTTCGCATAATATTGGCACTTTATTCACAGCGACCAGTTTTGAGACATATTTTACAAAAACTTTAATTTTGATGGGCAATAACTTAATAATGACCAGTTAAAGAGATGATTTTTCACCCAAATTGTAAAAAATGCCCCTACCACCTAAAACTACATAAAATATATCGTTGATTTAACCTCAGCATTATATATTATTCCCTGGGTGCTTTCCCTTTCTCCCCAACCCACCCTACTATACCCCATATTTTCCGGTGGATTTTGTTCGGTATGATACAACCTTATTATTTGTTTGTTTACTTTTTTCGCACACCTTTGCTGTAATTTTCATGAACAGATTTTTGCTATGACAAGTTCCCGTAAAAATCCCTTAAGGTGTCATTTTTCATTTATGACATCATCGTCGTGATTTGTGACGTACACAAATCAACGTCACGCTTCATTGCGTTCGTGAAATTTCCACACATATATCGGGGTGTAACGAAAAAGTTTATTATAGCCAACAATAGAATGTCGTGCAATTTTTGTATCTCTGGCGCCACCACGCACCTGACGTCATCATCAGTGACGTCACACCGTATCGAGGTGCGTGTGCAGTCAAGCGACCCCTTGTTTGCAATTCGTCGTTTGTGTAAAAATGCGCTGCGCTCGCGGTTTTGAAATGGTCGTTTTTTGTGCGTTGTGGCGATAGCGATGTGTACAAAATACAAAAGCACCACAAACGAAAGAAATCTCGCGTCTTTTATTACCAGGGCGTAGTACGTTCTCCGTTTGCGCGGTTACGAGCCCGGCTTCCTGATTCGTGGATGTCTGGGGTCCCCAAACCTGCGCTACACAAACTCATTGTGAAAATCAACGCCTGGCGCAGGATTTTGTGCGCTCGGTGTCAAACGCAATGGTACAATTATATTTAGAACTAGCACTTCATTTTATAATTAAGTTGCATGATGTCTAACTAATCGCTGCAAGCTACGTAATTTTAAGATTTAGTGGTTAATGTAGCCTACTGTGTCACCATAACTTAGGTTTAAAAGTGAGCTTTTTTCGCTAATGCTTTGTTCTTTTACGTTTATTGATGTCAAGTATTTCCTAATTTACACCACAATTCGGTGTAACTGAATTTATTGAGGCTAATTTAACTAAAGCAACTATCATTTATTAGTTATACACTACTGAAATAATACACTTGTTAATCTACACGCAGAACGAGTAGGGCATAGGAAAAAACATGGATTTTGATTGCAAAGCATTGACGGGCACTTTATCAACGCCTGAAGGGGAAACCGAAGACTTTGTGGTGCCACTAGAAAACCAGAACATGCCAAGTCTAAAGGACTCTGTCACGTCGATGCAGAAATTATGTGGAGAAGCTATTACAAAACGAATAGATGCAGCCAAAGAGCCAGCTGCCAAGAGAACTAAAACGGCAGAAGAAGACTCCTAAAGCTCATAATGGTCCTGGGTCTTTTGATTGTAGTCGTGATTTTCGAAATCCGCATGTTTTTTCGGATCCATGTGATCCGGATCCATTTCCTCCGGTTCTAGATGCTTTAGCGGATGTTCGTCTTTGTGTTTTGGATCCTCGTGCGGCTCTTCGCCTTAAAATGACAAAAACACTGATGTTGAAAGATTGTAGCAACTGTCGATCACTTCTGTCTCAGTTATTGATGTTTTATGGATTTACCTTTGCGAGACCATGTTAATAAACTTATTTTTACAATATGATTGTTAAAAGGGGAAACTCTGTAAGGCTGGCGGCGCAAGGGTAAAAAACATCAGCACTAAATGTCGAAGGAAACGTCCGTTTCGGCACTTTCTTTTATCTTTGTTCTTTAATAGATCTTGTCAATATACTTAAATGGTGTCAGGCAGTGATGGGATTCAGCCGGTTCGCACCGGTTGTATAGAACCGTCTCACGAAATTTTATGAGATCTGCGAACCGGTTAGCTTTACTGGTTACTGTCAATGGACTTTTTGTAACAGAACCGGCTGAAAAATATGACTTTTGTGATTGAACTGCCTGACAAAAATTTGAATCCCACCACTGGTGTCAGTCTAACCTAACCTTTTCTAGTATCAGATCATTTTTGCCCAAGTATACCCATTGGCGAATTAGGTACGGGTTAATTACTATTATAGCAACGTTTATTGGTCGCGCGTACCATACATACGGACTCATTTGAGTAACACGTGTTAGTACTGTTTACGACAGAATTTTTACCTTACTTTCTGTTTCGAATGCGAAGATTAAGCAGAATGTCAATTTTTCTTTGAGTTTGGACAAGCCAAATCATGTTTAACTGGACCAGCGACTAGCCTATATCTCACAATATTTGAAATCTCCATATAAATGGCAACATTAAGCGCATATAACACCTCGAGTGTATATTTTATAGGTTATGTGACTTGTTTTGTCTAATCTGTCAGCAGTTGTGGTCTACAAGTTTGTTCCAACCAGTAACAACTACAAAAGTTGGCGGAATGGTCAAGGGCGCTTCCCCATCAACGGCCTTCAATAACCTAATCGGTATTGAGTCCCGTGCAAAAAAAAACATATCTAAGTTTATTTAGCCGATACATAACAGCCGTTTGACACTCTTTGGGTTGTGGATTTTAATCACTTCTCGGACTGTTGTGTAGTTTTGTATTTAACAATTTAAGATGTGTTTTATGCCTTCAACACATGGACCTACCAACTTCATGTTGTACCGACTTCTCCAGGATCTCTCTTTCCTCCGCTGCCCACTTCTCCTTTCTCTCCTCCTCATCCCTCCAATCATCGACCGGATGAGCCTTGTCATGCCACGAAAAGTCGTACTCTGCCCCACCCTCGTGATCGTGAGGATCCTGAAGGGCATGAACATGATTTTAACCAAAAGTACCCCACAGCCACCAATATAAATGTAATTGAATAGGAAGGTTCCTGACAGATTTATTTCACTCGATATTGGTTTAGAAAAAGCGTTGCACTATACAGTAACCTATGCATGCAGTGCAGAGTTGTGCACGGCCTGAATTCACCCGTTTTATGCAAAGCCCGAAACCTACCCAAAAAGCACAAACCAATTTACAATTATAGGAATCAGATTACCCAACCAAAAAAGCCCGGTCCATCTTGCAATTCAAACAGTTCCGACGAAAACTATCCCTAAAGTACACGAGTTATACTTAGTTGTAACTTTAACATGTCCTTTTCTATTTTAGTTGAGTTTTTTAGACATTATACTTTGCACATAAAGTATATGTTTAAATGGAGTTTAGATGCAGTTTTTACTTTTTACCAGGTGCTCGCTGGAAGGTATAGCCTGGTGAGATAACTAACAAGTTTGTTTGAGTTGATCTGATTAGTGGTTTTCCTTAATGCTATCAGCCTGGTGAGATAACTAACAAGTTTGTTTGAGTTGATCTGATCAGTGGTTTTCCTTAATGCTATCAGCCTGGTGAGATAACTAACAAGTTTGTTTGAGTTGATCTGATTAGTGGTTTTCCTTAATGCTATCAATGGTGCCTCTTCAAGAATTGATTATTGAATAGGTGCGGTTTAAAATTTGTTTTTTGTGAGCACACCCTGCTGGTGCATAAAGGTTGAGATACACTAAGTTACGATTTCAAATGGTTTACCGTCGTGTGGGCTTGACTTGCACCTCCCGTTTCAATGAAAGCCTTCATTGCAGAAACCGAAACGTCTCCTCTGTATTTTACCACCTGGGGATGTTAAAAGCAATAACTCTTGGCTATAATCTCAAATAGGTTACGCATATAAAGTTTATACCTCTCCGTTTGTACGGAACATCTTGAAAGACGGATAAACAATATGAACATCGAGCTCTCCGTCGTTTGTTGCCACATTCATTTTACCAAATATCAATGTCTGATTACTTCGCATTTCCTTTGCAAGATTGTTGAATATTCCTAATGCTGTTTCGGAGGCGTCATGCTTAGGAACGTCTGTTTGTAAATGTTACATTTTCACGATTGAAACAGTTTGGGTTTTGAAACTACAGTAGCCTATATCGGTCTTGGCTTCGAAGTAATTTCATTTGTCGTGAAGATATAAATATACCGGATCTGGTACATACCCCAACGCCATGCAACATATATTGGTAACAAGGTCAAAAAATGACTTTTAGGTTTGTTTAAACCAGTGGTTCCCAAACTTTTTCATATTTTTTTCAAAACGGTCCCTTTGCCATTATTTCGAGGGCTCGCGGTCCTTACGCCTAAATGTATATTACATAAAAACGAAAGTTGATTGCACTATTTAGCTAGTTATGCAAAATTTGCGCATAACAATCATCCAAAGACAGCTTGTGACATCACAAACAGGACAAAAAAACATTACAATTGTGCGCGAACAATTGCATTTTTGATAGTTGTCATTCAATAAAGGCCTTTGTTTGGCAATGGAGACAGTCAATTCTACTTTGATTTAAACCTTTTTAGTGGCACAAACTGACGCCAAATAAGATTATAGAATTACTTCAACCGCTTCGCGGTCCCCCCAAAATTGCCTCACGGACCCCTAAAGGACCGCGGACCCAGTTTGGGAACCGCTGGTTTAAACAATTTGGTAATAAAAGTTTGGACGTCAAATTTATCTTCAAAAAAAGTCAAGCAGTCAACGAGAAATTTTTTTAGGACTCTATAACATGAAATTGTAGCTTTTAACGAACAAAAATGTACGGGATTTCTATTTGTTTATGTATAGCAGCTTGTCTTACACCTCGTCTAACAAAGTCTTTGCGTTGGTCGTACGAGCGAGGTAACGCTCACTTCACACAAAATAGAATCACCCAGCACGTTGTTTAGTGCATGAAGACAACAATGTACCTTATGTCTAAGTTACTCGTCTTTAAGTTTTTGAGATATAGATATTTCGCTTTAACAGCATCCAGTGCCGGATTAACCATTAGGCAAAGGCCAGTCAAAAATCCAGGCCACTTTACAACAACGATCTTGGCAACACTGATAATTCTATTTTTTTAGTTGGCAACCCTGATTTTCGGGCCACTTATAAAATGTGCCTACAGACCAGCAGACCCTTAATCCAGCACTGACAGCATCATCAGTATCTTTTTCAAATATACTCGAGAGAGTTATATTGAAATGTTATAGTACTCACAGTACATCATGAACACTACTCGTTGCTTGTCGCGAATAAAGTTGTCATATGTGGATCCCACAATTATCTTCACGTCATAGTTGTTCCAATCGGAGGGTGGTTTGTCACTTCTGATGTTACGCTTCAAACAACAAGAAATATTCGTTTGTTTTTTAAATTAAGTATGGTTAGTGGTGTACCTAACCCCCTAAAACTTTTGCTTTGAGGTGTTACCGATTGCTGTAAATAGTTGGAAATTTGAACTATAACCTAAATTAAGGCAGAATCAGCCGTAAATAAACAATACGACATCTCGCCCAAATGTTTGCTTCGTCCGTATCTGTTTCAAACATACAAATGTCTGTACAAATCCGCAATAAAGCCTGCAAAGTATACAGATTGTGCGTTAGAAGCTATGACGTCACCTGGACTTTCCCAGCCATGACGTCATCCGTAAATCTGATGAAACCTTCTGCAGTGAAGTCTTGTTTAGCGGGTATGAAGCGGGAATGGTATTTGTCGATTTTTGTCATTCGGTTGCAGGGAACATCTTTTTTGGCATCCACGTGATAGAATCCCACGTAACTGTCGATGTTTTCATGTGAAGTGTCAACGTGAATGAATATTACTTTGTTGTTCTGCAGTAAACGATAGTGCCTGGTTATTTTACGCTGTGGGTATTCTACATCAGCGCACATATTAAAATAAAAACACATATTTTTGACCCGAGGTTCAAGTTTGGTCTTTATTATTGTCTTGAAATGATTATTTTATTTATATTTTTGTATTACAGGCAAACTATAGATGTAAGCAGTTTAATACTTGATTTGATTCATAGGCTTGACGAACACACACGTTATTTGAGCTCGTGTAGTGCTATGTACCCCTGGTAAATACTAACGTAAGAACGGTATGACTTTAAACTGTGCGCGTCTATCGTGCTCAGTTATAAGCTGCGCAGCACTTAAATGGCCTTTGATTTTAATCCCAAGCTAGTAGCAATATAGGAAATTGTCCAAATATGGTGTTTGCTGTTCAAGCGAACGTAAACCGTCGTAAACAATTAACAAACTATTGTCAACATTTTTTACGTAGCTTAAGTCCAAATTTAAAGAAGCCTGCGTAGCTGAGTTGGTAGAGCGCAAGTCCCATCGTGGGTTCGAATCCCACCGCAGGCTAGATTTTTCTAGCCTACGCCTTGCCATATGGTTGTGAATGCTTGGTGATCGGCTGATTTGGTATGGCGCCTTCAACAGACCTGGCGTACTGTGATTTATATATGAGTGTGCCGTGATCGCTGGTCTGCACTCTGCATAGACGCTTCAGGGCCGATCCAAGTTATGAATTTATGTTCATCTTAACTCAGGGGTGGGCAAACTTTTCAGTGCAAGGGCCGCATTCAAAAGTTTATAATCTTACCGGGCCGCATAGTATTTCACCAACGACCGCCAATTGCTTGCTGGTTGTTTTGTTTTAAAACAACTGATGTAAAGAATAAGGTTTGTATCATATATATACCATTTAAAGTCGCCTAAAATGCTCTGATTAACAATTTCTAACTTGCGCATAAATTTAGCTGAACGGAGCTAACTGTTTATGACGTCATAAACTGTATTGTGACGATTGCAGTGCCTTTTTTTCGCATTGTTTGCACATAATAAGCGGATAAAAAGCCTGGCACATATGGTTACTAGACTGCTAATCTTTTTTCCAGTCTCACGAAATCTGTTTTAGCAGTTTAAAAATCAAAATATTTAGCAAAATAGATTGCGGCCGCAGGTTGTGCACCTCTGCGCAAAATTATTACATAGTATATTTTCAGCTTTATGCAAATACGTTTGTTCATGACTGTACAAACATTGGTTGAAACGCTACAATTGTAATTGTTTCAAAAAAACAAGCGTTTGTTGCAACAAAGGCTGAACCACGTTTTTTGTTAATAAAGTCCGAGTGCCAACATTAAACAAAAAGTACTGCAACGACCTAAACATGATCCAAAGTGACCAAAGTTTGGGCGTCAACAGTGCAAAGTGGGCTGTTTTTGAAAACGTGAATCGCTTTTACTTTTATCGAACGAAGAAATTGTGTCAAGTGACGATTTGCATAATAACGTGGCAGAAACAACAGACTAAAGCACGTGAAAAGTATCTGTGTTTAGTTCCAAAGTATCGAAAGGGTACAGATACTGCATATGGCATTGGTATCGGCAAGTCGCACCTCCGGTATTTTTAAAACTCTGCGCCTGTGCTCATAATACTATTCAGCGTTACTCGGAAACATTTGGCGGGCCGCATAAACTCCTTTGGCGGGCCGCATGCGGCCCGCGGGCCGTAGTTTGCCCACCCCTGTCTTAACTGATACTGGTCAATCAGGCGATCCCCTACTACGAAGCTGACATGTGCAGCATACGAGGCAGGCAACGGTGCTTGTGATTCGACTTTCGGCGGATTCTCCACTGAGCCTGCGTAGCTCGGTTGGTAGAGCGCGAGTCCCGGAAAGACTCCTGTCGTGGGTTCAAATCCCACCGCAGGCTAGATTTTTCTAGCCAACGCCTTGCCATATGGTGGTGAATGCTTGGTGACCGGCTGATTCGGTATGGCGCCTTCAATGGGCTTGGCTTACTGTGATCTAGACCAGTGGTTCCCAACCAGGGCCCATGGCCCCCCCGGGGGGGCCACAGGTGTAGATTTACCAGAAACACCCACTAAAAATTCCCTAATTTAATCAACTATTTTGCATACTATTTGTCTATATTGAGGCTTTTTACGAATGCGGACCCTTATTTACTCTATTCGACCTGCGTTTAAAGCCGATATTAGTATTCAATTTCCACACGAGTTTGCCATTTACATTTTAAGGGGGCCACAGGACTTACAAGGTTACATGAAGGGGGCCACGAGACGAAAATGACACTTTTAGGGGGCCACGGTCCATGGAAGGTTGGGAACCACTGGTCTAGACAAATTAAAAGAATTGACGAGCGCATAAAGCTCAGCCTTGTAGCTTTTTTTCATAATTTAAATCAAAAAGTTTGGTCACCTTATCCTGGTACTTTTTGGCGGCTTCTTTAAAAGTGTTGAATGTTTGCCTGTAGCTTCGGTCTTTCGATGAACAAAACAGAATGTGGTGGTATTCGACGTCAACATCGTGAAGACGGTGGTTGAACTGTATAATTTAGAAAAAAAATCGATTCAAAGTTCTTCAACTATTTTTTCCCAGCAAAATCACTTAACCTCCGAACTGCTGTTGCAAACTCTTTTAATACATATTAAAAAAACGTACCCCTATGAGATCGTGTTTGTAAATAACCGGCTTCGTTTCTTCTTCCACAAACTTGAGCAGATTGTCGAAATACGTCACATCACCGCTGTACGTCACCTTTTCACCATCTTCAAACTGTATCAGAAATAATAAACTGCTGCAGAATATTGTGCACAATTTCGACGTATAAGGTTGTATCAGTGCAGCTGGTGACAGAACATTGGTAAAACAATGTACATGCACTGTCTACAGCAGGGGTGGGCAACCTGCGGCCCGCGGGCCGCATGCGGCCCTTCATTAAAGGTTGTGCGGCCCGCAGAGACGCTTGGATTTCAAAAGTACTGGTAAACGAGTCCAATTATTACATATTTTTGAGCTGATTATTGCGCCTGATGCTAGTTTTCTGCGATCTGGCAAAATGTGGTTAGAATCAAATACGAATTATGCTTGTAGTTAAGCATATTTGGTAAGAAACAAAGCAAAATCACTTTGTGTTATGCACATGTGCGGCCCGCGATCCAATTTTGACATTTATAATTGGCCCTGCAGTAAAAAAGACCCACCCCTGGTCTACAGCTTACTGATCATGTAAATGGCTCCACTCTGTGTACTATTGAAATAAATACTGATTATGGAAAGAGAAGGGTATGTTACTATTGTTTATGTTATGTATATGTTATGTTGGTCCAATATTTTTGAGCGCTTATTGGACTGCATAAAGCGGCGGTTTCCAAAGATTTTTTTGGTCACGTACGATTTAAGAGTTCGGAACTGTCAACGCGTAAAAACTTTTTTTAAACTAATCGTAAGGGAGTGACCGTGTAAAAAAATCCGAGCACATTTAAGGATCCAGACACGCCCAGCAAAGGATGTAGGTAGGAATAAATTCGACAAAATTAGAGATATAAAAAATGTGTTTACAGTATTTTGTAAGGATATCACAGAATCACCTGCAAAGTCACATGTACTACCAGTGGTATATGCGTACTACAGTTTGAAATCCACTGCTACAAAACATGACTGAACAACTCATGGCACAAATGTGTGGTTGTGTTATTCAAAATCAGAACCCTGTAACGTACATGAGAATTTTTTGTCTGCGAAAACCATAACACTGGCTTGATTTCAATCAATAACTATGTACTTATGCTTAAAAGCGGCATAAGCCAAACGTTTATATTAGATTTTACCTTTTTGTACACTGTGACGGATCCGCTGGTAAGCGACAGAGATCTCGCGATCTGTGCTGACGTCACGACGGCAAATCTTGGCAACGTCATCTTCGGGTCGTACACAAAGTATTCGCTGACTTTCTTGAAGTTAACGTACGCGTCTTCCGGCTTTGCCTTGAGATAGAACACAGTTTAATGTTTAAACTAGGACGTCTCAACCATTGCTGTATGTGCCTGTTGAGACTCTGTTTAGAATATCTTTATAGATCAAAACGTGAACTTCAAAGTAAGATGGTTTAGTAGCTTATAACAAGTTAAGAGGGTTAGATACAGATTATTGTCACCTAAATTTGACATGCCAAGCTCAATGACTGGTAAAAAAACTTACCCCGGGGAAGCAAGCCACAATAACACACGTAGTTTCCCTCAAGTCATCCAGTTCTTTGGGGATGTTGATTTGAATCGGGACGTTCATGGCCAGTTCGAGCCATGTTAGAATGTGTTCTGCCGTCTTTGTGCCTTAATTGAAGAACCGTCAAGCACAAAAACACAACCGTTTACAGTACATGAAATTATTAAACCGAGTATAAAAACATATTTTTTGTATTAAACAACAAACTGTACATTGTTATGTATGTTGTGAAGCGTTTTTGATATTCAATTAAATGTTATTTGCCAGGCAAAATGGCCTTAATACAATGCTTTGATTATTCTTTTAATTTTCTGCTAAATGTAAATTATGTGAAACTTTGACAAGGTTCAATTAAACTCTCCCATGTTAGAAACACATGCCGACAGAATTGCTCGTGCAAACCCAAGTCGTGTTTTATACCGTGATAGTCGAATCTTCTTCCATTCTTGAACAGTCTGAAGGTGGGCAGTTCGTACACAGGGAACTTTTTTTGACTTTCCACTTCTTTTTCTGTGTTTAACATCCCAGTATGAATGTCCGGATTCGATGTTGCCAGTTTTTCCTCGATCTTTGAAAGCTCTTTTACCGCATCATCGCTTTCCTTGTTCTTGGAATCTGCAAATGTAAATCGCTTGTTACATGCGTTATTTAGCATTAAACCTATAGCTTGATAATTACATAGGTCCATATTATGGTAATAAAACATGTGTTTTTGATGCTCTATGCTTGCTTGTAATGTTTACATGAAAATTGCTTTAAAGGAAAGATTTTAAATGTGAAGGCTTTTGCACACTAAGCATGCAGCAAGTTTAATTATCGACAAAGAGCCGACAAACGTACGAAAAACAAGTTTAACTTACAGTAGAATACCAGCACAAACTTGTATTTGATCAGTGAAGCATAGAAACAGTGATCGTCCAACAACAAAACTCCATTCTTTCTAGGAAAATGCTCATCTTGTTTGCGTTCTGCTTGGGCAGAAGCAATTAGTAACAAACTCAAACATAAAAATCCAGCTTTTAACATTTTGCCGTAAGGTGTAAAACTAGTATGGGAACGTCGCCTGGGAACTAACTTTAGTACACGCAAACTACACGTGTATAAAGTGGGGAACCAGGTGCGTGTTGTTGCTGGATTGGATACTGATAATAATTCAAGTGGTTGCTGTAAAAACAACCGGTTGAAAATGATTACGTCAGGTGGCATTAGTGATTAGAACAATTTCGGCATCTTTTTTGATTAATTTTTGTAGTAATGTCGTCGTTTTTGTCTGTGACAAGTAACCCTTTTTACGTTTCTTTTTTTCAGATGCTCAAAACACAACCAGAGTGAAAATGTTGTGATTTTAACGACATGAAACCAGATGGTAGGATTTAGCCGGTTCGCACCGGTTCTAAGAACCATCTCACGAAATTTTATGAGATCAGCAAACCGGTTAGCATTACTGCTTACTGTCAATGAACTTTTTGTAACAGAACTGGCTGAAAAACATGACTTTGTGGTAGAATCGGCTGCCAAAAAAATAGAATCCAACCACTGCATGAAACTAATATTTTGACGTGTTTGTCTCGTAAAAAATTGGTAACAAACAGTTTTTAAAATTCGTTTTCGTCTGTGGTTTAACCAGTTAGGGCTAAGTACGTAGGTTACGACCTTTCTTTATCCAATAATAAAAACGATCTCTATGATTTGACATGTGCCAGATTTAACACAATAACAGAGTCAGCGGAAGTTTGAGCGCTGTCTGTGAATTGCGACTTTGTGTGAATTGCTGCTGTGAGTAATATACAAGTTTACGTTATGTTTGCTCAATAAATTGAAATATAACGTGTGGTGCAGTGTTTTTGTACTTAAACAGGACAAAGGAAAAGAAGCTTTAATGTGTTTTATTTTAAATTAGTTAGTGAACAACCCTTCTTTGTTTTGTTTTTACTTTTCTGTGGTGCACCTCTTTCACATTAACTTAATTTCTTGTTTCCTTAGCAATGGACTAGGCATTTAATTTAGGATAACATATTTAGTTAAATACAAGCAATATGGCAGGTTTGGTGGATTTTACCAATGCTGAAGAGGTGAAAGAGCATCTGAACAACACAGAGATTGAATTTATGTTCGGTTGCCACAAGGAAAACAACCAGGACAGTTGTTATCGCCTTGCTGAGTTTCTTGATACAGTTCGTAAAAACTTTACAGAGGCCGGATCAATGTATACCAGTTGTTGCAAAAAATTTTCTAATGCTCCATGTTGCTACAAGGCTGGTCAGTTTCATATGCTAGGCAAAGGTGGTTTAGTGAAAAGCAGGGTTGAAGCATTTAAATGCTACCACACTGCATGCTCACAAAAGAATTATACTGACCAGGGAAAAAATGACACTATAGCAGCGGCTTGCTGCAACCAAGGCATGCTTTTGGCTCAAGACACTGAGAACCAAGAGTCCTATATTGATTATATCAAGCAAACAGATGGGAATGACCAAAAGTTTTCTATAGTAGATGATGTTTTAAAGTCCTTTACAAGAGCTTGCGATCTAAATGATGGAATTGGTTGTAACTTGTTAAGCATGTATCATATGGATGGCTTACAAATGAAGGTGCCAAGTAACTTTAAGTTGGCAGCGAAGTATGCAGAAAAAGCTTGTGATCTTGGAAATCCAAAAGCCTGCCATAACTTAGCATTAATGTACAAGAGAGGTGACGGTGTGACACAAAGTGATGAAAAGGCAATGGAAATTGCCAATAGATGTCGCGAACTGGTAGAGGGAAATGTGGCGCTGACGTTTGGTGACAAATGATTGTGATTTAGTTTGTTTATTTATGTCATGAAATTTTACTGTGTGAAATTTTTTAAGCAATTGCTTCTTTTTCAGGTTATTTTAATTGCGAAGTAAACATGTGTTCAAATCTAGAATTGAGTGCTGAGGTGGTAAGTATGTTGCAAAAGCAAAACGATTTTCTTTTCGAGCAAATACAGAAGTTAAGAAAGGAGAGTGTAAAATTACATCAACTTATCCAAGTGCACCAATGGGGCCACAAGTTATTTGCCAAAGACAATGAAACCCTGGAATACTTGACTGGCTGTCCATCTTATGCTGTATTCGCCTCCATGACACAGAGTCTCACAGCAGACTGTGCAACACACCGAAGACTATCACCAGCCAACCAACTGTTTCTTACTCTCATGAAAGTAAAGCTGTACCTTCCACATGCCTACCTCAAGGCATTATTCCGTGGCATTAATGTGGAAGAAACTCTTAACATTTGGTTGCCACTACTTGAAGAAACTCTTTCTCAGCTGCTGGTTTGGCCATCACCAAGAATCAGAACTGACTTCATAGTCAGTTTTTTCAACTTACAATTCACTTTGCAAGTTGCAGTTGTGTTCACAACCAAGGGGTCCATTTGTTATGTAACTGAGGCTTTGCCAGCAGGTCGACTGTCCTTGTTTGAAGACCAAGAGTTTTTGGGACAGATTAACCATGGCGATCGGGTGCTTGTTGTGCAAACCGGTTTTATACATAAGGCAACAAAACAAATGAATGTAATCAAGTTTCACCTGACTGGTAAGAAATCAAAGGATGTTGCTGCTTTCAATCTTGCAGAGAAAGCCATAACAAATACACTTACAAGGCTGGGAACTTTTGCTATTTTTTCGCAAGGTGTTGATGAGTTTCGACACATGAATGCACTGGTAAAAATTTCAGCTGCACTTGTCAATCTTTACCAACAAAACGAAGATAGTGATTCATTGTGACTTTGTTTTACATCTTTTAAACTTGTTTTTCACTTGTCATGTTGCAACTTAGCACATATATTCTAGGCCTATCATATGTCAACTTTTTAAGAACATGCCTTTTTTTTACAAAAACCAAGTAGCCCTTTCAATGACCCTAAAAGATACCCTAAATGTCCCCATTGTTTTTCCTGTTTTTCAAAATATATGTATGTGATCATTATGTCTTAAAAACAGCCAAAATCTTGTATGTTATTTCTTTGGTCTCAAAACTAGCTGGGTAAATTTCTTAGTTAAAATGCAAACAATGCACATGTCCACCAATTTTTCGTTATTCAAACAAAAACAAAGTAAAGGCACAATTTAAGAAAGTTTCCTAAGACAGTATTAAGAAGCATAGGTTAAGTAAGCAACAACAAAAAACTGCGAAATGTGCTACATTTTGATGCACTTTTACGATTTACATGAAAATACACAATTCATTTGTAGTTTCTGACAGGAAAACTTTAAACACTCAGCTATGTAATGGGGTCTGAAAGTTAGCACATAAGCAAAAATTTGCAGATGAATATTAGGTCTGTTGAAAATACAGCTGATTGCTGTCCAAAATATTATTGTAGTGTTTATTAATTGCACAGACGTTGCCTAAAAGCAATCATGAAATATAAGAAGGCAAACACAATAAGGAAAATGTGCCATTTCCAACTATTCCATAAAATGTCACTAAAAAAATGAAAACATATTGACAAGAACCCACATTAAAATCGTATTTAGTTCATTTTCGCATATGCATAGCTTATACCTCTGAAACAGCCTACAGGTATCAATGTTCGTAGCACAACTTTACTTTTGGATATAAATTCATTTTTATTTAATTTCATCAATGCTTAAAAACCACTCATCTTAAGAAGCAACTCAGCAATTTGGCAAGAACAAAAAAATGAGGTCAAAGAGCAGTTTTTCGCACAGGTTGGGGAAATGATCGGTAGTACCAAACTTGTATCAAAATGGCAAGGTCCAAACAAACTTGTAGAATACCACAGATCCAAAATTGTACAGGAGCTTGGTTGGCCACAAAGTACCCAGTTTTAAAAACATCTCCACTTGTCCACATCAAAACCATCTGTACACTAAAATAAACAGTTTTAAACATTGGCACTGGAACAATCTTGCACTAATTACAATAATTCGTCTTTAGAAAAGAAAACAGATTGCTTAACGTTTTATCCTTATACATTTAATTGTATAGGAATCATAAATCTGCACTGAAGCAACTTGTTAAAACAATGATCCATTTAATTGCACATTTTGGTTAATAACATGAAAAAAAACTTTAAATTCTAAATTTTTGGTTAATTTGTTTTCTGATTAGCCGGAAACTGTTTTGACGTTAAGGCCTTGCCAGTGCCGGTGGTGATTAGACATTGACCTATAAGCCAGTGTAGCCACACTATAGCAGTCAAGTTTGAACAGAGTCTTATGCTAAAAAGACTTTACCTTGCCAAATCTTATGTTCATGTTTTATTTTATCTTTGACACATTGTAACAAAAATCTGCTTGGTTCTTGTTCAATTAGCAATATTTGACAAGTTATTTTGACCTACCTCATTCCAACTGTAGACTTGTTTTGAAAATTTCTGTAAAATTGTGGAGCGCCCAACATGGCTTCGATAAAAACAGCAAGAAAACCAATTGTTTCAATGTAAATAACAGAGTCAATTAAAATATAGGTGAGGTAGCTTCCACAGGCAATGAAAAGTAGAACTGCTTGCACATAATCAGAAAATCTATTCCATTTCCAAAACGTTCTAAGCTCAAAATCTAAAAATAAACATATATAGTTCCCAACCATTAAATGCCAAATCAGCTGATTATTCTTATTCAACAATAGTGCATTTAAATAAAAAATTAACACCGAGTTGTTAAAAAATTGCAATTCACATTTTACATATATATACAACACTTTTACAAAACCTTTTTCAGACATTTTCTTCTTATTTGTTTAATGGTTACATTGCAGTGACTTACCAATAAATGCTCTTCTCCTTGGACTTAAATCATGAGTATTTTGCACTTTGACGCAAAGATTCAACATTCCCATCATTGTAAAAATCATAACAATACTTTGCAGGAGTAGAGGAAGTTCGAAATGGCGACCAAACCTAACAAAGCAAAAAAATAATTAAAAAATTCATAAACTTTCAAAACATATCATTTACCAGAAAAGAATACGTAGAAGATTGGCCACCAAAAGAACAAGGCACACATAAGTAGAAAACCCCTCAGAATTTTCTGATCTTTTAATGTCCCGGTATTGTGGAATGTAAGGTACCACGCCACCCACAACCATTGCTCCAGCTGAAATCCATTTTACCAGGCTCTGAATGAATGCAGTAGCACTCCAGTAGCTTAGAGAAGTATCCATTAGCACATTGTGCACGGGCATCAGCAAATTAAAGTTTCTAGCAGAACCTGTTTCAAATTTAACGACTAAAAAAAAGAATATTAGACAAAAAAGTGTTGGATACAGAGAAAAACAATAGACTAACAAACTGTTCCGGTTATTGTTTTAAAATTTTGTAGGCAAGTTTCAATTTCCTGTAATTCTAAACCACACAACATTTTATTCATCACAAAACAAACGACTACGCAACCAAATCAAAATCGCTCAACCGAATCGCGGTCAGCTGATTTTTATGGGATTGTGACGTCATAGTGTAAACACCACCACGTGTAAATACAAGTTTTACAAAAAAAAACTACTTTTATTCTGTACATTTTCTTATTAAAGGGCAAGTATTTAATTTAAAAAATCTCCATTTATCAAAAAATAGTTAAATGGGATTTAGGCTTGTGATACGCAAAACAAACAAAATACGTTGATGCAAATATGTTATATAAGTGATTTTAAAAATTGTGTATGCGGTACATGGTGACAAAATCGTGTATGAAACTAAATATTTCACAGCTTAGAACAGAGCCCAGTATCTGTGCAGCTGTATACCAATCGCAGTCTTTAACAGTCTGTGTAAAAGGCGCTACATTGTTAAACATAAACCTTATACAAAGCACTCGGTCATAAAAGTAACAACGTCTTAAATTATAGTTCCATAAAAAGGCTCGCATAGAATATGGTACTGGTATTTGCTAAGCCAGCGCGCAAACATTCGTAAATTCGGAAAACGGCACAAACAAGAGCGAGTCCAGACAAGACTTTCGCGCGGTTCACACTGGTTCAAGCTTATAGCATACAGGTCTATGTTAGGACGTTGCCGGTCGACGTGAATGATTTAGCCTCTGTCATGAAAGATTTGCCAGGCTTGCCCAGACTTGTCCCAGAGGAAAGACTCACCAGCCTTGCAATTACTTATTGATGGTGCAAGAACAGATGATATATATTGGGATTGTGCGTATCTTATTCGTCATTATGAGAACATTTTTGTCCTTCGTTATTTTTTCGATTGCCTGGTTGACTTTGACAGTTTTATGTGTTTTTTTTCAGCACAAATAAAAAGGTTTTGAAAAAGTGTACACCTCAATCTTCATGCATGGGGATTTTATAAAGAAGTAGTCGGGATTCCCCAACTGGAGTTTCTGGGATTTTTTCAAGCAGTTAACAAGGCATGGTAAGTAAGAAGTACAAATACAATTCTGTGATTTTTTGTGCGTAGAAATATTTTTTCTCGGTGAGCATTAAACAATTTTTTGTAGTTTGGTTTACATAAATAGTAATGGTTACTGTTTTTTAATATATGAACATAATAAAAATGATTACCAAAACTTTGGATTACAATGTAGGCATTTTAACATGTGATTTTATTACGTCGTTTGTCATCTTTCAAAAATATTAACTGATTGATATATTTTTTTAGACTTCACAACAGTATTTTCTGACCAGACCAAAATTGTTAGCTATACTTCAAATGGGTGGTGCACAAGGTCAGCTGTTTACTGCTGAACAGGTATTGAATTAAATATGAACAAATTCTGTGTATTTGATGATAACGAGTAAATTTTACAAATAGATTTAAATGAAGTACTGCAACATTAGAGTGAGAGTTGTAGATATTTAAAAAAGAGAAAACCCATTTAAATGTTTTTCAACCCTATCATTTTTGCTTGTATTGCTTTACAACTTTGTCTATATTGTGAACCTTGTGCTATTGTCTGCGGAAACTTTTACAAAATGTGTACCGAAGTTGTTTGCAAACTAAGTAATCTGTTAAAAACCATCTGTTTAGTGCATTACATACTATAACCAATATATATACTACCAGTTGGTAAATGCTGTATTAACAATTACTGCTTTTCAGCAGATTTTTTTACATAACCACTTACATTTCATATGAGACGCTTCCAGCAGAGTCTCTTCTAATTCCAAAATATTTTTGAAGGTTGTGTATTTTCTCGGAAAGTATATCGAACAGAAAGAGCTTTACGATCCAAGCAACAAGCGGATTATTCGATGTGAAAACGACCTTTTAGGAGAAGTGTTGCAAGTCCCCCAGTTCTTCGTTACTGATTTCAAGTAAATATCTATTTTCATAAAAAGCAATTTCAAACTGTTCAGCTAAAAACCTGTTTGTGTTTAAGAACGACGTGTTTTCTTGTGTAGAAACCTATGGAAACTTGTGTTTCCCTGCCTAATTCCAGCAACAAAGCGGGAATTGTCATCTACAGATTTAGTAGAAGATCAGGTAGGATT
This sequence comes from Phallusia mammillata, assembly GCF_965637545.1. Taxonomy (NCBI): domain Eukaryota; kingdom Metazoa; phylum Chordata; class Ascidiacea; order Phlebobranchia; family Ascidiidae; genus Phallusia; species Phallusia mammillata. The sequence goes on along the minus strand of NC_137252.1, from coordinate 30,677,917 downwards.
AGTTTCGGATCGAGTATGTAATCCTATTAATTTCCTAGCCCATGTGACAAAGCTTTTTTTTTTTTTCATATTATGTATACAATATATTTTACAATATAAAAATCATAAATCATAAACTTATAAATATGTGAGTGCCAGAAAGACTCTTATGGGTTCGAATTCCACTGCAGGCTAGATTTTTCTACTCTGTGTCTTGGCATATGGATATGCATAGGAGATTTTATTCAGTATAACGCTTTCAGTGGGTCTGACATACTATGATTTATCATAAACTGGTATTTATGGGTCCCCTTCCCGGAAGGGGACACATTTTGATTTCACTGTGTTTTGTTTTTTTTCTGGTTTTTTTCTTTTTTTTTCTTTTTTCTCCCTTGAAGTTTGTCCATGCACTTTTGGCATGAAATCTTTGGTGATTTTGGATAAAACTTTCACAGATGGTAGATATAGTTATGCAGATGTGCCATTTGCTTTGTTTGACTTGATACCCCAGTATTTACCCCGCTAGACCCCAAAATGTAAAACGTTTTTGTATGTTGCTGCGCACCACAAACGAAAGATTTCTGTGGTGTAATAGTGTAATAAAGGTACCAGCACATTTCATACTTGTGTTTGTGCATTACTTGGTGGACGTTTTTGCACATGCCAGTCAGAGGGGTATTAACAGCTTGTGACGTCAGAAGCGTTGACGAATGTTCGTAATAACACCTCAAGTGGTTAGAATTTTAAACATTGTTCGATTTGGATAAAATTTTACATTACTGTTAATTAGGTCATCGTGGTTTTATATTTTATACTTTTGGGTGTTAAACCCCATCAGTTACCCCACTGACCCCCTAAAATGGTTTTTTTTTTTAAACGGTGTCAGAATTTAGTGAAATTTGAAATACTTGCAGAGTTTGTCATTTATGGGTGTCAATTGTTTTATTTAACCCTGTAACCCCAATATTTACCCCTCTAGCCCCCTAAAAAGGGTAAATTTTTTAAACATTGTCTGAATTTGATGAAATTTGGACAGCTTATAGAGTGTGCTATTTATAGTTGTTGTTTGTTATGTTCAACCCTGTTGCCCCAACATTTAACCCACTAGCCCCCCAAAATGGTTCAACTTTTTAAACAATGTCTGAATTAAATGAAATTTGGACAGTTTATAGAGTGTACCATTTGTAGGTGTTGGTTGTTCTGTTAAACTCTGTAGTACCTATCATTTACTCCACTAGACTTCTACAGTCATGTACTCACTCACCATCAATAGGAGCTGATTGTTGTGTTTTAGCCTATTTTCTCACTATTTCACACTTTTTCTCAGATAGTAATAAAATAGAAAAACCTTATGTAAAAAATGTATGAATGAAATGATATTAAATAGTCTTTACTCCATATACCATATTTATTTATTCACAGCACCGATCACTGTGTTTGACGATACAATGCCAAACTTTCTCATTGTTATCTCTTGAAATGCATTGTTTACAACTTTGCATGTGTGGGGACCCATGAGTTTCTGCTTGCAGAAACAACTAAGGTTATAAAAGACAGTGGATGATATGGGACCCAATATAAAATAAGTTTTGGATGTAAATATATGTTAAGAAATAGGTCACAGTGTATGTGCAATGGCAATATGTGCTAAGCCACCCTTCTAGTTGTTAAACTTTTTTCTTTGCAGGGTGAATCCAGCACAGACTTGCCATGGTGGTATTTTGTATCAAGAAGTCGTAGACAAACTGAAGGAGATGAAGCAACAGAAGTGGGAAGTTATGCAGTAAGTGTTGCTGACTTTAAGCCGAAACCATGCTAAGAGTTGCAGCTGGTTATGCTATTTAAACAAAGTTATTTTTGGTTTTAGTTTTTTTTTTGTGCATGAACTATTTCCTTGAAAATTATTAGGGTAGATTGTTAGCAGAATAAACTTAAGTTAAACATGTGGTCCACACACTTGATAAATTTACAAGAAGAAAGTCTTTACTATGGATAGACCATTTATCGACCGGTGCTTTTTTGTCTTCAGACTGCAGACAAAGGGCACGTTTGTAACTGTGTTATGTTTATTTGGTGCAACTGTGTCTCACCTTAACATTGCCTAGTCCAGGGGTGGGCGACCTTTTTGTTTGTGGAGGCTGCCAAACGGTTTATCGACACTTGTTTAGGCCACACAGACTATTTCCCAGGCCAAGGACAGAGGTGTTTAAACTTTTTGACTTGCAGAATGGTCGATGTGCTATTGGACCTTCGGTCCAAGCTAAATAAAATTCCTCACTACATTTCCACCCTCACTACACATTCAGAATTTTTTCTAAAGTAGAAACTCGCTTGTTTACCAATATCAATTTAAAAGCAGCCTGTGACATCACAGATGAGTTTTAGACATTTGATTATGCGCAAACAATTGTTCTTTTGCAACACAAGAAGTAAGATTGTAGAACCTTGATCTCTTGGCAGTCCTACGGAAATCACTTTGTGTACCAGTACGCAACCATTTGGCTCTAGTTTGAAAACCGCTGCCCTAGAACCAATCAAATAGTAATGTGGAATAAAGGTAAAAAACTACGTTTCTGTCTAGTTTTTAGTGCCTGGTGCAGTGTGTATTATCAACATGCGGCCTTTATGCCGCAGGTTCCCACACCCCTGGCCTAGTCACTGATTGGTATCAAGGCAAATCAATACAAAAAGTTTCGAGTCTCTGACATGGCTTTCATTAGTTCTATTTTCCTTTTTTTTAATTTTTAAAAAGTTGAAAAGTTTGGCCCATTACTGCAACCAAAACATTGGTTATCAACCTACTTAACAACTGACAATATCAGTATCAGCCTAAAAAACATAACGGTCTATCTGTAGTCTTTACTTTATAAAGGTTGGGAATTATCGATTTATGCAAACAGTCAGTTAACCTATCATCTATGTCTTTAGGGTAAAGAAACCGTTGGTATTCAGGACAGTGTGTATGACAGCGATGAAGAACCAATTGAATTTGAACCAGTTGACAGTGAGTCGGATGATTCAGATGCCACCGAACCAGTATCCTCAGATGATGAAATTCCAAATGTAAGAAACTGTCTTAGAAGTTGCAATCAGTTTTGGCTTGTCTTTGCAAATGAGTATTACTTACATACACATGGCATTGGATAGGGTGCTTATCCTTGTAAACTAGAAAACAAAAAACTTTGAAACAAAAAAAATTCAAAGACCAAAACTCCCAAGTTTTGGCTTTGCTCAGTGGTCATCCAAGCATGATGGACTTTAAGTTATTTTGATATGGTAAACTTTTGATTATTAAACTACATTATAGTAGAATTTGGTTGGGCAATTGGAAATCAAAATGTCTACTAAAAACTGGCACAGCTTAGCCCATTTCTAGCTAAAAATGTCCTCAAAACAAGCAAAATATGTCGTACAGCAAACAAAGCTTTGTTGCTTTGTATTGAGTATAAACATAAGTTGTCAAGTCAAGCAGGACTAAACTGCTTTGGACCCTTCCCACAAATTAGCAGTAGCAAACCCCAGAACAGGCCCTTAACATGATTACTGATAATAATTAGCTTGTAAACGCATTGTTCAGAGCTGATATAAAATATATTCTTTGTTCTTATGAACTTGGTGCCTTCACCTGGAAAAGCAAGAAACACAAGCAGCCTGAACAAGATTTGAACCTACAACCTCATGATCGTGAGCCTTGTTCTGGTTATATATCTTTTCCACATTGCCAGCAATTAAAGCAACTACAATAATGTTGCAATAAAATATTAAAGAATGAGTGAAAATATCTGTTTTACAATGTAAGAATTGTTTCGTTATCAGTTGGAAACATTAAAGAAGTTTCAGACTGATTCAGATGAAGAGACCACCACCACTGATTTTAGTATGGATTCTGACATTTTACTTGAGGTAAGCACTTCATGTGCTCATACTGCATTGTGTCATTGAAATATATCAGCTTGTTTAATCTAGAGATGTACCAAATCGGCTTAATTTAAGTTTGGCCAAAACCAGTGGTGGGGTTCACGTTTTTCCGTTTCTGTTACAAAAAATCCATTGACATGTAACCAGTAATGCTAACCGGTTCGCTGATCTCCTAAAATTTTGTGAGATGGTTCTATAGAACTGGCTGAATCCCACCAATGGCCGAAACCAAATATTCAGCGGGTTTTCTGAATAAATTCCGCTGAATTAACCATATCATGTATGGCATTACACAAAGTCGTAATTTGCAGGTTTAACATAAAAATATATGTTTTCTGCCAGACAAACAGTGATGCTACACAACAGGACAGTTGTGTTTCATTATCATTTTAGTTTTGTGGGGTTTAAGATTGTGTTGGCCACAGTTGCCAACCTGCCAATCAATTACTGACTTTTTGTCTGGAGTGAAAAAAAAAACGATAATGTTTCAAAAATTATAATAGTTGACACAATATTAGTTTGGCGTAGCTTGAAAAATTGTGTGCTACCTTATGGGGCAAAAAAACACATTGTATTTTTTTGAGAAATTTCCTTTTCATTTCATGCTGCTGTTAAGTTTTTATTTACTAAATCATCTCCCATTTCAACCTTGCAAAACGAAGCTTTGTTTTTTCTTAGCCTGTTTTGAAACTGGGCTGTGGATTTAGAAATGAAAAGGTCTGAATGTTTTTATTGCTTAAATGTTTTTATTTTTTTCTTGAACAATCTTTTTTAGTTGATTTGGTGGCATATAAAGTTGCTTAATCCTGGCTTAATGTTGTAATTCACTATTTTGCGTTAACTTTGATTTAGAATTAAGTTTTTTTGCTTATATTTTGGAATTGCATTAAACTAATTTTGTTGCTCACTGTTATGTCTGTAATGTGCTCAATAAGAACAATAAATGGTATCTCAGAAAACAAAACTGCTCCATAATTGTTGTTTTCCTGATTTTATTAAAGCAAATTTTCTGACATGTGTTTTTGTAACGTCTAAAATACAGTAAACCCCAGTTAATGCTGACCCAATAAGACCAAAAAGTTTGTCTGAATTAGGCAAAGTTTTGGACTAACCAATGTCGATTAGTTAAAAGCTAACCATATTACAAATCATTTGTTCCTCAAGTATTGTCGGAATTAGGCAAAGATCCTGGTTAACCATATCCAATTTAAGTGAGGTTTACTGTCTTGTCCAACTTAAAATAACATAGCCAGGCTGTTCTTCTACATTTTGCCCGGTTTTTACAAATACTATTTTCCATTAGGAGCACTGGAGTTGCGTGGAGTGTGGGACAAAGAACACACCAACAGTGGGTTTTTGTCAGCGGTGCTGGAAGTTACGCAAGGGATGGGTTTCAGATGGGAAAATACAACAACAATTGGAAAGAAGCATGACAGACCCTACACAATCACAAGAAAAACACTCTTTACCAAGGACTACAAGTTTAGATGTTCCTGATTGCAGTCAGAAGTCCAGTTCATCAGGGTTTTTTGACATGCAAAGGACTTCGAGTCAACAAAGCGACATAAAACCTGTGTTACCCAATTTTGAAAGCAGTAAGCATAAGTTGACAGACCAAACCCAAGACCCTTGCATTAAGAAACCACACTTGGATGACAGCGTCTCTGATTCGGACGCATCCAAGCAAGGCAGCTGCTCAAGCGTGTCCACAAACAGCTCAGGGGATTCACCCCACTTTCCAGGCCTTTGCAATATTTGTCGAAATAACCCCAATGATGCGACGATTGTTCATGGAAACAATGGGCACCAGTTCTGTTGTTTTCGATGCGCAAAACGACTAAAAAATCGCGGTAAGAATTGTCCCGTATGCCGACAGCCCATTATGTTGGTGATTAAGAATTTTATTGTGCAGTTTTAATTCTCAACGCCGAATATGCCTCAAGGAAGAATTTGTGTAATTCGAAAGAGATTTTTTTGGGGGGTTGCGTGTTTCGTTTTTTGGTCAATGCTTAGTTCAACTATAATGTTTACAGTATGTAAGAACCATGGTTCAACATATTGCATTTAAAGCATTAAACTTCCACCTGGGTTCTGCACAGACCCACTAAACAAATGGTCAAAACTTTTTCAAATTTAGTATAACTCAAGCTTATAATTCATAACCGTAGCTTTTTGTTCTTGTTCGCAATCATACTGCCCGTAGTGACCCCATTTGCGAATTATTACAACGGTATATTACAACTCAGTGCTTCGTTTCTTACATTACAGCAAAATGCAAAAAAAAACATTTCTGGTTGATGACAGTAGGGTGCTAGTGCCCTGGTGGTGATCATGACAGGCAGTTTGCATGCCTTTTTACATATGGTCAATTTCTACCCCTTTAGGCATTCAATCAATTAATCGCTCAGGACTTTGCGCCCCCTCGCTTTAGGCATTGTAATGTGGAATTTGGCAGCGCATACGTGCACTGGCCAAAAAAGTGACAGATTTAGGCATATGTTGAACGGGCTCCTGACTGCTGCTTTAACTTACCCAAACGGTTGCTTTAAAATGCCTATACCCACCCCAGTTTCGTCCATGCAGAAGTTTGTTTTTTGTCAATAACTCCCCAGACAAAATTGATCAGTAGCCTATGTATATATACTGTCCAAACCATTGTGAAATGGCGCCACAATCCACGATTTGCCGGTTGTGACAAACAAGACGTTTTCTGTTTCAGAGGCCTCCATGATAGTTTTGTATAGAATCCGCGTAAGCTCGGAAATCATAGCATGTGAGTAATCGTCAAACGGAAACAGCTGCGAACGATCTAATGTCAGCGAGCGGTCTCGCACAATGGTCAGGTTGTGCAGTCTATTGTGTGCACTATTCTTTGATATTCCACTTTCGTTTTGTTTTTTCCTATCTTTACCGGTAGGTTTGGTGCAGCATGTGTTTTAGCTGTGAGCTACTTTGCCAAAGTCAATGACATCAAGGACATACAAGGACACAAACTTATTTTGCACACAACGTGCGTTATTTTTATGTTGTGCTAAATATTGAATAAAATATATGCATCATTTTTTAACTTTTAGCCAATATAGTGGATCACCCAAAAAGTCCATCGACCACCAGCTGAGAATCACTAACCGAGCTGCTATACTTTTTTTCAGGAGACAGCAGCTGTTTTGTACTTACAACTTAATCCGGAAGTGACAGATAAAACATTCGAAAATATGCGCAAAAAACATTGGTGCACACGAAAATATACGCGTTAAAGTAAACATTGTACACAATAATATGGCCGCTACACCGTGCACTGCCTTTTTTTAGAAACAACAACAAAAAAACGCAAAATAATGTACAAATGTTGGTAATTAATGCAATTAAGGTGTTAAGTGACATGCAGAGTGTTTTAGGAGACATGTAGCATTGTAGAACTGTTTTTCACACACATTACATCGATGAGGCTTGTCACCCTTGTGAAACACCGTGTGCACTTTAAGGTTCCAAAGGTGGTCAAACCTTTTGTTGCAAAACTCACATTTAAAATGTTTGACTGTTGTGTGAGTAGTCATATGTGACATGACCTCTTGCTTCGACCGAAAACTCTTTTCACAAACTTCACATCGATATGGCCTTTCTCCGGTATGCGTTAACAAGTGACGGTTTAAAGATCTTTGCCTTGTGAAGGTTTTTTCACAAACTTCACATTTATGGCTTGGTTCCGAATGTAGGTACATGTGTCTTCTCAAACTATCCGAATCAACCAAATACTTATTACAAACATCACATTTCACAGGTTTTCGTTTGCTGTGAGTTAAAGCGTGCCTTTTCACACTGCCTGGCCACATAAACCTTTTCTCACAAAATTCACATTTGTACGGTTGCTCTCCAGTGTGAGAACGCATGTGTGCGTTTAACATTGTTTTTCTTTTAAATATCCGTTCGCAGAAGTGACATTCATATTTTTTCTTGTCAGAATGTCTACGAACATGTGCTTGTAATGTTTGGGGTGACTTGAATTCCTTTTCACAAATGTCACAACGATTTGCGCTTCGATTTTCATCAACCATTTTTTACACTTTGCCTGTCAGTGCAAGATGTTCCAAGCTACAAGTAAAATACATATATTTGTCAAGAATCTGCTCCATTACCTAAAATGTAAATTAAAAAAACGCCCACTGCTCAAACTGTAGCCTTGTCTGTGATCAGCTTTACTGCTGGACTAGTGGACTGTGGTGTAGCTGCAAACGCAGGAAGCAGTGTTGTGATAACCCGCCTTTCTAACTTTCACTGTGGTAATGTTTTGGCCGGCAGGCATTTACTTCACCATCATGAATGCGACAATGTGCAGTCATTCGTGACAAGTTTGGAAAACTTGAAAAAGGGCCAGGCGCAAGCTTCAGATTTGATGAGACAACAACACTGCAGTGCCAGTCTGCAACTTTTCATTTAGAGTTTCCGTAACATGCATGCAGGGTCATGGAAATTTTCCAGTTCCTATAAAGTTTAACTTCGGTGCTTGTGGCAGAGGATTATTAACAAATTATGTAGGCCTAAACGCAAAACCTTTTCGAAGTTTCGTATCTAACAAATGTACGCGTTATGCCAATACATACCTGGACCTCATGTACTTTTGTTAAAACATACACACCCGTTTGCAAAATTGGAACGCAAATGTAACAGTGTTAAAATTCCAGCTTTTTTAAAAAAACTCATTCCCGGCTGGTAGATACAGGGTTCCAGTACAAAAAGAACTAAAGCACTTGTGTCATCAGTCAAAACTGACGTTTGACTATTACGTCATAAACTGTAATTGATCACGCCACCTTTTTTAGAGCAAAATGCATTAATAAAACAGTAACAACTATAGTTAACCCTTTGCATTTTAAGCACAACGTTTTAAAACAAGTGTTGGTACAAGTGTTGGTAGGTTTTAAACAAGTGTTGGTAAACAAGTGTCGCCTTTTTCTTAAAGTTCGTCTTGGGTGACGCTTTTGATTTTCTAACAAAAAAGTTTAAACTGAAAAAGAAGTGTGTAGAATGTGAATTAAGGCCAAAAAGCTAATCACATTTGCGTGGGACATAAGCGATTCAATCCTTAGTAGAAGGCCATGGCGCTGTGCTTTTGCGACTGAAGAAAATTTTGCCTTGGTATCTCCTGTGCGCCTAGCCCTTTCGCTGCTGTTTAACTTAGCTATTTTCGACAAATAAAACTGGATTTTACGGGTAAAGCGTTGATTAGAAGTTTATTACGCATGATAGTGTAAACACAAGAAAATATAGTGAGGTTGGTGATGGTGTTCGACCGTACGAAAAGTGGCACATAGCAATAAAGGCTAGCCCGAAAAATGCATTGCGGGCAATGGGGAGAGAGTGGAAGAATGTCCATAAATTTTGTTTTAGGCATTTGTATAGCGATTTTTGCAGATATGATTTGTAGCTTAATAGGACGCATCTATTTCAGTGTATAAAAACTTATAAATATGCGTAGATTGACTGTGATGTGTATTAGTGTAGGTGAACTGGGAATACGCAGTTGGGTTAATACTTGTCCACCCTAACTGCTATGATGTCTTAAATGCATTTATATGTGCGCTAACTGCTACTTGTTGGTTGTTAATAACTCTCCAGATGGACTTTATTAGTGCAGTCCAAACCATTGTGAAACCTTGGGCCACAATCCACGATTTGTCGATTGTAAACATTAAACAACAGGAAATTTTCTGTTTCAGAGGCCTGTTTCATAGAATTTGCTTAAACTCGGAAATCATAGCATGTGAATCGTCAAACGGAAGCAGCCGCAAACGATAAAATGGGAGCGAGCGGTCTAGCACAATGGTCATGTTGCGCATTCTATTGTGTACAATATGCTTTGATATTCCACTGTCGGTTTGTTTTTTCCCCATCTTCGCGAGTAGGTTTGGTGCAGCATGTGTTTTTGCTAGTACAAAACCTGTTCGTGGGCTATTTTGCCACAGTATCCCACCAAATTCAATGACATAGCCTACATGGACACAAACTTATTTTGCACACAAGAACATTACACTAAATTAATGACGTGTTTTTGTCATAATATGCAAAAACAGCATGTTTCTTTACAACAGACATTCGAGTAGTAATATGAAATAATTGAAATTGTGCTAAATATTAAATAAAATATATGCAACATTTTTCAGTGTTTAACGAATGTAGTTGAACACCAAAAAAGTCCATCGACCACCAGTTGAGAACCATCAACCGAGCTGCTATACTTTTTTCAGGAGACAGCAGCTGTGTTCTACTTACAACTTAATCCGGAAGCGACAGAATAAACGTCCGGAAATACGCGCAACGATGAACGAACACTTTTATGTTGGTGCAAAATATTCTAGAAGAACCAAATGACTCTTTGGCATCGGAACGAAAATGTTTTATGTTAGAAACTTATTGTGACGAGTTAAACACATCCCGTCGTAGTATAAAACGTTATAGTGCACACGAAAACATACGCGTTAATGTAAACATTGTAGGCCTACACAATAATATGGCCGCTACACCGTGCACTGCCACTTTTCTCAAAAACAACAACAAAAAAACCCAAAAATGTGCAACTGTTGGTAATTAATGCAATTAAGGTGTTAAGTGACATGCAGAGTGTTTTAGGAGACATGTAGCATTGTAGAACTGTTTTTCGCACACATTACATCGATGAGGCTTGTCACCTTTGTGAAACACTGTGTGCACTTTTAGGTTCCAAAGGTGGTCAAACTTTTTGCCGCAAAATTCACATTTAAAATGTTTGACTGTTGTGTGAGTAGTCATATGTGACATGACCTCTTGCTTCGACCGAAAACTCTTTTCACAAACTTCACATCGATATGGCCTTTCTCCGGTATGCGTTAACCAGTGACGGTTTAAAGATCTTTGCCTTTTGAAAGTTTTTTCACAAACTTCACATTTATACTTTGGTTCCGAATGGAGATACATGTGTCTTCTCAAACTCTCCGAATCCACCAACTGCCTGTTACAAACATCGCATTTTACAGGTTCTCGTTTGCTGTGGGTCAAAACGTGCCTTTTCACACTGCCTGGCCACATAAACCTTTTCTCACAAAATTCACATTTGTATGGTAAAGCTCCAGTGTGAGAACGCATATGTGTGTTTAATGTTGTTCTGCTTTTAAATATCCGTTCGCAGAAGTGACAATCATATTTTTTCTTGTCAGAATGTCTACGAACATGTGCTTGTAATGTTTGGGGTGACTTGAATTCCTTTTCACAAATGTCACAACGATTTGCGCTTCGATTTTCATCAACCATTTTTTACACTTTGACTGTCAGTGCAAGACGTTCCAAGCTACAAGTAAAAGACATATATTTGTCAAGAATCTGCTCCATTACCTAAAATGTAAATGAAAAAAATGCCCACTGCTCGAACTGTAGCCTTGTCTGTGATCAGCTTTACTGCTGGACTAGTGGACTGTGGTGTAGCTGCACTGCAACGCAGGAAGCAGTGTTGTGATAACCCGCCTTTCTAACTTTGGTCACTGTGGTAATGTTTTGGCCGGCAGGCATTTACTTCACCATCATGAATGCGACAATGTGCAGTCATTCGTGACAAGTTTAGAAAACTTGATAAAGGGCCAGGCGCAAGCTTCAGATTTGATGAGACAACAATACTGCAATGCCAGTCTGCAACTTTTCACTTGGAGTTTCCGTAACATGCATGCAGGGTCATGGAAATTTTCCAGTTCCTATAAAGTTTAACTTCGGATTATTAACAAATTATGTAAGCCTAAACGCAAAACCTTTTCGAAGTTTCGTATCTATCAAATGTACGCGTTATGCCAATACATACTTAGACCTCATGTACTTTTGTTAAAAAATACACACCCGTTTGCGAAATTGGAACGCAAATGCAACAGAGTTAAAATTCCACCTTTTTCAAAACTCATTCCCGGCTGGTGAATGGTTCCAGTTTAAAACATAAATAGCGCACGCCACATCATTGGTGTACATAACAACACGAAAACAACGGTGTGTGCAAAGAAAAACGTGTACACAAAACAACAACTATATAACCTCACTCCATGGAAGTCAAGTACGAAAAGAAGCAAAACTACGGTGGCCCACAAGTGCAATTCAACATTTTTTTGGCGTACATTTATTTTTCAGTGCAAACATTTATTTTTCGGTGCAAACATTTATTTTTCAGTGCAAACATTCATTTTTCAGTGCAAACATTTTTATTTCAGTGCAAACATTTATTTTTCGGTGCAAACATTTATTTTTCAGTGCAAACATTTATTTTTCAGTGCAAACATTTTTATTTCAGTGCAAACATTTATTTTTCGATGCAAACATTTATTTTTCGATGCAAACATTTTTATTTCAGTGCAAACATTTATTTTTCAGTGCAAACAATTATTTTTCGATGCAAACATTTATTTTTCAGTGCAAACATTTTTATTTCAGTGCAAACATTTATTTTTCGATGCAAACATTGATTTTTCGATGCAAACATTGATTTTTCGATGCAAACATTTTTATTTCAGTGCAAACATTTTTATTTCAGTGCAAACATTTATTTTTCAGTACAAACATTTATTTTTCAGTGCAAAATTATTATTTTTTGCAAACTTTTTTTGAGCAAACATTTATGGCTTCATCACCTAGGACTTACACGGCGTGTCAAAAATTGCAAAATGACATGGTAGGCATTGTGCAGCCTACAGTCGGAGCTTAGGATGTAATCAGACCTTGTCCGGGCCAAGTGTGCTAAGCGATGGCTTAGTGCGGTGGTTCTCAACCTTTCATAGATCGTGCCCCCCTTCAAGTAACCTTAAGGACCTGTGCCCCCAATAAGTAACCCCTTAGGACCCAGTGACCCCTGCACACAAAAAAACGCAGATAAAAAACTTACTTAAATTAAAGTCCAGGATTTATAGGGGTAGTAATAAATTTCTATAAAACAGACAAACGGCATAAATATTAAGACATGGGCCATGCCTACCTTAACAAGTACAGTGCTCACGTTTTACAAATTGCTATGGCCATGAAATTAGGTAAAAAGCCGAATCCTAAAAATAGGTAACGGCAAATCAACTTTTTAGTTCCAGAATCGTTAAAGTTTATTGTTGAAGAAAAATCACATCAAATCAAGTAGGTATGGTACTTGGTGGCCCCAATGTGCCACGAAGACCGAGTGACAATTTGTCGATTAATTTAAAAATACGAATGAACATCCATATGTAATAAATCCAAAGTCAAGACATTTGTAACATATCCTTAATTTTGTGCATTACGAAAGAAAGGGGTTACGCCACGAAGGAAAAATTACTTAATGTCTCTTGGCGAATGTTTCTAGTGAACCGACACACGTGGCCCAGAGGGCCCCGGTTGAGAATCACTGACGTAGTTCATTGAACAGGGGCTAAGTCTAAGCTGGTTAAGTCTGGACTTAGCGAGCTAAACAAGGTCAACTAATGGCTTAACAAATTTAACACGGGCTAAGTATGGACAGATTGGGGCCGGGCTAAGCTGGCTGTGAGAGCGAAGCGGGAGTACAGTTTCAGGCGTAACCGGGAGGAAGAAGGCTCAATAAAGCCATATGCAGCAATGGTTTCTAAAGGACTACTTTCTAATAGGGCACAAATAAAATCGATTTTAATTTATCTGAATTTTCGGGACTTGAATTAAATATATGTGTCGGTTTACCTACTTCACTTTGACAATATGAAGCAAAATAGCAAAATACTTCACTTTGGCATTATAAAGCAAAATAGTTCGATGTGGCGGACAATTTGATTTTTTTTTAAGAAGTTAACACAAGGGTAGAAGTATTGGACCTTTATTTTAAACTAAACAATAATAGGAAGTGTGCTGTATATTGCTTGACAATGAAGCCTATTAACAAGCTTCAATGTAAAACAACACAACATTTTACATGTCCTACAGTGCAGCTAAGACAAACAACTCCAGCGTTTTGGTCTTTGGCATGGTGTGCAGAGAGTAGGCTACAGACAGAATGTAAATGTGGATAAGTGCAAAAAAACAATCCATCTTAACTTTAAATCCACAACATACTTGTTATTATAATTTTTATTAACTATAGAAAGTACTGAATTGTTTAGTGGCCAGGGATTACAACCAATTGCCTGTGTAATGTACAGGTTTATCACGTTTCAACAATTTTGAAAAATTTTGACACACCCTGTAATGGAACCTAAAAATTTTTTGGCACTGAAAAAAAAATGTTTGCACCAAAAAAAATGTTTGCATCGAAAAAAAAATGTTTGCACCGAAAAATAAATGTTTGCATCAAAAAAAAATGTTTGTATTGCAAATAAAATGTTTGCATCGAAAAATAAATGTTTGCACTGAAAATAAAATGTTTGCATCAAAAAAAAAAAAATGTTTGCACTGAAAAAACTTAATGTCAGCCAAAAAGTTGTTGAATTGCACTTGTGGGCCACGGTACAAAACACTTGCGTTATCAGTTAAAATTGCCTTTGACTATTACGTCATAAACTGCAATTGACCACACCACCTTTTTTCAAAGAAAAGGTCATTAATAGAAATCAGTAACAACTGGAAAATAATAACAACTATAGATGGCCCTTTGCATTTTAAGTACAACGTTTAAAAACAAGTGTTAGTTATTCGCCTTTTTCTTAAATTTCGTCTTGGATAACGCTTTTGATTTACCAACGAAAAAGTTTGAACTGAAAAGAAAGTGCGTGGAATGTCAATGGGGGTCTCTGTCAAAAAGCTAATTCTCACATTTTTTTTATTGTATTTTTCGAAAATTAGGCGGAAGTCCGAGAACTGAAAATTGCCCTTTGTCGTTCACAGCACTCGAACCAAGGATACTCCCGGGGACGAAACCCGGTCAGGTTTTGTATGTGGGTCAGGCGCGCCAGGCCATTCGGCCAAGTTCCCGTCTCACATTTGCGCTGGACATAAGCGATTCAATCCTTGGTAGAACGTTATGCTGGGTCACCTGGGTGGCTTTAAATGACTCTGTGCTTTTGCGGCTGAAGCAAATTTTGCCTTGATATCTCTGTAGGCCTAGCCCTTTTCGCTGATTAAACGTTTATTACACAAGATATGCACAAGAAAATATAATGAGAATGGTGATGGTGTTCGACCGTACAAAAAATGGCAAGTAGCAATGAAGGCTAGTGCAATCACGTGACAAACTTGTGGTGCTGGTGGTGTTTTTGAGGTATGTTAGTTTACGCCGATGCTGCTGTGCAACCTCAACACCAGAAACTTTACACTTTTAAGGGCACGAGTTGTATCTAAACTCTTACGTTGGCATAAATACGGAAAATTTCAGACCTACACGGTTTTATACGGAAATTGAGATGCAGTTGGGTTGAAAATTGACAGTCGTTTTAGAACAATGTTTTCAACTATTTTTGACCCTTCATGTTTTTTGACCCCAAAATAAAATTTAACTTTCACAAATACAATACTTCTTTCCCTCAAATAAAAAGTAAGAAAAAAGCGAAAAATAATGTATGTTTTATCGCACCATCAAAGTAAATGTTTTACACAATTTGCATTTGTAGTTGGTATTTTAAAAAACTTCTCAGAAACTGCTAAAACAGTCACGGACCCCCTTAAAATTGTCCCACACATGTTTGGGAAGAGCTAAGTTTGGAGACCAATGATCGTAAAAATACATATTTTACGTATGGACAACATTTAGAAGCATCATCTCTAAATGTTTACACACCGGCTAAAGACGACAAAAAGAGTAAAAGAAAGGGGTACATATAAAAGCATACGCCTACTACTGCATAGCGAAAGTCAAGTCAATTACTAAACAACTGTAGGGCAATCATAGATAGCTGGTTCGTTGGAATTATCTATTATACCTATCCCACTTAAAAGCTATTTTGCCCTGTGTAATAATACGACGCCGTTACCACTACGTCTGTTGCTGCTTGTAATTCCGGTATCGATGCAAAACCTGTAAAGTTTTCGGTTTCAAAAAAGCAAAGCACACAAAGATGCTCATGCAAGCTATCTACCTGCTAGTTGCATCGCGATCTTGAACTCATCCCGCAAAATGGTTAAGACCTGTTTCACGCCTTCTGAGCCCTAAAATGTATGCGATTAGGCTTTTAATTCGACAATGCAAAAACTAGTGCAGAAGGAATGTATCCCCGAAAAATTCAACGTCAATAACTTATACCAAAATAGCCTCTAACAGTAAAATTCATGTAAATAAAACTAAAAAAAACAGTATTCCATAACTTATGAAACACTCATAGCTGCATAGCATTGGACTTAAAATTAATGAGTGTTAGACATTTGACGTTTATGGATCAACCGTTCTCTCATTCACAACAGAATTAAACTATTCACATGTTTTAAATGAGTATACGTTTTAAAATCCATTGGTCTTTAATCCATTAAGAAAGTTATTTGTTATTGTATCTCTGCGTTCGTTGCGTTAACTCATTTATTAAATGTTAACACTAGATTGAACTCACATTACATGCTAAACCCCAAACCACAGGTCGTCCAACGAACACTGCCTTAGCACCGAGTGCAATAGCTTTCAAAACATCAGTTCCGCATCTTATACCACCATCAAGAAAAACATCACACTTTCCGTCCACCGCTTTGACCACCTCTTGAAGAACGTCGATCTATAACGGAATATTTAAACAAAAATATTATTTTACATCGCATCAGCAAACAATTGGTACAGATGTGCAGCATGTTTGTGATTTCACTTTCGACTAGTTCACCACAGTGCCAGTGTTGCGCAGTTTGTGGAGCGCCTGCCCCGCAAGCCCTCTGTCTGGGTTCGAATTCCACCGCAGGCTATGATTTTGTATAGCCTATGTCCTGTCATATGTGAGAATTAGAGTTTAAGTGGGCCTTAAATTAGGGCCCAAACCCGAAAGCACAATCCCGAAACCCAGTCCGAGCACGATACGTTTTAGAAAAGCCCGTTTTGGCCCAAAAGTTTGATTGACAGATCTATACATTGAAGCCCTAGGAAAAACCAAGACAGCAAACTCAATAATCCACAATCGGTTTTGAACAAGGCGTTTTAGGGTTGTTTGACATCAGGTCAGGTCCAGCAACTATAGCTACTTAGCTAGTTAAATTATTATTTTTTTAAAGTACTGACACAAAGTGTAAAGTCAGGCTCGAAACAAGGCCGTTTTTTGAAGAAACTCAAGCCCGAGTGTTTTCTAGCAGCTACATATCCGTGCAGTAGGCATAATACAGGTTAGCTATCACAATATAAAGCAAATTATTTTAGGTGAAACCGACAGTTTCTACATTGTTTTTAAAGATTACATTACCGTAGCTGGCTGACAATCCAGTTGTCGGCCTCCGTGGTTAGACACCATTATTCCGTCCACGCCATACTCCACCGCCTTTTTAGCCATTGCACCTGAAAAGCCCTGAGTTAAGTTTGCTGTTACTCTACTAAAACAATTACTAAAATTTACAATCAAAATGTTTCTTTCTACGGGTAAAAACAAGAAGTAATAGCGTTGGTGCTTTTCTTTGCACAACAATACAATTTTCTTTCAGAATTTAGATAAATATGACTTAAGTTCTGAGTTTTTTTTACTTGAACCAACCGCTCACGACTCCTTTTAGCAAAAGGGGCAATTTGGTGATTGACTTAATCCATACAACATCTGACCAATTTGATGAAGGGTCGATCATATTGTTGATGAATCCTACTTCCAGTTCGTCAGCGCTGGCGACAGGAAGATTGGGGAAACTATAATTAGAGTATACGGAAAAAGATTCGCTGTAGAAATAACTTACATATTTTTGTTGGGTTTGGCATTACGTTAGACCAAGTGATACAATCCGTTGGTTCTATTTTTAATTTCTTAAATCATAATAAGTGTCTTAATAAACTCCGTCAATTATTTGAACAAAATTCGTTGCTCGTATTGTAACTTATATGTTAATTTCCGAATTTCGGAGTAAGTGTCACAGCAGTTTGGATGACTGAACAACTTTTTGAGATAAAATGTGCAGCCAACCTTCATCGCATAGCAGTTTAATAACGCCTAAACCAGGGGTTCTTAACCTGGGGTGCACGCACCCCCAAGGGGTGCGAGAACTGTTCCTAGGGGGTGCGGGGATGCTGAATCATTAAGGTTGGTTAGGTCTATTCTATTTAAGCAATTACAGAAGGGGGAGCGAAAATTGGTTAGTGATTTGAAAGGGGGTGCGAAAATTGGTTGGTGATTTGAATGGGGTGCAGCAAGGAAAAAAGGTTAAGAACCACTGGTCTAAACTAATCAGATTGAAATTGACACAAAGGCGTTTGAATATAGCTTTTGTCACGTCAATTATTATCTGGGTAATAATATTGATTTACTTTAATGTCGATGGCGGAATGAAGTTTTTTCGTATGTCGCCATATCGAGTCGCTACCACCGCGTAGTCGACAGTTAAAACAATTGCGTTGCATCCGCTTTTTTCTGCACGTCGAATCAGATCTACAGTCCAAGATCTGTCCTGCATGGTCAAATCCAAAATAATAACATTCAAAATACATCCATACACAACAACAGCATCTTATTGCCAGATTTTAAAGATTTTTTTACAAAATAGAGCGCACCTTTAGTACGTGTATTTAAAACCATTTTACGGAGTTTTTGGTGTTGTTGGTTATGTGTTCGATGGGAGTCGTTGACCAAAAGCTCAATACAAAACCGGTTCCTAACTCGGCCGCCGCTGGCAAAAAAGAAAGAAAATTCAGCATTATGACAAAAGGAATAACAACTACACTGTCACAAACCTTTAGCAGTCTCCAGTTCACCTTCGTCATGAAATAGTTTCTGCAATCCAGTTGGTGTAACACATACTGGAAACGATACTCGCTCTCCAAGCAATGAGGTTGACAAATCAACCTTTGACACGTCGTTCAAAATATGTGGACGAATTTTATATCTACAATTTACCAAAGGTAATATTCAGGTTCAATACTGTCATTTTTTAGGCGATTGTCCAACATTTTTGGGGCTTTTTGTCTGGCTCCGTGGCCCACATGCAAACTGTTTTATAGCTAAACTGGTTTAAAAACGCTGATCTAGCCCAGGGGTCGGCAACCTCATAAAGGCCGCATGCCAATGCGTGCCAACATTTTTATTTTAGCTGATTTCCATGGCAATCAGAAAGCAGGCAGATGAGTTTTCCAAATACAAAGTGAAAACAAACAATGTTACTTTTATATGACAAAAATAAATAATTAAGTACATTCAAATCATTTGGCGTACCACAAAAATGAGCCTGTAGCTTTAAGTGGGACGAAAAAAAAATGATGAACGCTGCTTTGTTATACGGTGTACGTTGATATAAGAATACCTCAGAAATGCTTCGCAGTTATCTTTTTTTGTGACTCCGTTTCCACCTTCAGAATCACAATATTCAAACGCAAATTGAGAGCATTTCCTTTTTGCCAAGGCTTTGAAATCCTGTACACAGACCAGTTTATCCATGTTGTCTGTTAAAAATGTCTTTGATGAAAAAACAAAGGTTTTTTTTTAATAAAATACCCTTATAAATTTGACAAAATAACTATTTATTGCTAGACTTTGTTTTTCTGCCTTGTGTTTCTTGTCTAGTCTAACATGGCCCAATTTTCCAAGAAATTTAGGCCGATTTTTTGCAAATGAATCATGATCGGACGTCCAGTCACGCACAAGACGTGATTTTCTAGCACGCGGTGCGGTTGCATGCGACGTTGCCATTTGATATCTACGACTACAGCGAGGACGACGCCAATATCCATCTTTCAGTTTGCCACCGGAAGCTATCTCTTTAAACCAAAATTTGTTCGGCATTCTATACCACAGTCAAGAAATACATCACACTTTTGCCACCCCGTGTAAAAAGTCAATCTACAACGAGGTTTTGAATCAATTATAACTTTTTTGTCATCTGCATCGCGTTTTTTTACATCGGCCACCACAAACTTTTTGTTAATTCACATTACCTCTATCTCTTAAAAATTAGAAACAACTTTTTTGACTAGTGTATACCAAGGAAACAATATCCGCATTTTGTTGTGCGAAATCTTTTCTGTAACTGTGGATAATAAATGCTACCAGCGCCAACGCTTGCGTTCGACTCGCGCCGTAACTTCGCTGCGCAGGTTTTTCACTCCCCAATAAGGACACATGGTTCAAGTTTGTCGCTTTACACGTCGTTGCACTCAATCTATCTTATATTTAGCCAAGCAGTGATGCGTGTGTGGCAAGTCTGAACGGTTGAAATTCAGCCAACCAGCAGTTTTAGGATGCCTCTCCTTTTACCTAAAACTGCACGTTTAAGTCCCAATATTTTCGCTCGACGTAAAACCTAATGACAAATGCTTCGATGACTTTTATATCTTACTGCACTCTATTACAGGGGTGGTAAAACTACGGCCTATCGACCGACCAGACTTAAAAAAAAACTCTTATTAATGCAGTGAAAATGAAAATGTAGCCATGAAAATATGCAGTGAAAAAAGTATATTTAGCCTAATTAGTCTGTGGTTCAAACTTTTTAACGTTAAATTCTGCATCTTAAATTGCTTTTCATTTCTTTTCGAGGGATTTCTTTTGACATTGTATACCTTTGACCCCAGGTCAACATTATTGTACAGATCCTTAAGGCCTGAAGTAAAACAAAAATGTTTGGTGACCTCAACTCTACTTTAATTCTCTGATTTAAGGTTCCGCGATCGTTTTTTGAGCAGGTTGCGTCTAACGCACTTGAGGCGGTTTAATGGAGCAGAAATACGCCAAAAAACAATGGTTTGACAACTGCATCGTGATTTATTCATTATTGTGCTATTCATATTGGAGTGTGTGGACACAGTTGCCAAAAAACACGTCAAACCACGCAATTGCCTAAAGCCTTGCAGATTCTATTAATAGACCAGAAAAACCGTTTACTGCATTCTTGGATCTCACACAAACTAATTCATTTTTTTGTTTCCGACCTGTCCTGGTGAAATAAAAAACATAATAAAAGCAATGAGACTGAACTGAGCTGTGGTTTTGATGAGATTTTCATCAAGGTAATAAAAGCGTTGCCTGAAAACTTTATTATCTGTCTTGCTTACATTTTAAATCGATCATTAACTTCAGGAGTCTTTTTGAATGAATTTGAACTCGCAAAAGTAGTTCCGAATAATAAACATGGAAATCGTAAATTGTCAAACAACTACCGGCCAATAAGTTTGCTTTTAAACCTTTCAAAAGTACTAGAGAAGCTGGATCTTTGTAGTTAACAACTAAAAGCTAATTTATTTCTTGCGAAACTATTTCCACAACACCAATCTGGATGAATTCAGTTTACTAGCAATTACATTATATTACTTGGCGCGGAAATGTTTTAATGGTAATTTATTACGTCACAAACAGGACTTTAAAAACTATATTTAAATTGTGCACGAACAATTGCCTCTTAGTGTCCTTTAAAAATGCAATAAAGAACTATTTCTTGTCACAGAAGACACTTTTGTCTAAATACAAAAACCTCAAGAACCTCGCGGTCTCTACAAACTCGCGTAGAGGACCCTAGTTTGGGCACCGCTGCTTTAGGCTTATCCCAAAACTCTCAATTAGGCCCCCTACTTTAATATGTACATAAATGATTCTGCGAATTGTATAAAATTTGAATCGCCAATAAAGTTTGCCGATGACACAACCAATTTATTATCATCTAAATTAGTGGTTCCCAACCAGGGGGGAATTCCCCACGGGGGAGGGGGGGGAGTTTTGTAATTTGTAGGGGGGGGGGGGGGAATTTGTGTCACAATATTAATCTTCTACTGGTTGTCTGTGCTATGTGTTATTGCTGCATTTGCCAAACATATGAGCTGAGAAAAAGAAAGTAGGGGGGAATTAGATTTGAATATCGACTAAGGGTGCACAGGACAAAAAATATTGGGAACCACTGAGCTAAATCCAACAAAACATTGCAGTGCATGGCGAAAAAGGAAATATCTAACATTAGTAACTGACTAACCGCTAATATAAACTCAACATTTCGAAAACTATCCTCTTTCGTCAACAAAATCCCAGCTAATAACCAGTTTAAGTCAAAGGTCATGTACTAAAGCATGTCGAATCCATTAATTTTTTAGGAATAATTCTCGATGAAAGGCTATCCTGAACGAAGCAGAGAAACAAACTGATTTTGGAAAAATGGAATTGAAAAAACGTCATGGAAAAAAAAACTTGATAATCTTATACAAGATATAACAAATTCTCAATAAAAAGACCTTTCAAATCTGTATAATTTTTAATTATTTCCCACATAAGGTATTGCATAACTTACTGGCACCACGGACAATCAAAATTAATTACCAGACTCCAGAGTATATGTCATAAACTTCCGAAATGTGTGTTTGGCATTACACATAAATGTGATCTGGCCAAAATAATTAAGGAAAAATCTCTGCTTTCCATCAGTGAGTTATTCGAGCCTGTTGTTATTATCAATACACCTGTACTTTACTCATAAAATCTACGCCTTAGGCAACCAAGGTTTTTGATACAGTGCCACACAACCAGCATGCGTTTTGAGTTGTTGATGACAGTACACTAACCGCCTATAGCGTAATTTACTATCGCTAAAGTACTACTTCTACTAACAGACTTTCCTGCCTGATGTTACGCATAAAGCAAATTCAACTGGTTGATACCAGTGGGTCAGGGCTGCCACTTTTGTTTGAATGAAATAATCTGGTTTGAACCTCAAAAAATATCCAAAATCATACCTTAACATAAATAATCTAATTTAATGTAAACTAGTAGGCAAACAACAACACATACAAAGGTTTTTATATTAGATGTTAAAGAAGCTTACTTCTTCCTTTTCACCACTATACTTTTTTTCTGTAACAATTATGTGGTTACCTGGGTGGGACATCTGTAGGTTTGTTCGGTTCCTATGGTCTTTACAAACGTTAAAAAAACTATCTAGCTTTTTTAGCCATCATCTACATCCCAATTTTTTTCATCTAGGCTTAACTAAAACTATCTAGATCTCGCTATAAAATATCTGAAGTCGCAGCCCTGCAGTATTAGGTTGATATAAGCGAAAACTGCTATTACACATACCCGCGCATGCGCGCGCGTGTGTGTATGGGATTTGTCTTTGCACATCGTGATAATTTGCACTTTACCTCACCTTGAAATATCAAAAATCGCGTGTTGTGTGAACTAACATAATTACCTGCAAATGTGCTGATGTCTGGTAGTTGCATGAGCAGAGTTTCGCTGTAGTTGTTTTCGCATGATGCAGCTGACACCGGATGGGATATGACAAACTCCTGCAACCCCGAAAAGAAAGTCTGATCATCAAAGCGTGAACTTAGAATCCATTCAGATTTTTTTGTCTGTGTATGCTGTATAGGTTAAGAGCAGTGGTTCTCAACCTATAGTGGACCGTGACCCCCTAAAAGTAAGTTTTTTGGCCTCGTGGCCCTCTTCAAGTAACCCTGTAGGACCTGTGGCCCCCTTAAAAATGTAAATGGCATATTTCGTGTTTGAATTCGGTAATAATTTCGGTTTCAAACAGGTCGATCCGTAATCGTGAAAAATCTTAACATAGACAAATAACTTAGTATGTGAAATAGTCGATTAAATTACGGAATAAACTTAAAAAGAAAATGGCATTTAGTGGGTGTTTCTGGTGAATCTACACCCGTGGCTCCCCAGAACACAGCTTGTAGCCCCCCTGGGGGGGCATGGGCCCTGGTTGAGAATCACTGGTTTATAGCATAGACGAGAAACGTCTACGTTCATAAAGGCCAATGAACACTTTATTGTCACTTATGTAGGCCGCATGTACTGTCCCAGATGCCTTGACTGTTGTTCCCAAACCATTTAATTTACAGATCAGACGTTTCGTAATTTCCCGTGTATGACTCGTGGTCCAAGATGAATGCAAGCTAATAAAAACCTTAGCAAAACAAAACCTAAGTAATTTTTACTTTTACCACCACAGCATGCAAGATTCATTTTAACTAAATGTTGTTTACTTGGTTAAAACTAAGTTATTAATGATCTAAAAGCGGTTTGTGAAATCACAGACTAGATTAAGGTATCAAGTTATGCGCAAACAATTACTTTATTTTGTTACTTGTGTTACAATAAAAAAAGGGATTGGCTCGCAAATAAGATTGTCCAGCCACGAGCTGAGCTCTTGGAAGTCGACAGAAATAGCGTCGTAACCTACTAAGGGACCAGCATGCATTCTAGTTTGGAAACATCCGGCATAAAGTGCTAATTTCTTAAGAATGCAACCACAGTTTTCCCTGCGACGGGTGTAGCGTTCAATATCAAGGTCTTTGAAAGCATTTTGACATGTAAGACCACATTTATTTCCCTAAAAAGGCCACATGTGGCCCGTGGCTTCTAGGTGGTTCGTAATTTGGCCCGGCACTGATTTTGAGTGGGATACCCTTCTCATAGACTCATTTATTATTATTTTTTTGTATTTTTGTTGTTGGTTTATTTATTTATCTGTTTGTATTTTTTTGTTATGTAATACAACTGTTTTTAGTCCCAGTCTTGAAGTCCAAATACTCTCCAATGTGAGTCCCTGTCACATAACGCTTGTAGTAACAGTGTAGCTGCAGCGCGTCTACCATCTGTCCACCAATGTACCATCACCTTTGTCGTGCTTTTTAACTTCTAAACGTTGCGCAGCTATTTTCGGAAATAAACTCAACTCAACCCAACACATTGGAAAGTATATTTTAAGAACACACATATAATGATGGTTTTTGAGCCTGATTCGACTTTTGTCTGGGATGTCACACATAGGTCGTTTGTCGGATCCTTCTTTTTGCGTCGAGTTCGGGCTTAAGTTTGAATCTAACGGCCTTGATTCGATCGGGCCTGACGTCACACTCGGCTACATTTGTGTCGTAATTTCACTTTAGTAAATAGAGTTTCCTGCCAAATTCGGGCGTTTTGAAAAATATGGGCTTGAGCAAAGCCTTTACCGTTAAGACCGAAAATGAGTCTGGTTTTTAGTCCCACTTGCAACTCTACTACCAGAACCTATACCCGCGTAGCACGCTCGGTTTAAACAGGTTAATTCTTGTCGATTTAAATTCCACAAAAGGCGTGTTTTGACAGGTTTGTTCAAGCTGTAATGCATTCCGACCCCTGTTTAACTAATCATGACCTGGTACCTTGAAGAGCATTTTTAACTGTTTGTCAATGGTTTGTAACTGGTATGCGATATACATATCAGAAAGGAAAGTTACAGTCTAATGAGGTGGTCGGCTGCCCCAGCCCGCGGCCCATGCCGGCCCGCGAGGAGTTCGTTGCCGGGCCGTATTATTTTCAGGTTAAATACAACTTTCCTCGTGCATCCCGGGCATAATAGACTAATACAGGCGTGTTGTAGACTCTGAACGGCCGCAAGGCTGAGCCTCACAAAGGGGGTTTGTCACGTTGAAACACGCCCCGCCCATTCCCACACAAATCACACTTCCCGAGTCACGTGTAATAATCCACAGCGACAACAGCGGCAACAGCGGCAACAGCCAACAACCACAACGTCGTACACAATCAGGAACGGACAGAAACAGGAATGAGAACGGAAACGGAGACGGTTTTCTAAACAAAAAACGAAACACATTTGACATATGTCAACGCACAAAAATGCCAATGACTAACTTACCAACTATTTTGCGACACAGGTCAACAGGTACAGTACACGTTAACAGTTGCAAGACGATGAAGCAATCGCTGCAAGCACTATAGGAAATACAGCACGCCATAAGTCACACATAAAGCTATGAATTAATTTAGGTCACAAATCGAATTAAACACTCACCGACAATCACGGTAAACAATCTTCACTTGAAGATTAATTAGTCAGTCGTCACAATATTCAATTTAGCCTTATTCGTCTCTAAAAACGCAACACAAACGAATTTACTTGATACAGTAGTAAAGCCACCTTACTCGACCACGTAACCACGTTGTACAGTAAAATGAACCAATCATTGCAACATTCAGACAAAGACGTTCCAATTTTACTGTTACGCACATGGCGATTGTAACGTCATAGCAGGGGAATAATGAGACAAGTTAATCATGCGTAACTGAACGTGGAGATGTAACACGTGTAATTGCTAAATATTTGTAGTTTTTTGAATGCTGGTTCGCGATAAAATTACACTTTCAAAAACGGTCCGCAGTCCAAAAAAAGTTGCCGACCCCCTGGTCTGATGTATGGTCCATATTTGCAATGTCAATCCTGGCAGCAAAGTTAGATGCATTTGTTCCACCTTGTCATGTCACCATACACACACGGTGATAAAAGACATTAGGTTTTTTACAGCACCTCATTTCAAATTGTCAGCGATTTGTTTGCCGCACACCGTGTGATGCGTTTCCGCTCTGCGGCTCCGTCGATCTGGAACGGAAGATGACTTCACGCATTAAAGCGGGCTGCTTGATTGTCCCTGGAAACCATAGAAAGAACATTATCTGTCCTGGTGAGTTAAACACCAAGCGAGTTGTTAATTGAACGAGGTTGGGTGTAGGTATTTCTTCTTCTGTCGTTCAGCAAACTTTGACTTTTAGTTATAACAACAACTTTGATAACGTAAACGTATAACTTCAAATAGATGTATCATACCTGTAGCTTTTTAAGCAAATTTTATTCATTGGGAATGCAAATTTATTGATAACTGAGTTACAGCATTTTTTTCTTGCTAAAGGAATTTTGATCTAAGTGATTTTCTGTGTACAAAGCCGGGAACAGTGATTTCGACACAGATGCTTTTCTTTCGCGAGTTTTTCCTGCTGGTGTTGCTTTGTGCTTGGCAAACTGAAGGTAGCCTACGTTGCTGTTTACTAAATGCTGTGTCTTTAGCTAAATGTTTTTATCTAATAAGCTTCTGCTTTAAATCATCGGTTATACGTTCTTACTTCTGTTAGGGATCGAAATTACACTCCTCAAATAAAAAAGGGTTGTTATATTGTTCCATACCCTTGTATGCGTGTATGTTTGCTTCATTTAGCCAATACGCCATGTGTCCACACCGGTACTACGGACACAACCAGAAGGACTCAGCTCACATCGGATTGTTTGTTTTTCACGATGGCAGTAACAGATGCCACACCGGGACGAAAAATTGCAGCCAAAATGGATTCTGGTACCCTCGGACCCAATGGGATGTGCCGGGTTAGAGTATTTGTTTTAATGAACTCCATAACTTTTTCACTCTTCTTTAACGCAGGCTTATTTTTTCGTTTTGTTACTTTGTAAAATTTTCGTACATCGACGCAGCACACATTGTCAGGCTTTTGTGTCGGATCAATATAGCAACTAATACAAGATCACACCTGCATTATAAATTGACCACACTAACATTCGGGGCTTTTGCATACTTGAGTACCACTAAATTGTCTGTCGAGTCTCAATTTATGCCAACTCTCACGAGATTCGATTCTCAAAGATTTCCTAATAAAGACTTACAATCAAGTCTGAAAAGTGAAAAGGGCAAAACTTTGATATCAGACTTGCCGAAAGCGCATGGAATGAGGCAGGAATAAGCAACGTTTATCTCCGTTGGATCAAATGCGATCTGCATGATTAGACCACGTGTCGCCGCTTCATAAAACACAAGTTGACTTTTATACTTTATTTAATTTTATAACTGCGACTGAAGTTAAACAGGTAACCAAACTACAGTAGAATGTGTAAGCTCGAAACTTTTTGAGCGAAACGACATGAAAAATTTCAGGAAAAAACAAAAGTTTTTTGAACGGGGATTTCCCGTGCCGTAGCAAACTATGTCTGCATTCAAATCAAGTCAAAACAAGGCAATAATAAGTGCATGTAAAATGTAATCAAACAATAATACGCAAGCAACGCAATTATTACTGGTGCCTGGATGTCATGGCCATCATAAATGGTTAATAAAAAACGCTGTGTGAAAGTACGGACATTCTGTTTTGTAGATTTTGTTATAAAATCTTGAACAAGATGCTTATGGTGGCTTGTAGAGCGTTGTCTTAATACTGGTCACTAATAATTGCTTCGAGTCAAGTAAAATTATTTTACTGACAAAATGAAAATTGTGACGCTATTTTATCATTACAGCTTTTATGTCATAGTGCTTTTCTATAGTTGGCAACTTTCACTAGGTTGCAGGTTTGCAGCATTAATGTTTGGATTTTTCACTTAAGCAAACACAGAATGCCTTAATAAGCACAAGGCACTTGTTTTGATCACTTGGTTCTATTGTGCGAAAAGATTCTTACCAACAAAAAACATTTTTGCAACTTTTATGAAAATCTTAATTGGTTGATTAACACTATAGCGCACACCTTTTTTAAAGGTTTCTTGAAATGAAAATTCTTATCATAAACAGGTTTACTCGGGTATATCCGATACAAACTTTATTGATAAGTTTTTGATTGATGGAAGTAATGATGGATTGATTTATCAACCCAATGATGCTGTTAATGCAAATTTGTATCTGACCTGTTTTCAGGATGCACCACAACCAGTTACATTTTCATTCTACGCAGGTATGATGGTTCTCATTGTCTATACTCTAAAAATATGTCCAAGACCACTTATATTACCTGGACCACATTTGAGAATCATTTCCATTGGCCTACATAGTACAATACACTAAACTGTTTATGAATATCTCTTTTAAGGATACATATTTTTCTAATATTCCTTGTTTTAGTTTGTGTACATGCGATGTAAACATTTGTTTAAATGCCTCAGTAACGGCTAGTTGGAAAATGCTACAAAAACTTACAATCTGTCTGTTTTCTTAATTTTTAACAAATTAGCTGGCACAAACAATCATTTACACCCACAAAATGTTGGCAAGTGGAGCCCTAATTATTTGATAAAACAAGTAAATTGCCATCTGGTTTTCAATAGGTGGACAGTCACAGTGTATTTAAACACACATTGATTGGAATTTTAACATGTTGTTTTTTTCATTTTTTTGTAAATGTGTGTGAAATAAAACTTTTAGCTTTATTTTTTTTTATTGTTTTTTTATTGTTGTTGTTTTTTAGTTGATACTGTTAATGTTGAGGAGATTGAAAATATTCAGCTTCGGCCAAAAGACAATTCTACTTCCTACCAACCAAACACATTGTATCATTGAAAAGTGATTAATTATGCTGATGATGCTGAGGCATCATTCACTTTAACATACGAGATACATGAGAATGATACTATACTGGTAAAAAAAACTGCTGCTCTCAATGTACATTTCCTTTTAGTTATTTTGCACTAATATTATTAGTCATCTCAACCATGTGCTTTGCAAAAAAGAAAGTTTTAAAATAGGCAACTAATGTAGAACATGCTGCTTACTAACACTTACCGTAAAAGTAATTCAAAAATGCAACAATTGGGTGATAGTTAATGCTATCACTATACTTTTCCATTCAATCTGTACCACTATTGCAAACAGAACCAGTTATGCATTCCTGAAAAAGAACCACAGCACATTTTAACAATAAAAAAGTTTTAAACCATGTCATTATGATGTGTCAATTAGAGTGTTTTGTCATTTTGCCCCATTCGTTACCCTGTTAAACCACCAAAATGGATCCAAAATTAGTTTAACAATTTGCATTATTTGGGAAGCATATTGGCACTATAAAAAGCATTGCCATATACAGGACCAAATGCAAAAATTAGTCAATATGCTGTGTACTGTTTCGCCATGGCCATGTGTAATTGCATTGAGGTGAAACATACTCACGTTTTTAATTTTGTAACAGGGATACAGTGACAATGAGCAGCACTCACTAATGGTAGAGACATTCCAAGGCTCTTTATATTACACTGGAATATCTATTAATGTACAACTCTTGACATCAGATACAGTCAACCCAATGGATTACTCATTTGAATATAGAGCAGGTGCAAGGATTTTCATAGACAGGGTGGTCCAATACTAAATTCAAAAATGCAGGTTTCATAAATATTTAACAGAATGCGAAGCAAGAAACTTCTTTGTATCAATAAATAAGTTTTCTTCCCAATCTACTTTGTGCTAAGTGACCTGGTTTAAACAGTGCACATCCGCTACCCAGTTTTATTGAGTGTTGGTGTTTCGAATAACAAGCAAGAAGTCAACACCCTTTTTTTACCAAAGCATAGAAAATCCATAGTTACACGACAATAAGTATATATAGACCTGGTGCGTTACGAAGGGCAAAAATACAATGTGATTTATTTTAAGCTGTCATTGTGACAGAAAAGCTGTCACAAACTGCAGACTAGAACTTGGATCATGCTGGACTATAACTTTATGGTGTCTTCTTTTTAATTGATTGATTGCTTTCTAAAAATACAATTTTGTTGTTTTAACTTCTTGGTCATAAAAATGCTTCAGAACAGAGTAAATCTTGTCACAGGATATCAATTAGGTTTGATAAATCTAGGAATATTTTGTTTTTTCATCTCTAATACCTTTTTATAAAATTGTTTACATACACTAACGTTCAAGTTTCCTAATTGTACGTTGCTAAAAGCTATATGACTTCAATGGTTTGAATTGTATAGTAAATAAAAAACAACTGTCAATTTATTTCTGTTGTGGTGTGCATGACTACAACCTGAATATGGACCTAAAATACAAAAACATTATTTTTTAAATCAATTTTTTTACAACATGCAGCAAATTTATGTGTTGTAGGCCTTCCATGTTTGACTCGGTATACACAATTTTTGCAAAGCTGGAATCTGCAATATCTGACTACATGTCCTTCGCGGCAGCTCATGATACATTTTTTTAACCCAATATCCATTGTTATTTCTTTGCCTGCACAAGAAGTTCCTGGCGTTAAATGCAATGTAAGTCCTGTATAGCCAAAGTTTGTATTTAAGTAGGCAAAACTTTTTTGTTTGTACATGCTTTTTGTGCCCTGAAGAGTAGCGAAACTGTGCAAAACCCATGTACTTTTTTCTAACTGTTTGTGTAAATCGGTTCTCAGCCGCGGCTCTCAGGGCTGCATGCAGCTCCCAACTACTTATTTTGCTGCTCGCACCAGACCTCAGAAAACCACCAAAGGTTGCTATTTTAGCTTTCAAAGAATTAATCTTTATTGATTTTCTGTGGTCTCGCTTTTATGTAGCTCCTTAAACTATTTAAAAACTACCATTTAGCCCCGTCAATAAAACAGTTTGAGATCCACTGGTGTAAATTATAAGATTTAATTTGTCATTGCTTCTTCTTTTCAGATCTACCAAGGAAACAATACTGACATTTTACTTGAAACCTTGGAATCAAGTCAGCATAGTATTGATGTATTTACGGTAACAGCTCATCAAACTCTCATTCATTGTTCAACCCCTGAAAGTTATGATGGAACACGTTGTTAAAAAAGCAATTTGTTCTGCAACTAAAAAATGTCCAGCTCAAAGCAGTTCCACTAACTGGCAACCAAACTTGTTTATTTAAAGCCCCAATCAGACACTAGCAGAACCAATTAAAGTTAATTTCTACTTGTATTTTTATAGTGACAAGTGATTCTAATTAATATATATATATATATATTTTTTTTGAGCATTTTATAGGTAGGTATACATACAGAATGTAGTATAAGTTGCATGAAACATGTTCTTTTTTAAAAAAAAATTTTGAAGATCTGTCCTCGAGGGTGTATATTATTAAACTTATAATCCCTTATTTTTGTCTCTAAGCCAATTTTGGTACATATATGCATGATAAAAATCCTGTTGTGATTAAAACAGTTTAGTCATAGTCCTCCTGTAAAGTATGTTTAATTTTTGTGTGTAATAGTGCCCTCCCCAAGTAGTCCAGCAAGCACAGTTACTGCATCTGCCATGTTTTTGATCATTGAGTGGAGTCCTTCACCCCATCATGGCGAAAATACTACATATTC
This sequence comes from Phallusia mammillata, assembly GCF_965637545.1. Taxonomy (NCBI): domain Eukaryota; kingdom Metazoa; phylum Chordata; class Ascidiacea; order Phlebobranchia; family Ascidiidae; genus Phallusia; species Phallusia mammillata. The sequence goes on along the minus strand of NC_137252.1, from coordinate 30,646,136 downwards.
AGTGGCATTTATGATGCTTTTGGGAATCGCCTGTTTGATGAAACCAATGTGACAAGTCCATATACAATTACTTCATTAACTCCTTCCACTGTCTACTATATAACTGTAATATCGCATTTTACCGTTAATATTGAAAAGTGCTCTGATATCTCCAGACACTTGACAGGCAAGTTTTATTATAAAATTGCTTTTACTTGCTTTTGTTATGCCCCAAATTTTAAAAGAAATTGATCTAGTTGTAAAAAAGCAGATAGCCATAATAACTGTGGTAAAATACTAATAAATTCAAAGAATGGGATGACCCACAGAAAATTAATCTGATCTCCATACTTCGCAGTGCCGGATCAAATGCCTCCACTAATGGTGGACTTTGTCTCAGCGGACACAGTTACAGTTAATTATAATCCTGCTATTGGTGGTTTTCCATGTTGTGAAATCACTCAATATGATCTATTCATAAATTCCACCAGTGGCAACCAGTCATTCATCAATTATCCACCAGAAACAGCTTTAACATTTTCTGCATCACCTAACAGTGCTTACCAAGTGTCTGTAAGAGCAAGAAACAGTGAAGGCCCTGGAGAGTATTCACCAGAACTTGAAGTTAACACCAGTAAGTAATGTCAAGAAGGTAACACTTTTTTGCATAACTAACAAAACAAATTTTATGCTGTGATGTAATATTTTCAAGGTCACAATTTAAATGTAAGGTTGTCTTGATTTTATTAATAAATTTTATTGCTAAATTTTGCAATCATTTTATGTATAGAGCCAGGACCAGTTGGACCACCAACTCAAGTTTCATCCACTTCCGTCTCTATTTCTTTTGAATGGGAACCCTTGATGCAGGGGGACTTTGTAATCCCTAATTATGTAGCTTCTATTAGTCCTTATGCCTCTGGGGATGGGAGACTATTTGTACCAAGAGGAACCAACGCCACATTTGCAAACCTGGAACCTAATAGACAATATGCTGTCACTGTCCAAGCTGGTGCGGTTGCTGGATTGGGAGCAAAAAGTGCAGGATCTGTAGTTTTTATGCACACAGGCGAAAACTCCTAACAAAGTAACATATTGTGCTTTTACTGGTGTTCCTACTTCTGTTTGACATCATTAATAAACCTGTAAGACTAGTGACGTTGATGTTGTTTACAAAAAAATATCACACTGTTATTTGGAGCATGCAGTACAAAGAATGTCTAATGTGTAGTTTCCCATTGGCTTTTAAGTGTAAATAAACTCAGATATGTTTTGCTTGGGTGCATATACTCGTGTTACTTATGGAATTATCATGTGATGAACGTTGACACCCAGTGGTGAGATTCAAATATGTTGTCAGCCTGCTTGCTGATCTTATGAAAATGGTGGTGGGTTTCAAATTTCCAGTGGTAGAATTTCATTTTTTGTCATTCTAACCGGTTCGCTGGTCTCATAAAATTTCAGGAGACGGTTCTACAGAACCGGTGCGGATTGGCTGAATCCTACCACTGTTGACCCCCCAAGTTTACTTAACTGAATCGAAATTCTCATTGTAATTTGCATCAATTTTTTGTAGCTCCAAGTTCACCTCCACCCCCCGTTTCATCAACTGCTTCCCCTCCAACTACCTCAATGATTACATTTGAGCGGTCATGTGCTGAGTTTAGAGGTTGTTTGGAAATTACACGGTATCGAATTGAATGGGTCCAAGTTGGAGGAAATCAGAGTGATAGTGGGTCTGAAATGATCGACACAGACCCTGATTTATGTGAATTCACCTACCACATTTCTGGTCTCAGAGTCAACACATTTTATAGCATAACAATTGCAGCTGGAAATGCCTATGGCCTTGGACCATCTTCAGATCCAGTAGAAATTTGCACAAGTAAGATACAGGCTTACAGTGCTGGTTTTGGATCCAACCTATCTATTTAGTCTTTCAGTATTGACCTATTTAGTTTTATCGAACTAGTACTTCCATTCTTCATAATTTTGTGATTTAGCAGAAACACAGGAATACTAAAAAACAACAACATATGGATTAAAACAGTGGTTCTCAAACTTTTTTGATGCAACGCCTCTGGAAAAGTTTTCTGGACTTGCGATGCACCATCAAATGAAAGTTAATGAGGAAACTTTTTATTAAAGTTGTGTTTCTTGATAACACAACAAAAAGACACAAAATGAATATTCTGCGATGCCCTTGGAAAGTTAAAACTACGCACCAGGGCATCACGATGCACAGTTTGAGAACTACTGGATTAACTAACGTGACGGTTTTGGCGAAGGCATTTTCTAACAATTCCTTGTATTGCTATAAATATTCGCAAATGTAAATTACAAAACCATACATATTTAGACCCTGCTGTGCCAGACCCACCTTTAGTTCAGTTTCACCATCAACAACAAGCAATCATTGTGGAATGGGAACCGCCAATAGTGGGTGGAGGTGTACAAATTACAATGTACAAGATTGCATGGAGCTCTGCTGCTGACAGTGGACACAAACGTGTTACTGTGACCAATTCAAACCACACTGCTGCTATAAATGGTCTGCTACCAGTAACTACATATGAAGTCACTGTACAAACAATCAATGGTCATGGGATTAGTTCCCCTTCAACCACAGGCACAGTCACCACTGGTTCAGGAATTGTTTGTTCAGAAAAGCCAAGTATTAAGTATGTCAAATCTACACCATTTAATAACATTGCTTTGAGAAACAAAAATAAAACTATGAGGATAGTACCAGTTTTTGAATAAATTGTAATGGATGAACTTAATTTGAAGTGTGTGTATTTGTTTTTCAGCAAGTCTTATCAGTCATGTCTAGGATTTATTCATCTGATCTCTGCGTTCTAAAAAATGCTTTTTTATTATTTCTTTTTACCTCAAGTAATATACAAGGCAAAGTTCCAATGCCTACTTTAAGGCAAACACTTCGATTTCACTGTGTTTTTTGTTTTCTTCCGTTGCCCATTTATCATGACATACTTAATGCTTTAGGAAGAAACTATAACTATTACAGCTGATAGATATAGTTAAGTAGATGTATTTTATGCAACAGGCCAAGTTGTTAAACCACTAGCCTCAATATAAAAATATCTCAGTTTGGTGAATTTTGACATCTTATCCATTCAAATGACATATTCAATTTTAATTAGACTTACTGCTGAAGATGTAGCAAGATTTGGTGCAGTTGCTGGTGATCAAATTGTTGTGTCCTCAAGAGAGATTAAACATCAGGCTGCTGTAAACCAGTTAATGTCACAATGCAAAATTCCAGCTCCTGCTGGAAGTGGAGCCGAATTTCACTTTAATCTTACTGATTGTGAACCACTTGTTGGATTTGCAGTTGACAAGTTTGATGGGGTATGTGTTACTCTTGGACTGTTTTAAAGATCTTGTATTAAGCCTACATATAACTTTTCCTGAATTGCAAAATCAGATAGTTTACTAAATTGTACCCGATAGCTTACTAAATTAGGCCAACCATATGTTCTCTTTTTGGAGGGCATGACCTCCTTTTAACAAAAACCAAGTTGACCCCAGAGGACAAGAAAAATGCCCAAATGTCCTTCTTTTTATTTCCTGATTTACCTAATACATACGTGACAATTATGCCTTTAAAAATAGTCAAATATGCATCTTCAGCCAATTTTTTTTGAAGAATGAAGGTGGACATTTTTTTGAAAATAAAAGCTTATTTCAGTGTAGTGATGTGACAAAGGTTAAACTTTATCCAAACTATAATTCAATACCATCTAATTTCTGAGGCTTTTGTTTGGGGCCCTTAAAGTATTTTTCATAGTTTATCCAACAATTTGTCCTCATTTGGGGGTGGAAATATGGCAAGCCTAACTAAATAGAAAAATACTGAAAAATGGTTTGATACCCAATGCTTCACTGATAAATGCATATCACAGTCCACTTTTTTAGCAGTTGTTGTTCCCTACTACCTGGGCCAATGTAATGTTGCCAAATGGCCAAGTGGTTAGCACAACCACCTTGTTCACAAGGTTGCAAGTGGTAATTCTATCTCGGCCACATGTGTTTTCCTGAGCAATAAACTTGAGTAGCATTGCTACAGCCCAGTGGCCCCCAAAGGGTTGAACTAACTTGAGGTTACCAACTGCTTAAATCAAAAAATAATATTTCAACAAAGTTGCAATAAACAAACAAACAATTGTAAAAATGCAATGTTATATGTTGTTTGTCCCCACATGTAAAGATCACAGTAAATAATAGAAAACATGTGCTTTGGTTGTATACGGATAAACTTAATGCTCTGAAATAATACAAAAACTTAACCTTAATACAAACAGTTTGAGGTGACCCGTGCCTCATATGAGATATTTTGTTTTTAATTAAACTACAGTAACCTTTTGTTTCACAGGTTGACAACACTAGCCTTCTCTACACATACACAATTCAATTGGCAAGGTTTTCTGTTCTGAGCAATGTTGTGCAACGGTTTGATCCAAGAGTATCATTTGATTTTCATTGTGTCTTTAATCGGTCACTCTCAGTGGTATCAAACAATGTACATCCCTACATAATGTAAGTTGGACCAAACTCATATCAGTATTAAAATATACACTGGTCTGTTATACCCTTTTCAAAAAGCTTGCACAAAACAGAAAATAAAAGCTACTTCCAACTTCACTCATGCCTTTGGCCATTTTTTTGCAGTAAGGATTTTGTTGCAATGGATCCCGACCATGGCCAGTTTGACATCACATTAGACTTTTTTACTTCTGACCACTATAACACCTCATTGGTTGGATCCCCGCCAACTGTTGAGGTGCTTACTTTTGTTTTTGCTCAACTCAGTCTTGGAGTGAACACAAGTAACATTGTTCTTCAGGTATGTATAATTAGGTTTTTGTACTAGTTTGTTGGAAGATCTTAATGTTTTTTGACTTTTTTGTGGCATTACAAATTTTATGTTGCAAAATCAACACCCAACTTCACCATAGGTCAACATACATATTTAGAAAACACAATGAAGAACATTTTGTTATACCTGTGCCGAAAAGTTTTTTAACACTCTTTGTGTTTTATGACAAAAGTAGCAACTGTTTTGAAACTGACCTCAAATTCAAACATACTTTAACTGTCTAAAAATGCGCTACTTTTGGAAAATTGAAAACATACTGTGCCAAACAGCGTTTTTAAGGATTATTAAGTACTTTTTTTTGTTAAAATGTTCTTTTTTGATTTTTTTCAATACTTGCAAACTAAAAGTAATGTCGACAATGTATTTTGTTTTTTCCCTCCATAAAAAAGCTTTTTTGTAGGCTCAATATTGTTGGGCGACTCCAAGTAGTTCACCTGAAGATTCAGTGTCATATCCTATAATTGTGGATGGGTAAGTATTTAAACTGGATCCTTTTACTTTTAGAATGAACACCCATCCTAATTATAACAATCTTGTTGAAAGAAATGTTTTAACAGAATCAATAGTGTATGTCCTTCTGTAAGTTATGCCAATTGAAGATGTGTATTGCTTTGCCAAAAGGACAACCTCATTCAAGTTTTTAATATATAAGCTACATCAACCACATGCTTTCACAATCATGTCCATGCATATGCATTAAAATACAAATTCATAACATACTACTTGCCATCCATATGTTTTTAGCTCTGATTCTGTGGTTTATGTCGTACTACTGTTTTATTGTATTCAATAATTTTCAGCTGCCCTGCAGACAACACATATGATGAGCCGGGTGCAATACTTGTCACTAGAAACTACCAGCCCAACACAGCACAGTTCCAATTTAAGGCATTTGTCTGGGTTAATATTCCTGACAAAGGCCAAACAATGTTTGTTCATTGTAACACAATGTTGTGTGACCGTATTGTTCACAGACTGCAGCACACCTAATTATAGCTGGATTGCAGGAACATGACAAAGTTGCTTAAAAAACATTAATATGTGTTTGATTGTTTCGATAAACATTTCCAAACTGGTGTAGTCACAGAAATTAAACTGTAATAAATATATTTTTGTAGTTTTATTTTAGGCACTAGCAATGCTGTGTACCAGAATTCAGTGTTTACTCTTTTAGGATTGTGACGTAATGCGCAAACGCCGTCAAGTACCTTCCTATGGTAACATTCAAAGAGTTACCTATGGACCAATTATGTTAAGAAACAAAGGAGAAGATCTTTGTGCTCAGGTATACGAAATGCAAATTATTTTTTTTCAAACATATACTATGGCTTGTTTTGCTGGTGAAGGCAAACGGAGGTTGTGAGGACCTGTGTATGGTGGAGAATCTGTCGACTAAATGCTTGTGTAATGCTGGACGAACGCTTAATAATGATGGAAGGACCTGTTCAGCAAAATGTAAGAAAATTTATGTGATCACACATTTAAGAACAGGAATTGCAAAGCATAATTTTCAATTTTTGGTTGATTATTATTTCTCGATATACTTGTTTTTTAAAGTACTTGTTGCTTTTGTTTAAGATTTGTTAATTTTTCAACTATATTCTTCCGTTGATAGTCTTGTATTCTGATTTTTTTCAGACTTTGACGGCCAAGAGAACCAAGAAGTTCGACAGTCCGTCTATCTTATGTTGGTTGCTGTTCTTATAGTGGTTTTGATGGGCATCAGCATACACAAAAACAAATCCTGAGAAGACAGTTGTGAAGGAAAATTGATAAATCTTATGTATTCAGAATTGATTATTTGAAATTCAAAAATATGGTGTTTAAAATCTTTCCTTCGTTAAATCTAAGCATTACACTGGCCAACACAATTTTTGGTGTCTTTAATGTTAAAACTGGTATTGACTAATTTTGGGGTGCTGATTTCAAAAATCATTACGGTTTTCTTCAATCAGGTCAACTTTTTAAATAATTTACAAATTCAAAATTTATGACCATATTGATTCATGAAATCACGCTTTTATGTGTTTGTTAAAGTTTTGTTTCATTATACACATCAATTTCCTACAGTGCAGTCAGTTTCATGGCATGAATATGCGTTCTATGCTTATGCTCTGTCTAAAAATGATTGGTACAGGCTAACAGTAACTTTAAACTATATGTGTTTTATGGAGTGATTTTCAGACTAGTAAAGCAAGGTGGTAAAACTAGAATTAATAGTGGTTAGGCCATCTATAAGGTGTTGCATGAAATAACAAGATGTTTTATGCTACATTACTGGTGAATATCCATACAACATAACTAAAAAGAAAAAAATATCTGTATCAAATGTGTATATCTTGCACACCTCGATGTGGCTTTAGGGGTTTAGGACAAGCAATGGGCTCCACTTACCTAATGCTGATTGGAATATTGCATTAATGGACAAAAACAGTAGAAAGGGACTGAAATTATTAGAAAGAGTACATAACTAAGTTATTAAGCGGTCTGAAAAATTGGGCACAAAAATGAGTATAAAGCTACACTTTCCTTAAAACATAGGGGATATAAATGATGAGAATTAAGCTGAAAGGTTCCAACAGGATATCAGTAAAACGAAACGTGTCAGGGAAGAGAGAATAATGTGGTCCTGGCTAACTGCTGTTGGTCAATTAAACGGGACGATATTGCTGCCACTCAGTTCCGAAAGTTACCAAAGTACATGTGTAGGCCTATACCTGATATACCTGATAACTTACAAATTTGAAACTTTTATTTTTGTTTTTTGTGTTAAATTTTGTTTGTTAGGAGTGTCCATCTGTTACATTTAAAATTAAATTCGAAATTTTGTTCTTGCAATAACGTTAATTCCAAATAAAATACTCAAAACCAGTTTCACTATAGTATATACATATGGATTGTTTTTCAAACAAGGGTGTACCATAACAGGAAAACTAGACGTCATACAGATAAACCGATTGCATTTTTGAAATCAGGGCACTAGAATTAGTCAAAATCAGTTAAAACATTACAGACACCAGTGAAAAAATATTTTTTTGTTGCCCAGTGTTATTAAAGGCTGACAATAGATCTGTACCACCTGAGCACCAACCAACAAGGCGAAAATATAGTGTACAATGTATAGCAATAAAGTCATACTTATAATCTTTGCAACCCTTCACATGCCAAGAGAAATAAATCACAAACATTTTAGTACCAATCAACATTGCCCAGAAAACGCCTCCGTATACGTAGTATTACTATAGTTGGTATTAAACATCGCACAAAAATAACTGTTGTTTCTAGGTTAAATGTCTGATAAATTAAATACGGAATAAAGCCAAAAACCAGCAGCATTTGTTGCATTGTTAAATGTACACTTATGAAAATGACATAGACTACTTGTTGAGGATATGCTAACGTAACGTTTCAGGTATTGTTTGTTGAAAGAACTAAGGCCGGGTATTGTTAAATCTGTGTCAGATGCGCCAAACGAATTCATTTTGTGTTAGTGCAAATGCCGCAGCAAATATTACTCTTTTGAAAACTTTTTATTGTTTACAAAACGACACTTTTGTATCTTAATCAAGAAACGATTTGCTACCTCCAAAGACGGACAACAGTTAACCTCAGCGTCAGGAGCAGTAGATACTTTAAACACCAAAAACTAGCGGCTGTGGCACTGGGGTCCGGTTCACTTTAGGTCAAATGTCGAATAGTTTATATTAATAGTTTAATTTTTATTTGTAGACATGTAGAAATGCCGGCGGTTAGGGCTATTCGGGTCAGGTGAAGGTTTAAAATCATAAATTACGGTAAAAACAAGCATTTTCCAAAAATTTGACTTGACATAAAGTGAACCGGACTCCAGTGCCGCTGACAACCGTTTGTCGTCATGGGTCATTAAACACGCAATGACTCAAAAATACTGTATTTTTTTTTAATTACCGGTAATTTTTAAGTAGCCGGTTGCTGGATCTGACCAATGTTAAACAGCCCTAATATGCCTTGTTCAATTGAGTCTTGAACAAATCAAGACCAATAGTCTTTCGTGTCTTTTGTCTTTGTTTTTCCTATACACCTGTCAATCGACTTTCGGGCCTAAACGGGCTTCTCAAAAGCGATTCGGATTCAGGCTGGGTTTTGGGCCTGTACTTTCGGGTTTGGGCCGGGTTAGGGCTCCAATTTCAGGCCCGTTTACAACTCTGGTGCGAACCGTTGAGTAGCCCACTGCATTAGAAAGGTTTAGCATTCAGCTTCACACTTTGGACGGCGAAGCTTACCTCTGGATTTTGGTATATTTATGTCTGAAGCAAACATGACTGCAACGAACGATAAATGCAATGCATCAAGGCAGATTCGGCACCACCGCTGGCAAGATTTTGCTGTCTAACTTTTCGCCCTGTTAGCACAGAAGAGGTAGACTGGCTTGATTTGGTTTAACCGTATCCTTGAAGTCACAGCCAGTATTTAAGGTTAACTGGGAACCGTTATAGCAAAGTCTGATCGCGAAGAAAAAACGGCCGGCAAATATTTTTTTTTGTGCGTGTGCACTGCGGTTTACTGCCACTTAGCGGATACTTACATGAAAGGCCGTTCAAACTTCCAGTAAAAGCATTGTACCCGTTAAAAATTATTCCATGTTACAATCCAAAATGTATTCGCGGTTATTTCTCGTTTAGCTATAGGTTTGGTTCTAGATGTTAATAGTTACTTATGTGACCAAATAAAACAGCGAACAAGTTTGGTCCTGATGGGCACCCTTCGTGTGAGTTACAATTTTTTGTGCTTATTATAGCAAATTTGAAGCGATTTACTTAACTTCGTCGTGAACAGTATACACACGCTTTTGGAAGATGAGATAAATCTCATTTACAAAGCGGTTTTTGAATGCAAATAGACGACCCAAGTCGTAAATGCAGAAACACATAGCGTGATGTGTTACCGGTCGTTGGTGCGGCCGCACAACTAGGGAAGATGATTTGTCACAGCGGAGCAAACCGTTCGTTCGTAACCGGAAAGCAAATTAGGCCGAAGAAATAATAGAACATACCCAGGTGAGTCAAAACAATTAGCGAGTTTTTAATTGCTGTTAACAGTGGTTATAGGTAGCTGCTCGTTGAATGCGGACAGAAACAAGATGTCTTTTTCGATATAATGTTGTTTTTCTAATAGGCGTTTTGACTTGTGACACTTTATACGCGGAATGTGCAAGATGTAATTTTACATAAATATTCTAAAATTTGGACTGCGAACTTATAATTAACGCAACGTTTTGTTTTAAAGAAAATTGCCGTGTATAATAGAGAAATTTGGTGTTTCAAGACTGTGTGACCACGGGTAACCTGTTCAAGATGATTTGCCTTCGCGGGACTTTCCTGCTGCTTATGCTTTTGGCGGGGAAATCCAAAGGTAAGTTGCTGTTTCTCAAAAAAATTATTTCTTCCAAACGTTTTTGATCCCAGCTTTAGTCCTACTAAAAATATTTATGTGTGCGTACTTCGTTGTTTTTTTATTAAGTTTTGAAAACAGCACTAGTAAAACAGTTACAAAGATCTACAACTGTTAAAGAATAAAAAGATCAACTCTTTAGCTCACAAATAGGCTAAGTGTATATGTCCGGAAATTAAATGACCAAATTATGTATCCGCTATAATTAATGTATTATTTGGTTAGCCAATACGTCATACTCTTATGTATTCGTGTGTTTGCTTTATTTAGCCAATACGTCATGTGTCTATACTGGCACTACAACCGCAACCAGAAGGAATCAGCTCACATCGGCATCGGACTGCTTGTTTTTCACAATGACAGTAACAGATGCCACACCGGGACGAAAAATTGCAGTCGGAATAGATTCTGGGAGCCTTGGACCCAATGGGATCTGCAGAGTAAAATATTTTTTTATTCAAGTTATTTTGTAATATTGCTATATTTCCTACACAGGGGTATCGTATAGGGTTGCCATATTTTATGATATACAATCCCTGACAAAATGTATCTCAGTTGCGTTAACAAAAACATTACAGTTGTGCGCGAACAATTGCATTTTTGTTAGTTGTCATGCAATAAAGCCTATCGTTTAGCAATGGAGACGGTCGATTCTCACTTTCGGCGACACGAAAAAAGGTCGATACTATGATCCTTGCCAATTAACTTCTGCGTATAGGCTTCTGTTTAGTTAAGTTTGTTAGGCTAAGCTCACTACTCTTACTATCCTTGAAACAACAAGCACATATATCAGGGGTCGCCAACCTTTACCACTCTAAAAACCGTTCGCACCAATTTCACATAGAAAAAACAAACATTGGGAGTCACAAGGACCTTTTTAAATTTGAAATAAATTGCCACTGTGAAAACGTTTTTCTGTCCCACGACATTCGACTTTATGTTGTTAGTTAGTTCTTGCATATTAGATACACAGTTAAAGCAAATGAAACTTCCCCCTTTCCCGCGTAGCATCGAATGCTGTGTTTTCTTGAGACGCGGATTTTTATTTGTGACACATACTGCAAAACGAAACAGTTAGCTTGTGCGTTAACATGCGCGCCGCCAGTTTACCTCTTTAGCTTCAAGGTAGAGACGCGATTGTAGTCAACTACTAGAAACTTTTTCCGTTGGCACATTAACTTCATAGCATATATTTTGTTCTCTTAAATTCCTGACTTTTAAGTACTTTTTAACATTTCTCCCTGACGCAGATTTAGACACTAAATTGACGCTAAAGACACTAAATCCCTGAAGCAGATTTAGACACTAAAAAATCCTGACGTATGGCAACCCTATAGTATAGTAGCCTGTAGGCTACATGAACACTTTTGAGGTACCTAATTTTTGCCTCCCAAAATAACCTGATAGCTTTATTGCTTTTTACTTACGAAATAAGTTAGTGCATTGATTCGTATGTACAATTATAGCTGTTTGGAAAAGATTTTAAATTTGCCTAAACTTATCCAACAGAATCGGTGATTTCTTTACCTGTTGAGCCCTTTTTATGTTTTTCGTTAAGTTAAGCCGACTGTTGTTTATTTAGGTTCTTCTCTGCCCATTATCACCGTTGTGTTTATTATAGGCCTACCTGATTAGGTTCAGCAACGTGCTTCTCAAATCTCAAGCCACGAGCAGTTATTTATGGAATGTAGGCTACAGATGGGCGATCGAGCTGTTTGACACTCGTATAGCCTACGCTTCTGTTTAAGGCCTATACTTTTTTATTGTCGTTAATAGGAACAAAAGGCCTACCTCATAAATGTCCACCAGGAAAAAAAAACGAGCCCAAATTTTTTGGCGTTTGGAAACCTTATAAAGTTTGGGAACAGGATATAGGTAAAGTTTGGGAACAGGAATCTATTTAATGCACATGCGCGCAAACACAGAAGTTTGTCCCCGAGACCCCCTTAAATGCCGAATAGTGCACCTGATTCGTCAGGAAGTCCCCGATTAAAATCGCCCATCGGTGACTTGCTGATGTGCGCACGGCCACAGGTGCTTCTGCAAAAGCGCCCTGATTGTGCCACAAGCGAGCCGCATCATTTGTCAAAACAAGCTGTGATTGCACAACGGGAATCTAAATAGGGTACGTTTGCATTGTCCCATTCAAAAAGACAATGTGTAAAACATACACGTAAATAAACTATAATTTGCATGTAAACTTACTATGAGTGGAATGACCAGTGACATTTTATATTAAAAAAACAGTTCAGAAAAAAAGTTATATTTTTCCGTTAGGGGGTTTCCCACCATGCCGCCAATTTAAAATTCTGCAGCACGAGAAATGAAAGTCAAATGTAACCTTACAAAAATGTTTACACAAACACCAGAGATTGTGAAACAACCTATGTAGAAGTTGTAGCAACCTATTTAAAAACTAACGCTTGGACAACACCAATAATGTTCTATGTTCAGTTCAAAGTTAAACGTACTGTCAGGAGACAGACATTAGTTAGTTTAGTTTCACAACTTTTTTGCTCATGCTACAAAAAACTGTACAAAAGACTTATCTGGTCACGAAACTGCCTTTTAGGAACTTTTTAATGTGGTTGAAATTCTTCTTGATAATGAAAATTAGACAGTTCGTAAGTTATTGCAAAATTAGTGCCATAAATGTATATAAGAGTACAACTATTGTAGTAATCAATGTTTTTTTGTAAATGTGTATGAGCTGCACAATTGTGCATTGCCTTAAAACAAATATTCAAGTGGTAATTGCACAAAATGACTTAACCCTTAACATACTCCTTAACTCTAATTTGGCCTGTCACGTTGCTAGCTTTGTACCACTCTGATCTATATTTAGAATAAAGTAATGAATATCGTAAAGTAATGAATATAGTAGTAATTGCACAAAATGACTTAACCCTTAACATACTCCTTTAACTCTAATTTCGCCCTTCATGCTGCTAGATTTGTACCACTCTGATCTATATTTAGAGTAAACTAATGAATATGGTAGAGCTACTAACACCATAACGAGAATCTACCCCCAAATTTGATTGGTTATATCTCCAAAAATGCTCACGGTTAGGGCTATTGGGGTCGGGGTAAGGTATTAGCACTTAAAATTCAATAAAACTAACCCAAAAAATTAGTTACTAATGTAAAAATTTTATGTAAATATTTCCCAATCCAACCCATTTATAGCCGCTAAATAAAAATTCAGCTCTTTACACCCCATTGTGAAAGTGAAGTTCTGAATCTCGTTATGGTGTTAGTAGCTCCACCAATGAATATCGCTTCAGTAAGTTGATTTTTTTATTAAACCATGTAACTTGTTGTAAACACAGCTGCTCACGAGTTGTTTGTAACACCTGACAGACTTGCAAATACCAAACTATGTGTTGTTAAGGACAATTATAATGATGTTTGATCTAATTTGAGATCCAGACTCCTGGTCTTTGTACACTTACATACATGGGTTTTGATTATTGTTTTCTGTATGGGCTCTTCAGTCAACTTTTTTTACCAAACGGTTTATCGACACTCGTTTAGACCGCATAGGCTATTTTCCAGGCCAAGGACAGTGGTGTTCAAACTTTTTGAATTACAGAATGGTTGTTTTGCCTGTTCTCACATAGAGTTGTAGGACTTACGGTCCAAGCTAAATAATATTCCTCACTACATTTCCACCTTTACTACAACATTCAGGATTTATTTAACCTAGAAACTCGCTTGTTTACAAATATCAATGATCAAAGAGCAGCTTGTGATATCACAGATTAGCTTAAGACATTCGATTATGTGCAAACAATTGTTCTGTATAACAAGTAAGATTGTAGAACCTCAAGCTCTTGGTATTCCTACAGAAATAGCTTTGTGTACCACTATGGGATCATTTGGCTCTAGTTGAAAACCGCTACCCTGGAACTAATCAAATAGTAATGTAAAATAAAGGAAAAAAATGTGTTTCTGTCTGTTTTTCAGAAGCTAGTCTGTAATATCAACATCCTAAAAATGTATTTTGACTCGCAGGCCACACATAGTGCCCTAAAAGGCCACATGTGGCCTTTAGGCCGCAGGTTCCCCACCCCTGCTTTAATATATAAGTTTATCAGTTTTTCTGAAATGTAAAATGTTACACTTTTATTTCACATAGGTTTATTCAGCTGAATCTGCAACAAATTTTATTGACACCTTTGTAGCTAATGGTTTAAACAATGGAATTATTTCTCAACCAAATGATGCTGTGGTTGCGAACTTACATTTGATCTGTTATCAGGATGTCCCACAAGCGGTTACTTTTTCATTTTTTGCAGGTGCTGTGCCTAGTGGGACTATTTATGACAGGGATCGACAAGGATTCTGTCTTTTTACCACATCCTAAGATTAGAATTTTAATCGGCAAAATAGTTCTAACGTTTGACAATTTAAATTGATAAATTGAAAGTCTGATTAAAAAACTTGAAAATGAATACTTGTAAAACGGTGGAATTGTTTATAATAACCACAAACACAAAGTAACTCAGGTAAACTTAAACCGTAAAAATGTTTTTTCCCAAGTTATTCTGTACATCTTTTCACATTTTCCTAATGTCAAAACATTGTTTGTTGCATTACAGTGGACACTGTTGCCATCGTTGAAAATATTGAAAACCTACAGTTTTCTCCGGAAGGTAGTGTTACTCTCTATGAACCAAACACGCTCTACCAATGGAAACTGATTACTATTGCTAATGATGCAGCAGCTTTTTTCTCTGCGGAACACAATACACATGCAAATGATCTCTTACTGGTAAAAAATACTGCATGTAGTTTCTATTTTTGTTTTCAAGCAACATAATTAGCATTTTAGTCACTAGCCTTTCCACATGCAAATAATTTCTTACTGGTTAAAAAAATACTGCATGTAGTTTCTATTTTTGTTTTGTGACATTGCGATTAGCATTTTATTCACTGGCCTTTCCACATTTGTTTTTGTTTACATAAGCAGAGAGTAACATACTTAGGAACACTATACATAAACTTAAAAAGTAATTTAATCATGAACATTACTGCCAAAGAACTGGTGTAAAAATAATACATGACCTGCACTGATAATGACAACAGAGATTGTTGAAACGTATGCATGATGTATTCTTTATACACCAGTTCTTTGGCAGTAATGTTCATGATCATCATGATCAGAGACACCAACTTGGTAATGGCTGAAGTCAATTTAGGACTTGCTACTCAGTAACATTATCTAATTATGTGAAAGGACAACATTATTAAGAAACAATTTTCTAATATTTAAGTTGACTCTAATCCTTGTGAACCAAGCTTTACAACGTTTTAAGTTCAAACAAAAACTAGTGGCAATCAACATAAGTTAACAAACAAGATTTTATTTAAAATTTAACTTATTTTAATAAGTAGATTGGATTTTTTTTAACAGGGATACAGTGATGATGAACAGAATCCAATAGAATTGCAAAGTGGTCCAAACAGTGTAATTTTTAAAGGTGTATCAGTAAATGTTCAACTCCTGACATCAGACTCAGCAAACTCAGTAGATAACCACTTTAACTTTTCAGCAGGTATTGTCTTGTATTCAAATAATAGTAATTTTCTAAAAAATTTTGGCATTCTTGGTGCAGATGATTCTAATTATCGTGATGACCTATTTGGATTGGTTTTTATGATTAAGCAGATAATGCTGTTAATTTGATAGTTTTCTTTACACATGTCTTCATGTGGAATTTATGATAATTTATCATATTATTTGATAAAACAAATTTTGCACCTGTTTTTGAAATTTCTAACTAGCACTTATCAATGAATTTCCAAAATAGATATTTAAAAACAAATATTTAGGTAAAAAGTTTACAAAAAATATTAAAATTTGATCTGCATAGTCAGTATTTGGTGAATACATCACAAACAAGTAATAGCTCTGAAAACAGGTTTCTAAACAACTTTTTGCAACAGTCTGTATTTTACATTTTCTAGGCTTACTTTGTCTAAGCAAAAAGAGTACTTTGGGAGACTGGCACCTGTTTTATAATCCTTCATGTCCTTCCCATCAATGCATGATTGCTTTGGATTCTGTAACAGCATATGTTGTTACTTTTGCTTTTTTTGATGTTCCTGGCTTTAAATGTGATGTATGTTCTGCATTCATAGATACAACTTTTTTGTTTAAGTATACCAAATAGTGTATTTGTATAAAAAAGATCTATTTACTGTTGTTCCAAGACAACTAGGTTGCGTCCACTAAACTCCAAAATAATAGGTTTGCTATACTTCATGGATAGCCGATTTAAAAAATGTTTTTTAGTTTAAAATTATGTTTTTGCCACAGCTGATACTATATTTCAGATATACCAAGGGAACACCACAGACAATTTTCTTGGTACTTTGGACTCTTCCAGCACTTATATTGTTACTGGAACTTCAACTCACATTTTGGCACATTGTTCAACACCTGATGTCTTTAACCGTTTTGTGATAATATTCGATGCATGTAAGAGTTGATTAATTAAGATTGCTATAATTTAGTTTTTAGTCTCACGAGAACTCCATACTGCCTCTCGGACTTTTGTTCTCTTTATATAAGACTTCATCCTAAATTTCAAAAAATCAACTGTATATACAACTGCAATTATTTTTTCTGATCAATTTAAATTAACTTTCTTACAACTGTCAGCAAATCTTATATCATAACCAAAGTACTGTTCGTATCATAAGTGCTAGAGCCCAACAAAATGTGCGCACATTTTGACATAGCTCACACTGTGCACATTGTGTAAAAAACACTGTCTCCCAACATGGACGTGTTTACTCTTCCTAAAATCAAATTGGATTTATACAATATTTTAGTTGTTTAATAGTCATTTTTTTTTATCGTAAAGCTGTTTACAAAAGTGGTTTGTGAACTGTGAAAGGTCAGGAACCACTGTTTGAGCCCATACCTACTAAACAAAAGCAACTTTTGATACTGTGGTTTTGATTTTGTAGATGACCCCATCCCATGTGGTGGTAACATCACACTGGAACAGAATGCTGACCTTGCTCTGAACTTTCCAACAAAAAATGATGGCTATTTGGCACCAGCCTTGTGTGAGTGGCAAATTCGAACCCCCTTCTACTTAAATGCTGGTCAACTGTTGCTTTCAAACATGTACTTTGAAGGAGGTAGTTTTTTACAGGTAGGCTGATATGTTCTTAACAAAACTTAAAATAAATGTGTGAAGGGAAAAACATTTTTTGTTTGCTGTAAATGCCTTGTTGGCATTAGGATTATTTAAGTATGGATTAAAAGAAAGTAAAAATAGCTTGTGTTGGGCCAAATGCCTTATCTGTAATAATGTTGTCTTTTTTACTAGAATTATTATGGGTCCCCTTCCCTGAAGGGGACACATATTGATTTTACTCAAATTGTTTTGTTTTTTTCTTTTTTTTTTCTTTTTTTTTCTTCTTTTTTCTTCTCCCCAAAGTTTGTCCGACTCGTTTTTCCATCAAATCCTTGATGGATTTGCATGAAATTTACACAGATGGTAGATGTAGTTATGTAGATGTGCATCCCACTTTGTTTTTGTTGATAACCCCAGTATTTACCCCGCTAGCCCCCTAAAATGGGTATTTTTTCCCCAAAGTTTGTCCGACTCGTTTTTCCATCAAATGTTTGATGGATTTGGCTGAAATGTACACAGATGGTAGATGTAGTTATGTAGATGTGCATCCCACTTTGTTTTTGTTGATAACCCCAGTATTTACCCCGCTAGCCCCCTAAAATGGGTATTTTCCCCCGAAGTTTGTCAGACTCGTTTTTCTATCAAATCCTTGATGGATTTGGATGAAATTTACACAGATGGTAGATGTAGTTATGTAGATGTGCTTCCCACTTCGTTTTTGTTGATAACCCCAGTATTTACCCCGCTAGCCCCCTTAAATGGGTGAGTTTTTAAACAGTGTCAGAATTGGCTGAAATTTGGATAGCTTGTAGAGTATGCCATTTATAGATGTCGATTGGTGTGTTCAACCATGTAGCCCCATCATTTACCCCACAAGCCCCTAAAGTGTAAAACGTATTTGTATGTTACTGGGCACCACAAACGAAAGATTTCTGTTGCTCAATAGTGTTACAAGGGCAAGCAGTTGTATGTTACTCTTTTATGACTTTGTGGATTGCTTGGTAAACGTTGGTTAGGGGGTTGTTAACAGCCCTATGACATCTGAAACATTAACGGTTGTTGCTCAAAACACCTCTAGTGGTCGAAATTTTAAACATTGGCAGATTGGGCTGAAATTTTGCAGTACTATTCTGCCGTCGTTTGGTAAAACCTAGTAACTGCAATTTTCAAGTTTTCGAGAAAAAGCACAAAACGCGTTTGATGTTGGTTAGCATCCAAAAATAATTTTTTTGTCTACCTTTTTGGTGTTTTTCACAAACATGTTACAGTAAAAAATTTTTGGCATACCTACGGCTCACGACATATTGTTAGTTTGTTTATTATCCATGAAAAAACGATATACTAGGTTTTACCGGATAAGAAATGCAAAACTAACTAAAATAAAATTTGGAAAAGTCTAGGCTCAGAACAATACATGGATTTTTTTGCTTTATCGCCCTCACAAATCAAACAGAAGCTTTTTTGATTTTTTTCATAAACTTTGTTATTACATTTAAGTCACCATTTTTCAAGCTGTTTGAAGAATACTGGAGTACAAATGTTCAGTCAAAAACCTTTTATTAGCAATAGCAACATGCTAGTGCTGAAGACCAATGAAAAGTATATTTGTTCAACAACAACACAAGCACATGGCAAAGATACTTTTACAAAACATGTCATAAACTTTTGTGAGTTCTTGATGTGGTTAACTTACCATGCTACAAAAGTCTAACATGAAAACATCAAGCAGTTTAACCATCAATTGAATGACACCCAAAAAAATGTTTTTACATGACAACTAAAAACATATAACATCTAGAATGTTAGCTTTTTTATGTATATTTTATTTACAGATTTACTATATACTTGTCATTTTTTCTTATAACAGCATGTTGTCACAAAACTGGTAAATATAGTTTGTTAAACTACAAAATCTAGTTTCATTGTTTGTTTAGTATGGCTACCACACAAGGAATGCTAATCTTGGACCTTTTAAAGAAAGAAAAAAAGAATAAAGCTCCATGCAGCTTTCAGTGATTTTGGAAAAAAGGCTTGTTTGCCTCAAAAAAGTTTTGTCAATATTCTTTTTTTTTATCTTTGCTCCAACATTGCAGGATATCTTTGCTCCAACATTGCAGTTTTATGAATAGTGCCCTTCATGAATTTCCTTCTTCCAGCAAAGTCCTGCGACCAGCAGTTTTTATAATATTTTTAGACATGAAAACTTATCAATATTAATAAAACATTGGAATGGTTAACTTTGAGATGAGCAAACCTAAATGATTATGTTTATCTATGACTAAGTATTGCTCATCCAGCAGTTTTATTGTAAACAATCGACGTTTCGACGTCCTATACAAGACGCCTTCATCAGGATAATGACATAACTTGCAGGACAAATTTCTTTTAAAGCGACAAAATGCAAACCACACACATGTAAAACAGCGATAACAAGATCACGCGGCTGCAAACTCGCACCACCGTAGCGATAAAACAAGCTCAGTGGTGTAAAAGCGACCGATAATTTATCGGCATTAGAACATCTGTTTTAACGTTCATTGTGTTGGCGCGTGAATGGATGTTCCAAGACTCTAGGAAACTTCGCTTGTGAAAATCAGTTTCCTTCACCAACACTTGAGCAGCAGAAAAGTTAATGCTGTGATGGTGAGTGGTTGCATGGTTTGCCAACGCTGATTTCTTCGCATCCTTCTTGCCCACATCCCTTTCGTGCTCCTTCCGGCGCGTATTTAGACTTCTACCAGTCTCACCGATGTATATTTCGTCACACTCCCCGCACGGTATAGCATACGCAATACTTAGTCATACATTATGCCTGGCAGCAATAGCTTATTTGATTATGTTTATCTGTTTGTGAACATTTATATTTTATAAGCTAAAAATCATCATTAACTTTTAACAACATAAATTAACATCATGCAAGGTTTCAAGCGTGAAAGAAAAATACCTGTAATAGGTTCAGCATGTAAACTTTCAAGCTTAGATGAAATTGTAACATATGGATTTTCTTTGGTTAAACTGTCTGAATTTTGGTCCAGTGGCACAATTCTTCCTAACCAAAAACTGTCATTTTGGAGCTGAAATAGTTTTGAATCCTGATCATTTGATGAGTTGAATGATGCTCAGTTGTCATGTCAGATAAGACTACAAATGACAACAACTACTCACGTTATGATTAATATCATCCACACTTGCGGTTTTAATTTCAGCACAATAACCTGTTTCTTAATCTGTTTCTGAGCCAAATCTATGTGTTATTTTTTGCTTATGGTTATAGTCGGGGTTGCCATCGACTTGAAACCAAAAACAAGGACAACCGAAAAATTTAATTGTCATACGAAACGAAACCAACGTTTTTGAACAAATCTCTGCATTTTTATGGGCCATGACACATCATGTGCAATGTTTGGGCCAAAAACAATCTTTTGCAGCTACTCCTTGTTTGTAGAAAATACTTCGTGCGTCTCACAACAGCTCAGGTCTAGGTTTAATTTTACTTGTAACAGGGATATGGCTAGTAATTATTGAAACTAAAACAAAATAAGCACTCAAGTAAAAAATAAGGACATTTCTTAGAAATAAGGACAATGAACTTTTCTAAGACACAGACCTTCAAAATAAGGACAAATCTTAGAAATAAGGACGGTATGGCAACCCTGGTTATAGTGCTGAAATCAAAGTGTACTTACATGAACTATAATATTTCAAACTTTTATTCTCTTGGTCATTAACAATGTGTTTCTAATCTCAACTTAAATTTCTACCTTAATGCCTTCAGAAGTGTAACCTGGCAAGCAAGTTTATTAATCCAAACTTACTGGAAACTGGAGCTTCATTCTTTGTTTTTTTTAAGGGCCAAGATTAGTTTTCCTCTTGTGGTAACCATATTAAACAAACACTGAAACTGGATAGTATAGTTACAGCTAAACAAACTTAAATACCGGTATTTACTTAATAGCAAACAAAACTAAATCACAATGCCAATAGATAAGTAAACAAGGCGACAACAAGCAGCTGTCAGAAAAAAGTTGTCACGTGACGAACTCGACCGTCATGATTGGTCAAACAGCAATACTAGGTTTTGCCAAATACTTTTAGCGTTGTGTTTCACTTACTAGGTTTTTTTAACTGTAAATATATCGACAACTAGATATCTTTCAAATTCCAAATTTTAACACAGAAAACTAGCCAACATTAAGTAACCATTCCACTAAAAAAACGCATTTTGAAAAATATGTCGGTTACTAGGTTTTTCCAAAAGACGGCAGTATTGATTGAGTCATTGAGATTTCATATTTTTTTAGTTTTTTTTTAGTGAGTGTCTGACCCCATTAGTTACCCCACTAGTCCCCTACAATGGGTCAGTTTTTTAAACAGTGTCGGGATTGGATAAAATTTGGGGTAGTATGTGGACTATGCTATTTGTAGGTTTCAGTTGATGTGTTTTACCTTTAGCCCCAACATTTACTCAACTAGCCCCCTAAAATAAATGAACTTTTAAAAAACATTCTAATTATATGAAATTTTGCAAAGTTTATTAAACATACTCAAATGTTATGTTTTTACATAGTATTATTATTTAAGCCCAGTGCCGATGTGTTTACCTTACAACACCAAACTTTCACATGGTTATCTCTTGAAATGCATTATTTACAACTTTGCATGTGTGGGGACCCATGAGCTTCTGCTTGCAGAAACAACTAAGGTTATAAAAGATAGTGGATGGTATGGGACCCTATATGAAATAAGCATAGGAAATATATCAATGTTTTAAAATAGGTTATAGTGTATATGCAAGGGCAATATGTGCTAAGCCACCCTTCTAGTTTTTTTGTCTGTTTGATGACTTGTGTCACATGCATGTAATATTTTTTTATCATTCGTTGGTTCCAGTGGTTAAAATGTTGGCTCCTAAACAGCTATAATATTCTTTCCACATTCTGTTTACACCAAACTTACACAGTTTCTTTGTATATGTTGTGTTGCAAATGCAGTTGGTTTGTTAACTACTGTTTTTTTTTCCTTACAATGTTTGCACAATACCTAACAAAACCAGATTAAACAATTAATTTGAATATATCTGTTTACATTGAAGTCACTCACCTATGTCTAAAGAGAAATTGTTGTTATTGTTTTTGTTTTTTTGCTGAATTTCAAAGACTTTGCATAGAAACAGCCCTTTCTAAAGTACGGCCAAATTTAGAAATGCTTAAACAACCTTCTCAAAAAATGCTCTATATGAGGAAAACATAAATATTTTTTTTCTTTATACCAGGTAACTGATAGGTACATGATTGAATCAGTTATGCTCATCTATCAATTTTGGGTTACTACTACAGAACAATTGAAAAGTGAGACCGTCACAACTATTCGCATGCATATTGATGATAATGCTGGAACTATTCCACCATTTGGTATTTCTGTGTCAGGTATGTGTTTGTTGCTGTTGCAACGTAGTGGATATTATTTGTCTGTTAACTTTTTTGCCTGTTTTAGCTATTTGCTCTGAATTTTGCTATTCTGGACACGCGGCTACAGAGCATGAAATTATTTTGGATTGGTCAGACCCTGGAAATGTACCACTATCAACTTTTGTCGCCCAACCTAGAGGAGCTTTTTGGTACACCACCGAATTTAATGGGTGTCTTGCCCAACTGCCAACAAACACATGGCAAAATGTGACTGTAACTGCAATGGGAGGAATCACTGAGGGCAAGTTCGAAAACAGACTGGCAACAAGTAAGAGGTTTTGTTTTACTGTTTTAGAGATGAAACAACATGATTGTCAGCTTGTAAGCATATGGTTACTATGCCACCCACCAACCATATTGGTAGCATGTCAGTTAGTTCTTCATTTTTTAACAATATTAGTCGTCAGTGCAATCATCAGTCACTGTTGAAAGTTGCACTTATAACGTTTTTTTTTTGTAACTTTTGCAGAGCCTGGAAAAATGAACTCTCCATTTCTTATTTCTGTAACTCCTGAAACTGCTACTATTGGTTGGCCTCTGTACACAGAAGGAGATGTCCTTATCCACACCTACTATGTGAACTGGAATGGGCAAACAATTTCCAGTGCTGGAATGTCAGCAGTGATCACCTCACTACTGCCCAACTCTATTCAAACTGTAACTGTTCAAGCAGTTAACTCTGCAGGGGCTGGCAGGGAGTCAGACCCATTGACTGTAATATCAGGTATATGTTGTTTTAGGGCTGAACCTCTAATGATTATTGGTACTCAAAGGTTAATAACTGATAAAAAAGTGACAAAAACACACAGTAAGTTCATTGTAAGAAATCAGTTTAGTATTATGGGCTGTTGGATATAAAACATCGCTGGTGCTCTAATACAACACAAATGTAAAGTATATTTGTAGTAACAGCTTATATAAAGTGCTGTTACCACCTCTTATGCTTTGAAACCAATCCGTGATGGTGCTTTACTGCACCACACAAACTTTCCCCATCTCAGAATTTTTGTCTGTCTGATAAAGGCTAAAACCGATAAATGCAAAAATGCTGAATATTGCAACTGATAATTATGATCTTGTTGACTTTTACTGTATGTAAGTGAGTGCAAAGACTAAATGTGACTTGAGTTTTCACTTGCTGAGGCTGAAACTTAGACTAAATCAGACTCAATTACAAACTAATACAATATGACTGGGTAAATAACTTAATTGGGAGCTGACATCTTGTTGACTCCCTTAAAAAGTTTCAAAGTTTATTATTTTTTTGACAGCCTGTAAACAATCCCATTCCAGTTCTTGACATGGTTTATTTTACTTTGTGAAAATTGCAATTTTACATGTTTACAATGATGTTTTGTTATGTTGCAGCGCCAACTGCCTTTTTGGAAATCAGAAGTATAGAGTGCCCTGACACAACATCAATAGTGGTAGAATATAATGATGTTGTCAATGATGGAGACGTTCGGTTACTGGTGTATGGTGAAATCTGCTGGTGTTATGATCTTGATGACATACAAACTGAAAACATAACTGGTCTAACACATACACTAACTGGTTTACTACCTGGAAGACGTGTGGTGGTTTTTACTAAAGCAATCTATGATGATGGGTTTGTTGCAAGAGGTCCAAACACGATTGTCCAGCCAGGTAATAGCATTTTTGTGCAATTGCAATTGACAGATGCATCAAAGGTCCTTATTTCACCAACCAACACCAGTGTGTTCATATTTTTAGGGTATAAATTACAGTTGTAGAGAGAGAGACAGACAATTTGTTATAATAACCTATTTACCTCAATAATAACCCATTTACTCTTTTTACCGGAGTACACATTGATAAATACTTTTAGCAATGGATTTAATTGATAATATTTAGATTGCTCTTATGATGTCTTAAACTGTTCGTTTAAGATGCTACTGCCTGTGTTTTCTATTTAATGGGAATCGTTTGCATGTGATGAGCATAAAAAGTGTTTGACACCCATAAAAGTCTAACTAGCCTGTGATATAGATTACTGCTTTATGTTTTTTAAAACACCAAGGCGTGACTGCATAAATTTGTCTTCTTGTAGCAAGTGAACGGTGGTTTTGCACTCTTTTGCTTGATCATTAGCATTTTTGCCATTTATAGAATTTTTTCAAGTGGACATATATTTTCAGTCCACCTTCAAATGTAGCTTTCTAAGCATCTAAAACATCCTAATTATGCATCAGTGGGTTCAAATTAGGTTTAAACGATGTTCAAAGATTAGCTGTGTGAACATTGGAATTTTATAGATTAATAATGTGAACAAAACATTTGGATTTCACAGGATTACTTTTCGTGAACAAGTCAGAAAAGGGAATATGTTAATGAATAAACTGCTGACCTAATAGTAATCTGTCTAGTTTTACTAATTTTCTTCTGATTTTCAGTTGCCTTTGCACCATCATCTGCTCCAACACTTGTGACTGCAGAAATGCGACAAGCCATTATTGCTTGGGAACCTTACAATGAACCTGGTGATATTGTGCCAGACGAATATGTTATCACTTGGTCAGATGGTTTAAATTCTGGTTCAATGACTGTCTCAGCCCAAACCACAGATTTTACATTTACTTTGCCAAATTTGTTACCCAACTATAACTACTTGGTTACTTTGCAAGTGAAAACAAAGGAATGTTTGAGTCCTATGTCTCCTGCCTTAACAGTCACAACCTGTAAGTAACTGTAGGTAAAGACTACTATGTTTTCTGAATACTTGGGGTATAACATGTCAATTCTGTCAAGAAGTCATAAAATATAAACCTTTTTTTTCTCTTGTAACAGCTGTTTCTCACAATGTAGAAAAAATGCTTTCAGTTTAGCCTCTATAGTCCAGCAGCTGCACCCTGCATGTCTGTAGTTGTTCTTGTTTCTCTTTCTTAGTTTAATATATTTCATGTATGTTTTTAGTGCCTGGACCAGCTGCCGACCCAATGCAAATACTTGTTGGAGAATCAGAAGTTTCAGTTGGCTGGAGTGAGCCAGTGGGGGGTTCAGCTCGATTAATCACCAGTTATTTAGTGCAACGATCCTTTGGACCGCAACAGGAAAATTTTACCACTGATAACACAACTTTTACTCAGCAATTTAATAATCTCGTACCCAATACAGCATACCCTTTTACAATTACAACCATTTATAGTGATGGATATACAACACAAACAGCTGTCTTTTATGCAGGGACCCGTAAGTTAATAGTTATATAAGTTCAAAACAATTTAGTGCTTTTGAAGCCTATTACATATTTTAGCTACTAATTTAATATTTCAGTTTACAGTTTAAAACTAAATTAAATCATTCTCAGCCTGGATTATATTTTTATTACTGTACTGGTGCGAGTGTAGTGAGTTTACTGCTGTTTTAATGTTACTCTTGATAGCAAAAAACTTTGTATTTGGGAAATTGCACCATTTCACAACGACAGGTTTTTAATGCAAAAACAAACTTTGCTCAAAATTGTAAAGTTACATTTACTTTTTAGTAGAAAGAAGGAAATTTTTTCTATAACTTAAACTTTTGTTTTGCAGAACCACTTCGACCAGATGATTGGGCATCTTTACCAACTCAAACAACATTGACTGTTTCCTATAGCTTTAATAACACTGGAAATCTACCAGTCAGATTTTCCTATGGATTGGGTGCTAACCCATCTTACATGACTGAAGATCTTAGTTTTCAATTTGACAACCTAATCCCTAACAGTCTGATAACGTTTGTTTTATTTGCTGAAAATGATTATGGACAAAGTGGTAGGCTTAATGGTTTTGGCGAAACATGTAAGTACCCCACGCTTGACTGTTTTAATTTTGTTTTAATATTTGTGTATTATATGGGGACATTTTATGAAGCATAATTACAAGAATATTTTGCAGCCATAAAAAAGCGTTACAATACTTTTGCACAACACAATGCTTGCAAACATGAAATAACCATTGTTTTTGGTCTATATTTTAAAGTCATATTTCTGAATTTCAGTGCCCCCATCTCCAACTAATTTATCAGCTATTTCAAGTTATGATCAAATTGAATTGATGTGGGCTTTACCTCAGCATGGTTCTGTTCTTTCCCATCAATTTGAGGTCACCTATGATGAACTAACTGCACCAAATGGGGTCCAAAGCTTGTTTGTAGATACACTTTCTACAATCATAGTTTCTTTAGAATCCAACACCTACTACTGGTTTCAAGTCTTGGCACATTGGCAGGATAATTCAATAACTTACTCTGAAAATATGACCTTTCTAACAAGTAAAGAAATATTGTTTATCTTATATCTCTAGGACACTTTCCTTCTGTATTAATCATTTAGAGAAAACCCCCATAAAGTTGTGTGTTTTCCTTAATTCAGACCTTTGTTGTTTAGAATTGTCCTTTCATGTAATGGTTTATTGCAAATAATTATGTGACAAGTTTCTTTAAGCAGAATTTCTCATGGAAAATTTAATCATAATTGATTTGTAGTTTTAACTAAGCACAAAACTCACATTTTAATTATTACTTACCAATAAAATGTATGTAAAGCACAGGACTTACCCATTCCTTTCCAAAAACTTATTGGCTGCTTACATGATAAAATTACCTAAGTCCCTTTAATGGGTAGAATGAAAAAATAACATGAAAAATTGGCCACAAAGTGTTTAAAGTGTAATTGTTACCTTTCTCATCCCACAGTATAAGTGGTATTTTTGTGAGATTTACTTATAATATCACAAAGAAAATTGGTAATTAAATTGTGTTAAAACTACTTTTATTTGGCATAAAAAATATAAATGTGGAAAAATTTTAGTGAAAACGGATGCCGATTGAACATAATTTTTCTTTTTTTTACAAAAAGCCATAATGTGTCGCATTAAGGTCAATAAGTTTGAAACATATTTTTGTAGCTCCAGACTTTTTTGCTGGACCGGATCTTAAAAACAAAACTCAATCTTCTCTCACTCTTCAATGGGATGACCAACCTGGTGATGGTGATATAACTTACACTTTTTCTGTGGATGGTGTAGTGAAATTAAGTGACAGCCACCAGCGTGAGGTCACCATTACTGGTTATTCTTCTAACTATCTTGTTTCTGATATGCTTGTTACTGCCTGTAATGGTGCAGGGTGTCAAGATTCCGCTGTTAAAGAGTTTGCAACAGGTGAGACCAAATATATAAACCATGGGTCAGCATTATTTTACATAACACATGTCAGTTGACATGTTTTGTAAAAATGTTATTATTAACAAGAAATATTATAATTTAGTAATAATTCTGTCAAAATGTACTTTTATATGAAAACTGAAGCTACTTGGTGTGCCATAAAAAGGCAAACCATGGAGCAGATGGGACCCTTAAAGTGAACTGGGTTGTAGACTCTTAGAGTAAACTGTGCTTTGGATACCAATAATAGGCACTATAATTAGCCTTTATCCAAAATATTGGCATGGAACGTTTTGTAATGTTTGTGTCTGATCTTAAGAAAATTGTAAAGCATTTTTTATGTCTATGTTTATTGTCATTAACAATGAGCTCGGAAAAACATATTGTTACATTTTGAATGAAACTATTAGCCTATACTTAGGATTGAAAAACATTTACCTTTTGTGCTGGTATATTAAAAATAAACTTGTATTGCCTCACAGATCCTGGTTCACCTGTATTCAATGATGTGATTGAACATACTTCAAGTACTTTAACTATCTCCTGGGATCCCCCAACCGGAAATGCCTATACTCCCACTGGATATAGGGTTCAATACATCGGTGGACCAATTTCACTGTCAGATACAGTTTTTCAACTAACTGGGTTGTCACCAGGCCTTGAGTTCACCTTTGAAATATTTGCAATATTTGCCACTGTACCAGAGACTTCTGTCGTAGAAACTGGGTGCACATGTAAGTATTTGCTCACAACAGATCAGCATTTTTATTTTGTATTTTTTATCTGCTTACTGTTAGTCGTTTCGCATCTACTGCATGACAAGTTTGGCTGAAGCTACATACTGCTTTTAAATTTTTAATTTAAAAAGTAAACTAACTACACTGACCCTCAAAACAACTACAGCCTTGACCTTTGGTGAGAAGCCTAAAAGACACCTTTAAAGTTTTTGATTTTAATACTCTTTTGTACTTTTCTCAACTGGCATTGTACATGACCTTCATCTTGTCCAAACATCAGTTATGGATTAATTTATTTTCCTAGAGTAATTCACATTGTTATATCAGTTATAGACTTAACAAGCTCTCTATATTTTTATACCAGTGCAGTTATGTAGTCTGAAAATTGTTGAATTATTTCTTTTCAGTGCCTGGACCCCCCCTAAACCTCATGCAAACTGGTTCAACTTCCAACTCTGTTACAATGCAATGGCAAGATCCCCCATCATGCTCCAATATTCAATATTTTACAGTAAATGGTCGTCTTGCAAGTGCTCGTCCATACAGCTTGAGCAATATTGGTTCTAACAACGCATTCAATGTTGAAGTTATTGCATTTACGAATGATGGTGCCAGTGATTCAGCTAGTTTAATAATGACCACATGTAAGTGAACATGTTTTAGTTTGGTTGTTTTGATATGCCTTATTCTGGTTTATTGAAACACAAGTGGGATGGGGACACTGATATTTCTATTTAAAGAATAGTTTGTTTGCTTTTTTTTCAGGATCTAGGAAAGGAGTAATTTTAAAACTTTTTTGATTGCCTTTTATATGGGTTTAGCTATCTTTGCAGTTATAACATTTCAGCTCTGTGTCAAAAAATGGATTTTTGGGGCATCTGAGTGTTTTGTTGTGAATTCCAACATATGATTCCCTTTTTAAATGACTGTTGTATTCATGTTTGTTGTTTTAATTATTCATTCTTGTCTTACAGTGCCTGGTGCATTGAATGTGTCATATAGTGGCGTTACTTTGAGTACCGTTGACCTTACAATGACTCTGGGTGGTCCAGCATTGGGTTCTTATGATTTTGATTACTATATGATAACTGGTGGTGGCGAATTTAACACATCCAGTGATCAGTTTACAGTAACAGGATTAGCACCAACATCAGTGTACAATATTAAAGTAGAGGCTGTGTATGATGGTCTGGATTCAAATCCCATGAAAACTGTTGAAGTGCATACGAGTAAGTTACGTAGGTTTTTCATTACCTAACCCCTTTAAGTACAGTTTGGCATCCTTCAATGTTTAACAAAGCTCAAAGATTCCTTTCTTTTTCAAAACTTTCATAGCTCTTAGCTGTGCTTACATGATTACAGCACTTCCTTCTAAGCATTTAAACAAATTTGGATTTTTGTTTTAGATCCAGCTTCACCTCGAAATGTGAACTATTTAATCATAAGCCCCACCATTGTAAATGTTACCTGGGAAAAGCCTGATGGAGGAAATGACATATTTGAGTATGAAATTAATTGGGGAACCCTCCCATGGCAAACAGCTTTAACAGAGGAAGTGGAGTATCAAATTACTGACATAAAGCCAAATTCTCTGTTTACCCTTTCTGTTACCACCAAAAATAATGAGGACACTCCATCTGTTCCTACAAGCATACAGATGATAACAGGTAGAAATAAAGTTTTATGTATTTAATTATGGGTCCCCTTCCCTGAAGGGGACACATATTGTTTTTGTCCGTATTTTTTTTTTCTTTTTTCTGTCTAACGCTGGCTTGTGAGACGCTTTTGGTCAAGAAAGAGTGCTCCAAATTTATTCAAATTTACAGAGATGTTAGTTAATAATCCAAATTTGATCCCCCTAAAGTTTGACCCCGATTGACCCAGCGGTTCACCCACAGACCCCCAAAATGTAAAATTTTTGAAACGGCTGTACTGACTAAAGTACAGCATCTTGGAGTTTCATGCTTTGTTGTTTGGTGCAATGTAAAGTTTTTTAAAGAATTTTGTTTCTTTTTTTCGGATTCACCCATTTTTTACCCTTTAAACCCTGAAATAATTGGTTTTAGTTTTAAGGCAGAAATACATGCCCTATGGTGCAGAAATATTTGAAAAAGTTAACAATTGTTTAAGCAGGGTATTCGTTTAGTATTTAAAATTTTGCCAGTTACCTTTACAACCCATAATATGTGTACGCTATCAGTCAGATATAAGTCCCCAGGGAGGAAATCACTGGTTTACGATTAAGGCGGCAGAACGGGAGTGCTCAGCTTGACGTTTGGACAGACGTTTTACCAGACAGTCGTTTCGGTCATTAGTAATCAGCTGTTTTTTTGTGCAGCAATGCTGTGTCGTTTTATTGAGTTATCACGCGCATTTTCAGTTTTGGCGCAGGTTTTACACCTAAGACGTAATTCGAACTCGATAAACGTACTTCGGTTTCGTTTATGTCAGGCAAAACATCGTTGATCAACATAAATATGAAATTTAATAAACTTAACTTTTTCGAACGCCACGATAAATGGTCTTTAAATTCTCGTTGTCAGCTTGGCCGTCTCATAACCACGGGTCACTAAAGGTCAACTTGTAGGCATTACAACACCGTTACGAATTTTTCGTCATAACGTATCTTCTTTATTTTTGACAAATCAATTCAAGAATCAGTACTTAAGTCATGTATAAATTAGGCCGAACGGTATTGTTGAACACTAAGGACTGCATGCTATTAAAGACAGTGTCAAAAGGTCATTAAACGGTCGTTTTTGCGAAACAAAGTTAAGTGAAAAACAAGTTGTTATGTATACCTTTGTAGCAAACGACTTTTTTATATAGTGTCTAATACAACAGTTAAGGCTTTCTAGGAATATTTGTGTTTAAAAACTGAACTTGAACCACAATATCAAGGTCAAAGCAAGAGATTAAATTGAATGTATTTTCCCCGTTCTTTTTTCACCGATTTTTTGTAATTATATGACAATAATGATGCTAAAAGAATACGGAAAGGAACTTTTAAAGTTAAGTTTATGCTTTGTGAAAAATTTGTCCTTAAGAATATAAAAATAACCGCCACATAGGTTTACCGTAAATCCGCATAAACACGCATGTGGGGACCCATTCGTTTTTGCTTGCAAAAACAATCATGTATGTAGATAAAATTGTGTATAGTGTAGTAAATTGGTAAATATCGTATAGAATATATAAAATGGAAGTATATCAAAAAGCCACTTGTCTAGTTTTATTTTGTTTTCTTTCAGCAATTTTGATTTTTGATTTGAAGTAATGCAGTTGGGTTTGAATTGGTTAAATTGCTTTTTCTTTAAGCGTGTGACTTTTTCCTGTCAAAAAAGGCTTTTTTACATTAGTCATGGTCAAGAAAACTGGCCCAGATTGTTTATACTATAGAATAAACCGATTAAAAGTGTCATGTATAGATAGCGACATAAGTTTTGTAAAGTTGAGCCAAAAAAATCTTGACCTGTCTTAAATGTTTGGTTTTCTTTTAAAAAAACTTTAGTCACCAAGGTTTTTATTTGTTTTAGATCCTTTGCCAGCTGATTATTAAGCTTGGCTTTAGTCTGTACAACTGATTTTGTTATGGTATCTTTTGAATACCCCTCAAATCAAGGCACACTCCGACCTACTATTCATGGCTATACTATATGTGATGATATTAATCCATGTGTTAATACAACAAGCAGCACCTTCAACTTTACAATGCTCAATGCTGCTACTGAGCTTAACATTTCTCTTACGACCATTTACAACTTGGGTTTTACTGAAACTGTGATGTTTGAAGCCACATCTGTACTTACAATCATAACAAGTAAGTTGCACATGAGCCACTACCTACGTATTTGTTTTAAAAGCTTGTAGAACATGAACACAGTAGATTATTTTATTTTACCTCTTACTAAAAAATTAAAACCAACAAGCACAAGCGTTGGTTGTTGAAATCATAAGGACCTGTCAACCAATTTTCTCTCAAAAACTTTAAATCCAATATTCTCAGTTCTATGTAATTTGTTGTTTATAACCAATGCCTACAACCTTTCTAGGCATTTGCCTTTATGCTGCCATCTATCACACATCAATCAAAAATCAGGACAAATATTTTGTTCATGTAAAATGAAACTCATTTTTTAGGACCTGAGGCACCAACTATCGCTGGAGTAAATAAACTCCTGACTTATGATGTTGCGGTTGTTGATGTAACAGCACCAATAGGAGGCGATGCCATAAATGGTTATGTAGTGAATTACACCAGAGCATTCGTGACACATCAAGAAAGTGAAGAGGGCCCGTTTGTATTAAGTGTAACCCTCAATAACCTTAAATCAAATACAATGTATTCCATATATGCAGCAGCAATCAATGATTGTGGTGAAGGGGCTTTTTCTTCTGAGTTTACCTACGTAACAGGTAAAGTTTGACATGACTGATTTTCTCACTGAATGTTTTATGGACAATTGCACATCTTACAAAGTTTCTGTCTGTTTTAACTTGTGCAGCATAATTGTTGATGGAACGTTTAAACTTTTTTTAGAATTATTGATGAAAGTTTTTATAAATTCTGCATGCACATAATATATGTAAGCAAATCAAATTTATTCCAGCAACCAAAAAAGGACTAATATTGTACTTTTATAAATTATATTTACTTGTCTACTTTGAAATTATTGTTAAAACGTTGTATCTTAATACTTTATTTGAATTTATATTTGCAGATCCAAAGCCAGTAACCTCAGTAACACAGATTATGGTTTCAACAACCTCTACAGGACTCATAGTTACAGCTCCAACACAAGATGGGGGCGTTCGGTCTTTGACTACTAATGAAATTTATGTTGATGGTATGAGTGTCGGAGATTTTTCAAATGCTGAAGTCACATTGAATGGACTTGTTTCCAACACCAAATATAATGTTACTGTGTTTTCAACATATGTTGACCCTGCTGGTATGCTTTCCCCTTCCATTGTTGAATCAGGAATATTTGATATTCGCACAAGTAAGTAACACAAAGTAAGTTTTTGACATCATGTTTGTGCTACACGTTGTTAGCATCAAATGACTTGTCTAACATTACATTTTTTTCTTCCTGCGTTTAAATGACAAACCAAAAACATTACATAGATTATGTAAAGGTGTGGTTTAGAATATGGTCCAAAGTCTATTGTTCATGCCTTACATTACCTAGATCAGTGGTTTTTAACTTCTGTGGTGCTGAACACTAGTGAGTTTGGCAAGTATATTGTGTGGTATTACCTTTAAAACCAGGCATAACAGAAACACTAGTGTCATATTTAAAAAAATGCCCCCAAAACATTGGGCCACCAACATATAAATGTATTATTATGTAAATCAGTGTGGTCCAACTGCAGGCTGATGTTGGATTGGAAACCGAACATTTTAATGACAATGATAACTTTTGTTTTCAATGTTAAAAGATGTAGGTTTATATTTTCTCCGGATCAGGAGATGTAAAAAGAGCATCTTCAAAATTGACTAAAGAATTTTGTAGAGTAAAAAAATATTTACTTTAGTAAAATACACCTTAAGTAAATTTTTCTGGAAATGAGTTAGATATTTAATTTTTCTTGTTTGTTTTTTAGTCCCTTCTGCTCCACAAACACTGATTTTGACTGGCGCAACATCAGATTCGTTTCTAGCTGTCTGGGCAAAGCCTTTAGGAGGTGATGCAATCACTGACTATGAGGTTCAGTATGCCACTGAACCCACATTTATTGCTCCTGTTTCCTTTAACACTACTTCTTTTTTTGCTACCATATCTAATTTGACCAGCAACACTGAGTATTACTGTAGAGTAATTGCCAGCAACCAGGAGGGATCTGGAGACCCAAGCAGTGTTGACAGCATTTTGACAGGTAAAACAGGTTTTTAAACTATGGCTTGTATGACAACTAAAAACAACCTGACAAAACCTGATAATTTTTGTTGCCATGAAATTCAATGATAAATAGTAGTATAATAGTATGCAAAAGCGTATAATTTTAAGTTCATCTAAAACTGCACATTTTTAAGGACAAGATACATTTTTATCCTTTTTTACTCTATGCACACATTTGAACTATGTTACAATAATAATAGTAATATGTTAGGTTACTTATCAATAATTGATGCAACCTTTTTTACTGTTTGGCCAATTATAAAAGAAACATAATTAGATAGCATGCCACACTTTTATGTGACAAACTTATTTGTATTGGATTCAATAGTTACCTGTTAAGTTGAAAAATGATTCAAGCCACCAAATGATAGCACACATGCAATAGACTTTTAGAAACAAAAAGCCTTGGGATTGCTCAGTAGCACCAATTATTTAGCGACTACAGTTTTTTTAAAATTTACTACCCAGGCCACAGGTTGCACTCTTTAAATTTAATTTTTAATACAACTAGGTCTGAATCTGTACAAAGTTTCCATAAATCATATACCTTTTAGTTTTATAAATGCACTGCCACAGGGATCAGCTTTCAACTCTGTCTCTAAAAGGTTTCTGGGAATAACAAATTACCCTTACCTTACCACTTTAAGAAAATTTTACCAATTTGTTGCTCAACTGGTGGAAAACAAAAATACTGGTTGCTCTTTGTGTAATATGCAATATGGTAGACAAAATGCTTGTTCAGTACTTTTTGTTGTTTCTGTAAAACCATCCTAACACAGTTGGAAATGTGTTTTAAAGTATTACCCTTTTTTAGATCCTGCTTCTCCAATACTTGGATTCTCAAGCAACACAGCAAATAGCATCACAGTTGCAGTTTCTGTAGACCAGGGTGGTGGTGTTGATCAATTTGTTGAATTTGAAATTGAAGCTGAATACAACGGAGACTTCTATACAGCCACTCGCTCTACACCCATGATCACTGTTGGTGGTCTACCATCTGCAAGAAGGTTTGAAGTCAAGGCCAAAGCTGTATTCCAAATTGGTACGACGCAAACAGGGACACAACCAATGTACACAGGTGAATATTATTGTATTATTATTAGCACACCAAATGAAGGTAAGCCATCAAAACATACTCCCAAGTAAAAATTACTGTGATGTGCCTACTTTTCTGTTTCTAATTTTTAACTTGCTATAGTAAGGCAAACTTGCTGATTTTAGGAACAATTAAAAGAAACATTTGCAATAGAATAAATTCATTTATAGCTAAATCTTTTTAAGTTTAAAATGCTGTAACACCATGCATCCTTATCATTTTTGCATTTCTTTATTAAGTCAAATTAATTTTGTAACTAAGTTCTGTAAAAAAGTTGTGTCACACCTATTTTTTGAAATATATTTCTGAATTAAAGAGTGGAATTGTATATTTCCAAAAGTAACATATAAAATAATGGTTGTGACTTAGGACCATCACTTTAAATCTCTGTTTAAACTTAAAGGCCTAAAAAGTATTCCGATTAGATTTGCTGCTCTAAACAATGTTGCCTTTGTCTTTGCAGTGTCAAACAGTGTGAATGTAGTTCATGTGAATTCATCCCACACAGCAATGTACATGTTGTGACTATGACTTGCTTGGGTCAAACTCTTCTGATTTTTTACACTTTTCTCAACAGTGCCAGGTCCACCACAAAACGTGCAAATCAGTGAAGTGACTGAAACGTCAGTGCGTGTTTCATGGGATCCTCCAATTGGTGGCAGTGTTATTTCAGGATACACTACCACCTTAACTGCAACTTCTACTGTTGATGTTGGGGAAGATATGGCAGTTTCCGAAACAAATGGTGTAACCACTAGTGTTGTAGTTACAGGCCTAGCCACAAACACTGACTTTTCGGTTTCAGTTCAAGCCGAAAACATTGCTGGGATAGGCGAAGCCACCATGGACGTGACAACGACCTGTAAGCACTTTTAAAAAATTTATCTGGAAATTTAGGCACCATTTTTTTGCATATGAATAACATACTTTTCATATTTCAAACAATATTAAAAAATGTTGTGCCAAAGTATTCAACATTTCCCGTTTAACAGAAAAAAAGTTATCTCTTTTTTGTTTGGTTGGTTGTTAAAAAAATATGTTACCAACTATTTCCAAAAATATTTTTATGATGTAGTATTTATGTAAAACAAATTTTTAAACTGTTGTATCCAAAACTACTTTAGCATTATCCACTTGTACAATAACATTAAGCTTCCTGTCATGTTTGTATCACAGTACCCCTTGCAAGTGGTCCAGCCAGCACTGTTGTTGCGTATGGTACATCTTTGCAAATTGAGTGGAACCCTCCACCCAACCTTGCCAGTAGCCCTACCTATTCAGTGGTTGTTTATGATGCTTTTGGAAACCAACTGTTTGAACGAAACACTGTGACAAGTCCATATACAGTTTCTCCATTAAGTGGTTCCACTGTTTACCATGTGACTGTAGTATCAGAGTTTCCTAGTGCTATTGTTCGGTCTTCCGAAACCTCAAGACACTTGACAGGTGAGATTGTGTAACTGAATTGTTTGTAGATAAAATTTTAAAAACAGAAAAGGGTATTTTTGAATAGTTTTGCAAGCTTGTTTTGGTAATTGTGCACATGCATTTAAAAGCAAAAAAAAAGAGTTTGCAGTCTTCCCAGTGAAAAATAATTGCTGCTAAAGGAATAAAATAAAACATGTACTGAAACAAAGATGCATAAGTATTAATTGCTTGGGTCTGGTTCATGTTTACGATTGGAATAAGCATGCTGAAATTAGAATGATCTGCAGAAAATTAATCCAACTTACAATACTTGGCAGTGCCGGATCAAATGTCTTCTTTGATGTTGGACTCCGGTTCATCAGACACTGTTAAAGTTATATATAATCCGGCCTCTGACGGTTTTCCATGTTGTGAAATCACTCAATATGAAATTCTGGTGAATTCAAGCAATGGCAACCAGTCATTCATAAACAATCCACTAGATGTCAGTTTAACATTTTCTGCATTACCTAATACTGAGTATCAAATGTTCATAAGAGCATGGAACAGTGAAGGCCCAGGAAGATATTCATTAGGACTGACAGTTTTTACCAGTAAGTGTTGTTTCTTTTGAAACTTAGCCTTTTTATAAATATTGAAAATAACACCCTTGCATACTACTGAGTTTGTCACAGAATTTTATTGCAATTAATGTATTTTCAGACCCAGGATCCGTTGGACCAGCACGTTATATTTCATCCACTGTTCATTCTATAACTTTCGAATGGGATGCATTGGTGCAGGGAGATTTTATAATTAGCAATTATGTAGTTTCCATATCCCCCTATCTCTCTGGTGATGGAACAGCGTTTGTGTCAGGAAAAACCAATGCTACTTTTACAATGCTTGAAGCTAACAGACAGTATGCTATTGTGGTCCAAGCTGAAGGCGTATTTGAACTGGGGTCCAAAAATGCTTCCTCTGTGGTTTTTATGTCTACAGGTAAAAAACAACTTTCTAAGTTTTCTGGGTTTTATTTTTAAGCAAATACTTTGTAGGTAAAAAACATTGCGGAAAGTAGTGCTGTTTAACAGTCATTACATTAGTTCCTATATCTTGCGGGACATATATGTGGGACCTAAGCATGTGTTTCTGTTTTATTTGTACATGTTCATTGTTTTGTTTATGTAATTTAAACAGTTTGGTACATAAAAGTGCAGTACTAAAAAACAAATTGCCAGCAAAGTGGAATAAACATATTCATTTTATTAATCAGATGTTTCGACAAAAACCATTGTCATCATCAGTGAATATAATGTAATATACAAGCGGAAACAAGCGCATTTTACATTATATTCACTGATGATGACAATGGTTTTTGGCGAAACGTTTGAATAATAAAATGAATATGTTTATTCCACTTCGCTGGCAATTTGTTTTTTAGTAAAGCAACTGTTTAAGTCTGTGTCTTGTGTACCAAAGTGCAATATTTTTTATACTTTTTTGCAAAATTTAGGGTTGGATATGTATGAATGTCTTTGCTTACCTAAAATCATTGATATAACATTTTTTCCACAGCTCCAAGTGCACCTCCATCCCCTGTTGCTTCAACTGCTTCCCCTCCAACTACCTCAATGATTACAATTGAGTGGTCATGTGCTGAGTTTAGGGGTTGTTTGGATATCACACGATATCAAATTAACTGGGTACAAATTGGAGGAAATCAGAGTGATAGTGGCTCTGAAGTGATTGACACAGACCCTGATTCATGTGAATTCGCTTACCAAATTTCAGGTCTTCGGATCAACACATTTTATAGCATAAGCATTACAGCTGGAAATGATCAAGTCTTTGGACCACCTTCAGATCCAATTGAAATTTGCACAAGTCAGTAACTGGATAGCAGAAGTCTTTTTTGGGTGTATATGCTGAAAATTGACACTTTAAGTTTCCATAGATTTGTTGCTAAAAATCCTTGTATATTTAAAACTTTGCTCATACAGAAATTGTCCTAAACCATTGCACACTCATTACAGACAGCTAGAGTCTATTTAAATAAGAAACGAAGATGTCATTCATTGGCAAATCGATTTATATATATTGCATTGCATAATGATAAACACAGAAGTGTACTGAGAGCTTCTATTTAGTATATTTGTGCATATATGTTATAAATGTTATCATAAACTTTCAGACCCTGCCGTGCCAGACCCACCTTCAGTTCAGCTTCACCATCAGCAACAAGCAATCATTGTAGAATGGGAACCCCCAATAGTGGGTGGAGGTGTAGAAATTACAATGTACAATATTGCATGGAGCTCTGCTTCTGACAGTGGACACAAACAGGTTACTGTGTCCAATTCAAACCATACTGCCGTTATAACTGGTTTGCTGCCAGTTACTACATATGAAGTGACTGTACAAGCAATCAATGGCCATGGAACCAGTTCTGTTTCTACTACTGGCACAGTCACCACCGGCTCAGGAATTATTTGCACTGAAGCGCCAATTATCAGGTGGGTCAAGTTTTTACCATTCGAATCACAGTACAACTTTATTTGGGTTACTTACCAACGTTGGCTTTAACTTAGTTCTCTTTTAATGCAATGTCATCTATTTTGATTAGACTTACTGCTGAAGATTTAGCAAGATTTGGTGCAGTTGCTGGCGATCAAATTGTTGTGTCCTCAAGGGAGATTAATTATCAGCCTGCTGCAAACCAGTTAACGTCACAGTGCAAAATTCCAGCTCTTGTTGGAGGTGCAGCCGAATTTCACTTTAATCTTACTGATTGTGAACCACTTGTTGGATTTGTAGTTGACAAGTTTGATGGGGTATGTGTTGCATTGTTTCAAAGATGTTGTATAATACCTACAAAGGATATTATGAATAAAACAACCTTAAAATGTAATGCAAAAAAGCAAGAGTTAATATGCATCCAATGAACTGTGTGTTACACTTTGCTATTAAAAGATTTAACATTGTCCTTATTCGGTTTTACAGGTTGACA
The DNA here is from genome assembly GCF_965637545.1 of Phallusia mammillata. Lineage (NCBI taxonomy): Eukaryota > Metazoa > Chordata > Ascidiacea > Phlebobranchia > Ascidiidae > Phallusia > Phallusia mammillata. The sequence continues at coordinate 30,605,884 of NC_137252.1, read as the reverse complement.
ATACTACCCTTCTTTACACATACACAGTTCAATTGGCAAGGTTTACTGTTCTGAGCAATGTCGTGCAACGGTTTGATCCAACAGTATCATTTGATTTTCATTGTGTCTTTAATCGATCACTCGCAGTTGTATCGGACAATGTACAACCTAACATAGCGTGAGTTTTTATTCGTTTTTCAGGTTTCTAAATATAAGGTTGATTGTACATGAATACACTGTTGCTGCCAGGCATAACGTATCAACAAAATTTTCAGCTCTTCCGGCAGTTTTTTATTCTACTGTGCCAACGTTTCGATGTCCCATACGAAACACCTTCATCAGGGTAATGACATACATTGCAAACACAAGTTATTATAAAGCGAAAAGGGGCCTTTTTTGTGTGTGTTTCGCCGCCCTTTTCGCTTTATAATAACTTGTGTTTGCAATGTATGTCATTACCCTGATGAAGGTGTTTCGTATGGGACATCGAAACGTTGGCACAGTAGAATAAAAAACTGCCGGAAGAGCTGAAAATTTTGTTGATTATACATATCTAAGAGTAAAAGTATTCAAAACAACGTGCCAAGTATAACTAAAAGTCATATAAATATTGAGGACTGAAACTGATTTTTTTTTTAAAAGCAAAAAAAAATTAGCTATTGCAACATACTGGCGTTTCCCAACCGGAGTAATTTTTTTTATCAGACAGTTTATGTTGGTCCTGTGGATTTTAACACCTATGACAATTTTACAGTAAGGATTTGGTTGCAATGGATCCCGGCCATGGCCAGTTTGACCTCACATTGGACTTTTTCACTTCCGACCACTATAACACTTCATTGGTTGGATCCCCGCCAACTGTTGAGGTGCTTACTTTTGTTTTTGCTCAACTCAGTCTTGGAGTGGAAACAAACAACGTTGTTCTTCAGGTGTGAACCACTAAGTTTTATTTGCTGTCTTGTAGAGGGAACCGACTTTAAAGTTAAAAACCTTCGATTTGTGGTTGTATGATTTACCATATGTGTTTATATACTGAACAACCATTTTTTTAATTTTAAAGGCTGAATATTGTTGGGCAACCCTAGCTAGTTCACCAGAAGATCCAGTTTCTTATCCTATAATTGTAGATGGGTAAGTGTCTAAAACTGGATTTTTTTCAGTTTTTATATTTTAAATGATTGTTGCTTATTCGTTAATTACATTTTCAGCTGCCCAGCAGACAACACATATGATGAGCCCGGTGCAATACTTGTCACTAGAAACTACCAGCTCAACACAGTACAGTTCCAATTTAAGGCATTTGTGTGGGCCAATATTCCTGACAGAGACCAAACAATGTTTGTTCATTGTAACACAATGGTGTGTGATCCTAGGAATGAGGAAGGATGCACTGATTTGGTAATTTTGTCATTTATATAAAAAATACCGTTTAACTAAATGTTTGTCTTTGGGTGCTGAAATAAGGGCTGTAGCAATTTTGTGCTGCATCCATAGCAAAATGGTCGGTATTAGGAAGAACATTTTATCAGTTTTCTAATTTTTATGTTGGTACCATGCTGGTGATGTTCCAAGAAACATGTCGCATTTCTGTGATTTTATATCATGTTATCTAACAACATTTGTCCGTTTTTGCTTTAAAATTCATCTAAGTCATAAAAATTCATAACTTGTTGTGTGCCCCCATTACATTGTTTATTTTTAACCCATTGTAGCTACAACTTTTGGTTATAATCAGCCAATTCGCTTTCTTGATTTCCACAATGCTTTAAGGTTATACAACTATTTCTGGGTTGGTAATTGTTCGCAGCAATGTGATCTTTTACCAAGTGAAATAAACTTAACTCAGATAAACATGTACGCCTGGAAATAAACTTAACTCATCTGAACACAATGACTGGTTTGTGGAGATAATAATCATACAAGAACCAGTTTAAGTGAATCTATATAAGCAGCTAACCCCCGCCACTTTTATGATCTGCTTTTATGATTTGAATTCTTACTCTTTAAAATTACTTTTTAGAACTGTGGTTCGTCACGTAAACGCAGGAATGTACCTGTTGGTGGCAAGATTCAAAGAGTCACCTATGGACCAATCATGTTGATCAACAAAGGAGAAGATCTTTGTGCTGAGGTGAATACAGTGTAGTAGATTTTGTATTATTGTAACTGTATTGTATAACTTTGTTTGTTTTATAAAGGCAAATGGGGGATGTGAGGACCTGTGTGTGGTGGAGAATCAGTCGATTAAATGCTTGTGTACAGCTGGACAAAAGCTTAACATTGATGGAAGGACCTGTTCAGCAAACAAGTGTAAGAACATCCTTAAACAATCCAAGTTCACAGAATGAAATAAAATAGTTGGAAACCATGTGCAATGCAACCGTTTAAATTTAAATTAGTTTTGAAACTTTGTTAAATCATAATCTTTTGTTTAGTAAACCCTGCATTTGTTGCAATAATCTTAGCTCAATATATACATAGAAATGCGCCAACCTCACCCGCCAATGTGATTCCCTGTCACATAACGCTTGTAGTAACGGTGTAGCTGCAGCGCGTCTACCATCCATCCACCAATTGTGTCCTCAACTTTGTTGCGCTTTTTAACGTCTGAACGTTGCGCAGCTATTTTCTGCTCGGAGCACAATTGTGCTGCTACGATTTTGCCCGGCGAAATAAACTTAATTCAAATATTATTATTTTTGCAGACTATGGTGCTAAAGAGAATCAAGAAGTTCCACAGTTTGTCTACCTTGTTTTGGTTGCTGTTCTTCTGGTGGCTTTGGTTGGCCTCAGCATACACAAAAAGCAATCCTAAGTGCACAAAGAAATGATTATCTTATTTAATCAGAATTCGTATTTTTTGTGTTTATTGCACTTACAGTTCCAATTTTAAAGTTTAAGAACAACTTGTGGTATCACCATGCTCTGCTGAAAATGTGCAAATAAACATGACGAGGGTGGTGTCACATGTTATTTTCCTAATTACAGTTAAATGCACATACAAATTTTTAGTCTAAGTGAAACTGCCCACCCTTGGGAGTTTTGTAAAACTAGGTCAGTGATACGATACATCGAACACGTACAGATTGAACGGAAGTTCCACTTAATTTAAGTGTCAAATAAGAGATAAGCTGACTCCAAACCTGTAGTTTTTTAAGCAAATTTTCACTTGATTTTGTGACTAGGGGTGTTATAGTGACTTTAATTTAGTTTAACCCACCATATCCTGATGGCCAAAGTTTTTCGGCCAAACGTCCAACCCATAGTTTTGCGGGCCGATGGCTCTAAAGTAGAGTCAACTTTTTCCCTTCTGGTCTGAAATCGACTAACATGACAGTTGTGATTCAGAACCAGGTTCCACCAGGTTTAGGCGATTCCGCCCAAATTTCTTGCTCTGAGAACACGCAAGTGGTAGAATGGCTTACTCGGAAATAAAATACGAAAAATAAAACAAATCTGTTTGAGCAAGTACTTGCAAACAGGGTTTGAATGTTTTAGTTTGGTTGCTAGTAAAAGGACGAATGTTGAAATCTTAATATGTTTCTTATGACCGTCGCTTAATGCTTTTAAATAAACGTTTAATAACGATTGCATGAGACTAAAATACGTTTCAGTAGTCACAAATCGGTTGAGTTGAGTTTATTTCGCCGAACAATCACCAACCCGGAAATAGCTGCACGACGTTGAAACCTTATGGAGCGCAAAATAGTAAAGGGCACAATTGGACAAATCTTATTGAGCTTTTTGGAAAGAAGTGGCCACTGTAGGAAAACAGTTTCTTTGACATTTTTGCATCGAAGTTCAGCCAAAATTAAACAAGAGTGTGTATCTTGCATATCAGGGATACAGCAATGATTTAAGGTCGAACTGATGGCGGCCCCACATAAACTTGCCTCTGGAATTATAAAAGCTATTTCTATCTATATATTCTAAATATTCGCAATTGACCTAACTTGGCATCGGCTTGGTAGATCATGTCGTATGTATATATTTGGCCTTAAAAGGTAGAGCCAAAATACTTCAGTGTTAAGGGTCTCTCATCATGGTTCATTCCCCATTACGATGACCGTTCAGGCACGGGACTCTGACCCCCCTCTTCAAACATAAACATCAAGAGTAACACCATTTTCTTGTTTCCTAAACCAAACGAAAAGTAGATCTAAGTTTATGAAAACAAATTGAACCTATAACGTTTTTGACGTCACAATAATAATGCAATCATTACTCGTCATACGAAAAAAAATGTCATTTACAAACCCGCCCAAAAAGGCGCAACCCGCAACTCACGAAAAAACCCCGCAACTCGATGTCAAAAGTAGCCCAATTCGGCAACAAAAGCGCAACCTGGTAACACTGATTAGCATTGGCAAAAACAAGCTTTACGAATGCGAATAAATAATGTAAGACAGCGTTTCTTAAGTAGGGTTTCACAAAAGAAATAAAAATACCCATAAGTGTTTCTCTAGAACAGGGGTTCCCAACCGGTGGTACGCGTACCACTAGTGGTACGCGAAGGTTTTTTAAGTGGTACGCGAGTAGCTTTCGTTTTTTTTCACAAAAATTTGAATTCACAACTTTCTGTTTTGTTTGTCTGGTTTTGTTTACAAAAGAAATTCCCCAAGCCTCTTCTTATTGTTACGTAACTATTTCTGTTGTTTCGTATCATTACGATCTACAAACTACCACCCGATCCGTCTGGAAGTCCCCGATTAAAATCGGCTGTGTTACGCAGAATAATGCGTTTCTTATCGGGCGGGATTAGAATCTTTAGAACCTGTGTTATAACACAGCCCGATTGCGGACGGTTTTATCGGTAATGGCAGTGGAGCATTAAATTTGTTTTTTATTGGCAAATATTATTTTTGCTGTGATAATAATCGCAGGTAAATTGGGTTTTATATCAAAATGGCAGTTAATTGTAAAACAGCAAGACAAAAACAAATGCATTCTAAGCTGTGAGATGAATATGTTAAACACTAAAATGGGCCAAGAATCAAGATTGAAGTACCTGATTGGCATCAAGGTTCTGGCAATGAAGCAATGCAAAGAGACCTTTCAGTGAGAAGAATTTCAAGTTCTTACCTTTATGTAAAGCAAAGTGAGGACCAGCACACTGTCATATGAGGGCTTGTAGATTGGATTTGAATTGAAATGATTCACAGTAAGTGGCTGCCTTGTTACTGCCTTTCTAAACTCAACTCTTTCTGTATTTCTGGCTGATGTTATTTTGAATTTTAGCACAGTTAAAACCCCCAATATTGAATATTAACTCTGTTTTATAACACTTAGACTGCTTATTGGTGACTAAACTCAAGCCTCTTTTGTTTAACCCATAATTGTCAAGTCAAATGAGCATACACTTTATCTTTATTTTTTTATTGCAGTTCACCATCTGGAAAAATGCTTAAAGCTTGAAAAAATCAACAGAAACATTCCATATCAAAAAAATTTAAGAAAGTCTTTCATTGCGGAAGAATTTTGTCGACAAAAACAGGTCTCTCTTAAAGTGTCAGCAAAATCATTGATGTATATATACGACCTGTTACTTGCCTCACAGGAGAAAATTGTATGTCGAGATATGCACCACATACTTTAGTTTTACATGAATCAAATCGGAATATGTGTTATTTCTTTTCCACTGTTCTACTTGCCTGCAAGTTTATTTATTAGTTCTTATACCCAAATTAAGAATTTGTATTCAAACTTTTGTAGGCGTTGATATTATTTTACCTCCATGGTGATTATGGTCTCATGTAAATTCTGAGAATGTTTTGCACTCTGATGTAGAATCGGACAGTAAAAGTGATTCATCAGACATAAATTGAGAACCTCTAGTTTTTACCAGTAGTCTGCATGATAGCATGTTGTAACAATTGGGTGGTTCAACCTCATTTTTCACATGATATCCGGTTTAATTTTCTTGATAATTCAGCAAATCATTACATTATCAGCTGTGCAATATTGTTTCACCTTTTTGTTTTATTTTAGTCTGTTTACTTAAAGATCCTTGTTTAGTATGTACTATATGTACTTGTATATGCAGGTTTTTAACTGACCAATCAACCAATTGCTGTGAATGTAATTATTTATTCTCTTCCCATTTATTTCTGCTTTCATATAACTATGGGACTCAACTTGAAAATGTTGAAGTGTGGAAATTGGGTTCATAAGGTGCTTTTTCCACCAATAAAGTGTTGTCCTCACTGTGCATTTGGTGTTTCATCATTTTCATTAGTACAGGCTTTAACGTGTTTGAGACCACTAACGGCTTGAGGTATATGTAAACGGTTTTCACACGCCAACTCTAAACAACATTCAGTAAACGCTTGCAAAATATCGTTTAAATCTGATCATAACGTCGTAAATGAGAGGCTTGCATCATAAGCGAATACATGACATAACCGCTTCAAAAATGATTTTTGAGCTGTCGAATTATGTAGCCTATAAAAGCTCCAGATGACAAACGGTTTAAGGTAAACGCAAACGGCTTTTACACGTCAACTCTAAAATACATCCAGTACAGGCATACAAAATATCGTTTAAATCTGATCATAACCTCGTAAATGAGAGGCGTGCATCATAAGCGAATGCAGGGCGTGACCGCTTTAAATATGATTTTGCGCTGTCGAATTATGTAGCCTATAGAAGCTCCAAATTTTAAACGGTTAAAGATAAACACAAACGGTTTTCACAGGTCAACTCTAAAATACATCCAGTAAAGGCATACAAAATGTCGTTTGAATCTGATCATAACCTCGTAAATGAGAGGCGTGCATCATAAGCGAACGCAGGGCATGACCGCTGTAAAATGATTTTTGCGCGGTCTACCCATAGCATGTACAGCAGTGGTTCCCAAACTATGGTACGCGTACCACTAGTGGTACGCGAAGGTCTCCAAGGTGGTACGCGAGCAACTTATTCAGTTCACACCAAACGATCGCAAATGATCTTCTAGTGATTATCGTAACTATTTTAATTTACACAAGTTACGTAGAGCGTGAAATTTCATACTATATAAAATTTCCTTGGTGTATCCCTACTAAATTCTAATTCCTTGGTGTATTGATTGACGCATCGAACTGTAAAGCAGGCTTTCTTTGTGACGAAATAGGTGTATTATGACGTTATGAATCTGTTATTACGACGTAATAAATCCTTAAAGTCAGATTTTGTAATATGCTACTAGTTGTGTTAACAGTGGCACTGTAGCCAGGGCGGTAAAAGTTTGACTAATTTTTGTTTAATATTTACGAGCCTTTGGTTACTAAAGGCTAAAGTTACTAAGGTAAAGTTAGTTAGTAAAGTTTAGTAACATTTTTATTCATTAAACATTTTGTCCATCATTTTTTATTTGCGAATTCTGGAGTTTTCTGACAATTATTGTAGGTGGTACGAGAACGCTGCATGAACCCAAAAAATGGTACGCGAGCAGATAAAGTTTGGGAACCACTGATGTACAGGCTCCAGATTTTAAACGGTTTAAAGTTATTATCACATTTTAACGATGTTTTGTATGCGTTTACTAGCTGTATTTTGGAGTTGACCTGTGAAAACCGTTTGTGTTTATCTTAAACCGTTTAAAATCTGGAGCTTGTATACCATTGATTGACTGCGCAAAAATCATATTTAAAGCGGTCACGCCCTGCATTCGCTTATGATGCACGCCTCTCATTTACGAGGTTATGATCAGATTTAAACGATATTTTGTATGCCTTTACTGGATGTATTTTAGAGTTGACCTGTGAAAACCGTTTGTGTTTATCTTTAACCGTTTATAATCTGGAGCTTTTATAGGCTACATAATTCGACAGCACAAAAATCATTATTAAAGCGGTCACGCCCTGCATTCGCTTATGATGCACGCCTCTCATTTACGAGGTTATGATCAGATTTAAACGATATTTTGTATGCCTGTACTGGATGTATTTTAGAGTTGACCTGTGAAAACCGTTTGTGTTTATCTTTAACCGTTTAACATCTGGAGCTTGTATACCATTGGTTGACTGCGCAAAAATCATATTTAAAGCGGTCATGCCCTGCATTCGCTTATGATGCACGCCTCTCATTTACGAGGTTATGATCAGATTTAAACGACATTTTGTATGCCTTTACTGGATGTATTTTAGAGTTGACCTGTGAAAACCGTTTGTGTTTATCTTAAACCGTTTGTCATCTGGAGCTTTTATAGGCTACATAATTCGACAGCTCAAAAATCATTTTTAAAGCGGTCATGCCTTGCGTTCGCTTATGATGCACGTCTCTCATTTACGAGGTTATGATCAGATTTAAACGATATTTTGCAAGCGTTTACTGAATGTTGTTTAGAGTTGGCGTGTGAAAACCGTTTACATATACCTCAAGCCGTTAGTGGTCTCAAACACGTTAAAGCCTGTACTAATGAAAATGATGAAACACCAAATGCACAGTGAGGACAACACTTTATTGATGGAAAAAGCACCTTATGAACCCAATTTCCACACTTCAACATTTTCAAGTTGAGTCCCATAGTTATATGAAAGCAGAAATAAATGGGAAGAGAATAAATCATTACATTCACAGCAATTGGTTGATTGGTCAGTTAAAACCTGCATTTACAAGTACATATAGTACATACTAAACAAGGATCTTTAAGTAAACAGACTAAAATAAAACAAAAAGGTGAAACAATATTGTACAGCTGAAAATGTAATGATTTGCTGAATTATCAAGAAAATTAAACCGGATATCATGTGAAAAATGAGGTTGAACCACCCAATTGTTACAACATGCTATCATGCAGACTACTGGTCAAAACTAGAGGTTCTCGATTTATGTCTGATGAATCACTTCACTGTCCGATTCTACATCAGAGTGCAAAACATTCTCAGAATTTACATGAGACCATAATCACCATGGAGGTAAAATAATATCAACGCCTACAAATGTTTGAATACAAATTCTTAATTTGGGTATAAGAACTAATAAATAAACTTGCAGGCAGGTAGAACAGTGGAAAAGAAATAACACATATTCCGATTTGATTCATGTAAAACTAAAGTATGTGGTGCATATCTCGACATACAATTTCCTCCTGTGAGGCAAGTAACAGGTTGTATAAATCAATGATTTTGCTGACACTTTAAGAGAGAGCTGTTTTTGTCGACAAAATTCTTCCGCAATGAAAGAGTTTCTTCAATTTTTTTGATATGGAATGTTCCTGTTGATTTTTTCAAGCTTTAAGCATTTTTCCAGATGGTGAACTGCAATAAAAAAATAAAGATAAAGTGTATGCTCATTTGACTTGACAATTAAGGGTTAAACAAAAGAGGCTTGAGTTTAGTCACCAATAAGCAGTCTAAGTGTTATAAAACGGAGTTAATATTCAATATTGGGGGTTTTAACTGTGCTAAAATTCAAAATAACATCAGCCAGAAATACAGAAAGAGTTGAGTTTAGAAAGGCAGTAACAAGGCAGCCACTTACTGTGAATCATTTCAATTCAAATCCAATCTACAAGCCCTCATATGACAGTGTGCTGGTCCTCACTTTGCTTTACATAAAGGTAAGAACTTGAAATTCTTCTCACTGAAAGGTCTCTTTGCATTGCTTCATTGCCAGAACCTTGATGCCAATCAGGTACTTCAATCTTGATTCTTGGCCCATTTTAGTGTTTAACATATTCATCTCACAGCTTAGAATGCATTTGTTTTTGTCTTGCTGTTTTACAATTAACTGCCATTTTGATATAAAACCCAATTTACCTGCGATTATTATCACAGCAAAAATAATATTTGCCAATAAAAAACAAATTTAATGCTCCACTGCCATTACCGATAAAACCGTCTGCAATCGGGCTGTGTTATAACACAGGTTCTGAAGATTCTAATCCCGCCCGATAAGAAACGCATTATTCTGCGTAACACAGTCGATTTTAATCGGGGACTTCCAGACGGATCGGGTGAAACTACAGGTCATGTCAATTGCCAACAAGAAGCACAGTTGCTTTGAAAAGCCGTACAACGCTGTGGGACAGTGGGCGTTGATTACGGCAAATGATTGCTCAGCCAATTGGTGGACAGTAAACAAAAGCAAAAATATCATTAAATTTGCTTTAGTGTTATTTTAGTAGGCCAATATTACTATTCTTAATAAAATATGATTCGATTGAATAAGTTGTTCTGCAAGAAGTGGTACGCGTGGCAGTACAAAGCGTCGAAGTGGTACGAGATCGAAAAAAGGTTGGGAACCCCTGCTCTAGAACAAGTATATTCATCATATCACTGATGTTGGTATTTGCATTGCCACAACGTTTGAATAATAAAGCATGTCGCTTTGTCTAGTCTGGCCGTTATTTTCCTCATTAAACTAATGAGCAGAACTATGGTGTTTCTTAAGTCATGCTATTTTCTTGAGGGCGAAATTTCGAATGTAATGCCTTAAGCTTGCTATCGTTTACCCTATCCTGAAAGCGCAATGGTTTCGTTGCTACGAACGGTATGACGCGTTACCGGTGTTTACTATCGTCCACATATCGACGGAAGATGATTTGGCACATAAGAGCGGACCCCCCCGGAAAGCAAACGGGGTCAAGTAAGGCTTTTAACGAAACAACATTACAACATCCTGCGACTCAGGTAAAAGAACAAAGCGATCACGTAGTCATCGCAACATAATGTGGGTGCAGATTTTGTGTGTATACCTATAGTAAACATATTTTTTGTGATTTCTTTTCTAATAAGCGATTTGAGTTTGCAAGTTTGACCTTATCTTAAAAAGGTGCATTTTACCAGAGAGCATATGTATATAAAGAGTACAACATTAATAGAATACATTAATCGTGTGTTACATGTTTGAGAATTTCTTAAAAGTTAAAAACATAATTGTAAGCATTAAAGAAAAGCCTAAGACACATATAGTTACTGTAAGATGGCTATCACTAATATATTTCTTGTAAACAGAGTTTGGATCAGTATAGAGATTAGGTTCCAATCAAAGTAAGTGGCTGTGAACCTTAAAAAGATGGTTGTCCATCGAGGGATTTTCCTGCTGCTTTTGCTTTTTGCGTGGAAATCCGAAGGTACGTTGCTGTTTCTTGATAGCATTAAATGATTGCGTGGATTTTTTGTTTTTGAAGTGCCTCTTTTGTATTATTTTCTTTCGCCCGGCAAAGATTTGAATGTGAACCGTTTTTATTTTTTTAGAGACTGTCGTTTCTTACAATACAGTTTTATATGATTTCACGTGACTATTGTATTGTAGCCCATGGTTTAGAAACCGTTTTTGTTCTGCAGACCGTTTCTGAAACTGAAATTTTATCTCGGACCGGTCTTCAAAAAATTACAAATATTTAACAATAATAACGCATAAATTAGTTTGTCATCCCCAGGATATTTGGGCAAAATGTTTTAAAGCATTTTATCTGAAAAACTATACGGCCCGGTAACGAACGCCTGGTACCGGTCCGCGGCCTGGCGATTACCGACCACTGTTGTAGCTTACCTCCTATTATTGCAGTTTATTTATGTATGCTTATTCAACACAGCATGTGTCTACACTGACACTACGGACGCAACCAGAAGGACTCACCTTACATCGGCATCGGACTGCTTGTTTTTTACGATGGCAGTAACAGATGCCACACCGGGACGAAAAATTGCTGCCAAAATGGATTCTGGTTACCTCGGACCCACAGGGATGTGCCGGGTAAGACAATTAACATGCACCCTTCGTCAGCAGTGGGATTCAAATATTTTCTCGGCGGGTTCTATCACAAAAGTCTTATATTTCTGACGATTCTATCACAAAAGTCATATTTTTTAGCCGGTTCTGTTACAAAAAGTCCACTGACGGTAACCAGTAATGCTAATCGTTTCGCTGATCTCATAAAATTTGGCGAGACGGTTCTGTAGAACTTGTGCGAACCGGCTGAATGCCACTACTACCCTTCGCCCCCAAAAGGGAATGTTTTTTTACACCTGGCAGTATGGGGTACATTTTGTTAACTGCCGAATTTTGTTTCGAAAACTTTACTCATTTGGCCTTATAGCATATGTTTAGCGCAAAATCCAGAACATCATAAAAACATTAAGGTATTCACTGTTGACATCACGCCACTTCTGCTTTATGCATTAAACAAACGTAACAATACAATACTTTTTTGTTTACTTGTGCATAACAAAGGTAGCTTAATGGCTGATGTTCCGGGTGTTTCCGGATTATGTCATTGTGCAGAAATTTAATTGGGGTCACCGAACGTATGAAGGTCTTTGTTCGAGCTTGATAAAATGGGTTAAAACAGTAAACATTAGATAAAATGTCACACTGGCCCAAACTAAAAAAGTAGAAGTAATTTATCTAGGGATTTAAGCAGATCCTGTATTAGAGGTTAAAACGGAAATGAACAAGCCAAATATTAAACGTTATTGATTTGATTCGGGCCGGACTACACTCTGTGTCAGTATTTTTTTGGTATAAATTTATCTTTTCCTGTTGAACCCCACCCTCTTTCCCTAACACGGGTGGTTAGATTAGGTCCCAACCTGGCTGGTTCCACCAACGTTTCCCCCCCCAGTCTTGATGTCCCAATGCGCCAACCTCACCCTCCGTTGTGAGTCCCTGCCACATAACGCTATTAGTAACGGTGTAGCTGCAGCGCGTTTATCATCTTTCCACCAATTGTGCCCTTACCTTTGTCGCGCTTTATAACGTCCCAACGTTGCGCAGCTATTTCCGGCTTGGTGAATATTTTAGTGCAATTGTGCTGCTACGATTTGTGTCACCGGCGAAATAAACTCAACTCAACTCAACTCATCTGTTTAAGTAGCCAGTTGCTGGACCTAACCTAATATCAAAAAGCCCTAAACGCCTCGTTAATGACCAACTGTCTATTGTGTTTGTTGTTATGGTTTCTGGGGCTTGTATAAGCATGTCAATCAAACTTTTCGGCCTAAACGGGCCGGGTTTTAGGCTTGTACTTTCGGGTTCGGGTCGGGGTCGGGCTCCAATTTCAAGCCCGTTTACAACTCTGCTTCAGGTTTTACAAAATGTATATTTTCGGGTTCAGGTTTTGTACTGGTTCGGGCAAGTTACCCGGCCCGAACCGGTTTGCGGTTTTTAAACCGGTTTAAATCCGCTTTTATTTAATTTTAATTCTACCCATAGATGGCCTTATCACACTCCAAAGGAGTTTTGACCGTGCGCTGTTATTTTTGACACGCTCTGTAGTTGTTATCTTGCGTATTCTTCAGTGTGCTGTTAGAAAAAAAGAATCACAAAATATAATACAGACTGCATTTTGACTGGTTTGGTTCCGGTTCGCGTCCAACGCAAAACGAAATATAGGGTTCAACTCTGGTTCGGGTTTTCAGGAAACCGTAATTAGCGTTTCGGGTTCGGTTTCGGGTTTGATAAATGAAACCGCTCAAACAGTTCGCGGATTCGGGGTCATTTTCGATTCGACTTCCTGGTCCTTTAAGTACAGAAAGGTGTATGTAAGAAACTTAAATCTTGCATTTACCTTGAACTTTAGATTAGAACTACTTGTCATGTAAGTTCAGATTCCGCTGGGGTTCATGTTTATTATTTTTAGGGGTTCGGCTTCGATTCAGGTTTTAAAATTGCATTATTTCATTTTACTCAATGCGTTAAATCAGGGGTGGGGAACCTACTTAGTACTGCGGGCCGCATGAATTGCACAACATTTTTGGGCGGGCCAAATGTTTTTTTTTTATTTTCAAATTTCGTGTAATACCCTAAGCACACAAGTGATTTTATATTTCATCGCTCCAAAATTTGATTTTCAATGATATCAATGATACTATACAACACGATCGGACACTCGTTTGCCTTTTTCTTTTTTTCTTTGTTGGTTTCATTGCGTGAGAGTTGCCTTTTTCTTTTTTTGTTTCTGCCGTCACACGCTTCAATGAGTTTACATGTGGAAGTGCTTGTAGACGCTAGCTACATACCGTCGAGTGTAAAGTCAAACTTTGAAATGGATGAAAACGAAAGTACTTGCTTCAATGAGGCAATTGAACAGATTATGGTTGAAATTGAACTATCTATGATGGAAAACGAAGACTCAAGCGTAAATTGTGATGTATGTTTAAAGCAGTTCACATCTTTGAAAGGAATGGATATGCACAAAAAAAGAAAACACCAGCCCAATCACTCTCAAAATGTACTAGATACCCCTAAATTAGTGGAGTTATGGACTAAAGCTTCAGAAAAGGCTGCCACTTATACCGGCGCGGAACCAGCAGTAACGGCACTGACCCAAAATCTTAGTGCCTCCATCCTTGCTGCCTACGAATCAAGTCAGAGCGCAACTGCTTTCACGCGCAGGTTTTGACCTTGTTTCATAACGACCAATTGACCACAGCCACACGGGCTGTAATGAGCGAAATCTTGCCAACCTTGGCAAACAGGAAAAATCTGTCACCAGGCCTTTTAATCAAAAGTAATGGAGAAAGGGCACTGAATGATATTGAGAAGGAAGTGTGCTGTTATATTGGTGGTAGAGTTATAAGAAGCCTGTACCATAAAACTGGAGACCCTTTCTTCGAGGAGAAAATCCGAGCAAAAACAAAAACTGCTGGGGAATTTCCGAAATGTGTCAAACAGTGTTTATTTCCACTGAACTGAAAATAAAAAACGTAATCTCAAAGCCTAAACCAGAATTAGACCCCTTGCTTATAGCCGAAGAAATTATTGATGAAAGTTTGCACATACTTGAACGCTACTTGGATGAGCATGACAACACAATGAATCATGTACTGGATGGACTTTCCCAAGTGATTAAAAAATATGTTCGCACTCGTGGCCACGCCTATGCTAAACGTGTCACTCAACTTTTTCAACAGAAAAAGCTTACCACCAAGAAAAACAAAGGAAAAGGACCAAGAAGCTCTCTGAGAACAGATCTGAAATTAATTTCCTAATAATAAAATGGGCTATTTTCCACTTACATATGTGTGTAATTTTTTAATTTTTTGTAAAATCTTATTGACTTGAAATAAATAGGTATATAAGTTAAATTTAACTCATACTTTATTTATGAATTAAAATTAAAAATGCACACAAGTACAAAATTAAATGAAAAACCGTAGTAGGCCAGCACACATTCCAAATCATAACATTAAATGATAATGCCAAAGAAAAGCGGTATATATAGTCTCTATTACAAACAACCAACTGAAAAACAATAACAAAAAAAGAGAAACAATTCTAAACATAAAAAGACAAAATATTAAACTTTTTCACCACAAAAACTAACGTTTCCATTGTTTCTTTTAATTGATCTGGTAAAGTTAATATTGTGCATCCTGTGACTGAATTCGTTAACATTTGGGTTTCTGCTATAACCACCAGACTCTCTAACATTTCCGAAAAATGCTTCCAAAACATCTTGAGAGAGCCTTTTTAGGATTACGTACTCCGCACCTTGTGCCAGTAACTCACGTGTAACTGCAACAAGAGACTGAGCTGTAAATATTAAACTTTCATGAGTGGCCTTAGATAATTTCATCTTTTGCTTCTCGGAATCTTGGAAATACTCCCCATTTTGTTTTCGCCTAAATTCCACGTTTTGTGACCATTGATTCAGAAAACCAACAAAAGATGTTTCCAGCCATATTAGTCGCTCATCTTCGGGGTGAAATATCGGTGCTTTTTTAGGGTTACTCTGCCCCAAAGAACTATTGCAAATATCAAAGAAATCATTCATTAATTTTAGAAATTTGGCAAAAATTGGGTGTCCTTTTGATTTTATGGCATCTGCCATGCTGTTTGACAGAATTTGAGCAGCATAGTTTACTTTCATTTTGTCATAAGTGCTTGGATATAGGTGCTGAATGGAAATTTTGTGCAGGTTTGTTAAAGTTTGAGGGCCAGTAGCTTGATTCTCATGGTACAGGTTGCAAATAGTTGACCATGTCATGTCCTCTCCATTCCAAAGATACTTAGTTCCCCCTGGTTTGCTGCTTAGTACGTTGTTTCTTGTAGTCTTTATTAGATGGCTAGGGTCACTGACAAAATATAGTTTCCTAAAAAAAACAATGGTCCTTTTTTTAGGTGTATTATAGATTGCAACAAAAATGTACTTTTCGGGATTTAGTGGATGGGGACAACATGCTTGATTTTCACTGGCACCTGCAAGCTGTTGGAACATTTGCCTGTTGCTTGAACATCCATCACCTGTAGTAAAAATGATAAAAAAAACAGTCAAATCCTTGACAAGGAATCCATTATAACAAAAATCTACAATAAATATCATTCATGCATAAAACATAATTTACAGACCCAATAAGAGTGTCCACCCACCTATTACAACCATACACCAAAGGTTTGATAGGTAATATAGTTTGGTAATTGTTTTTAAAATAGTAGACGTCAATTCCCATCCAACAGCACCTACACTTCCGAAATGTCCAATCATGTAAGAAATTGTTGCATTTGTGATACCTGTAAATTTGATTGGAACAATATGATACTCTTTTTAGGAATTGGGGAACTAACGTTTGTGATTAAAATGCACTGTTTTTATTAATGTATTAATTAGAAATTTAACTTTATAGAGTTAATAAGGATTTGGGGACATTTCAGCTATTAGATCAAATATCATGACATTTTTTTAGAATAAAAAATTTAATCATACCTTTTACATATATTCCTAGAACATGTGAAGCTAAGGGTTGGTTGTTGTAGCATCCAGAGCCACTATTTGCAAAGTCAACATAACCAATAAATTTGTTTGTTGATGATTGAAAAACAAGTTCTTCTGCAAAATAAATATTATTATGTACCAACAGGTTCCTTAAATTTTTTCATTCAATTAGGAATCACTGGTCTACTTTGTATTTTACCTCTTACTTTCATCTCATCGACAATAATCATAACGGGAATGGTCACTTATGTTGCATTGGGCAAACAAACTCTTTAAAAGGTTGTCATCAATTCCAGTATCTGGCCGTAAAGCATTTCTAATTAAGTAACATGTTATATGTTAAAAAATGTGCCACTCAGTGAAAAAAAAGTAAAAAAATGGGACATTTTACCGATATCGCCTAAGAGTTCGTTGAGAAGGTAAGACAAGCAATCCAGTATCCTGTAACATTTTGTAAGCTTTTGGGCCCTTTCCATACAGCATTAATGAGTACCTACACATGATGAATATACATGACCGGTATACTCAATATATATATTTTTCAAAAATTGTTCTTACTTGATTAAATCTGGATGAAAGCGGTGGGATTTTTTTTCAGTTAAATTTAATTTTGTTTGTTGAGACCAAAAGAGATCATGAAATTTATCAATTGTACCATTTTCCTTCTCTAAAATACAGATATATGAATTAATTTTTTCACACTTCAGCTAAACAGAATAAACCTTTTCAAAAATACTGGCCTGTCAGTAAACATTGTTGAATATCATTATGCACATCCTTTTCTAAAGTTATTTGTTTTGCAGGGTTTTGTAAAAGATCATCAATTTGGGCTTGTAAATGACATATTCTGCAAATATACATTTCTATCATACTAGTCTTTAGATACTTTCTCGATTAATGTTAACTTGTTACTGCTGTCAGTGCCCTCAATTAAATAAACATAAGTCTTACTTTTCCTGTTTATCTACTAATGTTTCCTTTACCCTGGAACCTAATGATCTGGACACTGAAACTTTTTGTAGTGGTTGATGCAATACAACTTTTCTGTAACGGACGCGTTCTTTTATCCTTTTTTGAATTGTCTCTTCTTCATTTTTGCACTTTTTACATATGTCATGGCCCTTCTCCACAAATAAAATGCAATCAGTATTTCTGAGGAAAAAACAATCGTTTGTGAATAAACACACCTGTGCTCAAGCAAATCAACTTGTAACTACTGAGACTCTAACCTGGTTGCATAATGTGTTATCATTGGTGGACTATTTTCAAATGGCTTGCATGGGCTCGTGAGTATTTGCTTGACTGCAAGCTTTGTTTCATTTTCCTTGTCACCACATTGTATTCCCTTACAGATATTTAAATTTTCCACAAACATCAAAAGCTGATGAACTGTGTTTTTTTTAACTTCAAGAGTAACTTTTCCTGGCCACCCAAAATGATGAACATCAATTTGCATATTATCATTAACATAAACTGAATACTCCTCCTGGTCATATTGACTTGATTTGGATATGTGTATATTGGAATCTGACACGTTTTTAACCTTCCAGGAGTTTGATGTGGCCACGTACTGCTTTGCTGCACTGACAAATGTTGCAAATGTTTTGTATAAACATTTTTCTACAAAAACTCGGTGTTTCGGTGGTCTACGCTCAACTGCAGTACTGGAATATAATTTTTTAGGCATGTGAAAGATTGGGATGGCCCCTGTCCTTAACACCTTTCGCTTCTTGGCTGTAAAAGATGTTAGGTCGGTCACCTGATTGTCTAAAATTATGCAATACAGCTCTGTAAACTCCTTGTACCTAATTATAACAGACTTACCTTGCACAAAATCCTCTTCAGCAAAGTGTTTGTCACATATTTTGACACTGTCTCGTAAAAACAAATCATGAATATCCCGATCAGCTCGCAGTGACAAAATAATGCATTCCAACTTTTTAGCCCAGTCCTTTTTGTCAGGTGGACAAAACCTTTTCGCTGGTACGCTGTACAAGGGGTTCGGGCGTTTTCCAGCACACCCCGGAATGCAACAATGCTTTGACATTTTTAAATAACAGATAATCAAAGATCCCTGAAACGTTTAACCGAGTAAAATTGGCAAAAGAGCACGAAAATTGGAAGACTTAACCAACAGGCTGCACTTTGCGGAAGGAAACTACCCGTCCGTAACGTAATCTCAGTGGTGCGTGACACGGCAGAAACATCTGATTGGTTAAGACAGAAGTGTCCGATCGTGTTGTATAGTATCATTGGTCAAATGAAAAGAGTTGTTTCAACGGGGTTGTCCCCTTATGTTGGGGAATGTCCCCTACACGTTCAAATTTTCGCATCAACCCAAACGTGCAAAGACGTGCCTTCGTTGAATGAGGTGCAGAAATTATTTTTGCATTATTATGCGAGAAAAGCAGTGGCGATTTTTACCCTGTTTAAAACTTAAGCCTAGGTAATAGTAATTTGATTCGGTACACCTTGGCGTACTATGATCTAGGTAGGTAATAATAAAACATTCTTAATTTTATTTATATAGTAATAAAAATTCTTGCATCATATTAGACTACAAACTAAGTTAAAGTGTCAATGTGTCGTATTAAATTTTAAATTTTAAAGGTTTATATTTTTTCTAAAATGTTGTTTGCACACAGGTTTATTCTGGTGTATCCAGTGACTCTGGAAACTTAATTGGCGTTTTTTTGACTGATGGCAGTAATAATGGAATAATTTCTCAACCCAATAATGCTACTGATGCTCACTTGTTTCTGTCCTGTTTTCAAGATGTACCACAAGCTATCACGTTTTCATTCCATGCAGGTAATGTTTTTGTGGCTACAGTCCCACCTTTTGCACCAGTAATATTGGTTCTTGCAAACTGTTTTTTTTCAGTTGATACTGTTTCAAATGTTGAAGAAATTGCAAATATTCAGTTTCTTCCTAATTCCAATTTTACCTACCAACCAAACACACTGTATGAATGGAAAATGATTGGAATAGCTGATGATGCTATCATTTATTCAGGATAACTTCTGCATTGCATGCAAATGATATACTAGTGGTGCAATACTTAACTTACTTTTTATCTTTTTGTATTAAAATATTACATATCATAACAAATTATTGCCCAATGTTGAAAATGATGAATTTTCTTTTCCTCTTAAGCCAGGGGTGTCCAAAGTGTGGCCCGCGGGCCAAATGCAGCCCATTTTAAGTGGCCCGCAGCTGTTGTTTTAAATTTTGTTGCATATGCCCCACCATAATTTGAATTAAGATTTTGGGTTGTGGCGACGTGCGACTTTCCCTGAAAGCTTTTCTATGGAGCTCTATTTACCACTAAAAAAATTTTGTAAATGACATATATCTTGTGTTATGTAAAAGCATATAGAGCCAATAAATGATAAGCTGCAGACAGTGCACACTGTTTCGACCTATAAGGTGCATCAGTGCAGCTGGTGACGAGAGATCGGCCGCATTGGCTAGTGTAGCCATGCTGCACTGATGAGACCTTATAGGTCGAAACAGTGTGCACTGTCTGCAGCTTATCTTGTGTTATAATTCTCCAGATATAAACTTTTGGCCAGCGGGCATTTCACCTGATAAAAATTGGCCCCCATTAAAAAAGTTTGGACACCCCTGTCTTAAGCCCTTTTTGTTCATCACTTAGTCTCATGATGAATGCAAAATTACAGCCAGAACTGTGGCAGTATAGATTTTTGCAACAGGTGCACATTAACAAATCTTGTGCTTTAACAGGGATATAGTGACAACAATCTACTTCCATTGGAAACAAATGTTAGTCATGAAATAACCCTTTTCAGCGGTGCTTCTATAAATGTTCAACTTTTGGCATCTGACTCAGCTGATCCAGCAAACAATTACTTTCAATATGAAACAGGTTTAAATTTTGACAACTTTGTGCTAATATATGTTTACATATACATTTATATTAGAAAAGGCAGTACAACTATGACTGCTCGTGTTTTACATGACAGCTTGATGGATACAGCCTATACACCTGAATGATGTTCAAACTATAAATTTACACATGTATACCAATTATTGTGACAATGACATAATAACGCATGATGTTTTGCAACCCCAAAATTATATTTCACAACTCCAATTTGGGTTGCGACCCACAGTTTGAAAAGCCCTGTTCTAAATTACAATTGTCAACAATAATTAGCTCTAATGTTCTAAATTAAAATGTCAACAATAATTAGCTCTAATGAAGATTTTTTTAAATTTTGTACAACATGCATTACTTTATGTTTTGTAGTATTCAACTGTTTTAGTCGGATACATTTTTTGACATCCTGGAATTTGTACTTTGCATCAAATTGTTCTTCCAATCAACGCCTAGTAGAAATGAATGAAACAAAATCTTATGTCATTTCTTTTCCTCCATGAGATGCCCCTGGCCTTAAATGTGATGTAAGTGGTAAAGTTCTCAAAAATAATCAACACAAACATTACTTGATTGCTGTTCTTCAGGTATATGAGGGAAACACCACTGATAGTTTACTTGGAACTTTGGAATCTGACCCTTATAGTATTAAAACAGTTACTGGAACATCAGCTGATATTTTTATCCATTGTTCAACGCCTCAACACTACACTGGAGTATTTCAAATAAGCTTTAGTGATTGTAAGACAAGTTTTGTTTTGTTATTACAGTATTTTTTGGAAGCAAATGTTTATGGTTGATGCTAAGCAATCTTAGTAAAATTACCTCCACAGTTTTTTAGAGGGTTGTAAAAAGAATGTTATTGCAATTGAAGGGCTCGAATGTATGGAGGGCACAGTGACATTGTTTTAGCAAATGTTTTTAAGGCTTAAAACACCTCTAAAACTTGGCCGGAAATTATTTTTTGGTGATCTATGCTACATATTGGACAGGAAGAAAACAACAGTAAACACAATTACTTTGATTAGCAATGTTTATGGGAAGTTTACAATATTTTACATATCGTTTAAAACAGACTGAAAAGGGTTATTTGTCATGCTAGGTTTTAGAATGAATGAAAATTACAATGTAAATTTAGAGCAAACTTCTAAATATGTAAACAGCAACAAAAAGGTCAAAAGGTGTTGTTAGAAATCATTTGAAAAAGGGGACATGAATGAAGAGGCAACTATTTACACATTTTTTTGAAGCTTTTTTCGCTCCGCAATAATGTGACATACACTTTCATTATTCATGCAAACATGCTTTTGTTTCTGTAGATAATCCTATTTCATGTGGTTACGACTTAACATTGGATTTCAATGAAAACCATTTATTAGCTCTTCCAACCAGAAATGATGGATTTTTGTCATCGTTCTTTTGTGAGTGGCACGTTCAAACCCCTTTCTACTTGAATTCTGCACAGCTGCAGACTTCAAATGTGTTATTATCTGGACAAAGCTTTTTACAGGTAGGAGGAATTTTCTTGATTAAACCAACAAATTTAATTCTGCTGATACCCTAGGTACAATTTTGGAAAAAGAATGATTCTTGCTAAACATAAATGGTACAACATACACACCCTATCACAGTGCTCTTCAACCTTTTAATGGCACGTAACCCTTAAGGTATTTTGTCAAACTTTGCGGAACCCCTCATAAATTAATTATAATGAATACAAGTAGGCTACATCAAAGAAAAAAGATCAAGCACATCATAAAGGTTGACTTCAATTTAACTAAACGTATTGCCATGTTATTTGGAACAGTCGTTTCTACATTTATCTTGCAATTTAGCTAGAGTGTACCAAGGTTGTATTTATTACGTCACAATTGATCAATGGTATAACAAAAGTTAATTACATGGTTTGGGCGAGACTAGATGGTTAGCAGTTTGAAACAATGATATTATGAATCATTCGTGTCCGAATTGCTACACCAAACCGCTGCGAACCCCGTGCAACCGTTAAAGTTCATGGAACCCCTGAAAGGGTGGTACGGAACCCTAGGGTTCCGCGGAACCCCGGTTGGGAACCACTGCCCTATCACATAACAATGAATAATTATTTTAATAAAACTTAATAAGTGCTTACATTGGATTTTTAAACAAGACATCAGAACTATGTGTGTGGTGTAATCTGTTTTGTGTTTATGAAATTTAATGCAGTGCTCTTTAACCGGTGTGCACTGTGCATCCTAGGGTCACCAAAATGTGCATGGGGTGCACCAGTATGAAAAGGTATACAAGGGTACATCACAAATTTTTTATGAACCATTAGTATTTGCCCTTCAGGATATTAGAAAAAAGATGTAGGTTTCAACTGATTTATAAAAGAACCTCTGTATTTTTTTAAAATGTTGATGTCTAACACTTTTAGTGCGGTAGAGGTATATCTACGTTAAAAAATGTTTTGTGCGCAGTTATGATTGATGTTAATTTAGGTCAAAAGTTTTTGATAAAAAATACGGCTGCCCGTTAATGTACAAGACCACACAGCCCAAGCCATTTTTCATCTCGCTTCTTACCTCAGTTTACCTTTTAAGTAAACAGGGTGCATGAGTTCGTCATAACAACTTTAAGGGTTCACTAAACTAAAAAAAGGTTGAAGAGCACTGATTGAACACACATACAATGATAACATTATGGCACACACAGTGCTTTTGACATTGTATTTAAAGTAACAGCCATGATTTTTTTTAATTCATGTAATCTCCTCACATTTAAAAGAACCATTGTACTGTACACATTTCTTTATGAAATCAACACTTTCTATTAATGAAATATGCCTTTTATTGTTTTATCATTCTCAATTTATTAGTAAGCATTATGTGTTAACAGTGTGCAAATTTGCTCAAAGTTTAAATTGCTCACATACATGTTTATTTGTTGCCAGATCACAGACATGTACATGATACCATCAGTCATGTTCTCATATCAAAATATTGGAAGCTATGCTAAAACTCTGGAAAGTAAAACTGCCACACTTATTCGATTTCTTGTGGGTACTAATGCTCCAAACCTTCCTCTCGTTGATATTTCTATCTCAGGTATATTGTGTGCTTAAAATGTTCAAACTCACAAGATTGAATAATTAGTTATTGCTTACACTTTTGCTTGTCTTAGCCGTCTGCACAAAATTCTGCTATACTAGTCATGAGGCCACTGAGCATGAAATAATGTTGGAATGGTCAGATCCTGGGGATGTACCAGTATCAACTATTGCCTCCCAGCCTAGTGGAGCTTTTTGGTACACTGACACTTTTGACTTCTGTCTTGCCCAATTGCCAACCAACACATGGCAAAATGTGACTGTAACTGCATTAGCACTTATCAATGGCATGTTTAAAGAGAAACTGGCAACAAGTAGGAGGTTTTGTTTGAATTTGTGACTGTCGAAGTTTGCCTATTTGAACAAACTCTGTAAACTAGCAGAAAATTTAAAAAATAATGTTGCATGTTATTTCTAACAGATAGAATAAAATGAACCTAATGTTTAAAAAGAGCCTGTTGTGTTTCAACTTTTTAGAAAATATTGAATGAAAGGAAATTTTTCTTGTTATCTTGTCAGTGCAGATGTAAAAGGGTGTTACTAAAACCTGTTTGTTGTTTTAAAAAAATCAGAGCCTGGGAAAATGGACACACCATTTCTTATCTCTATTTCTGCCGGAACTGCCACTATTGGTTGGCCCCAGTACACAGAAGGAAATGTCTTAATCAACACTTACTATGTAAACTGGGATGGGCAAACAATTACTAGTACTGGATTGTCAGCAGTGATCACCTCACTTCTGCCCAACTCTATTCAAACTGTAACTGTTCAAGCAGTCAACTCTGCTGGGGCTGGCAGGGAGTCGGACCCATTAACTGTAACAACAGGTACAACAATCTGTATGCTTGTTAAATCAACACACATCAACCAGCGTAAAAGAAATTAACCTAAAAAAATGTCTTAAGCAAAAACATTTTCAATAGAAAAGCACCAAGCCAATTACTAATAAAGTGCAGACAGCACCTATAATAGGTTACCAGGTGTTCAGAATTTCCCGGATATGTCCAGAATTTGGGCATAAAATCTGTGTCCGGAAACAATTTTTAAACACTCTTAATAGGTATTTAAATCATCCAGAATTTTGCCCATTTAGATATGGTAACCCTAACTTATAAGGTCTGATGGTGATAGTGCAAATGGTGACAAGAGAAAGTAACAAAAATATATTCTCTCACCAACTTGTCAACACAAACTGAGCAAATTAAATATAGTTCAAGTACATTTAGTTTAGTGTTAAATGCCTTTAGTTTGTCATTAAATAGTAGTCGTATCAGGTAATTTTTTCAAGACACTTGACATTTCAACTGACTTGTTATATAAAAGTGTTGAATGAATTTTATAGGAGAAGGTTTTACATTGTAAGTGTGCATTGCGTACAAATGCTAAAGCAAGTTTGCAAACAGGTAATAATAGCTAGTTATTCTATGAATCTTGTAATAGTCTGGTTTATTTTGATTTATCAAGCATAAAGGCTCATACATAGTAAACTTGTTAGGTAAATGACTTGACTATCAAGTGACTCTAGGTCAACCCTTTTACCTAGCAAGGTCAACTTGTAGTCACTATTCTGTAACACTGATTCACTGCATGCACCTATTCCAACAGTTGTTGGCAGATTTGTTTTGATAAATTTGTTGAACAACAGCTCAAATTCAGCTTTCCATCCTTAAATATGTGTGTTATGATTTTTGTTTTACTGTGATACAGAGCCGACTGCATTTTTGAATATCAGAAGTATGGCATGCCCTGACACAACATCAATAGTGGTAGAATATAATGATGTTATCAATGATGGAGGTGTTCGGTCGCTGGTGTATGGTGAAATCTGCTGGTGTTATGATCTCGATGACATACACTCTGAAAACATTACTGGCTTAACCCATACAATAACTGGTTTACTGCCTGGAAGACGTGTGGTGGTATTTACCAAAGCAATCTATGATGATGGGTTTGTTGCAAGAAGTCCAAACACGGTTGTCCAACCAGGTAAAGCAAAAATGTTTTGTTCTTTCAGTTTTTCTTTGTGTCATTATATAGAACATATCACAATCAGAAGTTTTTATGTTAACTTCAAATTACAATTTTCCAATTTATGACACTTTTGTTTTTATCTCTGAATGCAGGGTTTGTTACAAAACAATATTTTTAAGTACTTAGGCACTAAGATCATTTAGTGGTCATTACAAATGTATAAAATATGAATTAAACTTAAAACCATTGCATGTGTTTATAATCTACAATTTATTTCTGGCAAATAAACAAACAAGGAAACATAATCTAATTTTAAATAAACTTTTGATCAACAAACATTCAGTCTAGCTTAATCTTTTTTATCTCGGTTCACAGTTCCCTCTGCACCATCAAGTGCCCCCACCCTTGTTGCTGTAGAAATGCGTGAAATCACCATTGCTTGGGAACCATACAATGAACCTGGTGATATTGTACCAGATGAGTATGTGTTCACTTGGTCACAGGGTGTAGTGTTTTTCAGTGGGACTGTCTTAACCCAGAACACAAGTTTCACATTCACACTTACAAATTTGGATCCAAACCGGGATTACACTATTGAATACCAAGTAAAAACTGAAGACTGTGTGAGTCCATCTTCTCCAATTTTGACAGTCAGAACTTGTAAGTAGCTGTTACACTGTGATTTTGTCTAAAATCTGTTTGTTTGTAATATGGAAAATTCTCACCCTAAGGCAGTGGTTCTCAAACTTTTCTTTGTTGCGACGCCCCTGGACAAGTTTTTCAGGACTTGCGAAGCACCAGCAAATAAAAGTTAATGAGGAAACTACTATTAAAGTTGTGTTTATTGATACAACAACAAAAAGACATGAAACAGAACTATTCTGCGACGCCCTTGGAAAATTGAAATGACGCACCAGGGCGTCGCGACGCACAGTTTGAGAACTACTGCCCTAAGGAATACAAAATGTTCTATAGCTTCCATACTAGCTGTTACTTCGAATCCTGAAAAAAAAGTTTTCCTTTTTGTCATTTAAACCATTATTATTTTTCTTTTAAATCCAAATTATTATTTTCCATGTACTTTTTAGTGCCTGGACCAGCCCACAGTCTAAGAACCATAATTAATGGAGAAACAGAAATTGTCATTGGCTGGAGTCGTCCAGAGGGTGGTACAGTTCGAGAAATTGTTGGCTATATTGCTCAAGTGACAATTGGATCACGTCAGGAAAATGTTTCTGTTGGTGCAACAACTTTTAGTGCACGATTTATGGGATTTGTACCCAATACAGCGTATCCTTTCACAGTTACAACGATTTTTGATGATGGCTATAGATCAAAATCAGATGATTTTATTGCTGCAACCAGTAAGTTCTTTGTTTTGAGTAAAATATGTTGTAAAAGTGTACATAAACATAAGTAACAATGGCATTATTAAATTAGGTACACAATTCCTGATTTTAAAGATTCTTGCAAGAAACAGACAAGTGAATACATTTGCAAAAAAAACATATTGTTTTGAAATCAACAAAAGAATTTGTCGTTATGTTTAATAAATATATTGGCTTGTTTGTTTTTTGTCAGAATATTGAACAAGTTGAAGTGAATCCGCAAGTACTGTTACTTTTTGACAAGTACTTTTTTGCAGAACCATATCGACCAGATTCAGTGGTAACAACGTCAACAGAAACAAGCATGACTGTTTACTTCAGCCATAATAACACCGGAAACCTCCCTGTCCGATTTCTTTATTCTATTAGTTCTTCTTCCATTATTAACAAAACAGAAGAGTTTAGTTTCCAATTCTCAAACCTAATACCTAACAGCCTGATATCATTTTCTATGTTAGCTGAAAATGATTTTGGGACGAGCGCTGTTTTTAGTGATTCTGGGGCAACATGTAAGTATACCATGAATCATGTTTTGTATTTTTAATTGTTGTAAACTGGTTTTTCATGAAAAAGCCTGATTGGCTGAATTTAACATGTATTATTTTATGTCATATTTACAGCATTTAAATAAAATTTGTTAATTTTGGCTGTATTATTATTTAAGTTATTCTCATGCACCAAAGACCTGCAGAGAATGACCTACTTGCACAGAATACAGTGTGATGCTAAATTTGTTTTGAAATAAGAATTAAAATAAACACACAGCAACAATATTTTAAAACACAAGTTTAATACACCTACTAGGGATGCGCCGAGCCGAGCCAGAACCTGAGTACTCGGTACCGAGCATCGCCTTTTTTGATGCTCGGCCGAGCAGTTGCACAAACTGACCCGAGCATTAAATTTGCATATTCATGCCCTGCTAACATACTTAACTAGTGTTCGAAGGGGTGTCTATGAACAAAAACAAATAATTTTTCAAATGTATTAGATGGGTGAAAAACGCGTACTTCTGAGGCCTGTACAGCTTAATACACGGCTGGTGACGTAAGATACCTTCTTGTAGAGCTAAAACGTAGAAAAGGGATTTTTTGACGTCATAATGCAACGAGCGTGCTTGGTGCTCGACCAAACAGAACATTTGCAGTTTTGGCACATCCCTAACACCTACCCAAGTTTATTTGTAGAAAGAACAAAATTGTCACGGTGCTTTTGGGTTTAGGTCAATACAACAATTGCTGTTTTACTGTAAGCTGCTTTTTTGCAACAAAACGTTCATAGTTAATTTTGGTTGTTTTGTGTACATTTCAAACAACAATGTGTGTAATAGATTAAAGCCATGTTTTTGAATTCTTTAGCTTTGTTTTACAGGAATGCATTCTTGTTTAAGTTTTTTAAAATGATTTCTTAATTGTAATGCTTTGGGTGCACTGCTGTGTAAATTTGAGGTGCTTTACTTGTAACCTGTAAGTTGAACTTTTTTATGCTGATCGTGCAAGGCTTCCCAAATATCTGGTTGCATTATTGATATGCATACTAAATGTATGTTTTATTATTCCAGTGCCTCCAGCTCCAGGTAGTATAACAGCTGTTCCTAACTCCAATGAAATTGATTTGACATGGGCTCTACCTCAACATGGTTCTTATTTGACCCATGATTTTGAGATTTTCTTTGACGCAATAGCTGCACCAATAGGGGTCAGAAGCTTCTTTGCTTCTGAAACGTTTACTGTCATAACTTTCTTGGAATCTAACACTTACTACTGGATTCAAGTTGCAGCACGTTGGTCTGATGGTTCAGTAACTCACTCTGAAAATACAACTGTTCTAACATGTAAGTTGACCTATTGAGATGGAAAAAAATCTTGTTTAGCTTCCTACTTAAAGTTCTTTTCTGTTAAACCTTTAAACAATATATTGAACAAGTCATTTTACTCATACTCTTTTTTTTTGTAATATTTGACAAATACTATTCTTCAAGTTTAAAGAAACACGCAATTACCACACCTTTAAGCTTGTTATATTTTTACCACTCTTTTAGCCTGCCATTACATGTCCTTGTATTTTATAGGACAAGCCTCTCACTGGTAGCTTTTTTGCAGTTTGTAAAACCAACTGCTGATATAATATCAATTACAATTTTAAATACAATTTTGGTTGCAAAATTTAAGTAAGCGAAATTAAAGAGAGTCTTCCCTTTTTATTTTAGACACTTTTGTGTAATTGAACTAAATTGTCTTTCTGCAGTTGCTGGCAGTTTTAGTGGACCATCGCTTTTGGACACAACTCAAAACTCTTTAATTATTCAATGGGATGGTCAACCTGGTGATGAAGCCATAACTTTCACCCTGACTGTGAATGGTACCGAAGAATTTAGTGACAGCAACCAGGTTCAGGCTCTCATAAGTGGTTTAGCTCCTAACACATTTGTTCCCATATTTGTTACTGCCTGCAACGTTGCAGGGTGTTATGATTCTGCTACTGTGCACTACGCAACAGGTAAGACAATTTAAGCAAAAAAATAGGTTGCATACATTTATAGTTTGGACATAAAAACTGTTTTTTAAAACATAACTAATAAAATTTTATTACATGAATGTTTGTGTAACACAACATAAATCAAAATATCTGTTCAGAAATTGTTCTTTAGAGTTTTGCTTGATTTAGATTGTATTTAAGAAACTGTCAAAACGTACTTTGTTTAAGCTTTTTTATGCAATTGTAGTTTCAAGCATTGGGAATTATGATATCCATGTGGTTTAATGTATTGTACATGTAACCAGTATGCAATTAACCAGGTCTAAAACACAACCCTTGAAATAATGATGTTTTTTCACAGAACAAGGTTTAAATAACATAGTAGTGCATTTTTTGGGTGTTAACTTTGGTAAGAAATACTTGGTTTGCTTTATAGATCCTGGTCCACCTATATTTATTGCTTTGACTGACCGTACTTCAAGTAGCCTGACTATCTCTTGGAATCCACCAACTGGGGATGCCTATGCTCCTAATGGATATAGAATCTTATACGCTACTGAAACAGTCACAGTTTCAAGTTCTCAACTAAGTTTGGGGTTAACTGGTTTGTCAGCAGGCACTGAATACCCTATCGCTATAATTGCCACATTTGTTGGTCCACCAGAAACTGCTGTTTCAGAAAATGGGTGCACATGTAAGTACCTGTTTACAAAAGCTTTGAGTTTTTACTTTGTTCCGGCACTTGCTTATTGTTCTTTGTTCATTTGCCAAAGCTTTTAGAGCTTTTCAAGTTTGTGGAAAAAAAGAACAACTTTTGTGATACAAAAAGTTTGTCATAAACTTGTGAAAAACACCAAGACTAAACTGAGTTTAAGACAAGCTTGTAAAGTTGTTAGCAATTGTGTCAATTTAAAAGAATTTGCAGGTTATTTTTTTGTTTGCAGAACAATACCAGAACTCTTGAATTGATTTACCTGAAACTTACTAAACCGTACTGTTGTTCTTTATTCATTGCAGCATAAGGTGCTGTTTAGTCTTCAATGCATATGCAGATAATGTTTTTTTCTGTACAAGCATTGGATTTTAAAAGTAACCAAACTGCAAAGATTTTGAAATAAAGCATCCCTCTAAGTTGCTAAAAGATTTATGTTTTTTGAAAAAAAATAGAACGACACCTTTGGTATTTTAAACTATAAACCCCAACATAATTGTATTATTGTATGTTTAATGCAAATTGTTACACCATAGTTGAACCTTAAACTCTTTTGCCTTAGTGAGTGCTATTTTTTTCATTTTTTGGCAAACCGTTAGTGCAACTGTATGCACCTTTTCCTGTAATTTTTTTTAGTGCCTGGAGCTCCAATAAATCTGATGCAAACTGTAGCATCTAATGACTCTGTAACAATGCAATGGGGAGACCCACCATCATGTTCCAATATAGAGTTTTTTGGTGTTAATGATCAGAGTGCTAATTTCAGTCCATACACCCTTACCAATTTATCTCCTAACACAGAGGTTAACATCATTGTTAGAGCAGTTACTGATGATGGTGTTGGTGATTCTGCGAGGGTTATGATGGCCACATGTAAGTGAATCTGTTTTTGTTTCATTTTTTTCAGTTAATTATATACCCCAAACATTAGAGTTAAGACTTTGCCCGGACAGTTTGTATGAGAGGAAAGCTGAGAAAATAATCACCATGGCTGAGATAACTTAACATTTTTTGTTTTTCCGTCATTTGTTTTTTGTGAATCTCAATAGACTATTTTGTAAGAGGCACTTGTTTTTTGACTGTTATTTTAATCATGTATTTTAGTTGAGTGAAGTTTATTTCTTTTCTTACAGTGGCTGATGCCCTGAGTGTGTCACTTAGTGGTGTGAACTTAAATGCGTTTGACATTATAATGACACTGGGTGGTCCAGCATTAGGTCCTTATAATTTTCAACACTATATAATAAGTGGCGCTGGTGAATTTACCACATCCGATCACATGTTTGGAGTGGCAGGACTAGAACCAACATCAGTGTACAATATTAAAGTAGAGGCTGTGTACGATGGTCTGGATTCAAAACCCACGGATACTGTTGAAGTGCATACAAGTAAGTTGTTTAACAAGCTTTTGAGTTTCCAAGCTTTGTAGGCTTCAATATACAACAAACCTAGCTGGTGGTTTTTATTTTCAAATCAAATCTTTATTGTGGTTTGTTGAAGAACTGAAGATTATTTCATGCTTCCTATAAAAGCCCGTATTCTTTTGTTTTAGACCCAGCACCACCAAGAAATCTGAACTACTTAATTATTAGTCCAACCACTGTCAATGTTACCTGGGAAAAGCCGGAAGGGGGAAATGACATATTTGAGTATTTAATTATGTGGGGTTACGGACCACATGAAAGTAATAGAACAGACCAATTGGAGTATCAAATCACTAACATGGTGCCAAATACTCAACGTTCGATTTTTGTCACCACTGTTAATAATGAACAAACTTCTTCTAGTCCTGCAGAAACACAAATCTTGACAGGTAGGAAATCTGTTTACCAGTTTAAAATCCATTTTTTCTTTCTTATTCGAATTAAGTTGTATAGTGTCTTATTGGTTCCCCCCATAAACGACTTGATTTTTCAAAATAAATGTTTGTACACTAGCCCTAAATAAAAAAAAAACTAACCAAAAAGTTTTTACCACATGAGTGATATGTCTGACATATTAGTGGTCAATAAATACTTTACTCCTGTGTAGAAGGTTTTTTGCATTACCTTGTTACACTTGTGGTTATCAATTGTTTTTTTTCTGGTTTAGATGCTTTGCCAGCTGATTATATAGCTGTTATTTGTACAACTGATTTTATTATGGTATCTTTCGATTACCCGGACAACCAAGACACCTTCCGTGCCACGATTAATCACTATAGGGTTTGTGATGGCACAAATCCATGTGTTAACATAACAACCAGCAGTTTAAACTTTACAATGCTCGATGCTGCTACTGAGCTAAACATTTCTCTTACAACCATTTACAACTTGGGTGCTGGTGAAACTGTGATGTTTGAAGCCAATTCTGATGTCAGAGTCTCAACCAGTAAGTAGAACATGCATCAATATTTTTGTTTAGGTAATATATATATCATCACTGTTTGATTTTGCAGCTTTTAAACCATCTATATGCTTTGTATTAGGTGTTTTCAAAACAACAGTTTTTGTTGCCTAAATAATCCCATCATTATTAATTTACAACTAGGAAAGGAATGTGTTCAATTTTAAACTATATGCAGTTTTTACGTGAAATGTATTCCTTATCACGGCATTACAGTGCTTGTTACTAAATAAAAAAAACATTTCAATAAGATGCGAGCTAATAAAAACATTTTTCGTAACTGATCAACTTTTTTGCAGAGCCAGAGGCACCATTTAACATTGATGTAACTGAATCTATGGGTTATGGAGTTGCACTTGTGCAATGGGAGGCACCACTAGGAGGCGATGCTATCACTGGTTATGTTGTGAATTTGACCACAGCAACCTCTTCACGTGAAGTTACTGTACTGGACCCCCTTGCACTAAGTGTAAACGTCACTGGTCTTGAATCCAACACATTGTATTCTATATTAGTTGCGGCCACCACTGATTGTGGTCAAGGTGAATTTTCTCTTGAATTCAGCTATCTTACAGGTAAGTTTGACATTAACTGTTTCCTTTTGATTTAATATCTTCTTGTGTTTAAAAGCAGTCAAATTTTAAACTTTAATGTTTTAGTCTAACACAGTGGTTCCCAAACTTCTTCATATTTTTTTCAAAACGGTCCCTTTGCCATTATTTTGAGGGCTCGCGGTCTTTAAGCCTAAATGTGTATTTTATAAAAACGAAAGTTGATTGCAGGATTTTAGCTAGTTATGCAAAATTGCGCATAACAATCATCCAAAGACAGCATGTGACATCACAAACAGGACAAAAACATTACAATTGTGCACGAACAATTGCATTTTTGATAGTTATTCAATAAAGGCCATTGTTTAGCAATGGAGACAGTCTGTTCTCAATTCTACTTTGATTTAAACTTATTTAGTGGCACAAACTGATGCCAAATAAGATTATAGAATTACTTCAACCGCTTCGCGGTCCCCCCAAAATTGCCTCACGGACCCCTAAAGGACCGCAGACCCCAGTTTGGGAACCGCTGGTCTAACAGCTCTGGTTATATAAGCTAGCTCTTATATAACAAGAGCTCTTCTTATGTTAACATTTTTTGTTGGATGTGTGTTAATTTTTGGTGGTACAGTTATAGCTAAAGCATAAATATATGACTGCTAAACAGTGCAACAGTATTTTAGATTTATATGACAATTTTCTTGCTTAGATGTTCAAGTTATGTTTTGGTCTTTCCGGTTATATATTAAGCTTACTACCCATTTTTACTTTGAAGAAACAGCTTATAATTTTTAATAATGTTTAGGACTTAAAATTTTAACTTTTGTTTGGCAGTTCAGAGGCCAGTGATAGAAATGGCTCAGACCATGGCCACAGCAACTTCCGCACAAATCATGATTACAGATCCAATGCAAGATGGAAATTACAGAATGTTCACTTTTTATCGAGTATTTGTTGATGGTAGTTTTGTTACAACCACCAGTAATGGTGTAGCAGATTTAAATAATTTGGTTTCGAACACAAAGTATGAAGTTACTGTCCACTCGGTATTCGGTGACGCCACTTTTGTATTTGGAGATTCCATTGTCGATTCTGCTGGGTCACTTTTTATTCATACAAGTAAGTATTACAAAGGTTGGTTAGAATTATGCCAAATAAACCTTATATAATATTTTCTGTGGAAAATTTGCTCAATAATATTAATTGTTGTGCAATATTTAGCAATTTTGTAAATATTTTTTTCCTTTACATTTTGTTTTTGTACTTAACTGGTCAAGCATACATTGAAACATTATCCAACACAGCAGTAGTTTTCATACGATGACTTAGTGTTGTCTGCATCTCTGTGTATGACTCTGTGGATTTCTATGACATTTTTTTTATTATGTTGTGTTTTGTTTCCAGTTCCTTCTACTCCAGCAGCACCAATTTTGTCAAGCGCAACATCAGATTCTATTGTAGCTGACTGGACAAAGCCTACAGGAGGCAATGCAATCACTGGCTATGAGGTTCAGTGTGCTACTGAACCCACGTTTATGGCTCCCCATTCCTTTAACACTACTTCGTTGTCCGCTACTGTTTCTAATTTGACCAGCAACACCGAGTATTATTGTAGAGTTATAGCCAGAAACCAACAAGGATCTGGCAATCCAAGCCTTTCTGTCACCATTTCAACAGGTAAAAACATCTTGTGAATCAGTTTATAATATGAAATCGAGAACTAGGACCCAATTACTAATTTCATTCTTTTGTCGGAAAATATTAACGATTGCTTTCTTTCTATAAAGAAAAATCTTAAAATTCATTTAGGACACTTGCAAAATGTTAACATCAAGGTTGTTAATTTGTGTAAAATATTTAATAACAACACAAAGCTGTTTTTATTAAACATTTTTTGTTGATTTATTTTTAACCCTGACTTGTAAATATTGCTTGTGCCCAATGTGAAAAAAAATTGTGGAGAATGTGCTTTAAACTTTATTGCAGTTTTACTGGTATAGTATTACCTTGTTTTTTAGTGTAGCCAGTGGTTGGATTCAATTTTTTTCAGTCGGTTTTATCACAAAAGTCTTATTTTTTCCGCTGGTTCTGTTACAAAAAATCCATTGACAGTAACCAGTAATGCTAACCGGTTCACTGATCTCATAAAATTTTGTTAGACGGTTCTATAGAACTGGTGCGACGGGCTGAACCCACCGCTGGGTGTAGTTATTGCTGTCTCAAACACCAACTCATAAACCTAGTAACTTTGAAACATATTAATGCTTTTTTCAGTTCCTGCTTCTCCTGTACTTCAGTTTGTCGACAGCACAGCAAATAGCATCACAGTTTCAGTTTCTGTAGACCAGGGAGGTGGTGCTGATCAATTCGTTGAATTTGAAATTGAAGCTGAATACAACGGAGACATTTATACAGCCACTCGCTCGACCCCCACGATCACTGTTGGTGGTCTACAATCTGCAAGAAGGTTTGAAGTCAAGGCTAGAGCTGTGTTTCAAAGTGTGACAACCCAATCAGTGACACAACCAATGTACACAGGTGAATTAGACAGTGGTTAAGCTAGTTTTCTATTTCTTGATTTAGCATTTGATCCAGCTAAGGTCAAGAATTATGCGCAATTGACTCAAAAATAAAAATGTACTTGTTCTGGATATGTAATGACAAAGCAACGGTGGTGGAAACTTTCTCTTTTTGTTGGCATTTAATTTATCATATGATACAAAGCCATCTAATGTTGTATCTTTATCTTCCAAACGCACAGAATGTGGACCTTACAAGCTAAAACATGTGAACAAGTACATTTGAAAAAAGCACTTATTAAATTTTTGTAAACTTTTTTTGTGAAGATCTCTGTTTTAAGTTGAGATAAAAACATACATCTAGTATTCCACATTTAGACAATTTAAATTAAATTACTTGTTTTTTTCTGCGATAGATTTTCGACCATGAATCATTTTTTTACAGTGTCCAACAGTGTAAATGTATCAACTTTAACTTCTACCCAAACATCAATCACAATAACATGGATTGCACCTACCAATGTTGGAACAGAATTAGATGGTTATGAAGTACAGCTTTCTGACAGCTCTACAGGGCCATATCTGAATGTTGGAAATGTGCTTTCAACCACAGTGACTGACCTTAAAGAAAACACCCACTACATTGTTTATGTGTTTGCATACAATTCTGGTGGCAGAAGCAGTATTGGATCTATCATGGATATTTGGACTGGTAAAAATGTTTGGAAATTTTGCTCAGGCATCTTCATCTTTTGTAAAGTTTTAGAACAATTTGATACTTGTACACAAGACACGGACTTAAATAGTAGCTTTAATAAAAAGCAAATTGCCAGCGATGTAGAATAAAATGTATTCATTTGATGCTCATGCTGTAGTGTATTTTGCCAAATTAGTTCTTTCAAAAATATAAACTCAAGCATTTTGAAATTTATTTGAAATTTGTTGGAAAAAATTATCTTAACGAAGGGTGGTCGAAATCTTCTTAGTGTTTAACAAAGGCTGTGTGGTCAGTCACATAACCCTTGTTTTTTTTACTGTAACTAACAACTGATACAATGTATGTAAATGATGATGTATATAAAAAGCCACCCCTTCAGTGTAATCCAATTGGTAAGTTGATCAAAAATTTCTTACAGATCCATTCGACCCTGTAATAGAATGGGCAGGCAGCACGGCCGATACGATTTCAGTTTCTTACACTTGGGATGACAATGAAGGATTTGAAGGCTCCGTTGCAATTTCCCAAGAACTTCATGTAACTGCTGAAGGTGGTGCAACATTACCAAGTGTAATGGGTCCAGCGTCAACTAACCCAATGGTTATTACTGGCTTAACTCCTTCTACATGGTACCATATACAACAAACTTTAAGCTTAGAAAATTCTGGGGGTTCTCTGGAGGTGACGAGCAACTCCATAACTGCTGTGACAGGTACAACAAAGTTGCATATGTTTTTCATAGTTTTTGAATCGATCCGCCTGATTTCTAAGAAGACATAAAGCAGAAGGGTTAACATACAACTGGCTGGCAAAATGCAGCTATGAATGAAGGTTGGGCAATGAATATGAATGTGATTAAAATGCTAACATAGCTTTGCAGGTCCTTCCAACTCTCAAACTCATTTAAATAGGAAATTGTATAAAAACATGTTAAGGTCTATAAAAACACTGCTTTTAACTTCTGACTATCTTGAACTTTTTTCCACAGCACCAAACCCACCACAAAACTTGCAGGTCATTGAAGAGACTGAAACGAGCATAAGAATTTCATGGGATCCACCAAGCGGCAGTGATAATTCTTCATATTCCATCTCCTTTTTCGCACTGACCCAAGTTGATGCTGGAAATGATGGAAGGCAGTTAGAGGTCTTGACAACCAGTTATCTTGTAACAGGGTTAGCAACAAATACTCAGTTTGGGATTTCAGTTCAAGCTAAAAATGCTGGTGGTACCAGTGACCCAGTCACAGAAGTGGCAACAACTTGTAAGTGTTTTTGTTTATAAAACCCCTTTAATAGTTAACAATGATATAAGTGCAGTATTTATATAAGGTAGAACTACATGTCAAACAAAAACCTTCAACTTTAGCACACAGTAGTTTAATATAATAAACTTATGACAGTTGCAAAAACAAATTTGTGCAAACACTAAAATTAATTTGCGCAAAAAATTTATCTCTTGTAAGAATAAAGTTTCACCGAACCACATTCCAGCACTACCAGTGTAATGAAAATAGCTTAAATAAATTATTTTTTTAGTAACTTGCTGCTATCACAGTACAAACTACTTTGCTAGTGATAAATTTTACCATTTTCTAAACCTTATATAAAACAGAAAAATTGCAACCAAATTTCCTGTTATTCTTATTTTGTGTAACAGTGCCCATTGCAAGTGGTCAGGCAAGCACTTTGTCTGCATCGGCTACATCTTTGGAAATTGAATGGAGTTCTCCACCCAACCATGCCAGAACTCCTACATATACAGTTGAAGTCTATGATGCGTATGGGAATCAACTGTTTGAACGAAGCGTTGTGCCAAGTCCATATGACATTTATTCATTAACTCCTTCCACTGTTTACCATGTAGTTATAAGAACAGAGTTTTCAGATAATATTATTCGGTTTTCTGATGCCTCCAGACACTTGACGGGCAAGTTTGAAAACAAAAATGTTTATGGCAGACCACAACTATGTTAAACATTTATTAGTTGTTTGTCATCTATGTATTACTTGTGTTTGCTTGACCTGTTGTATTTTACCAGTGCAAATCAACAACATTACAATAATCTGCAGACAATTAATCTGATTTACAACATTTTGCAGTACCGGACCAAATGCCTACCATGTCCCAGGACTTTGTCTTCTCAGAATCGATTACAGTCAGTTATGTTCCAGCCACTGGTGGTTTTCCATGTTGTGAAATCACTCAATATGATATTCTGGTGAATTCCAGCAATGGCAACCAGTCATTGATCACATATCCACCAGACACAAGTTTTACTTTTTCAACAACACCCAACACTGCTTACCACGTGTCTGTAAGAGCAAGAAACAGTGAAGGCCCTGGAGAGTATTCACCAGAACTTGAAATTTACACCAGTAAGTTATGAAAATAATGTAGAGTTGTTGAGCTATGTATGTGTGTTGAGCTTCGTATGTGAAAACAACAAATTTGATTGGCAAGCATTTAATTGTTTATGATTACAATTCCCTATTAGGTAGATGATTTATTGCTGCAACAAAACAACAAATAAATTTATATCATTTTTTGTTTTTTTACAGTTTTTTTTAAATGTGTCAATGTGGGGTAAAATTTAGGTTAACGGGGAAATATTTTATAATCATTGCAGCAAAGATTTTGTTCTACTTATGATTTTGTGACAAAGGGCCAAATACCTAAATTAAAAATAGGTAAAAAAGTTGTGATTAGAAAAACAGGTGGTATTTGATGACCATGCATAATGCATTCAAGACCATTAAATTCATTTTAAATCTAATGGTATAATATGTAGCCTTACATCTTTTAATCATGTATTTTTTTTAGAGCCTGGACTTGTACAAACTGCTACCCAAATTTCAGCCACTGTTGATTCTATATCTTTTGAATGGGAACCACTGGTGGAGGGGGACTTTGCAATCACTGATTATTTAGTTTCTATGCATCCATTTTCCTCTGGAGACGGAAGAAATTATGTATTTGGAAAAACTAACGCAACTTATACAATGCTTGAAGCTAACAGGCGATATGCTGTTACTGTCCAACCATCAGGAGTTGGTGGATTATTGGGGGTAAAAAATCAAGCAAGTTTTATGTACACAGGTAAAAGACCAACCTGATTTATAATTTTTTTATGAATATGATGAAATCATTTTTGTATGAAATCACAAGCTTGTATTTTGTTGGGGATTAAAACTAACATAGTTTACACATGTCATGTTAAAACTTCCTAACATTTGGTTTGCAGTATGCTTTAATTAAGTAAACTTTTAACCTACTTACTTTAGTATAACTTTTGGCAGCTCCAACCGCCCCACCAGCCCCTGTTGTATCAACTGCTTTTCCTCCAAGTACCTCAATGATTTCAATTAAGTGGTCATGTGCTGAGTTTAGAGGTTGCCTGCCTATTACACAGTACAGAATTGAATGGGTCCAAATTGGAGGAAATCAAAGCGATAATGAGTCTCACATTATGAGCACCGACCATGATTTATGTGGATTTGGTTATGACATTGCTGGTCTCCAGATCAACACATTTTATAGCATAAGAATTGCAGCAAGCAATGATTATTTCTTTGGACCACTTTCTGATCCAGTTGAAATTTGCACAAGTAAGAAACTCTGTAGCATTCATTTC
The DNA here is from genome assembly GCF_965637545.1 of Phallusia mammillata. Lineage (NCBI taxonomy): Eukaryota > Metazoa > Chordata > Ascidiacea > Phlebobranchia > Ascidiidae > Phallusia > Phallusia mammillata. The sequence goes on along the minus strand of NC_137252.1, from coordinate 30,565,918 downwards.
TTTTAAGGCTAACCTTTTTTATGAAAGAATTACTTTTTCAAAATCGATTGTCGATCGATTCAAACAACTTGTGTTTCCAAACAGAAAAGTACATTTTCACATTTCCATTGCTAAACTGTTTATGGTAAACTTTTAGACCCTGCTGTGCCAGACCCACCTTCAGTTCAGTTTCACCATCAACAACAAGCAATCATTGTGGAATGGGAACCACCAATAGTGGGTGGAGGTGTAGAAATTACAATGTACAAGATTGCATGGAGCTCTGCTGCTGACAGTGGACACAAACGTGTTACTGTGACCAATTTAAACCATACTGCTGCTATAACTGGTCTGCTGCCAGTTACTACATATGAAGTGACTGTACAAGCAATCAATGATCACGGAATAGGTTCTGCTTCCACTTCTGGTACAGTCACCACTGGTTCAGGAATTATTTGTACAGAAACACCAACTATCAAGTAAGTCAATTAGCACCATAGAAAAAAAGCAATCATGAAATAATAGTTTGTGCTAGTATTTTCAAAATCTTTGTTTGACAGAGCTTAAGGTGTTTTTTGTAGGGGTACTACTTATCTTCTTATGTAGCTTTTTTTCAAACACTGTTGTTTAAAACAAAGCCATTCAACTTTGTGTTTGAGTTAAGTCTCTTTTTTGTGCTATTTTTGTAATCAATTTTGATTAGACTTACTGCTGAAGATGTAGCAAGAATGGATGCAGTTGCTGGTGATCAAATTGTTGTGTCATCAAGAAAGATTAAACATCAGCCTGCTGCAAACCAGTTAATGTCACGTTGCAAAATTCCAGCTCCTGCTGGAAGTGGAGCCGAATTTCACTTTAATCTTACTGATTGTGAACCACTTGTTGGTTTTGCAGTTGACAAGTTTGATGGGGTATGTGTAGACCCTATGTATAAATAGGATTACAAAGTTTATTTGTAATTTTATTGTCTCTTGTTTTTACAGGTTGACAATAGTAGTCTTCTTTTCACGTACACAGTTCAACTGGCAAGGTTTTCTGTTGTTAGTAACATGGTGCAACGTTTTGATCCAACAGTATCGTTTGAATTTCAATGTGTCTTCAATCGGTCACTCTCAGTTATATCAGACAATGTGCATCCCTACATATTGTAAGTTGTTTTTTTGTTTCTTGGCTTGTTTTTACTTGCTTGCAAATCTAACAGTAATTGTACAGAACACAAATTAATAACTATAACAACACTCAGTTAAATATTGAACAGAAACTGATTCAAAACAAACTTTTAATTTGAGAAAAAAAATGCAGGAATTTTTATTAAGCAGAACTCCTTTGCGTTTGTGATTGTTAATGACTGTGACAATTTTACAGTAAGGATTTAGTTGTAATGGATCCCAACCATGGCCAGTTTGACCTCACATTAGACCTTTTCACTTCCGACCACTATAACACTTCATTGGTTGGGTCTCCACCAACTGTTGAGGTGCTTACTTTTGTTTTTGCTCAACTCAGTCTTGGAGTGGAAACGAACAGCTTCATTCTTCAGGTAAATACTGCTTTTGATTGTTTTAAAGGACAAATAACTAATTTTTTTTGGTGACGTAAAGTTTATTCTTGGCTACTTTTGTGCAGAAGTAGGCAATATGTTGCTTGATTTTCTCCTTTTTTATTTTAGGCTCAATATTGTTGGGCAACTCCAAGTAGTTCACCACAAGATTTAGTGTCATATCCTATAATTGTGGATGGGTATGTGCTTAAACTCAATTATTTGATTGTTTTTTCAATTCTCCACTACCAACTTTGTGGCATAGTTGTTTAACAGGAGTGTTTCAATGAATAATGTAGTGTATTGCCACCTATGTGCAGAGTCATAATAATGTGAAATTCCAATGGCTTAACTACGTAACTGAGTCATTAGCAGTTTTATACTTGTGTATGTTTAAAATTTTCAGCTGTCCTGCACAAAACGCTTATGATGAACCAGGTACAATACTTGTCACTAAAAACTACCAGCCCAACACAGCGCAGTTTCAATTCAAGGCATTTGTGTGGGCTAATATTCCTGATGAAAACCAAAAAATGTTTGTTCACTGTAACACAATGGTGTGTGATCCTAGAAATGAGGATGGATGCACTGACTTGGTAATTTATGCATAGCAAGCTGTAATTGTGATGTTTTGTACCTAATTTGTCTACATGTTACTTTACACTATTTTTAGGATTGTGGTGTGTTACTTTACACTATTTTTAGGATTGTGGTGTATCACGTAAGCGTCGTAATGTACCTAAATATGAAAACAGTCAAAGAGTTACCTATGGACCAATCATGTTAAGCCACAAAGGAGAGCTACTTTGTGCTGAGGTGAATAGATATATATGCAATATAATGAATTGTGTCTGCTGCAATAAACAATAAATATGTCTTGTTTTGCTGGTGAAGGCAAATGGAGGTTGTGAGGACCTGTGTATGGTGGAGAATCAGTTCATTAAATGCATGTGTAAATCTGGTCGAAAGCTGAACATTGATGGAAGGACCTGTTCAGCAAAATGTAAGAAAATTATGATTAAAAACTATATGAAAGACGTTTAAAAAGCATGAATTTTAGCTCTGTGAGAGAAAACAAATGATTACAAACATTTTATCATGAAAATGTTCTTGTTAACTTATATTTAATAAATAATCTAGCATTTCTTAAAAATTCTGGCATTAGAAGTTGTAAATTCTGCCTAAAATATTGTTTTATCATGTATTTTGTACCTTTTCTATTTGAATTTTTACAGACTATAGAGCAGCAGGAAATCAAGAAATTCCACAGTCAGTCTACATTGTTTTGCTTGCAGTTCTTGTGCTGGCTGTGGTGGGCCTCATCATACACAAAAAGCCACTCTAACTGCTCATAAGTTTTGGAGTAGTGAAAAGTCTCATTTAATCAGAGTATGTCATTTATTTTTCAGAAATCATTATGTTATTATGTTTTCTCAAAAATTTGTGCAATAAATTTGACTAAATTGGTGTAAAAAATTGCATTCTCTACGTTGTGGCGTTTTTTAGGCTGAACAAGGCTTGTACAAGTATATGTAATCACTTACAAACAAGAAAAAAAGGTGTAAACTTTTTGGTACTTTCGATTCGGTGTCTTCGAATACTACAGGTCCGCTTGGTGCGCTAGGTGCGCTAGGTGCGCTAGGTACTTCACTTGGTCCGCTTGGTAATTCGATTACCACAGGTAATGCATTCAAATGGGGAAAAACGTGGCCAAAATTTAAATGCTGCAGGTAACTCGTTTGCACTCGAGGAAACTCGTATTTAGTGCAGGTAATCATTTTTGATACGACGAAACTTGTAGTTGGTGCGACGTAACTCGAAAATTCCACAGGTAACTCGTTTGGACTCGACCGAACTCGTATTTAGTGCAGGTAACCGTTTTTGACACGACGAAACTTGTAGTTGGTGCGACGTAACTTTAAAATGTCACAGGTAACTCGTTTGGACTCGACCGAACTCGTATTTGGTGCAGGTAACCGTTTTTGACACGACGAAACTTGTAGTTGGTGCGACGTAACTCGAAAATGCTACAGGTAACTCGTTTACACTCGACCGAACTCGTAAGCACTGCAGTACTTCGCCAGGAACATCGCTTACTACAGGTAACTCGTTTAGACTCGACTAAACTCGTATTTAGTGCAGGTAACCTTTTTTGACACGACGAAACTTGTAGTTGGTGCGACGTAACTCGAAAATGCAGCAGGTAACTCTTATGTGACGATAATCAATTTATAAATTGCTGCAGGAAACCCGTTGTGGTGCGATCAAATTTCATGAGGCCAAAGTAGAACTACTAAAAAATAACAAAATTTTAGTTAACAAAACTTTTGAATTTCGTGCTTTTTTAATGTTGTCATTAAAGAACTAAAAACAAGACACAAACGAACGAATACAAGAAACATAATCAACAAACACTGTAACAAAGTACTCTGAGAACCCGTACAATAACATTTCAATTTTGCTGCTGGGTTTGTGGGATCGCATTCTTTGCTTTTGATTTTTCTTTTTCCCTGCTGTTTTCGGTGGCACTTTTGTAAGTAATTGCGGATTGCCTTGTTTTCTATGTTTCATAAAATTAAGAAAATGCTGTTGTTTTTCTTTATCTGTCTTCTGTTCCCATGCGTAAAACTGACATTGAAATACGGTAAATTCCGGTGCAAAATGCAATGGACCAATCCCGCGAATGCTTTTTTGACGTCAGTGTATTGACTTTGGACAATACCATGCAGCATCTCTATAAGCTGTGGCAGTTTTTGTTGTTTCCAGTTGGTTTTTGATTTAATGACGTGGTTCATTGACTCGGCATTGTTATTTGTCCAAATATACCCAACCTCCTTTTTCAAATTCCACACCTGATCTTTTAGAAGTGGTAAAAAACGATGTTCCACGTAATGCAGAAGCTTAGGCCATTTTTGGCAAAAACTTCTTAAATTCGCTTCATGTCCAAAATAGTCAACCTCTTCTTCACTGTTTAAAACGGTGAAAAACAAAGCTTGTAGCGATTTTCGATCATCTGCTGATAATCCAACATTATCGACAGCATACCGCAGCAAGTTCTCTTTTAAATGCTTGCTGCATAGCACCTGCCGACATCCATGGAATGCCTGTAGTGCAGCTTTGTGCATGGCCTGCTCGTCGTCAGAGCCAAAAATCAAATTTTCAAACGTGCCACCCACAACTGCACTTAAATTGGCGAAGAAATCAAAAAAAGTGGTGAAATCTGAACGATTGTGCAAAAATACTGGTCCCAGAAATATGGGATGTTGGCCTGTAGAAGTTTTAATGACGCTAAGATTTTTGAATGTCGTGACTGTCACATGGATTTTACCCAAATTGAATGTTTTGTCTGTACAAAATACCGTTTTACCGGAAAGGCAAAACCGTTTAAAGTCACACACTTGTTCGTCTGTGTAAAGGTTGACACTCACTGGTACATCCTTTCCATGTGTAACCCGTCTTACGAAATCATGTGTTACGGCCATGTTTACCACTTCTATTATTTCTTCAGCGTATTTCTCTATTTTTCCAGTTCTTGGATTGTGTTTGGTCTGGTCAAAATGTTTTTTTCTGTTCAGTTGATTTAGCCCTCTTAGACCCTCCAAGGGGTTATGTCGGTCCTGAAGTTCATCGTATACTGCTTTTGCGCTTTCACCTCCTTTGAGTCTGTTGCCAACCTCCTCAAGCAATTCCGGTTTTGTTCTTACATAAATGTGTTTTCCATCTTTTGTATTGCCGTGCGGGACATGGCCTGGATGGATTCCAAGATATTCTGCGACACCAAGGTGTGGAACAATTGACCTTTCCAACCACGTTATTTTGCGCTTGAATGACTTGTCGGCTTTGAGTTTGCAGTAGTACACACCAACTTTAACTATATCATCTGCTTTGGGTTGTGATTGCACGCTTCTGAACGTATTTGTCTTTGGATTTCGGATGCAAAACTTTCCCCTATACAAACGCACATCGATCAGCTGATCATCCAAACGGTAGTAAGTAATGCTTGTGTACTTAAAATCGCACCAAGCTCCGCAGTCGTCTGCAAAACTTTTTCTGAAACTTTGCTTTCTGTCTTTCTACATTTTTTGCATTATTAAATACAAAGTATGCGTTGTTTTTGATACCCTTTGGAATTGTGTGATGGAAATGGACCGAGCTTTTAAGGAGTTCGACCATATTCCGGGTCGGCAAAAAACTTTCGTATTTTAATTTGCCTGTTTTTGAGCTGTCACCTTGGACTTCGTCGATTGTACCGTCGACCGCAGCTTGCTGACTGTCTATGTCATCTGATGAAGAATCAGTGGATTTAGGCGGTGTGGTCGATGGGGGAAGAAACTAATGGGGTTTCGTCGATGGGGAAGAAATTAAGGGCGGTTTCGTCGATGGGGATGAACCGTGGACAGGCATATCTTCGAGAAATAAATCGTCGCTACTAATTTCGATTGAGTCATTTTCCAAATAATCCATTGAGCTAATCGGGGTTGAATGGCGTATGTGGGTAACGTCTCTGCATATGGCAACAAAGTGGTCGGGAACCCAAGTTTTCACAAACCTAGTGCTGATTTTTGTCCACATAATCGAAATAGGTTCGACTGTGAAGAGCTGTGCCGAAATTATTCGATTAAGAATGCCAATGGTTTTGTCCAATGGTCCATTGCAAGGTGGGTAAATACTATTAATGCCACGCCCAATGACATTACTTAAAGCAAGAATCGTCCAAGCACTTGAAAACGCTCCATTCACCGCACATTGGATGCATGAATCATTATACGCCGGCGAAACAAACGGTAGTTGATTTGCCAACGAATGGTTGATGTACATTTTCCGATTTTTAATCATATCAATACAAGTTCGCGCCTTTAGCTCTTATTGCAATACTGGAGTTTCCAACGAGGCATATGGAGGCAGCATGGAACAAACAGTTACCGTCGGCGACAGTCTCCACAGGTATCCAAGCATCATCTAAAAGATTATGTTCTGCTATAATATTTTTGGCTTGGTCGTCTAAACGATAGTTTAATTCAGCACTGGAATTTCAAGGTTTTTCTTTATATATAAATCCTCAATCGCGACAGCCTTCGTGAGAGAATCAAGTCCGTCTTTAGCTGCCTACAAAAGAAATGGATGTGTGAAATTTCTCTAATACCGGTAGCCTACCGCCAAGAATGCAGATTTATCATAAATATTGACAATGTATGTTATTATTCATTGATTAAAAATGCATTGTGAATGTTCTTTCATAAGCTGACGTAATAGACATATGCGTAGTTTTTATCGGTTACAAAAGAACGGCATTGAACAACCTTGCCCAAGCGAGCCAGAGAAGCGAAAAAGTCAAATGCGTCTTCAGCCAAGGTTCTGCAAGAAGAACACAGAAACGGATAGTTTTGGATTTCCTGTATGATTTGAAAACTTGTATCTGACAGGGACAAGCAATCCTGGTGAAACCATTTAACACAAACTTCGCATAAAAGCGAGTTTCCTTTTTTGTTGCAGTTTTTCTTGCAACAGCCACATGGCCACAAAGCTTGTTTTGACATTCTGTTTTCCTTGTATGTTATCAGACAACAATTTTCTTGAAACCGATTTAGTACAAAAATATGTTTTCTTATTTACAACTTCTCTAACATTATCTCTATTTAAATGATTGTGACAAGCTTTTTTATCTAATTTTGTTATAGGTGCACATTTTGTGCAAAAAGTCACACCTCGCTAATGCCTATGGTTGTTCTATTACTATCCTAATATATTTGTAAAGAAAGAATTGTCCATCTGTCAGTCATAAAAACTGTCTTTAGAGCAAAAATTATGCAATCCGTTAGTATCAGCAATGCTTAATGTTGGACCTCCTTGTTGGTTACTATAATCACTATAGTTTACGTCATGATACAAACAAGATTAACTGACAACCACACAATTAACGTAACGAAATAAAACAAAGCAAATATAAATTTCGTAAAAACACTTACCGAAAAATCTCGTGAACTCAATAACTTGAAAAGACGTAGAATAATTTTATTGCATCATTCTTAGTTTACTCGTATTCGAAGTGTTTGAGTGTCTTTAAATTACTGCGGACTACACAAAACAATCAAAACAATGCTACAAAAATACAAAGAATTTGATGAGGATGTTAATGATTCTTTAAAACCACTGATTTTTTGACTTTTTCGTTTTCATAAGTATCTGGAACACCCTGCAGTTGTCGGTTTTGCTTCAGTCAAAGCTTTTTAAGGATCGTGTTCTTGCAGCGTTCTTGAATCTAAAAAGTAAGAAGGTTTTACGTGTTCGAAAAATGGTTAAATTTATGAATTTGTTTTCCTGATGGTATTATGGTAAATGGTAGTATATGTCAGTGGTTCTGAACCCATTCTTGTTGGTACCACAATGAAAATGAAGTCACAAGCCAGTTTTCGCCTTATATTCTGCATTATCCGTAATGTAGGCTAATCAATATTCCACAAACATAATGACTTCATCCTCAGCGGATGAGTATAAATGAAGTGGACAACCAGTGGTTTATCAAATCACCAATATGACATAAACCACAACCAAATGAAAGAAAACAAATCAACAGGAGAGGCATTATCGTTTTTACTGCACGAGAATAAAAATAAATTATTACAAAACTGCATTACAACATTAAACAACACATACACAGACCACCAATAAAAGGCTACAACTTAATAAGTTTCGTCTCACAAAAACGGTTACCTGCACTAAATACGAGTTTAGTCGAGTCTAAACGAGTTACCTGTAGTAAGCGACGTTCCTGGCGAAGTAGGTACTGCGATGCTTACAGGTTCGGTCGAGTCCAACGAGTTACCTGTAGCATTTAAATTTTGGCCACGTTTTTCCCTATTTAAATGCATTATAGTAATCGAATTACCAAGCGAAGTACCAAGCGGACCAAGCGAAGTACCTAGTGCACTTAGAGCACCAAGCGGACCTGTAGTATTCGAAGGCACCCCTTTAGATTAGACGTTTGGGTCACTTAAGTTGCTACTTCAAGGGCAACACCAAAATCTATCTATTTTCAGCCATACAGCACTAAAAAAGTTTCTGCTCGTACAACCTAGTTGGTGTTGGTGTCGCAAAACTTCAAACCAATCATGAGGACAAAAGTGCCTGGTCAGAAGCATTTGTCAGAGTAATTAGAGCATAAAAAAAACCTTTCAAAAAACAACAACAACTTTCAAAGGATATACGGTACTTTACAATACACCTTTAAACCAAAACCAGGAAGCTATTGCGGTTCTCTCGGCAGAAATACGTTGGTACAGGTGTGTTCTAATACGTTAAAATCAGTGATTCACCGAACCCGCTTCAAATAGTTCAGGTAGAAACCGAATATTCGGCCAAAATGTTTCGGCCAACCGAAACTTCGGTGCATCACTAGTTTAAATGATTTATTGCACACGCTTCAAAATGACGCAATAAAATCTATAATGTTAAAAGTCGCCACTTTTATACTTTTGACAAACATAAAAAGTTAATTAGATTATAACTAATTATCTTACAAGATCGACAGCTGTGAACTTCAGCTCCAAGGACAGACGACCAGTTGTCGTGATGGGTCACTAAACACGCAGTGACCCGCGAAAATTAATAGCAAAAACAGAGTTCAGGCAATAGTCTGTGAAGTGTGAAGAGGCTCGATAATGATGTTATAACATGCAATGAAGTTATACGACATTTAAATGAATGTTTGTGTGATGAGTAATCAGAGTTTAAACAAGCCGAAAAGAGTAAATTAATGAAAAATAAGGCCAGGAGTTCTTTAGGAGAAGATTGCGTTTACAGACGTTTTATTAATTTGTCAAACACAAAAAGTAGCTAACTAGATTATAATTGAAATGCCTCTTAAACTTCTTGAATCAAAAACCTTTTTTATCAGAGTGAGTTTACCCTTGGTACTGTGAAGAAAAGACCTTTATCTGTCTGTAAGGTACCAGCATGATCCAATAGAGGTTGGAAATCACATGTGAAATATAATAGATAAACATATCTTGCAGATTTTTGTCTTGCTACAACAGCTTGGTAATATAACTTTTTTATTTGTACACAGACCTTTGCTGTATTTCCTGTAAACCATGGTTTAATGTTAAACAATTATATAACTCTTTGAATGCTTTACAAGTGGTGTGCAATATGTAAAAAGGATTTGTGCTTAAAAAAGCATGCTTTTAGTAAATGTTTTACTCAAAAACAATGCTTTCTGTGGCCAAAATTTTTCCTGGATTAAGAATTCCACTGCTAAATTATTTTGTAAATTATAAAGTATTTGGTTCTTATGCCTCATGTCGTCTACTGCATTTAACTACATGCGCAAGGTTGGACTATTACGAGGTTCTTGGTGCAAAAAGAGATGCATCAGCAGAAGAAATTAAAAAATTGTACCTTGAAAAGTGTAAACTCTATCACCCAGACAAGCATCAAGGAGATAAAGTTATGCATGAGAAGTTTGTGCGCATTAGTGAAGCCTACGGCACATTAAGCAACGTATCCCAACGCAAAGACTATGATTGCAGTTTGCAGTATCGCAACACCGGAAAAGGTGGCTTCTCCCATTATGACACTTCGGAGTATCGCTGGGGAAATGCGCAGCGATCAAAGCCAGAGGATGTTTGGAGAACTTGGCAAAATCAAAACAGACAATCCCGTTATCAGGAAGACCCAACAAATGCTTACAGGGACTTTGGGGCAAGGACTAGAAGGCAGTCTTATAAAAATCAACAGTCTTATCATTCTCATGAATATGAAGATCCGCGTGTAAGCAGGGACAAACTAAATAGCTATTGGGACTCTGTGTACAGACAGCATAAAAAATCACATCATTCAAACTCACAGCGAAATATGTATAGTAATGCCATACTAGAACGCCAGGCCATTTTTTTGTTCATAATGGGTCTGTTTTTTCTTCTTAGTGTGCGTGCTATGAATTTGCAGGCAAAACAAGAATCATTTGACACAAACCGTTATCCATACAATGCCCCACATAATAATGCACCTCCAAGAAATAAAAAGCCTCCCAAATCTGGCGATGGTGGAATTAACTTTGAAGATGCATGATTGAATAACTCCGTGGTATTGTTGATAAGACACTTGACCCTAAAATAGAAATTTTTGTTGGTGCTATTAATAACCTTGCAAAAACATTGTTTTACAAATGCATGTATTGATTTTAGTCTGGTATTTATGAGCACATTACATTAAAGAAGTGATCAAACATTGGTAAAAATTAATTTTTGGCATCTTGTATCGATAGCTTAGTACTGTATGTTTTACAAGTTTTTGCCAAACTGAATATATATTTGTTCTTTTTCACTATTTATTAAAGTGCTGAAAAATGGTAGTAAACTGTTCAGGAGTTCAGCTATCATGAATATCAATTAGGATCTTTGATGCTTAACCAGTAATGATGGTTGTAAGTTTTCTAACTCTGTCTTGTAAGCAACTCACAATGTCTGGCAAACTGATCAACAACAGATGTTTTAGTTGCTGTGATGTGATGCTGGGCCACTATGATACTTTGGGCATAACTCGCAATGCGACAACCGAGGAGATTAAACAAGCCTACATTGAAAAATGCAAAATCATGCATCCAGATCTCAATGCCCCTGATAAGAAACTGCACCACAAGTTTGTTGAAGTCAATGAAGCTTATGCCGTGTTGAGCAATGCAAAATCACGTCGGGTTTATGACCATCTACCTGATGATCCTGGTTATCCATTTCAAGATCCACTGTACAGCACATATGCTGCACAAAAGAATGCAAAAAATGACTCGGATAATGCTCATAATAAACAACTCCACAGGGAAATGAAATTCAGGATTATTCCTCTTACGATTTTAGTGATTTTAATTCATTGTTTCTTTTTTGGACGTTTTATTGTTTATTCACCAAGTCGCAAACTTTACGAAAGAGAAATTCTCAAACAGGAAAATGCTGAGTACTTGTACAAACAACAACATATGCTCCAGGCCATTCAAGCACAAAAAGCCACTAGTATTTCTAATGATAAAAAAGTGTAATCAGAATCAGTTTTATAGCAATTTATTTTGTTTATTCATGCTTATATGACTGAGTCTTATATGCTTTCTTATCTAAACAATATGGTGTCTGCAAGTTGTTTACCATGTGACATACATTTTATGCAAAGTCACATTTGTTTAGGTCAGTGGTTCTCAAACTCGGTTTTTGGGGCCGCATGCGGCTCCCAACTACTTATTCTGCGGCTCGCACCAGACCTCAGAAAACCACCAAACATTGCTATTTGAGCTTTCAAAGTAATAATCTTCAGTGATTTTCTCAAGGTTTTGTTTTTTTGCGGCTCCCTACACACTTAAAAAAATACCATTTGGCCCCGACAATAAAAAAGTTTGAGAACCACTGGTTTAGGTAATAAACCCTACTGGCTTATGTCCAAGTTGTATGAGATATGTGTGGGTGGCTTGCTTTTCAAGTACTTTTTATGTGGTCAGTGTTAACAAAATAAGACAGATTTTTAAAACATTCTTCTTTTTATTTACAAATGATTCTGGTTAATTGCAATTCTGTTTAATCGCATTGTTAGCCCAAAGTGTGGCCTATCATCGGTTATAGATATTTTGTGTAGACCCAGCTTTCAGGTAATTACAAGACAAATTGTGACTGTCCAGAATTGTATGTATCTGTGTTTTTGAAAAGTCACAAGCCTTCTATGCAATTTTTTTTCATTTTTGTTGTTTTAGTTGAATAAAGCACCTCATTGACTTCTACAATATTGCAATGCTGTTGATCGGGTGTGACTGAAAAGCATAAACCACATTTGTTCTTTATGTTTGGCTTGTACATTTACCACTATGCCTTAGAATGTACCAACTAGATCAAAATATGAATATAAAGTGATAAATTGCGTAGTTATGGGGTAAATTCGAAGCGTACTGTATTGCCTTGCAATGCTATCTATGTATTTTTTCTTTTTACAGCATTGGGCAGTTAAAAGTTTGTACAAACTTTTTAGCCCTAAAATAATAATCCTTATTACGTTATGCAAACTAAACCATGATCTTTTATGGACTTTTAACCAAACCGCAAGCCTTATCACTGAAAAGGTGGCCACTGGCCTGTCTATTTTCTACTGAAAATAAACAGCACAAAATTGACCACTATGCATTATTGGGAGTTGAAAGAAATGCTACACCAAAGCAATTGAGAGATGCTTTTGTGAAGAAATCAAAGGAACTGCACCCAGATTTATCTTCGAAAAATGCTGATTCCCAGTCTGAGTTTATTGCTGTAAAGGAAGCATATTCCATATTAAGCAAGCCAAACACAAGAAGACTTTATGATGCAGGATTACCTGTGACATCAACTGTGTTTGATAAATCCGAGAAAGACACCAACAGTAATGGATTTAAAGCCGGTGAACAAACTCACAATCCTTTGCGTTCCAAAGAGTACAAAAATCCCTATGTTAAGTACAATCATGCCAGACAGGTAGCAGATAGGTGGACAGACTATCATAACACCTATGGGACATCAAGAGCCCAGCGACGCATGCAGGAAGGAATAGATTCACCATTTTGGAAAGATTTTTGGGAAAATTCCAGAGAACTTGGTGGCGGTGGCCCACAGTTGCCAACACATAAACGAGATCCACCTGTGTATTGGAAAAAAGAACTCGTTGCCCTTATATGTTTATTTTTCTTTGTAGGAGGGGTTTTAACAACACTTTACTTCTTGTATGGAAATGAATCTAACCACCCTATTGCTGTGATTTTGAAAATGTCCAATGAATACCTGTACTACAAAATGTCAAATAAAAACATAAAGGATCCTCCTCAGCATTAGTACTGGGCTAGAATTGTTAGTGTTGTTTATAAGTCAAACTTGCAGTGTAAACAACTTTGTAAGCGCTGTGTTTAAAGAGTTTAAGTGCAATTATTTTGAAAAACTGGATTTACATTTATTTTGTTCAATCTGATTTTTGCAGAGTTTTGATTGAAATTTTCTTTGTAGCCAAGATAATGCTTCAAGGTAACTTTTTGATGAGAATTTGATCAATCACAAAATGTTTGGAGCACAACGATTGAACGAACTTCTAGCTGAACATGAGGTCTTTCAGCATGTAGCTGACAAGAATGATGAAGCTGATCCAAAGAAAACTGAGCAGTTACTGCACATTCATGGGGGAAACCTGTTTATTTGGAACAACAACAAAGGTTGTTTGCTTGTCACAAATCTCCGCTCGTTGTTAGACGAATCAGAATCTGGCGGAATTCAGGTACGTCAAAAATGTTGAATGTCTATGCTGAAAAAACATGCCTTAAATTTTGATTTTTTTATTATCTAGTATATCTTCTTGGTGACTAATGTAGTGGCAACATATTGAGAACAAAGTAATGAAGAATATGAATGGGAGAAGTTTATCAATTTACATAGTTTTGACAATACATATCATTAAATCAGCCTCAAATATTGTATAATGTTACAGTTGGGCATATTTACTAGCCAAACAATAGTTTTAGTGCAGTTCTGTTTTACAGGTTTCAATCTGTGAAACAAAAAATGTGCCAAATTAGAACAAAATAACATTCATTTTTCAAATTAAAATTTGTTCAGACGCTCATGTGTCAAAATCCTCCATATTTCAAAGTAAGGAAAATCCAATTCAGTCCCCAAGGAAACCACATAGCCCTTGTAGGGGCAAGAGGTGTATCTATACTTGCTCTACCTCCACGATGGGGTCGTCAAGCTGAGTACGAGGGTGGCAAAAATTGTGTCACATGCAAGTAAGTAGAAGGGTGGTTTTGTACATTTGTCTTCGTAACAATAGGTATTTTTTTGTTTATAAAAATTAAATTGTGTTTTTACAAATATGTTTATTATTGCTATTATTTTTTCAGTTATAAAACAGTATTTTGGCTGATGTACAAAAGTTGGTGGAATAATAATTGTCAAACAATAGTTACGAAATAAAATGCCTGTTTTGTCCGTCAAATCTGATGGTAACATTTTTACTGCAGAACATTTCCAATTGGAGAAAGATTTTTTATAACCAACATCTCAGTGCAACTAAAGCAAGCTTCATGGTATCCAATGGCAACCAGTCCATCACCCCACATCTGCATCCTGACCTCAGACAACGTTCTGCGGATATACAACATTCACTCTGACCCCCAAACTCCAATACAAACACACAAGCTTACACCACCAATTGATAACAACATGTCAATGAACGCTTCACGGATCTCACTTTTATCCATGTAAGTCACATTGTCCTAAAATATTAATGATAAGGTACAGATTGAAAATAGTATGCAATAAAACAGAATATTTATTAAACCTGTATGTAATAACCATTTTCTGTTCCGTATTGCAAAGAACTGAACAACTGAAAAAAAGTATATAAAACTTCAATCAAGTTGCTTGGCATGGTTTAGTTTAGTTCAATTAAGTTTATTTTACGTGGAATAATTTAGTGTTGACAAGGAAAAAAAGTGTCATTTTTCAAAACACATTTTTCATCTTTAATTATAAATAAATAAATATATATGTTAGTTTAATTATCACTTTCACAGGTATTCAGTCACAACAGGTCTTGGGGAAACAGTGATTGCTTTTGATTTTGCTCCACCAATGGATTACACACCAAAACGGCGCACCCAGTTTGTGAAAGCTTCAGAAGTGGTTCAGTTGCAACCTATTTATTTGCTACAGGGAAATGGCGAAGTTTTAATGCTTTCCACCTCTCTTACAAATAATAAGTAAGTTTTTAGTTTATTAAATTAGCTGAAAAAAGCACTTTTGAAAAATTTAGACCTTATGTTGGACTTGAACACTAGGGATGTGCAATCTACACCGCTCGTGACAAATGTGGCCCATTAAATAAGGGGTGTTCAGCCTGCAGAGATGCTTGGATTTCAATTGAAATTTCCGCTCTCTGTTTTGCAATGATAATGAACAATTCCAAACACTTTCTTTCTGAGCAGATCAATGCACCTATTTATTTTCAACCTAATAATGCGAATAAAACTCTTTACTGCTAGTTGTCAACCTAAAAGTGTCTAGTACGCTGCAAAGGAAAGGCAACATGCGTTATATGAACGTGTGGTCGTTTGTCTAATGTTGATTGTCATAGTACACCAGGCCCATTGAATGCTTTATAACGAATCAGTGGGTCACCAAGCATTCCCACATGGCAAGGCTTAGGTGTGAAAAATCTAGCCTGCAGTGGGATTCAAACCTATGACAGGAATCTTTCCAAGATCACCCTCTATCAATTGAGCTATGCAGGCTCAGTGGAGAGCATGTCGGGAGTCAAATGAAAAGCACAGTTGCCTGCCTCGTATGCTGCATAGTCAACTTTGTAGAAGGGGATCGCGAGATTGACCCAGTAATCAGTTACGGTGAACTTAAATTACTGGGATTAGCCATGAAGCGTTAATGCAGATCAGCGACCAGTACGCCAGGCCTATCGAAGGCCAAGTTCTGTTTGACCAACCAATAGTTAAGGTTGCACACCACCGTCTCAAACGATACACATAAAACGATAAGTTTTAATTTTTGTTTTGGAAACTTTTCTGTCCCTAATTCATAACAGCTGAAACTACTTTTCCACAGTACGTTTTCACAACGGTCTGATATGTTACTTCTAAAGGATTATATTTCCTAGGTTCAGCAAAGGTCAACTTCAGGGTCCACTTATTATGTTGCCATCAGCTGAGGATAACTATGGAGTCGACTCTTGTTCCATTCACATCATGTCCACAACCCCTACAACAGTTGTCATAGCAACATCAACTGGCAAACTGCATCACTGTATTGCATTGTGGACTTCTGATAATGAAAGTGATGACATCGATGTTGAAACACAGGTGTGTGAGAAAATATTAACCTCAGCAACAAAATACAAAATTCAATACTTTGCACCTTTAGAGATGTTTATTGTTGACCAAATAGTTTTGGCTAAAACAAAATTTCAACACTTACTTGGCGATAAATTTTTAAGGCCAAATTCTTTAAGCTGCCACTCAGCTTGTCAAAACAAGCTTCAATGTCGCAATTATGAAGTAAATGAAAAAGGAGCCCAGTTATCACGTCATATAACTGCCTGTAAAGACGCATGGATATCAAAATGCCTGCAAAAAAAAGCAAAACAGAAATGGTCTTCCCAACCCACCAAAAAATGCAACCAGTGGTCTCAATCCGCAACTGGATATCAGAAACCAGCCCAATTGGGCGGGAAAACCGCCATTTTGGCGATGAAACTTTAGCGCTCACCTTATTATGTTGTTCTTCGTTGTTTTAAAATGCGTTTGACAATCAAATTCTTTGTAAACTGTATTTGCTGGTTTTGTTTACAGTCTGTGCGTTCGCGGTTAAGCCAAGTTAGAAGTACGTCGCCACTAGATGATCTCACCCCTCCAACACTGTACGTTTATGAGACGGTTGAATTGGAGATGGACTTGACTATGGAGGAAGATGACCCAGAAAGCCACCTCATTGACTTGTTTGGCGGTAAACGTTGTTTTAACACTTTGTTTTACTTTGTCTAAGTCTAAACACGATTTTTATATCGTCTGTAGGAATGTGTGCAGTAAAATAGATCAATATTTTATTGGCTTATTTGGCGGTAAACCTTGTTCTAACACTTAATTGGTTTACCTCTGTCTAAGCAATGTTTTTATACATCTGCTGGAATGTGTATAGTAACATAGCCCAAAAAAATGTTATTTGAAGTATTTTTTCCCGTTTTTGAGACACAAATTGCAGTGTAAAATTAAATAATTAACCACTTTACGAAAAGTTTCCCACAAAATTTACTAAACGCTATATGTATGTATACTAGTTCTGAAATATATTGTATAATTTTTGTGTTTGTACGTTTTTCAACAAGGAAATATTAGGTTTTGTTTTGTCACAACATCCGATTTCCCCTTTTTTCTGACCTTGGGCATTTTGTTTATATCACCCTGCTGCGTTATGTCGTTAGCTTGCAACTTTAGTCACAAAATGGAATTAATGTTTAATGGGCATTTTTTACAGACCCTGTTTTGCTTTCACGTTATCACTGCTGCACATCGGTTGGCATTCACTCTATCGCCCTCCCGTGGCTGAACAAAATGTACAAGTTTCTGCAGGAAGAAGACGAAGATAAAGATTTTCCGCAAGATCTTACTCAGGTAAACTAACAGTTTAAGATAAATTTGATTTTGTCGGTAATAAAATTTACGGTAGGTTTTAGCCGGGACTTTTACGGTATAAAATTCTTGTTCTCGCGCCCAGCCTCGATTAAGCATTGGATTCCGCATGTTTTCTTGTGTTAAAATTCAGTATGCGGGTTTAGATATTGTGATATAACACTCACGTAAATATGACTCTGCATTTGCCGTATTTTTTTTTACATCACGTAACTAAATGTGACAGAAATGCAAGTTTTAGCCTAAATGACGTCGTCAGCAACTTTCTAGAAACGAAACAAGCCAAAATGAAAATAAAATACAATAATTTCCGCCGCATAAGTTTTTGTAACCTCAGCAAACCAGTGAACAACTATTACCAGTTTCTTTACTCTAAAATGGTAGAAAAATCCCATTAAAGCAGTCAGCGCTGGGGCTGGTGAAAAAAATCCGCCGGTCTAGAAACGTAAAGGTGATGTCTGCAAGCTAATGTTGCTGGTCATTAACAGTAGTTTAAAACGACTTTGTGTTTCACAGGACGAACCGTGCATAGTCGAGCATATTCTTTGTACCAAAACCACACCATCGTCCCCTCCATGTCTCATCAAAGGTTTCAGTATAACAAGCGACCCGTTGTTCGGTCCGTCGCTCGTGTGTCTTACAGCAGATGGACAATGCACATCAATACCCCTCCTGTAAGATTTTTGTTCCTTTTTTATGCTTATGCAAATTTTACTTTTTATAACCACAATTTGCTGGTGCTTGCCACACCTTTGCTTTTTATGAAGTGTAAGACCATTTTTCGATAGCCTTGCCTGTGGTATTTGGCTGGGTAGTAAAAATAAATGCTGGACATTTAAACTTGCTTAAAAAAGCGTCGTTATTGCACAATTCGACTTGTTTTTTTGGTTTTTAGAAGTACTCACGTGACCGATCCACCCCCACTTTTATCCGCTCAAGCGGAACCAAGCGCCGTGACGTCACCGCTCAAGCAAATCACTGATTCGAGTTTCGAGTCTCACATTCGCTCACTGCTCAAGCGCAACCTCTCACAACCATTAATACGGTGAGAATGAAAGGAGTTGGCGTTATATCTTAACATGCATAAAGTATAATATTCCTTGACATGAATAGAGTTTTGGGTAATTGTGCCTAAGTTGAAGTTTGTTTGAGATTTATGGCATTGCCGTTTTGCACAGTTGCACACTAGAAAAAACAGTGTGTTGTTTCAGCACGCCGATGTGTTTCAACCACACTAACGGTGTGTTCTAAGAACACTGCAGGTGTGTTGCTACCGCGATAATCAATGTGTATTCGCTTAACAACACGCCACACAGGACGGACAACACGTCAGGTGTGTAGATGCAAGTCCAGGTGATCAGTTTCAAGTCTAGAAAACTAAGAACAACACGCATACAATGTTCAGTTTGTAGAAGTAGTTTGGAAGAATTACCTCTAGTTCTCTGACATGTGTGATTACTTCAATGACTTCCTTGTCGTTAATATGACAACGATTTCTAATCTGCCCCAAGAAGGCATTTGATTGCTGTGTGAATAAGTCTTGATTTACAGTCGAAATTCGTCTTCGGGAGCATCCTTGGTTCGAACCCTGTAAAAAAATAACAAAAAAATTATTTACAGTACTCTCAATCTTTTTCTTTATGTGTTCAAGACCAACAAATTTAACAAGTGTCTTATCTTCCAAGTGCGGGTGATTGGAACAGCGCCTCAAGTGAGCGGGAATGCCTTCAGTTGGTTACCAGGGCGACGGAAATCTTGCGTGACGAATACCTACTCAAGCAGAAACTGGCACGTGACGCCATCTCGAGGCGCGTATCTCTGCTGAAAGATCAAAAACAACAACAACTAGAAGATCTTGATCAACTTGATACAATAAGGTTAGTTTGAGCAAGTTATAGTTTAGATATCCGAACACTCATTTGAGGCACTAAAGATAAATCGGACTTTTTATATTCTGTATTTTGCGAAGCAGACATGTTTGAAAAGACTGGATGCATTTTTTGGGCCATTAAACCATCATGTATTTAGGAGTGTAAAATGTTGTGTAGTTTAAATATCATCTATATTTTTTGAGAAATTTGTACATTTTCGTTGTATGGTATTGTGTAAGAAATAGATAAGATTATTATCATTGCCCCCCTTACAAGTACCTAATTAAAATGTAAGTTACAAATGTACAGCTGTTGTATGCGTGGTAAGTGTATGTATAACTATTGAACATGATGGATAACTACTAGTCTACTATTGAACCGGATGTAGCACATACAAATTGCAAATTAATAGGAAATATCTACTTTACATTATACAGTTCTTGGGTGGGTGGTTTCACAATTTGAATTTAGTGTGTATTGTTATCAACCATCAATTGTGTTTAGAGCGAACATTCAAACGTGTGCGGAAGAAATCGCTGAGGATCACGAGGAGTGCAAGGATCGACAAGAACAACTCATTGCCAGATTGGAAATGGTCACGAAACTTGTAAAGGACCGTGACCCCGTACTTTCCAAGGTTGGTAAATGTACAAAACATACAAGTTGCTTGGTTGCTGAGGGACATATTGATTTCTAAACTTTTACAGTGTTTGTTTGTTATTTATATCCAGTAAATATATTTGCGTACCAGCTACCTTTAGTACAATGCTCTTTGATGCACCATAAACGTATTAAATATGATTAGAAGTAAACCACAATAAGTATATGCTAAATATAATATTTTGGTTTAACTGTAGTGAACTAGCCACTAATGGTGCGTCTACCGCAATTTGAGTACCACTGCTTTAATTCTCTACTTTAAATAGGGTTTGCAACCTAAAAACATGTTTAAAACGTTGAAACTGTTGATAGGTTTTATTCACTATGTCACTATAATAGCGACATGGGCATTTGGTAATAAGCATGCCGCTTTTAACGTCATTTTAAGTCAGTATTTGTTCCGTGAAAGACGTTACTTCACTAATCACTGTTAAAGCAAAATCATATTTGTTTCAAACCTTAAAATGCCAACTAAAACTAACTATTTTTCATTGTAAATAGGCCGAGATGGACATGGGAAAGGAACTGAAAGGGATCAACGACAAGTTACAGCAGGTCGATAATCGAATCAAACAACTGAGGATCAAACACGAATACCAGGCCAAGAAGGTCAAGCAAGGTTCTGCACAATCCATGACCAACCTAACACGAAATGAAGAAGGAACAAGTGCTTCAGTACAAGTGGATCGCTTCAAACACATTCTATTTGACGAGTAAGTGATTTCATCTGGGTCAGCAGCAAGCTTAGTGCATTCATGTAGATAAAAGTAGATAAAAGACCCATTTTTAAATGATCTTTGTATGGTTTAGCATCTACTATGTAGTCTATTAGGAGAGGAATGAAATCTTTTTGAATTGTTAAGTAAGGAATTCGGCTATGAAAGTTGGGAACCACTTACTTCAACGATCTAGAGTTGCTTATTAAAATGATCATAAACATGTGTAGAAATTTGAAACGTTTAAAGCATTTTCCGGAATAATACATAGACGCTTAAGGGCTAATCCCAGTGATAAATAAATATCATTTCTGGAATAAATCGTTACTCATTAAAAAATTTGGAAGCCAAAAGTTCGACAGGGATTAATCCTTGTAAAGGGGCGTTTTGGGGTAACTATATCGCAGTAAAAGTACTGTCATTTTCATAGTACAGGATTGTAGCTTTTGGACTGGGGTTTTAGTAAATTGTGTGGTGCAAATAAAATGCCGTAAAACGGCATGAAATGTAAATGCCATGGGCTAAAATCATCACCGAAACCGTTAGATATACCATAGGAACACCATTGTTGAGATTGTACCATTGTAACACTTTTACAAAGCTTGGTAAGAGGCAAACCTATGTTCGACTGGTAAATAATTCCAAAACTTTCCAGATTAGATACATTTCGACAGCACAGACTTGCACTCTCTAAAATATTTCTGTTTGACTACAAGATAAAAAAAACCTGTCTTACGACACACGTTGTTACGTAGGGGCGACAAGATACATGAAATGATCAAGAAGCTAAACAATTTGAACGTGCAAGCTGGCATATGATGTCATGCGGTTCGCCATGACAACCGTCCAGTCTATTCCTACCCTTAGTGGGTCGAGCTGAAAATTCACTCACACCGAAGTTTACCGCGAGGAAAGCTGCCCCCTGTGCCATCGAATCGTTGTATTTTGTGACTAGTAACTCGTTCCATTTGTTTAGGTTTAATAAAACAGCAGCAGGTTGCAAAGCTTGAATTGTTTCAGCTTGAATAGTAGGATAATGCCAATAAATACAAGAAGAACGAGGTACTTTCTCCTATTTTCGAGTCCCAATCAAACCGAAAAAACAGAAGCCTTAGGGTTTGTCGAAAAAGACGAAAAAGGGAAAGACTATAGTCTCAGGTTTTTTGGAAAATCCGGTCAAAATTTTTCGATTTCGATTCAGGTTTGGAGGTTCCTAAGTTAATAGGAACTGCGGCTTTTCGCCGGAAATAATCCTTTCAAACTGATTCTGACCGGTTTCTGCCTCATGCCGAACCTCCAAACCGGTTTAAACCGGATTACAAATCGAAAATAGCCTTTCCCTTTTTTCGATTTGTTTGGGCTTAAAATTGTGGTGAAAAATCCGGTTTTCGGTGGCTTTTCGCCAGAATATTCCAGCTTTAAACCGGTTTTGATCGGTTTCCGCCTCTTGCCGAACCTCCAAACCGGTTTAAACCGAAATCGAAAAAAATTGACCTGAGTTTTGAAAAACCCCAAGGCTATAGCCTTTCCTTTTTTCGATTTTTGCGGGTCAAAATTTTGGAGAAAAATCCAGTTTTCGGTGACTTTTTGGCGGAATATTCCAGTTTTCAACCGGTTTTAACCGGTTTCTGTCTTTTGCCGCACCTCCAAACCGGTTTAAACCGACATCGAAATGTTTTGACCCGTTTTTTTAAAAACCCTAAGGCTATAGCCTTCATAATTTTAATTTTTTGCGACATATGTTTTGTTTTCGTTCACCTTAAGTTTTTGATTTGTTTTCCAAAGTAAATCTGCATCTACAACCGTTTTGTTCACCAAATCTGGTTTTACAATAAGGGTTTAAAACAGGCCACTGTTTATAGGCTATATTAAATAGTTTGGGTGCTCCTACATATCAGGAAAGGATTAGTGGGATCAAAACATTCCCAAGTGTGACTTGACTTTTATTTGTCTTCTTATGATGTGATAGCAATAAAACTAATGAGTTTTACTGACTATTGTGATGTAGGGATACACATCCTAAGGAAATTTTAAAGTTTCATTTTTTAAACCTTGCTTCACGCCTGAAATGCTGTTTTTCCTTCCTAAATAACAATCTTTATAACTTGCTTGATTAAATATTGTCGTCAAATGAATAAATAACACTTCTGTACAACTTGTTATCACAGGCACATGTTGCGATTTAAGGTACTGTTGCGAATATGTTATATCGCAGTGTAACTAGTTTAGCAACTTAGAAGTAAGGAAAGAAAATACGCGATCTGACTACACAAATAAAGAACTCTGAACAAGGTTTATTAAACAACATATATATAAAACTACAACGAACGTAAAGTATAACGTTGGCGATAACTTCGTCTAAAGCAGTGTTTCTTAACCTTTTTAGCGCCCGTACCCTTTGAGCTCTCATGAAATTTTCTCGTACCCCCTATCTACAATGGCCGACGAAAGTAAATAAAATTGTAATAATAGAAATTAAACTCAGTGTATTTATAACTTGCGTGTTGAATGCATTAAAACAGTATTGTAAGTAGTACAAAACCAACTCGTTCTAGATATATAACAAAGTCACTTGTTACGCATTCTTCACAAATATGCCTAAATAGCGTATAATTTTAGCCTGCATGTCGTACCCCCTGCTTTGGTGCTTCGTACCCCCAAGGGGTACACGTACCCCTGGTTAAGAACCCCTGGTCTAAAGTGAGTAAGTAAGTGAATGACTCTGTTAGTTCGTTGTTCCTAGATTAGCAAACGCGAATATATAGTGAAATGACAACGCATGTTTGTAGCTCGGAGCGAAGGTGGTGTCGCTCCGAAACAAAGGAAATAAATATTGTGCAACGAAGGCGGCTACAAGAAACAGTTTACGATTGTGTAAGTGCTAGGGCGTGTTGTTTTAGAAAACGGGACATCTAAGACCGCTAGACTTTAAAGGAAAGACAAAATTGCCTTGACGTGTCAGATGTGCTGCTAAAATAAAAATACACAAAAATATAAAATACGCATTGCTACACACACAAATATTTTACAAATGACACCACACCTGGGAAAATTATTTACAAAAGCATTTTTTCATGATAAAAACAGATTAACAAATAACATGGTTTAATACTTTAGAACTGCAACAAAGAGTCGTGAGTTGTTTACGTTTGGTTAAGTTTGTTTGATTATTTTCATCCAACTATTTCAATCACTCTGTCGCCTTCTTCCTCTGCACCAGCGTTGTA
Source organism: Phallusia mammillata (assembly GCF_965637545.1). Lineage (NCBI taxonomy): Eukaryota > Metazoa > Chordata > Ascidiacea > Phlebobranchia > Ascidiidae > Phallusia > Phallusia mammillata. Next base: position 30,541,739 of record NC_137252.1, on the reverse strand, counting down.
TTTCACAGCTAAATCTGATGAGCGAGTTGTAGATGCTCGTAGAGAGGACAATTTCTCCACAAGCCATTTCTTTGCCCTGGCAAGTTGATCTTCTAATGCTTTTGAGTAAAGCAACGGATTAAGGGCACTGTTGATTGGAAGTAATAGACAGGCGCTTAACACATATGCATCTGATGGCATATTGGTTCCCCCAACACTCAAATAACCCATAACACAAATTGGAATCCAGCAGCAGAAGTCTGTTAATATCAATCTCGAGATTCTCTTCTGCATTTTGGAGCTGACATCATTGCTTCTAGATTCTTTCATGCGATTACTTTGTTTGTAAATGAGAACATATGCAACCACCATGTAGACAAATATAAGAAAGTTGATTGTGATGAGAAAAGTTGAATATTCCCAAGCAAATTCACTGGTTGTGGCAAACAAACGTGGCATACAGACGCTTGTTTCTCCATAATATCCAAACTCTCCTTTGATTGGGTTCCGAGGAAATGTTTCCTTGATAGTTTGTTTCACATCATCCCAAATTTTGGGTTCTATACCGGTAATTTTTTCTGCAAGATGTGACATGTTTTCCCTGGAAACAAAGTCATTTCCAAAAATGTTGTTTGGAAACCAAACATCAGTTATAAAATATTCCGAAGTGACTTTCAGTAAAGGAATAGTTGCCAAAACAACAGCTAAAATCCAGCAAAATATTTCAGTGAATATAATTTTAGTGACACCTACACTTCGAATTGTAAATGGTTTAAAAGCTGATACAAGGCGAAAAGTGGTCATTGCTGTCATGGTCATAGCCGATCCTTCTGATGATACAATTGCAAGTGCTCCAAGCCCAGAACATAAACTACTTGATCTCCATTCCTTATCATACAAACAATATGACCCAGAAAATTGAGTCCTTTGCACTATAACAGCAAGCAGATAAATTCCCATGAGGAAATCTGAGCAACAGAGGTTAAGAATAAAAACACTAGTAATAATAAAAACGTTTTTGTTTCTGTCTACATTCCATAAGCTATGGGCAGTGGCAATAAACACAAACAAATTTCCTCCCAAGGCTAACACAGCTGTAGTCCAGAAAATTGCTCGGTAAATTGGATTGGCAATCATTTCATTCACATCTGCAAATGCGTCCTCAGCCAAGTTTACACATTCATCACTTCCATCTGAACAATCCTGAATTCCATTCTGCACCAGTTTCCATTCAACTGACAAAGGTTGTTTATTTGTGCAATAAAACCTTTGGTTTTCACAACGGCATCTACTTTCGTCCGATTCATTGTCACAGTCGATAATTCCATCACAAACAGTGTTTCTGTCAATAGAAACCCTGTCTTTGCTTTTGCAATAAAACCGGGTTTTGTGACAAAGTTCTGGAAATTCATCTGAGCCGTCATCACAATCAACTTTTCCATTACATACCTCAGTGCTTTTTATGTTGATCTCTCCCTTTGAGAAGCAATAAAACATATTTGGACAATTTACTTCACCAAATAGTTTTAGATCATCCTCAATAATTCCGTCACATGTTGAGGTCAACAGACCTTTGGCATCAATCCCCTTATGTAGCTGAAATTGAAACTTACTCCTCAGCGCTTTGTTGTCCGTTTTTGCGCACCTAAATATTTCATCAATTCCGAGGCCTTTTATGTTTTCTGGAAAACACTGAGTTTGTTCCAAGGTATTTTCGGAAGAACAGTATTTCATGTTTACTTGATCAACACACTGCACGCTTGAATTGCACAACTTTCCATTTGCAACGGAACAGACAGATTTACTTTGGCAATGCATCTGATTTGACGGACAAGCACCCCTTATATCACTACACAAACTTTGGTTCAAGCACAAACACTCATCTGACATATCAATGCAGTCCACTATACCATCACAGACTTGCTTGGGTGATATGATCAACTTTTTATCCAAGCACTGAAAACATCTGAACTGTCCATTGTCAAAACAAAGGTCAGATTTGTCAGAACATTGAGCTACTGAATCGTAGACGTTGACTTGGGGCAAAACACAAACATCCTGTCTCAAAAATCCAGAGCATTTAAATCCAAATCCTGACTTGGATTCGTCACTATTGTCATTACAACTACCAATTGAGTCACAAAATGAACTTCTGGGAAGGAATTCTTGGTTTTCACAAATAAATTGTTTCTGACAAATATTTTCTATTTTTTTGCAGTTTGAAGAGATACAAATCACATTCTTGCTTTCACAACTGTTGATGTCATCAGCACACGATGGTTGTGTTACTATATTGCACTCTGATGGAACTGTGGAATGTACAAGATACCTGGCAAAATGTTCACTCTTACAAGTTGTGGCAAACATTGTGCAAGATTGACATGTGAAATTGGAAACTAAACAAAGTTCGTCGCTCCCATCATAACAATCTTCAAATCCATCACCCAACCAGTCAAAAGGTATGCATCTGCCAGTAGATGGGCAATGTTTGTTACCAGGATCACACGGACATCTTGCATAAACTCCAGAGCAGTTACATGTATAATGTATCTCATCACTGCCATCAAAACAGTCACGATTTCCATCACACAACAAAGGTCGATCAATGCAACTTCCCTTCATACCGATACATTGTTTTGTGTCAACACATGTACATTGAAACTTATGGGCTGGACAAGTGCAATTAACTTCATCACTCCAATCTTCACAGTCATTATGTCCATCACATTGATAGTTTTTGTTAATGCAACCACCATTGTAAGTTGTACAGTTTTTCGTTTTGTAACAATCGCATTCAAACTCTCTATCAGTTGGACAAGTGCAATTAACTTCATCACTCCAATCTTCACAGTCATTATGTCCATCACATTGATAGTTTTTGTTAATGCAACCACCACTGTACGTTGTACAGTTTTTCGTTTTGTAACAATCACATTCAAACTTATGAGCTGGACAAGTGCAATTAACCTCATCACTCCAATCTCCACAGTCATTATATCCATTACATTGCTTGTCTTTGGGAATACAACCACCACTGTAAGTTGTACAGTTCTTTGCTTTGTAACAATCGCATTCAAACTTATCAGCTGGACAAGTGCAATTAACTTCATCACTCCAATCTCCACAGTCATTATATCCATTACATTGATAGTTTTTGTTGATGCAACCACCAATGTAAGTTGTACAGTTCTTTGCTTTGTAACAATCGCATTCAAACTTATCAACTGGACAAGTGCAATTAACTTCATCACTCCAATCTCCACAGCCATTATCTCCATCACATTGATTTATCTTGTCGATGCATCCACTATTAAAGGTTATGCAGTTCTTTGTCTTGTAACAATTGCATTCAAACTTATGAGTTGGACAAGTGCAATTAACTTCATCACTCCAATCTCCACAGTCATTATTTCCATTACATTGCCCGAATCTGTGGATGCAACCGTAGCCAGTTGTGCAATTCTTTGTTTTGTAACAATCGCATTCAAACTCTCTATAAGCTGGACAAGTGCAATTAACTTCATCACTCCAATCTCCACAGTCATTATATCCATTACATTGCCCGAACTTGTAGATGCAACCATTATCAGTTGTGCAGTTCTTTGTTTTGTAACAATCGCATTCAAACTCTATATCAGCTGGACAGGTGCAATTAACTTCATCACTCTAATCTCCACAGTCATTAAATCCATCGCATTGCCAGTCTTTAGTGATGCAACCACCATATGTGCAGTTCTTTGTTTTGTAACAATCGCATTCAAAGTTATGAGCTGGACAAGTGCAATTAACTTCATCACTGCCATCTAAACAATCTATCGCTTCATCACATCGCCACTCTTCTCTAACACACCCAGCACGACCTTTACATGTTTTGTTGAAGCAGTCACACCGAAACCAGCCTTCATGACAAACCTCACTATACTCGTCGCTCCAATCACCACAGTCGTTGTTGTATTTGTACAATACATGACCGCCAGGCGCACGAATTGAAGAACTCCCGTCGTATACCAACTCCATTGTAATGCATCCTGGTTTGTTCCCACACTGACCGAACTTGTGACAAGCACATTCGAACATCGAAGAAGGACAGGTGCAGTTGTGTGTTTTGTATGGGGGTTCGCACACCGACAGATTTTCGGGTTCTGTGGTAAAGTCACAAAAAATATTTTAAGTAACTTTAGTAATTCAAAAAAAAAACTTTTTGAACTCTATAAAATTTGTGAGAACACACCCTTGTAATTCACATTTCGCTAGTTTGCACCGTTAGAAACACGTGCTTTGGTGGAAAAGCGAATCCTTCGATTACCGCTACGCGAACTGTCATCCCTTTTAATTATGGGCTCCCTTCCCTGAACGGGACGCATATTGATTTCGCTCTGAATCGGTATGGCGCGTTCAATGGCCTGGTGTACTGTGTTGGCATTTATAGGTGTAGATTGTTGTGTTTCACCCTGTAGCCCCACCGTTCACCCCACTAACTCTTAAAATGCATTCACATGGTGCATTTTTTTTACAATATTGAATTAGATGAGATTTGGATTGTTTGTACCTCATATACCATGGTTATTTTAGCAGAATATTCATTGCCATGTTTTATCTTATAGCTTCAAATTGAATTATGGTTGACCTATCTCAGAATTTGCATTACAAAGGTTGGAAAACATTGACTACTGACTACTGTGGGATTCAATATAAATATATTTCTGTTTCAAAATAGGTTATGTTGTATGCGCAATGGCAAAATGTGACAAGCCACCCTTCTAGTTTCGACATGAAATATCTCGTTAGATTAGCGATTTCCAACCTGTGGGTCAAGACCCCAATTGTGGTCGCCTGACAATTTGCCTGGAGTCGCCTAAGGCAGTGGTCTTCAACCTGTGGGTCGCGTGGCGTCGCCTAAACTTTTTCTGGGGCGCTATAAATTCAATTTATTGGCGTTTAAATTTATTACCAAAAATGATACGTTTTTGTTCTAGTTCGCAACCTTTGCTCATGTTTTGCAGTACAGCTTGGTACCTCTGATCGTGCCACAATCTAATCACCCTGATGCAATTATCAAAAACCGAATAGTTGCGACCCAAATCTATATAAAACACAAGTTGTTCAACCGATTGAGCCTCATGAATGACATATTGTGTCCATATAATACAGCGGGTACAGGAAAAAAAATACATAAATTTACTGATTTCTGCAAACTTGCGAGCTTTAACGCGAACTAGATTGGCCGAATTAAATGTAACTTTTGGGTTCTAACATTTGAGCGTAATAATGCACGCTAAATGCTAATATTCGAAGTCTACTTGAAAATTAAGAGGGCAAATTTTACATGAAAATTGTTTCAGTTTTGGCATTACTTAAAACATTTTTTCTCCTCATCGGAAAAAAATGGGGTCGCATGTAAATGCTGATTTCATTTTCTCCCAAATTGCGGTCGCTTTTAAAAAAGGTTGAAGACCACTGGCCTAAGGCATGGTTCCCAACTTGTTTTTCTAAATCGACTGACAAACCTTACACAGAGTCTGTATTTTGGTTTTGTTAAAAAAGCATTAAAATGTAAATTTAAACTAGAAGGGTGGCTAAGCACACATTGCACTTGCACATACACTATAATAGGATTGCCATATTTTATGATACACAATCCCTGACAAAATTTATCTCAGTTGCGTTAACCCAGTGGTTTTCAAACTTTTTCGTTATTTTCTCTACTGGCCCCTTTGCCATTATTTCGAGGGCTCGCGGGGAAAATGAAAGTTGATTGCTAGATTTTAGATAGTAATGCAAAATTGCGCATAAATGATCCTAATCTGAAATCACAGACAAGACAAAAACAATACAATTGTTCGCAAACAATTGCATTTTTGTTAGTTGTTGTGCAATAAAGCTTTTGGTTTAGGAATAGAGACGGTCGATTCTCACTTTCACTTAAATTTAAACTTATTCAGTTGCACAAACTGACGCCAAATAAGAATATAGAATTACTTTCTCCTTTTCGCGGTCTCCGGAAAATTGCCTCACAGACCCCTAAAAGACCGCTGACCCCAGTTTGAGAACCGCTGCGTTAGAATATTCGAAAGTTACACGGACGGGCGACACGAGAAAACGTTAGATATGTCACTCTGATCCTTGTCAATTAACTTTTCTGTATCCTTGAAACAATAAGCACACATATCATGGGTCGCTAACCTTTTTTACCACTCTAAAAACCATTTAGCCAAATTTCTCACAGAAAAACAAAACAAAACAAAAAACACTGGAAGCCACAAAGACCTTTTCAAATTTAAAATAAAATGCCACTGTGAAAACGTTTTTATGTCTCACGACATTCGGCTTTTTGTTTTCAGTTAGTTCCTTGCATATCAGGTACACAGTTAAAGCAAATGAAATTTCCCACGTTCCCATGTAGCATCGAATGCTGTGTTTTCTTGAGACGCAGATTTTTATTTGTGTATTTAACGCGTATTGTCAGACAACTAGTAACAAACAGGTATTGTTACGCGCGCACACAAGCGCAAAACCAAACAGTAACCTTGTACGTTGTAACTAACTACCTGGAACTTTCTTCGTTGGTACATTAATTTCATAGTATATACTTTTTTCCCTTAAATTCCTGACTTTTAAGTACATTTTAACATTTCTCCCTGACATGTCAGGGAAAATCCTGACGTATGGCAACCCTACAGTATAACCTATTTAAAAATATATATTCCTTACATTTAATTTATATTAGGTCTCATATCATCCACTGCGGGGTAAATGGAAACTATAGTGGGGTAAATGATAAGGCTACAGGGTTGAACACAACAAGCTACACCTATAAATGACACACTCTACATTAGATTTCTAATTTTCTTCCAGTTCGGACATTGTTTAAAAATTCACCTATTTTAGGGGCTAGTGAGATACATGTTTGGGCTACAGGTTGGAAAACAACAATCGACAACCATAGATAGCACATTCAACAAGCTGTCCACATTTCATTCCATTTAAACATTGTTTAAAAAAATTCACCCATTTTAGGGACACCTAACAATGGCTTTTATCCCATTCGATATAATTTTGACCACTGGAGGGTTTTTTGAGCAACAACTGTTGATGCTTTTGACGTTTTGAAGACTGTTAACACCCACTCTGCCGTGTGCATCACCAAGCAATGCAAGTGGATGACAAATATGTTAGGTTGCCTTTATTACACTATTACACCACAGAAATCTTTCATTTGTGGTGAGGATCAACATGCAAAAACGGTTTGCACTTTGGGGGCTAGCGGGATAAATATTTGGGCTATCGAGTCAAACGAAGCAGATGGCACATCTACATAACTATATCTACCATCAAAAGGTTTGTGAAAGTTTGATCAACATCCATCAAACATTTCATGGGAAAAGATGGTGGACAAACTTCAAGGAAGGGGGCTGGAAATACGCAGCAAAAAACAGGAAGTAGCATGAAAGGTGCCTTGGCTTTGTGTGGAGCAGAAAATTTAATAAATTTACGAATTTATTATAAATATAAAATCCGTAAAATTAAAATGTGCATTATTTTTAATTTTGTTTCGCATCTTAAATGCAGATGACTTTTGTTTTGACCACAACTTCATTTTTTACAAATGTTTTGCACGATTTCAAAACTAAATAAATTCCGATGCAACTATGCTAACCTGGTAAATGAACCTACACCCGCATCAAGATACTCGCATAGTATTGTTCAAGCATTTAACAGATGCATTTGCTTGCTTATCAAGGTACAAAGAGCCCCATAAGAAGAGAGTGTAGCCGATGAGCCACACCAAAGCCTTTAGGTAAAATTGGCTTATAGATATCAAAGTTCGATAGTGAAATTGGCAATTACGCATATTTTGTTGTTGTTGCTTTGGAGATTAAATTTATTAGGCCAGTTGCCGGATAAGCCTAAATATTGAAAGACAGTTTCCTATGTGGTTTATGCCCGGTTGTGGCATCGAAAAGAATAGGTGAGGCGTGGCTTTTAAGCCTGTTACTCCCAACAAACCGGTGTGCCATTGGATGGCTACACTAGCCAAAACGGTCGGTCTTTCGTCACCAGCTGCACTAATAAGATTATATACGTTGAAACAGTGTGTACTGTCTGCAGCTTACAAAATTTTAAATTGGACAATCATCAGGTGTTATGGGTATCTTTTACTTTCATTTGGTTATAATTTCACGCGAAAATTTAGTTTTGATTTGCATTGAATTTTGAAACGTAGAAACGTAAATTTGTAACATTGAATTGTACGTTTGATCGTGCTCAAGTGCCCAATCAAGGTGATTTTTGCCATCAAATTGAAGATCGTCCTTTTTATGATCCGTTCCTTCAATCGGATATTAATATTTGACCTGAAGCGATTTTGAGTGAATTTTTCACTGTATAAAGAAGTCCCCTTTTACTAATTTCATCATTAGTTTGGAGTTAAATTTGAACTCCGACGTTTTTACCTTACATTTTTTGCCTGCAATGTTTGATATACGCCACTCATATTTTTGCACAGATCAGGGCCTGCTGCTAATTGTCAAAAAATAACAAAAACGCAAACTTGGTTTGGATAGAAAAAAAAATGGTTTGAGTCCCTCCGCCACACCGCTAACTATAAGGCCACATATTATTAACTTTCAAATCGATTTTAAACCAGGCTAACTTACTTGTATAAGGTCGAGGAGCAAGACTGAAATCCTCGCCCGGACATTCACCTTCCGCGCATCCCACGACCAATAATAGAAACAATAACCACAACATATCTACGTTTTTCGTGTTGCTGTTAATATAAGAGCTTAGTTTGTTTTTGTTGTAAAAACTGAGATAGTGGGTAAACAAAAAGTGCTGGCATTTCCAGTTTGTTAAAAAAAATTCAAGATTGCTAACGCAAAACGACAAAAGAAACAAACATGATTTTTGCACAACAGACAATTTTAAACCCAACAGTTATGTTTAACTGTTATATTCTGAATATCATGTCGCAGAATTCTTTAGCATCAAGTCCTCTTCAATCTACATACACAACGTACCACTTTTTACTGTGAGGAAAGTCTTGTTTTGCGCTTAATTTATAGACATTAAAACGGAAGCGACAGGTTATACGTAGCACTGCCTTCTATCTTCCGATCTTACACACCGGGTTGTCATCTGGCGTGTTTCTGCAATCCACTGACAAATGCCAATGTGAATTACATACTTTCTGTACGTCTGTTTTGTATAATTTTTAAGAATTAAACGTTGAAGTCACGTTTAAGCGCTGTTCCGAAAATATTAGTTTTATTTATGTTTTTAAGAAGCTTAATTGCATTTACTCTCGTGCGTGTCATAAACCCTATTTGATTGTAAAAAGCGGGTCATGATGACTGGTGTGTTGTAACAAACATTTTTAACATAAAATTACCTATTTTATGAACGCAAAAGTCTCGCAAAATATGGCGTGGCTAGAACCGAACCGCGCCAAAGTTTGGTAATCTCGTACAAAGATCCATGAGGGGATTCTCACATGTAAAGACGTCAACAAATCAAGATTTTTAATAGAAAATCTATAAAATAAAAATGCCCCTTGTTTTCGCTATAACTTTTGTTTTCTCTGTGGTTTATGCTTATTGTGGCGTCGAGCAGAATTGGTGAGGCATAGCTTTTCAGCCTGTTAATCCCAACAAACTGAAGTGCCGTTAAATGTCTACACTAGCCAACATGGCCTATGTCTTGTCACCAGCTACACTGATGGAACTTTATAGGTAGACAACATAGTGAAATTTTTGCAATCATAAAATTGGTGAAGCACCAAAGCCAGTGTCTAAAGTTAAGAGTGGTTTTGTATACAGCATGCTTCTGTAGAAAGCAAACATTTGACTTGGAAATTTGGGTTCAGTTGTAAAAGAGCTAAATTGCAGTTGTAACAGTTGTTTAAGGACAGGTGAATAAATTGCGCTTGCACAAATGCCTTGTATGTTTTGAGCCACTATTTGAAAGCACAAAGTCTCTGGCAATTGGGGGTTTTCACTTGGGGGTTTTCGCCTTAATGTTTCCACCTTCACTCGCCTCAAAAAGGTCATACGAACAACTGCTGAAAGCGTTGGAAAACATGCTGCAAGAATAAAAATGCGCAGAAAATTGTAAACGTATGAACCGAGCAGCCGTATAGGTTTGTTATGAGTACAATGTTTTTGTCCGCCCATCGTTCTCCCGCTGGCATGCGAACAACTGTTCATCTGTAAGTCTCGGAAAATACACAGCAAGAATACACGTGGCCAGAAAATTGTAAACATATGAACCGGGCAGTCTCAATTATTGGTTTATTATGAGTACAATGTTTTCGTCCGCCCATCGTTCTCCCGCTGGCATACGAACAAATGTCCATCCGCAAGTCTTGGAAAATACACAGCAAGAAAACACATGCGCAGAAAATTGTAAACGTATGAACCAAGCAGTCATATGTATGGGTTTGTAATGAATACAATGTTTTCGTCCGCACATCGTTCTCCAGCTGGCATGCGAACAAATGTCCATCCGCAAGTCTTGGAAAATACACGTGTATTTTTTGCTGTACAGCAAGAATACACATAGGCAGAAAATTGGAAACCTATGAACCGAGCAGCCTTATGGGTTTGTTATGAGTACAACGTTTTCACCCGCCCATCGTTCTCCCGCTGGTATGCGAACAACTGTTCATCCGCAAGTCTTGGAAAATACACGGCAAAAATTCCCATGCACAGAAAATTGTAAACACATTAACCGAGCAGTCTTATAGGTTTGTTATGAGTACAATGTTTTCGTCCCCCTATCGTTCTCCCGCTAGCATGCGAACAACTGTTCATCCGCAAGCGTTGGAAAACAACACAACAATCATATTCGATTCAAACGTTTAAATACGTAAATAAAACTTGTTTTTTGTATTTTCAACACGCCGAGATAGACATGGGAAAGGAACTAAAAGGGATCAACGATAAATTGCAGCAGCTTGATAACCGAGTCAAACAACTGAGGATCAAGCACGAATACCAGACCAAGAAGGTCAAGCAAGGTTCTGCACAATCCATGACCAACCTAACACGAAATGAAGAAGGAACAAGTCCTTCAGTGCAAGTTGATCGCTTCAAACACATTCTTTTTGACGAGTAAGTAATTTCATCGGGTTCACCAGCAAGCTTAGTGCATTCATGTGGTTCCCAACCAGAAAGGAATTTTAAAACCTAATATGTACTTGTAAGTGTGGTTTGTAAATAAACACTTCAGCACTGGGAACATAACCTGTGAAGTAGATAAAGAGCCACGTTAAAGTTATCTTTGTATGGTTTAGCACCTACTGTGTAGTCTATTACGGAGGAATAAAATTACTTTGGAGTGTTGAACCACGCAAAATCGAGTTGCTGGTGAAAATTGGTTATGACCAAGTAGAAATTGAAGCATTTTAAAATGTAATTGCCATGTGATTAAATCATTACAGTGAAACCGTTGAGACCATTGTAATACATTCAAATGTGCTTAATGAAAGTCAAATCTATGTTTACCTGAGTAATTTTTTTTAAAACTGCCCAGATTATAGATACATTTCTTGACAACTTGGAGAAAAACGTAAAACTAACAAAAGTAAAATATGTTTATTCGAGGAAAAAAACTAAATTGCGTTTTTTGTTGCTACGTAGGGGCGACAAGATACATGAAATGATCAAGAAGCTTAACAACCTGAACGTACAAGCTGGCATATGATGTCATCAGCGTCGCCATGGTAACCGTCCAGTCCATTCTACCCGAAGTGGGTCGAGCTGAAAATTCACTCACACCGAAGTTAATCGTGAGGAAAGCTGCTCCCTGTGACATCGAATCGTTGTATTTTGTGCCTAGTAACTCTTTCTATTTGTTTCGGTTCAATAAAACAGCAGCAGGTTGCAAAGTTCGAATTGTTGCAGCTTGAATAGTAGGATAATGCCAATAAATACAAGATAAACAAGCTACTTACTCCTATATTCGAGTCCAAATCAAACCGAAAAAACAGAAGCCTTTAGGATTTGTTTCCGGTTTAAACCGGTTTGGAAGTTCGGTAGCAGGCAGAAACCAATCAAGGCCACTTTAAAACTGGAATATTCCGGCCAAAAGCCACAGGATTTTTCTTCAGAATTTCAAGTCGAAAATATCAAAAAAGGGAAAGGCTATAGCCTTAGGGTTTTTTCAAAAATCGAGTCAAAATTTCCGATTTTAGAAACCAGTCTGAACCGGTTCGGAAGTTTGGTAGGAGGCTGAAACCGACCTAAACCAGTTTGAAACTGGAATATTCCGGCAAAAACCCACCCAAAACCGGATTTTTCTTCGATTTTTTTTGACCCCCAAAAATCGAAAAAACGGAAAGGCCTTGGGTTTTTTTCAAAAATCGGGTCAAAATTTTCGTTTTTAGAAACCGGTTTAGACCGGATTGGAAGTTCGGTAGGAGGCTGAAACCGGCCTAAACCAGTTTGAAACTGGAATATTCCGGCAAAAACCCACCCAAAATCTTTTTTTTTTTCAATTTTTTGCCCCCAAAAATCGAAAAAAACGGAAAGGCTGTAGCCTTGTTTTTTTTCAAAAATCGGGTCAAAATTTTCGATTTCAGAAACCGGTTTAAACCGGTTTGGAAATTCGGTAGGAGGCTGAAACCGGCCCAAACCAGTTTGAAACTGGAATATTCCGGCAAAGAAACACCCAAAACCTTTTTGACCCCAAAAATTGGGACTGACTTTATTGACTGTTGAGATTTCCTTAACGAATTCAAAAATTGAAATCTTAATCATGTATATCATATGAATGATATCAATTCCATCCAGTTTGGACATTGTTTACAGTTTTGACCTATTCTTGGGGGCTAGTGAGGTAACTGCAGGGTTTATGAAGAAAAACACATGGTTTATGAAGAAACACATATTCCGGCAAAAACCCACCCAAAACCGGATTTTTCTTCGATTTTTTTGACCCCCAAAAATCGAAAAAACGGAAAGGCCTTAGGGTTTTTTAAACAATCGGATCAAAATGTTCGATTTCAGAAACCGGTTTAAACCGGTTTGGAAATTCGGTAGGAAGCTGAAACCGGCCTAAACCAGTTTGAAACTAGAATATTCGGGCAACAACCCACCCAAAACCGGATTATTTTCGAATTTTTGACCCCCCAAAATCGAAAAAAACGGAAAGGCCTTAGGGCATTTTCAAAAATCGGGTCAAAATTTTCGTTTATAGAAACCGGTTTAGACCGGGTTGGAAGTTCGGTAGGAGGCTGGAACCGGCCTAAACCAGTTTGAAACTGGAATATTCCGGCAAAAAACAACCCAACACCGGATTTTTCTTCGATTTTTTGACCCCCAAAAATCTAAAAAACGGAAAGGGCCTAGGGCTTTTTCAAAAATAGGGTCAAAATTTTCGATTTTGAAAAACGGTTTAAACCGGTTTGGAAGTTCGGTAGGAAGCTGAAACCGGCCTAAACCAGTTTGAAACTGGAATATTCCGGCAAAAACCAACCCAAAAACGGATTTTTCTTCGATTTTTTGACCCCTAAAAAATCGAAAAAACGGAAAGGCCTTGGTTTTTTTTCAAAAATCGGGTCAAAATGTTCGATTTCAGAAACCGTTTTGAACCGGTTTGGAAGTTCGGTAGGAGGCTGAAACCGGCCTAAACCGGTTTGAAACTGGAATATTCCGGCAAAGAAACACCCCAAACCGGATTTTTCTTCGATTTTTTGACCCCCAAAAATCGAAAAAACGGAAAGGCCTTGGGTTTGTTTCAAAAATCGGGTCAAAATTTTCGTTTTTAGAAACCGGTTTAGACCGGTTTGGAAATTCGGTAGGAGGCTGAAACCGGCCTAAACCAGTTTGAAACTGGAATATTCCGGCAAAAACCCACCCAAAACCGGATTTTTCTTCGATTTTTTTGACCCCCAAAAATCGAAAAAACGGAAAGGCCTTAGGGTTTTTCAAAAAATCGGATCAAAATGTTCGATTTCAGAAACCGGTTTAAACCGGTTTGGAAATTCGGTAGGAGGCTGAAACCGGCCTAAACCAGTTTGAAACTAGAATATTCGGGCAACAACCCACCCAAAACCGGATTATTTTCGAATTTTTGACCCCCAAAAATCGAAAAAAACGGAAAGGCCTTAGGGCTTTTTCAAAAATCGGGTCAAAATTTTCGTTTATAGAAACCGGTTTAGACCGGGTTGGAAGTTCGGTAGGAGGCTGGAACCGGCCTAAACCAGTTTGAAACTGGAATATTCCGGCAAAAAACAACCAAAACCGGATTTTTCTTCGATTTTTTGACCCCCAAAAATCTAAAAAACGGAAAGGCCCTAGGGCTTTTTCAAAAATAGGGTCAAAATTTTCGATTTTGAAAAACGATTTAAACCGGTTTGGAAGTTCAGTAGGAGGCTGAAACCGGCCTAAACCAGTTTGAAACTGGAATATTCCGGCAAAAACCAACCCAAAAACGGATTTTTCTTCGATTTTTTGACCCCTAAAAAATCGAAAAAACGGAAAGGCCTTGGTTTTTTTTCAAAAATCGGGTCAAAATGTTCGATTTCAGAAACCGTTTTGAACCGGTTTGGAAGTTCGGTAGGAGGCTGAAACCGGCCTAAACCAGTTTGAAACTGGAATATTCCAGCAAAGAAACACCCCAAACCGGATTTTTCTTCGATTTTTTGACCCCCAAAAATCGAAAAAACGGAAAGGCCTTGGGTTTTTTTCAAAAATCGGGTCAAAATTTTCGTTTTTAGAAACCGGTTTAGACCGGTTTGGAAGTTCGGTAGGAGGCTGAAACCGGCCTAAACCAGTTTGAAACTGGAATATTCCGGCAAAAACCAACCCAAAAACGGATTTTTCTTCGATTTTTTGACCCCTAAAAAATCTAAAAAACGGAAAGGCCTTGGTTTTTTTTCAAAAATCGGGTCAAAATTTTCGATTTCAGAAACCGTTTTGAACCGGTTTGGAAGTTCGGTAGGAGGCTGAAACCGGCCTAAACCAGTTTGAAACTGGAATATTCCAGCAAAGAAACACCCCAAACCGGATTTTTCTTCGATTTTTTGACCCCCAAAAATCGAAAAAACGGAAAGGCCTTGGGTTTTTTTCAAAAATCGGGTCAAAATTTTCGTTTTTAGAAACCGGTTTAGACCGGGTTGGAAGTTCGGTAGGAGGCTGAAACCGGCCTAAACCAGTTTGAAACTGGAATATTCCGGCAAAAACCAACCCAAACCCCCAAAAATCGAAAAAACGGAAAGGCCTTAGGGTTTTTTGAAAAATCGGATCAAAATGTTCGATTTCAGAAACCGGTTTAAACCGGTTTGGAAATTCGGTAGGAGGCTGAAACCGGCCTAAACCAGTTTGAAACTAGAATATTCGGGCAACAACCCACCCAAAACCGGATTATTTTCGAATTTTTGACCCCCAAAAATCGAAAAAGCGGAAAGGCCTTAGGGCTTTTTCAAAAATCGGGTCAAAATTTTCGTTTTTAGAAACCGGTTTAGACCGGGTTGGAAGTTCGGTAGGAGGCTGGAACCGGCCTAAACCAGTTTGAAACTGGAATATTCCGGCAAAAAACAACCCAAAACCGGATTTTTCTTCGATTTTTTGACCCCCAAAAATCTAAAAAACGGAAAGGGCCTAGGGCTTTTTCAAAAATAGGGTCAAAATTTTCGATTTTGAAAAACGGTTTAAACCGGTTTGGAAGTTCGGTAGGAGGCTGAAACCGGCCTAAACCAGTTTGAAACTGGAATATTCCGGCAAAAACCAACCCAAAAACGGATTTTTCTTCGATTTTTTGACCCCTAAAAAATCGAAAAAACGGAAAGGCCTTGGTTTTTTTTCAAAAATCGGGTCAAAATGTTCGATTTCAGAAACCGTTTTGAACCGTTTTGGAAGTTCGGTAGGAGGCTGAAACCGGCCTAAACCAGTTTGAAACTGGAATATTCCGGCAAAAACCCACCCAAAACCTATTTTTTTTTCAATTTTTTGACCCCCAAAAATCGAAAAAAACGGAAAGGCTATAGCTTTAGGGCTCTTTCAATAATCGGGTCAAAATGTTCGATTTCAGAAACCGGTTTAAACCGGTTTGGAAATTCGGTAGGAGGCTGAAACCGGCCTAAACCAGTTTGAAACTGGAATATTCCGGCAAAGAAACACCCAAAACCTTTTTGACCCCAAAAATCGATAAAACGGAAAGCTAAATGCAATTGTCAACTTTAATGTATAATGCGTTAATTGACACTCATTAAACAGCGTGGAAAAGAACGTCTCTCTGCTCAAAGGAGTTTTTCAAAACCAAAAATTCTTATTTTACTGGATGCGCTAGAGCGTTTGTTCAGTAATATAGGCACTTATAAAAGCGAATACTTAGCCTCGACATGTAGGCTACTGCATTCGATTACCTTGCCCAAGCAATAAGTACAACGCTTAATGCCAGCGTAAGAAAGTTTGTGCATGTAGCAGCGATTTCGTTACGTTAATATTAAGCAAAAATAACTTCGCATAGCACAGTAAATTTCTGCTGTTGTTTGGTTGAAGCCAACTGAATAGGTTATCTATTATAAGAAATTTCCGTTTTGTTGGTGAAATAACGAGTCCGAGTCGAGTCTCTACTAAGACGAGTCCAAGTCAAGTCGAGTCTTTTCACAACTGAGACTCGAGTCAAGTCAAGTCTTTTAAAAAGCTGACTCGAGTCTCCCCATCACTGCTAGAAATACATGTTACCAGCCCAGCAGCAATAAGTGCCAGATGTTTGTCTATTATGTACAAACAACTGAATAAACAGGCAACAGTCGTAACAATACATATGGTGATTTCACAAGAGGTTAAGACTGATTACGAGATCGTTCAGCTGAATCAAAGATAAACTAAAAATATAATATGGGCTTTCAGCTACCAGTAGAAGGAATATTCCAAGATATGTCTGGATTCGTTTTGGAAATATATCTTAATTCTAAAGTAACATATAAACTAAAAACATGGAGACAACTATCGACCGTTATAGGACACAGATTGTACACCACTGTGCTAGAAGAATATTTATCGGATTTTCTACTGATAAAATTAAATAAAAATTAGCCACTAGAAGCGTAAAGAGTAGGACAGTAAAGCTGTGACAAGCTATGACGTCATCACACTGTTGACAATTACTACCACCTGCCACTTGTATAAGCATTTTAGCACCACAACCCATATTGTACAAGCATAAACTTTTCGTTTGTGGTGCGCCTCAACCTGAAGAACAAATAAAAATCGTTTCGAAGTAACATATTTTGACGTCATCAGATGATTTATGCGCTGCTGTAATAAATTAAAGCAAAACATCATGCATAACTGATGCTTAGCTAATCTGAAACCTAACACAGGTGCTGAAACTCATTTTATGGGGGCCTGAGGAATTATTATTTTTTTTTACTTGACTGGAGAGATGGCACAACTACATAAATATATCTACCAGCTGTTTTATCGCATATCTGATGGTATAAAGGCATGGCCAAGCTTAGTGGCAATACATCTACTTCAGGAAGTAAATGCTCCAAATAAACGTTAAACAAATCCCAATAATTAAGTTAGGCAATGTTCTAGTAGATTAGAAACACGAATCACACAAGAGCAGTGACGCCATAGCACAAATGGAGAAACCCGAGAAATTCCGACTCCATACAAAGTCCTAGGCTGACTGCTTTCATTTCATTCTGGTCTCATCCGATTTAAAATTATACGTACTCACAACGGTTCAGATAATTTGCGACCTGTTCATTCTGCCTAACAGTGGTTTAGTTGTAGGGAAATCATTTAAAGGTGGGCCTTAAAAACCTGCAGTTTAGGTTAATCGTACAAGAACTGAGGTTGCGTATCAATCATTTAACATTGTATTTAGCTAGAGAGGTAGAGTTAATTACTTAACTGTCATGTTTTTTACGCTTGTTAGTCGATAGACGCAATATACAAGTGGCATTAATTAGCGCTGGTGTCTGTTTGGCCGTTCACTGTGCGTTTTGTCAAACTTTTAAATGATACAAAAACATAATAATATCAATATACAAGCTTTTAAGAGGAGAAAAAATTCTGTGTGAATAGTTGTAAGCTTGTAACGAGTCTCAATACAACTGTATGTCGGCTATATCATGAATCTATTATAAATCCTCTAAAAATCTTTATATTCTCTTCATAATTTCCGCAATGATTTATCTTAGTGATGTTTTATCTTACGTACTTAACAAATGTTTTTTTCCAAAGCTTTGTTTTAATTAAGGTTGAAACTTGCAGACGATACACTAATTCTGGATCATTTACTAAACTTATCATGCAATTATATTGTAAAAACTTCAGATCAATAACAACTCACACATTTAAAATCGTAAAACGTTGCAAACAAACGATTAAAAGTCAACAACAAGAGCACGACACACAACATGAAATGTCGCTTCCTTGCCTTGTTGGTTCGCTAATGATGCTAATTCGCTACAGCGATAAACATGACGTCTTAAAACGAAAATACTGACGTCGCAATTTACACTATCACTAAAGAGTTACTAAACGGGTGATAGACGCGTGTAACCAACGCAAGCACGAAGACGATAAATTAAAAGCAATATGAAACAATTTGTCATGTAACTGGATTACGGTAAATATTACGTCCAAATAAAACGTTGTTTATTGTTCTTCAAAAAAAAAACACTAAAAAGGTCCAAAAAAGGTTTCCAAATTTGAAAATTCTACTCAAAACAAAGCAGTTTCATTAGAAATTGTCAAAGAGTTTTCGGCGCTTCAAGAAACCGAAATCAAATCTTAAAAAAGCGTGTAAAAAGGCAACAGCTATAAAAAGAGGGAAAAAGCATATCATGAATGAACACGATATAGAGGTCAAAGTATTTCACACTTTAGCGAACCGGAAAAAAGGGCTGAATATCGGCCAACGCCCGGGATTTTTTATGGCGTGCAAAAGTAATAAAATATGGTACAGCCACAAAAACAGCATAAAATCGTAACAAACGAAGCACCACGTGGTCTTAAAAGCGACGTATATTTAATGTTGCAAAGCTTGAGCGTAAATCGTAATGTAATATCCACATCTTTAATGTATTTCAAAGCACTTGCCTCACGATAAGTAGAAGTATACAATGCTTGGTAGGAGTTATATTGCTTGGTGTTCGATAGGAAATTTGTTTATTTGTTTATTGTATTTAGCGACACAATTGTAGTTGCGTCAGTCAGGCTTACTTTTGTAAATATTGATTTGTGATTGTGCTTTTATGAAAAATAACCTTAACTGGTCGTCAAATATACCGTGATAGCCTAACGGAAATATTAGGACTCAATTGGTTTCCGGGAATGACAAAAAAACAAATCTGGGACTTTCATAATAAACCGGCTGCTTATGCAAAAGCACCGAGCAGTGTTGGATTAACCAATAGGCAAAGTAGGCACGTGCCTACAGGCCAGTCAAAAATTCAGGCCACTTTAAAATCAGTAGAAATTTAGATCTTTGTGACAATGATTTGGCAACACTGATAATTCTAATTTTTTAGTTGGCAGCCCTGATTTTCGGGTCACTTATAAAATGTGCCTACAGATCAGCAGACCCTTAATCCGGCACTGGCACCGAGCTAATAAATGATACGCTGCAGACAGTACACACTGTTCCGACCTAATGTTTCATCAGTGCAGCTGGTGAAAAGAGAACGGGCTACCGTTACAGAGCATCGCAATAAGCAAACAAAAATACATTCTTAGGCATTTTGTGATCTAAATGTCGTTGTTTAAACTAGTTTTGTTTCTTACGTTTTTTTACTTTAATTGATTAAAACGTCTGAAAGAAAGGATGCTGCTGGTTTAGAAAGGTGATATTTG
Organism: Phallusia mammillata; assembly: GCF_965637545.1. Lineage (NCBI taxonomy): Eukaryota > Metazoa > Chordata > Ascidiacea > Phlebobranchia > Ascidiidae > Phallusia > Phallusia mammillata. Next base: position 30,521,943 of record NC_137252.1, on the reverse strand, counting down.
CCAAAACAGTTTAATGGACAGTTTTAAAAACAGGAAACTAAGATTGAGATAATGATTTGTTTTCAAATCATGAAACATAGTTTTGGGTTCTGCGAGTTGGTCTTAGTTCTAAATCAGGCCACTGCACCACGTCGAGGTGCCAACTCTCGCAGTGGGTCTCTCGTTAGGTGGCAGTGGAGAGACCCCCGTCTGGCGCAGAACCAGGCCGAGACGAGGAAGACAACACTGGTCCATTTGCCAAAAAAATCACTGCAAATGGACGCCTAGATCATACCTCTGCACTTACGTGGAAACATATATGTTGTCAATCATTCAAAATTGTGTTGGATTGATTGTTTGATTTTCCCCAATACATGTATGTTTTCCATTACAATTTTCCAAATTGTTTTGTTTTTGTACAAGCCCTGGACACAAAATAAGGTTAATTTTTAGTATTTATTATTTTAAAGTCACCCTTCAATTTTTCAGAAATGAATCTTCACAAATTGTGCCGCATCTGAAAAACAAAAACATATGTTAGTTGTGAAATAAAAACAACCAATTCCGCCTTTTCAATCTTCATCCAAAAATCTGCAAAACAAAAAACACAGTGTTAGTTTGTGACGTACCAATAAACAATGCTCAGCTTGAAAACTCGTTCCAAAATCAGCATTTCCAGTTCCTTGGTCTTATACAGGCAGACTCTGTCACTATGACCCTGTACTTGTCAATGCTAGCTTCTGACGATGGCGGCCCGCTTTGACTGACTGACTTTAATTACCACGAAGCAGCTCGCAGTATTCAGTAAAACTAAACTGGATCTGAGTTCGCAGCGCCGAGTTAAGAGAATATAAAAACCAAACCCATCACATTCACGTCAATATAATCTTAGTTAAATAACAAATTTAAAATTACTTTTACCAAATAAGGAAGGAAGAGTTAACGCCTAAACCGCGACGTGTTTTTCGCAACAAATTAAACCTAGAAAGATGTTTACACCACAAATAAACATATTTACAATTTTCAGGTTCCAATTTCCAGGTAGTATGTTAAACTACCTCAATGTTTTGGTTCTAATTTTAAAGTAGTATATTAAACTACTTATTTCAAGCAGTATATTAAACTGCGTACAAGTTCAAACATGCTGGTACCCTGTGGAAAATGTTGGTTGGTTAGTTTCTTTCTTGACTTGAGCAAGTTGCCACTGAAAGTTAGTCATGGACAACTAAAATATCATTTTATATAAAGTGACCACCAATGTTTAGTTATGGTCACCAAAAAATAATTTAGTAATTGGCATTTCTAACCCAGTTGCCACCCATGGTTTGTTGGACAATTTAAATGTCATTTTTCCCAAAGTGACCACCAATGGTTAGTGGTGGTCAACAGAAAATACTGAAGTGGCCACCAATGGTTAGATGTGGTCAACAAAAAATACCAAAGTGACCACCAATAATTAGTTGTGGTCAGCAAAAAATACTGAAGTGGCCACCAATGGTTAGATGTGGTCAACAAAAAAATACCAAAGTGACCACCAATGGTTAGTTGTGGTCAACAAAAAATCCCAAAGTGACCACCAATGCTTAGTTGTGGTCAATCAAAATCCCAAAGTGACCACCAATGATTAGTTGTGGGTCAGCAAAAAATACTGAAGTGGCCACCAATGGTTAGATGTGGTCAACAAAAAATACCAAAGTGACCACCAATGATTAGTTGTGGTCAGCAAAAAATACTGAAGTGGCCACCAATGGTTAGATGTGGTCAACAAAAAATACCAAAGTGACCACCAATGGTTAGTTGTGGGTCAACAAAAAATACCAAAGTGACCACCAATGCTTAGTTGTGGTCAATCAAAATCCCAAAATAACCACCAATGATTAGTTGTGGTCACCAAAAATCCCAAAATAACCCCCAATGGTTAGTTGTGGTCAGAAAAAATACCCAAAGTGACCACCAATAGTTAGTTGTGGTTTCCCAAAAAATACAGAATAACCACCAATGGTTAGTTGTGGTCAATAAAAAATCCCAAAATTACCACCAATGAATAGTTGTGGTCAACAAAAATCCCAAAATAACCACCAATGATTAGTTGTGGTCACCAAAAGTCCCAAAATAACCACCAATGGTTAGTTGTGGTCAATAAAAAAATCCTTTGCCTCCTACGATTGAACCAGTTTAGAACACAGTTCAATCGTATTTAAGGGTTAAGCCACTTGTGTTTTCATTAAATCATAAAACTGTTCTTCGTTCATCTGGTACACGATTGATTGAACTCCTGTCGAATCGTACATGATTGGTTGTTCATCTTCTTCAGTGCTATTTGCACCTCACGTTATTTAAGCCTAACTCACAACCATTCCCACACAAACATACTTGTGGAACCGCCATCGTCCTGCGCGCCCCTATAATGCCGCCGCAACTAGATCACAAACAAAAACAAGACAAAAAACAGCTTCTGAGCTCGCTGACTATCTCACTTCTCCGCAACATTTAGCCTATGAAAGTAAAATGTGAGGCTGCCGCGTCTGGAAGTGTAAACTTCACCAAAAGCAAAGTTATGAAACAAACAGAGCTTTTAAGTGGGTTTATAAGGCCGAGTCAACAAGGAATGCGAGATTTGAATAGTTTGTAATAAACAATAAACTAATAATAATAATAATAATAATAAAAAGGGTGTATATGGAATAAAACAATAATTAAAACCTGTGGAAAAATGTACCTGCAAAAAAGAATACCTGTGGAATAAATACACGAGCCGCAAGAACCGCTGGGTGGCAGGATTTGCCACAAGAACAAAGAAGATGTGAATCTGCATGACATCGCAACCCAAACGCAGTCCAGGGTCTTCTTATGGAAGAATAAACTGCGATTGGATCGCTCAGCCAATACAGATGCACGGCACTGACGGAACAGTGCGACACCAAACGACAGGTCCCTACGTTACAATGCGCTTATGACAAAAAGGGAATGCAAGGAAAAGCCACGTGTAAAAAGCGACAACACATAGAAGAAACAGAAAATGGGCACTGCCTCAAACAACATCATCATCAAAGACGGATAGATAAAAAATCCTCATCAAAGACGGACCCTCCCGAATTCGGACATGTTTAGGGGGGAATTGAAAACATCCTTAAAGTATTTTTAGCCGGCGTGCTCGCGTACCTTTCCTCTCCAGCCCAAAAATGAGGGGAGACTGAGGCCGCCTGCACCGGTACCCGTCTCCGGTGGAATTTTGACTCCTAGGGATCAAACTCCGGTGGAACTTGACCCCAGCGGGCCTGGGTGGATGACGGCGTCGTGTTCTAGCCCTAGGTTTTACCGCAATAGATTAACGCGCCGCGCCTAACTAAACCCATAACTAAGGGGGAATGCGGCGCGCGAACCCATAAAAGCCCCATCCTAACTATTTTAACCCTAGTTATCGGTGCTACAACTACATAAACTTAATTGCGACTTAATTTGTAGCACCAAAAAAACAAAAAATAACTTGGGCCTCCAATCCGCTGGACCTGACAATGACGAATAGAGGCCCAGCGCAAGTTAGCATAGAGTTATGGGCCTAGGTGGAAATCTCGCATTCAATGTTGACTATAACGCAGCAGTCTCCTATTAATAACTGACAGCCCGTGATTTTGAAGTTGATTATTTGATGAAGATTTGAAGACGAAGTTTCAGATCTGAAGAATCTGAAAAAGAGAAAATAAATTAACACCAAGTTTTGTTGCAAGACCACAGAATAAATGTCAGAATATTTAGCATAGGCCTATATTTTAAACATATGTAAACTACAGTATTTGGTGAGTGGTATTTTTGTTTGATTACGGTTTTGCTGAATTGCATGAGCAGTTAAAACAATATAGACAATTAATGGGCGAGGTTTGGACATTGTGGCCACCAGCTCTGCCTGCCAGCACACAAGATGTCACAGGTCATTAATATAGGGCTGTTCAGTGCTACACCGAAACGAGCAAATTGGTGCCAAAGGACGTGCTTGAATTATAAAACAGTGTTTTAACTTAGTAAAACCGACACACAATACTAAATATATCTTCTCACCTTGAAGCTTGTGGAAGTTTCAAGGTTAATCTTGTACGAACGAACAGCAACAAAATCCCGAATCGCCTGCACAAAACATGTTCGTTGTTATCAAATACGAACTACACCGATACAGAAATATGTCCATTAAGTGGTAAAATCCCAAAGCTGTTAGATGTAAAAACGGACACGTTATTGACTGTCAGTTCCAATTGCTGAATGGTAACCAAAACAACTGCTTTTAATTGCTAACAGTGATATTATTCTGTTGGAAAACAGCGAATTTTTGGAGTTTAGAAGGAGGTGCCCGTTTATCACCGCAATAAGAATACACACTCGGTGAAAACTTACTTTCAGCCTCAAGAATCGTCGCCAAGGAAACAGATAAGCCGCGCTACGTCATGTCACGTGGTTCTGCTCCGTATTATCTCAGCAACCTGAAAAATATAATGAAAAGTTGAACTGACACAGAAGCATGATAAATAAAAAAGCTGTTTAAATGTTTAATTTTGAGATTTTACCCAGATTTTGTCGCAAGTAATTCTATTCGGTTTAGCTAATGTTTGATTGCCTAACTTATGACAGCTTTACATAGCATTGCACGAAGTAATAAACTCTTTAGTGGCCCCAAGCGTTGATTCATTTAAAAGTGGAAATTCTACAAACCTGTTTTATTGTCGCTGTATCACAGAAGGCTGATTGATGCGATAAAGGATTGAGTTGATGATGTTCAGCTTCTGGAGTTGAGTTTCCGCTTAGTACACAGCTTCATCTAGTGACAAAAAAAACTTGTCAAACTAATATGGTGAAAACTCTGCACAGTCCAATTTGTATGAAGGGATGTGACTTAGAAGTATATGAAGGACAAAAGAAATCGTTTTTCAATAAAAATAATACTTGAACACACGTTTTTTTCGCTGTAATAATTGCGTACATGTACGATCACAAAATCATGTCGTAATTGATTTAAATTTTTTGGTTCATCATAATAAGCTTCTCTACGAGCTTTTAACGTGAATATGTGCTGTGTCGGGCGACATTAAACATGACAAGAAAAAAAAGTACGTAATAACTCACCAATCAAAGTTTCCATATATCGGATGAGCCCAACGACCCGAACGAACGTAGACAGGTTTCCATGACAACAGTAATGACGTTGTGCGTCCGTCTGTAAAAAATAAATTCGAATTTATAAATTTTGTCGGATATCTTAAACTTGCAACACGGATACTTACATTTAAGTTGGACGCTTGAAGCAGAATGACACAACAACAAACTATTTCGAACACAGAAATAAACACATTTGTGTGGAGTTCGTAAGTTTAAGTCCAGCCGTCGCTGGTTCGTAAAAGGTCATTTTGCAACATAATAATAAAATCAGCACTTTTGAGGGACTGTTACTATTTCGTCAGTTGTTGCTGCGATTTAAAAACTATTGCCAACCGTCGCTGGCCAAAAAGGGACATTCTCATGACATAACAAAAAATGTGCTATTGGAAAAGCGAATTTCACATTGAACATATCAAATTACATTTGGCGAAATTGATTTTATCGTCAGCAATCGCTGCGTTTAGAAAAATTATCTCCAGTCGTCGCTGGGTTTAAAAAGGGGGACATGTTTCATAATACTACAAAAACATTTGTTCCATTAAAGTACACATTTCAAACATCAAAGTTACAACATGCATTTGGGCAATTCAATTTATCGGCAGCAATTGCTGCGTTTTGAAAATTATATCCAGTCGCTGCTGGGTTAAAGTGGCATTTGTGCAATAACTCTACAAAAGACATTTATGTTTTAGGCCTATAACTTTATCGTCAGCAATCGCTGCGTTTGAAAATGGCCTTCGCAATAAATAGAACAAACTAACAAGAAAACAAATAAACACACAAGAGATTTACCTTGTTATCTAATAAACATTTCTTTCTTTCTTATGAAAACTGTATTTTTTCCTCATTCTGCATTCAGCTTGCTGTTCTGTTTACTATTTCATGTTAAATAAACTAAACTGTCTCAACTTTGCACAAACAGATCAACTTTCCAGAATACCGTCCGCATTACAAGACCGTGCACAGCATGCAACACGAATACGCAGGTGCAACGTTGAACAACCAGATGTTGGGGGTTTGGGGGATTTGCGCAAATTAACGTGCAGAGGGGAATTTCCGAACACCGGAACCGAGAACTGGTTTCAGTGACCGAGAATTTTCACGCAACACCAAAATCAATCAACGACACAAACTGCACAATATTCAGAAAAATATACTGTTTGTGTAACTGCTTACTTTAAGCTTCTGTTTTATCATTAAATATAGACTGATTTTGAATTCAACTTGCAGTAAATTAATACTTTAATCTGACTCTAGATAAAACACTAAACCTTTAGCTATTTCACTTAACCTTCACTAACGCTTGTGACTTCTGAATTAAAACTTGCCTGGAGAACCGCCGCGTACAATAAACAACAATTTTCGCGCGCAGAAAGTCCAAGTCCATTGCGTATAATGTTGATACGCATATTGCAGCCACAACATAAATGTCTGTGGTGTTTTGAGATAAATAATGAGGCTTTGCCAGTCTATGTCCATTGCGTATATTGCTTTAGTCACAACAGGCTGTCCATGGTGTTTGAGACGGTGCTCATGTTATTTTGCGAGCTCAAGTCCGTTGAAAATCATACTGTCACACATGTGACCATCGTTTTCAATGTCCATTTAAAAGAAGACGTGATTTTTTAGGTGAAATTTCATGGTGCAAAAAACGCCCATAAGCGTACGTCATCAACATCTCATCTGTCTGTTGTAGTTTGAGATGATGATAATGTGACTTAACAAGTCTGAGGCCGGATCTGGTGCTTTATTGTCGAAGAAGGCAGGCGTATTCTGTTGACAAAGTGGCAAAATATTATTACAATGTTTTTGGATTAAGTTTTTCAGCATGGTTCAATATTTACCAAACCAGTGAGGTTACTCACAAAGGATCATGAAAAAAAAGACATTAAATGTTTAAAAAAATCTTGAAAGTTTTTTTTTAATTACTGGGACCCATAATGAAATAAGCACTGGCCAACTTAACTTGTGATATGCATTACGTCACCATTATTGAATGCTTTGCCAAAAAGCAGATTTACAATGAATGCTTGTGTACCATTGTTTAGATTAAGCAAGCGCAACAATTTGCTTCGCCCTGCACAGAGCCCCTAGAGACGCTGCTACAACACGTGGAGACGCAATGAAACACGTGGCCCAGTCTGATTGGCTGCTTAAACCGGAAGCACACAGAAATCTCGCGATCAGCCTGGAACTCGAAATAACTTACTTGGCAATCAGCGCTTATTGCGAAGTGAATGAATACGTTGGGTGATTGGCTTAATTTGTCACGTGACTGTGCTGCGCATATCAAGCATTGTTACGTCATTTATGCAACACGTGGTTTGGAAAAGAAATTGCGCACAGTCACGTGTTATTGGTTTAGAAAAAACTATTTTTTGGCAAAAAACATTTTACAACCAAGGCAATTTTCAAAGTATGTTTTACAGCATTACAAAAATAAAACATCACGTTAAAATTAACATGATATGGCTAAATTAAACACAATATTATTACAACCTTATACTTCAAACAACTTAACACTGTGTTTCGGCATATGTTTCAATTTAATTTAAAAGAGTAGGTTTTACCAGAACACAATGACTTATCAATTCTTTAGTCACATTTTTAATGCAAACATAATTTTTAACGCAATTACAGTAGATGTGTTTGAATGCTGTTTACGACAAGTACATGCACACAACCAGGGTTTTTTAAGGTTTGGTTTGGGTGACCGCTAAGTAGTTTTAAGAGACCGCAAGTGTTTCATTTAAATACCAAAAAATAGCCATATTTGCCTAAACGAATTATTTATTAGGCTACTGGCAAATTTTGGGAAACCGCTGGAGAAATTTGGGGGACCGTTTCGGTCCCCCAAAACACCTTAAAAAAACACTGCGCACAACTATATTAATCGCTTCGTTTAGAAGTTAGAACGCATTTTAGTTTTAGACAAACTTAACACAAATCACAATAATTGTTGAATCGCCTAGTATGCGGTACATTATAACTAATCAAATCACTATTAACACTTAGTTATTTCATACGCTCTTAGACGCATCGGTTCCATTTGCAATCAGGTTCCCATTACATTCAACATGCAAACATAACCTCACCTTTATCAGGGCGTCGTCGCAAGTCAGAAGCAAATGGGAAAATGGCCGTCTTGCCGTTTGCGTTGATTTGTTTGTTGGTCGACTTGAACTTGAATGTCTGCATTTATAATTTGCATTATATCAAGTCTCTTAGCATATATAATAGGTATTTACAAATACTACAACTCTCTTATGTAGGCTACTATACAAACGCGTAAGGAAGATCAACAACGATAAACATTAAAAAACGTAACTTACTTAAAATTGTATACGGCATACGGTGCAGGTCGTTTATTGCAGTTAAATCATCAGAATTTAGATTGTTGAACATTGTGCAACCTCAAAACAAGCAGCATTCTGACACCAGCATAATCTGAAACCATTAAGTAACTGTTGATTAACATTCAGGCTTTCCTTTCCTTCAAGCTGCCAGCGACAAAATTACAACAACACTGGATTGCTTGGAACGCAAGAAGCAAGTTTATCAGCGAAAAGCGCCGATCGTCTTAAAACAGCGTCGATCAGGAATTGCATGAACAACGTGGCATTGTTTCGTCACAGAGCAACTGTTTTGTAGAACGTGGTTATAGTTTAATCTTTAATGCTCAACTCGTCTAGGTCTTAATGAATAGTGAAATCCACACAATTACTTAGCAAAACATAAACTGTTTGATTTCAAATTTAATCAAATTGCCTAGTTTACGCCATAACTTAATTGTTGCACCGCCCAACTATAGATTAATAACAATTGCTTTTGAAAAAAATACACATATTATGTTATGCTTATAAGCGCTTTTCAAACACAATTACATTTTCACATATCGTGGCAAATTGTAAAACTTATTTACGTTTTAAGTATCAGATCTTTCACAGAAGTATTTACCAGTCGTTTAAATCTCTTTTTTTCTTTTCTTTCTGTCACTTAGTTTACAAGTTATTAAACAAGTTATCCTTACTTACGTTTTCACAGATTTCCGCTCAAATCCTTTCGTGATGTCGACACCCACACATCAAGGGCAACAAGAACCTACACCCTGCACTCAGTCACGTGATTACGCACAAAGGAAAAACGGAAGTTCATAGAAATCGTTATAATGTAACGCTGGTTGGTTGTATGAATTTGTTGATAGTTGGTAAAAACCTTGGAATGATTTAGTACTAACCGGTAAAGCAACAAATAGACGTTAATAATTATGTAAATTATCGTAAACAAGAAGAAACTTCTAATTCGAAAATCTTTGTTGTAAGCGAAGCAAGGCAAATCGTTACATTTATTAATGAAGGTGTTTTACAGGAAAAAAAAAGATTGCACATTTCAGTTTTATTGCACACTTTTCAGACTTTCACAGACTGGTTATACAAAATATCTTTACTACTATGTATAACTTACATATGTTGTCATTTACTAACTTTGTTTTTTACTGTTTTTCTTTTTCATTTATACACGTCCAGTACATATATCTCATATGCATATCAGGACGCATGTTATTTACATTAGGCGCGTTTAAACACTAAGGTTTTTTTCAAAAATCGGGTCAAAATTTTCGATTTTAGAAACCGGTTTGAACCGGTTTGGAGGTTCGGTAGGAGGCAGACACCGGCCTAAACTAGTTTGAAACTGGAATATTCCGGCGAAAACCCACCCGAAACAGGATTTTTTTTTGATATTTTGACCCCCTAAAATCGAAAAAATGGAAATGCTATAGCCGTAGTTTTTTTCAAAAATCGGGTCAAAATTTCTGGTTTTCGATTCCAGTTCAAACCGGTTTGGAGGTTCGGTAGGAGGCAGAAACCGGCCTAAACCAGTTTGAAACTGGAATATTCCGGCGAAAACCCACCCAAAACCGGATTTTTCTTTGATTTTTTGACCCACAAAAATCGAAAAAACGGAAAGGAAAGGCTCCGAAATCGCGTGACGGACCCCTAAGGGACTGCGAACCCAGTTTGAGAACCGCTGGGCTATAGCCTTAAGTTTTTTCCAAAAATCGGTCGAAATTTTTCGATTACGATTCCGGTTTAAACCGGTTTGGAGTTTCTGTTAAAACCTGAAGCAGAAACCACCGAAAAATTTTGCGACAGGGAAAGTCTGGTTGTAGTTTGTTGGATAGCAAATTTTAATTTCACTTTTTCTTGCTATTGTCTTAGTTTTGAACCACTGGAAATTTATTTGTTAGTTCCTCCACATTTTCGTGGCAGCGACTTCCTAAATCGAAAAATGAAATAATGATTCAACCAATTTGCAGTGAAGTATGCAGATCGAAAGGCGACTCGTAGTTAGCATAACGCGTTCAGGCGTTGTTCACCAACCGAGGATGATAACTAAACAAACAAATTTCCGATTTATTGCCCAATTTGTGAGCCATTTTTGGATTTAACATTTCTGTAGGTGCACAAGTTTGACAGAAAACGATTTGATTTATTGCCGAGACCAAAACAAGAACATCATTGCAAAGTCACAAGGTTCAAAGAATGCGAATATCAGTAAAATTCATCCCAAAAGGACCCTTTTAAACTTGTGCATTATTTCATACATATTTTCCACACATTCGCTAAAACGCTTGATTGCGTATTTCCGTGGTTCCCAACCGTGGAGGAATTTACAAACTTTAGGGAAATTTGCGTTATTTTATGCATTTGGATTGTAAATAGACACTTAAGCTCTGGGAATATGTCCGGTGAAGTTGGTAAAAGACTAAATTAAAAATGATATTTGTAAGGCTTAGCCTCTACTATTTAATAAATTGGAGAGGAATCAAAATGTTTTGAATTGTTAAGGGAGGAATTCGTTGAAAAAGGTTGGAAACCACTGGCGTATTTCACCACTTCGTCGAAACAAAATGTACACACCATGGGATTGCGGTAGGGGTTTTTATTAAAAGTTCACGACGGACATCAACGGGTACACCGAGAGAAAACAGCTACGCTAACAAGGGAACGCGACTCGGATGTGAAAAAAAGCGTCCGGCAAAAAAACACCGCCAGGGACATCCCCGAAATCGCGAAAGAAATGAGCGAGCAAAAAAAGTGCGATCCCGTAAAAATGGGCCGCATTGATTGACCGTAGTTCGGCAGTCAAAGGTGCCGGCGAAATTTCGGACAGTGGCACTTTGGACGATGACGTGGTCATGCGTCACCACCTTCGTCACCTTCTTCCTCTTGGTGTTTGCGCTTGACTCCTCTCGGTGACTCCCCACCTAAAAGACGGACAAGTTGGTCAAAAAGAATTTTCGTTGAGAACCACATTGGTGACTTTTTGAAGCCATTCAGGAAATTTGGCAAACGAATAAAGTTTGGTGCTGTTGCAGGGTTGGGGTTTAAAGGGGTTTTAATTAGGGATGGGCCAAAACTATAAATGTTCTGTTTCAATGTCCCCATATGCAAAATGTCGATTTGGCAAACGAATAAGGTTTGATGCTGTTGCAGGGTTGACAAACGGGGTTTGAATTAGAGATGGGCCAAAACTACAATGTTCAGTCTAACACCGAGTTCTCACGTTAATGCTCGGTGCATAATGATGTCACAAACATTCCAAATTTCACGCTAGTTTTGTAGCTTTCAAAGGTCCCCCCTAAGTCACCAGCGGTTTATTAAGCTGTACAGCCGCCAGAACTACACGGTTTTCTACCATCTAACGCAATTTAAAGAAATTCATTTCTGTTCTTTGGAACACCAGTTTCGTATGTTAACAGTTAGCAGGGCATGAATATGCAAATTTAATATCCGGTTCAGTTCCCTAGTCAGAATTGAGAATGTGTTATGGTTTATTTTGTGGCTTTGAACTGGTTTATTGGTGCAGCAAATATAAGGCTTCTACAAGTTGATTCACAACGAGGCAATAACTTACCACCATCTTCGTCTTCCTCGTCAATGTCTTCATCTTCTTGTTCAACTCCACCTTCATAATCATCGTCGTCTTCATCATCATCCTGCAAACAACATTACTTTTATAACTTATAAACAATTGCGCATGTACAAAATATACTACATGTGTCACTAGGGCAGGGCTTCTCAAACTGTGGGTAATATAATTTTGGGGTCACGAAACATTATGGGTTATTATGTCAGTCACAACAAATGGTATATGTGCGTACATTTATTGTTTAAACATCATTCCCGTGTATTCAAACTGCTCTAAACACATTTCGTAGAACTTAAAAGAGTATTACCATTACCAGCCTAGTAGACATATGCACCAGACTTTTTTATGCCTATTGCGTGCAAACAATGCGAAAGCAGATACCATAAGCGTCACAATATAGATTATGACGTCATAAAAACTAAGACTGTCAATCTGTGTATCAAGTTAGAAATTAATTTAGGTTTTTATGCGCCATTAGATGGTATATATATAAAACATAAGTATAGAAATTTCTGTTTTAAAATGGGGTCGCAGAGCAAAAAAGTTTGAGTAGCCCTTTCGAAATACTTGATATGCTCTGATGCAACGTTATGTTGTCACCTTATTCAGATAGAAATATGAACTGATGATTAATAAACATATTCTTAAGTTCATTTAATCCTAACATCTGGTACTTGTTGTTTGAATTAAAAAACAATACTATAAGAATAGCTTGGGGCAAGTGGACTTTTGCAATACTTGATATGCTCTGAAGAAACCTTACATTATTGCATTAATCAAATAGAACCATAAATGGATGGGTAATAAAAGTATTAAACATAATCATAATTGCTAAACAGATTTGTTATGTAAGGGATCTCCTGCAGACAATAGAATGTAAAATAAAATCTTGCACTGCATGTTTGCTTTTACAGAACTGATGATGCCTGTTTATGTTAGGCGAAATATATATATTTTTTATTCTTGGAATTAAATTTATAGTATGAATCTATACACTGTTCTGTTGGGACACCATATTGCAAGCTTATGTTGAACTGAAACATACAAAGTCATAACAGAGAATTGTGTTTGTCAGTGGATTAAAAAAGTGATAACTGATAATTCATGTACACTTATTTATATCATATGACCTAACAAAATGTTATTAATCAAAACTTAATGTTTTTTCATCAACATTACATGTGTTTACAAAATAGTGAATAGTAACTAGTGATGGGACGATACCAGGTTTTGAAGCGAGTACCGATACCGAGTACGAGTACCACATGTATATACCTTCGATACCGAGTACGATTACCGAGTACTTAGGTGTAGTGTTGTACTTAGTTGTATATATATCACTGGCTAATTTATCTGCCATGGTCGTGGTACAGGCGTGCACACACACATGCCGAAAAATGTAATCTCCACGTGATAGCGAAAAAGATAATTATACGTAAACTGGCGGAACTTTTTTTCCAATTTTGTGCTGTCCGAAGCAAATATTGGCATAAAGTTCCCCGTATTCTTATGGTGTAAATCGGCCTTTGGTACTCGCACGTTGGTATCGAAAACTGAGGCAAAATATTTCCATACCGAGTACGAGTATCGATACCACCGAAATCATTCGATACCATCGATACCGAGTACCGGGTACCCGTCCCATCACTAATAGTAACTAATTGTGCTTGATTTAGGCATCTGTCCTAGAATTTTTTTAACCTACAAAACAAATTTGCTGACCAAATGTTAACCCAACTTTGTACTTGCAGCAATGCAGATGTACAAGTATGGTGTGGCACTTTTTTGTACCTGCTGTTTTCTTTACTGCGAATATGAGCAAAAAATTCACAATTCAATCACTCTTACCTGTATATCATCCCCATCAATGTATGCAAGATCATATTCCTCTTCTTCATCAGAGTCTACATCACTATTGTCATCTTCGTCATCATCGTCATCTTCGGTCTGATTCAGATTACTGTTTGCTGCTACAGTTCCAGCAACTTCAGGATTCAACTGAAGCTACAATTTAACGACATACAATGTGAGAAATTATGTAAAATCCTGGTTTCCAAACTTATCAAGTACATAGTCAACAGTGGGCCGACCATAACTTGAATTTGTTAAATACAGCAAACAAAAAAACTAAACTATATACGGACCTTGGTAGCATATTCAGTTAAAAAATAAAAAGGTTGTAATTGTAAGTCAAGTTCAACCAAGTTAGCATACAACCCATATAATTTGTGCAGATAAGATTTTAACAGTTGACACATTATAAGTGAGGCTTGTTTGTTAAAACATAGGCTTCATTTGAGTTTAATGTGTTTATTTATGTTGGTGGCTTTTAGAGTGATGCTTGGTGAAATATAGGGTTGAAATGGTGCATCTATTATATCATTTCCCTAAGATATCTGTAGTTTGGGATCCTACAAAAAAGCTGTGTAAACCATTGGTTTGAACATGTTGGATTAAAAAATAAATGAAGCACTATTATTACGAGCAAAACCATTCTAGTCTAGTGCATGCTTTCTTGCAAAAAGATGCACTAAAACATCTGTGGGCATGTTTCCTTACATTTACCAATACAGTGTGAATATTTAACAAAGTTTAAAAATTGTAGGTACCGTATTTACTCGATTGTAAGCTGTGGCTTATATTGTTTCTTAACACCCCAACATGCGGCTTACAATCTAGTAAATACGGTATCCACAAAACTTACCCCATCATCAACATCATCTTCATCATCTTCTTCCTCCTCCTCATCATCCGGATCTTCTTCTGAACCATCAACATTGTTCTCTTCTTGTCCATTTTCTTCCTCTTCATCAGCTAATGATAAAAATTACAAATGTACAAATATGGGGCAAAGTTACAACGGTAAATCACAGCTCAGGTAAATGGTTTACTTTGATAAATGTTAACAAAAAATTGAAGTCACTTAAATGACCACAAAGTAAAACAAACATTTTCACATTTGTAATACATGTTGGCTTTACAATGGCTTTTTTGGTTGGCTTGTCAAGTGTAAATGACAAATTGTCCGATGTAGCTTGAAAATCACATTTTTTAGGATACAAACAAGGCAAAACTTCAGGAAACTTTTTTAAGGTAACCTGTGCAGCCCACAACAAGATAGAGAGTTTGAAATTTGCTTTACTACTTGTTTTAACAACTAAACCCCACTGTTTTAAACCACTACAAAGCAAGGGTTAAACACAGCTTACCCTCGTCATCTTCTGAATCAATTGCCTCTTGGCCGTTTGCATCATACCCATCCAAAAACTGAAGATTTGAAACTAAACCAAAAACTTCCTCCCGATATTGTGGAACTTTTGTGACATCACAATTGGTCAAGTCCAAGTTGGTCAGGTTGGGTAACTCACCCTAAAGAGATGTTTTTTAAGTTGGCACGTTTAGAAGATTTTCCAACATTTTTTTGCATTGTAGAATTTCAGAGCATTATTAATTGAATTGGGCTGGATTAAAATGCATTTATTCCCAGCAAATTAGTACAATTATTTTTAAAAATGGCTTGTTGTTCTATCCCAGATTATTTTGACTGCTTACCAAAGTTTCCAAAGCATCCAATGTTTTAATTTTGTTGTCACTTAAATTAAGGTGAGTTAGAGATGTGCATCCTTTGAGACATGACAAGGTTCCAGATATCCGATTGTCACTCAAATCCAACTAAAGGTATATGCATGTTATTTTAAACATTACATGTGTAAAGATTTGTGTATACAACACTATACATGGAATTGTACATAAGTTTAAAGTAAAAATAAAATAACGGCATGAGCATTAGCTGAATCATTTCAATAATAAAGCATGTCAGTTTTTAATTTATTTGAGCTGTTATTTTTTGTTGGTTTTACTTACTCTTTCAAGGTTTGGAAGATCAGGAAATCCCTTTAGCGTTGTGAGACCTGCTTTGACCATAGAAAGTCTTGAAAGCGCTTTAAACTCATTGGTGAGACCCTCAGGCTCTCCAGTACATCGACAATTGTCAAGGTTCAAATCATTCACCTAAAAGTTGTACAGAATACAGTTGAACAACTGTTGTTATACTAAGAGGCGTACTTTTCATAATATACCACACAACGAAACGTGAAATTATTGTTGTTACCCTTTTAGCGCGAAAAGGGTTCTAAAACACAGTACCAGCTGCGCTCAAGATTGACTATCCGAAAAATAGACTAACGACAACCTTTTGCGACCAACGAATATTTTTATTGTTAGGACTTGTTTTAAAAAATGAAACGTTTCTGCTGTAATGAAGGCCATGTTGGTATTTTTTTCGGTCAAGTATATCAATAGTACTTCAATTGCTAACACCGCTTAAGCGGGAAGTAAATTTAAAATTCACACAAAAAATACGAATTGCTTGATCCTGCGACTTCAAGTGTCCAGTCAAATCATGCGATAATCGCAACTGCCCGTAACTTCAAAGCCACACGAGGCAGACTCGTTCCAAACAAAGCCATCGCAGCGTTTTTCTCCTTTCTCTCGATTGTGTTCTGAACGCACCTCTTAAAATTTCGCAAAAACCAGCAATATAATACAAAAAAATTCGACTTTTCAATGAGAAACATACGACCACGTTTTTTTCTGTGGTGAAAATAAACAGAGACACAAAACCTTAATTTAGGTCAACGCTTAAAACACAGCGATCTGACTTAACACAGGGCGTAAATCGATAACTGCATAAAATGAAACCTTTCTTAGTTAGCAACCATTGTTTTTTTGTAACTGGAGTGTTAAGAAAAAAATTGTGTCCAGCGTTAAACATACAAACAAGACACAGTATTTTATTTGTTTACTAGACTTGAAAACTTTTAACTGCCGAAAGGGTAAGCACATTATACGTCACAGGTGTGAAGACAACGTCACAAGCGTCATGTTTATGTCGTCATACCTCAATTACCCAAAAGTGCAAATTTGTTATTTTTGTTTTCCACTCTGAGCCAAATTGCTTAACGATGTCGATGTTCCCCGGTAACCCAATTACCCCTTTAAAAAAGTAAGATCAACCAAACAAACCTCTTCCGGACTTTTTCCACGACATTCCAGTTGTATCCTTTTCAGCATGATGTCTTTTTCGCACTTGGCCTTAACTTGGCAAGAAGCGGTGATCAGCAACTTTCGGTAATGTGCCGCAGTCGCAAGCAAATCTAACAGCGCTTCTTCCGAATGCCCGACAGCCCGCAGAATACTACGCACACGCAGCGAGTGATACAAAGCGACCAAACATCTGACTGCCTTTGCTTTTGCTCAGACAACCCAGTCCAGGCCTCGCAGCAGCCCACAGCGCAATAGACGAGACGTTCTATGCGGGTGTGCGCCTCGTGCAAGTGTGGCCTAGGGCTCATACACGCGTGCGCGAGCGCGGCCAGTGTCGGCACTTTCGCGAGAGCCAATCACATCGCGTATTCTCAGCACGTGCTTAACGTCACAAATAAAACGCATTCAAGCGTAAATATGGTCACGCTCTAGTGGCCAGCTTCACGTGCGGAAGTGTGGGTTGGCAAGCAGTCAACTACGCTATCTGTAAACGCGTTTTATGCAAAAGTCTGGCAATACCAAGACTCAAAATCGATATTACCCTCGCTTGTAGACACAATGGTACTTTCCAGCATCATATTATAACTTAAACTGCACTTACCTCTAGTTTTCAGAAACTAAAACCTGTTTAAATGTGTTTACTTCACAACGCTTTGACAGTACTGTTGTAGGGTACCAGTCACGCAAATTAGGGTCACTTTCAATTGTTGACTAAACAACCGGCACGTCGCAAAAAATCAAGATGTTCAAAGCAGTTTTGTAAACAAATACGAAATAGTAGTGCCGAAGCATAGATGATTTTAGGTTACCAGTCGATTAATGACCCGACCTAAAATAGTCTTGCAACATGATTTTTATACAAGGCTTCAACGATTTTAGAAACTTGTATGCACAGAAAAAATACATTATTTCAGTCGGCGATGACAACTTAAACCCCCTGCATTGACTGATTGCAACAAAATTAGGTACGTTTAAAACCAATTAATACTTACCCAGCTGCTAGGAAACATTTTAGGCTAGTTTTTTTTATTAAGTAAATAAAGGGGCTGTAAACTAGCGAATTTAAGCATTTAAATTAACCTCCCAATATTTACAAGCCTAAACTATCGCATTTCTTTGGAAAAAGCAACAACGATATCTTTATCACATTATGTAAAAAGGACAGTATGTACGTGAAACTCCCGTAACTTCTGTACCTTTGTTAGCGAGATTTAAAACCTCAATCCTCTTGAGTACGGTTTCTGATAAGGTTTTCACAAACGACTTTATATGATTATTTAACGAAAGTGGCAGCATAAATGATCCAAACAAACCGGTAGGTGGCGCTGTTCAGTTTTATGTGCTTCTCCTTCGATGCATGTTACCTTACTGAGCACACTTTAGTAACAGGGGAAGCCTTTAGGGCTGCTCTGGTTTAGTTTTTTGTGGTGATGATACCAAGTTTGTAGAGTCCAGGATAAAGTCCGACCAAAATCACAGGCTTTATATGGCCCTTGTACGATTTATTGATGTTTTTTTGAAAAAAACAAATTGCCCAAAAGTTAAAATTCACGAAACTATTACGACTGTCTCTAGCGACGGTAGATTCCTAGACCCTGGTCAGTAAAGCCACAACTGTACCTTCAAGCAAAAATATTAAAACTTTGGCTATTGCCCTGTGATACATGTTTGGAAAAACTGGTAAAAGTGACATTATAACCAAAAGCCTTATTAGACTATATCCAGTTGTACAGAATAATAAAATTTTTACACAAAAGTGTAAATCGCACCATGCAAAAAAGCTGTCAGCAAATAAGAAAAAAATTTTGCTTGCGGTAAACTATATTTATAAGGTAGAATCTTCAGGATAATTAAACATCTGATCTGTAGCAACGAGAGCTATTTATATCTCCACATTTGGACTCATTCACAACTCTGGTCGTACCACTGTTAGCAATAACACAAATCTCCAAAAAACATTTTAAGGGACACGTTTTCCGGTAAACAATATGTGGATACCAGGGAGCAGTAAATGAAACCATTTGGTGATCAAACATGTTGTGACTAATTTACCGAAAGTATACGCACGTTGCCAGTTCGTTGAAAACACTTCCTTGAAGCTGTTGTATGTGAATTTCCTGGTGTCAGTTCAAAATTGTGTGTGCGGGTGCTGCTGCTGGTAAAACAATTATAGGCCTAAGTCACTAAAAATTGCGAGGAAAAGGTCAGTTTCAATGCTTTGCGGTCAAATTTAGCAAATTAATTGCAGCATGTGCGATTATTGTGCCAAGGAAAGCTTATGATTATTTGTCATGTATTCAACAAGTGACAAGATTAAAATTTCTGAATTTCTGATTTAGGATTAACGAGCAGTAGTAAAACCGCAGTGGACCAAAACGTGTTATTGGGTTTTATTGGGTTTTAAGGAAAAAAATACAATCAGAATAAAATCTTTACCGAGCACGAATACCTAGCCTACCTCGATGCACTGATTTTGTCACGTACATTAAAGAAATATTAGCTATTTCAGAGAAGACATAAATCATGTTTTCGTCACAGCATCGTAAACATTGTCTTTTGTTTCGTTTTATGTGCTAACAAATATAGGTACCATGGAGCCGTAATAGGGGTTTTATTCTCGTTTCGCTTCGCAAGTGTTGAAATTGGTGTGGTATGAAATGGATGTTAATTGGTTATAAGTTGTGTGTCACATATTCATTCGTTTAGATAGGCATATGTGCTGGAGGAGCCCAAATGGAAAGTTTTGCAAAGTGGACTAATCAACAATCGCAATTTACTTCCAGAAAAACCTTAATTTGCATTACATGAGAGCAGTGGTGGGATTCAGTAGGTTCGAACCGGTTTTACAGAACCGTCTCACAAAGTATTAAGATATCAGCGAACCGGTTGGGATTACTGGTTACTGTCAACTGACTTTTTGTAACAAAACCGGGCTGAAAAATATGACTTTTGTGATATCACCAGCTGACAAAAAAATTGAATCCCATCACAGCCTAAGATAAATATGTGTTGTATATAGTCTGGGTATATATTGTTTCTATGTTTTGTCTATTTGTATAGTATTTCCGCATATAGTTACGCATTATTTGTTTAAGAAATCTAATGTTGTGTTTAACGTAGAGGTGAACTAATCCTTTTGCGACTGCATAGCAGGCTTGATTTGCTTGCTAATCGAGTCTTGTATAGGACAGTAAATACGTTTTGAGCCATAAACGCGTAAAGCAAATACATAATGTGGTTGTGTATGCAGGTAGACGTTAATGTTAAACTAACCACGATGTATATCCAACTGTTGGAATACTGTTTAAAGAGTTTAAAGACAGAAAAACACAATTTGTCTGTGCGTTTGTTGTAAGCCTGAACCAGAGAAGTTTGGAAGTCAAGGTTAAAACCACAACAATTGTTCTACAATCTACGGGGATATTAATAGTATTAGTCAAACATCCCACAGAGTGAGGTACCGACTTTGCTGCACAGTGAGGTACTGCTTTTGGTGGTCTTTGAAAAATCATTCCCGGATTCATTTGTGACCTTGCGAGGCAAAACATTCTCAGAAACTACATTTGGACAGTTGAAATGTGATTTTGATTCCGTAAATCTGCAATGCTTGGGTTGGTTAAAGTTGTTAGAGATTTAACCAAATCAGATAATGGATAAAAATGAAGCCAGATTAAAAAAATTATCAATCCAACTGCGAAAGTTTTGTGGAAACGATGGCAGGGAACAAAATCTAAGGAAATGTGCTGAAATATTTTATCAGTTAGGACAAGAATATGAAAAATTATCGGAAAATTCTGTTGATAAACATGATCAAAAGATTTCACTTATTAGAAGTGCAGTGCTGTTCAATGCAGCAGCAGTACGAAGATCAAAAAACGTTAACATGATAAAACAAGACCTTGCTAAACTCTGTCGCAAGGCTTTAACGCTTGCAAAAGCTAAATTCATGGATAGTGACTTGCTTGAGCTATCACAAGAAGTTTTCTTGCGAGTAAGTAGCCTGAGAACCGATGTCAATTGTTCTATGGATAAAGAGAAAACATCAGTTAACATGCCATGGTCCGAAAAGGTAAAAATCACCGAGTCGAGACAAAACTTCATTACTACTGAGTACAAATTCATTATGAGTGATATTATAGAACACACTATTTTGACATTGGGAACTCCCCAGTGTCGCTTTGCTCTGATTGGAATGGGCTCTTTGGCCAGGCACGAAATTACACCCTATTCGGATTTTGAACATGCATACATTTTGGAAGATAATGTACAAGAAAGGGTGGACTATGAAGAAATACTTGAATATTTTAGATGGGTTTCAGTTATTTTTCATTTGATTGTCATTAATTTTGGTGAAACGATAGTGGCCAATGTGTCACTGCCACATATAAACGACCAAGTTTGCACAGAAAATGATTGGTTTTTCGATGAAAACACACCACGTGGAATCTCTTTCGATGGAATGATGCCCCACGCATCCAAATTTCCATTGGGCAGAAGTGAAACAAAATCAAAGCAGTGGAAAACTGAGCTGATTAAACCTGTTTCTGAAATGCTTCAATACTTAGAAGCGGAAGAATCCTTGAAAAATGGCTACCGTCTTGCTGAAGTTCTTCAAAATTCTTGTTTTGTTTGCGGTTCAGAACCAGTGTATACATCATATAAAAAAGGTATTGCAACCTTGCTGCAGTCAAACGGCCTTACAAATGTCATTGCTGGCTTGAATGAAGATTTTCAAAACTTCAATCCATTAAATACCTTGCCAAATTTACATACAAAACAACAGTTTAACGTAAAGCGTTTGATTTATCGCAGCACAAGTTTGTTCGTTGCAGCTCTGGGCCATATTTATAAGATCCCAGCTCAATCCTCATTTGAAATTATTCGTAAACTGTGCGAGGCTAATTTCATATCCCAATCTTTCAAAGAAAACACTCTATTTGCATTGTCTTTGACATGCGATGTTCGTCTTCGAGTTTACATGCAACAAAACGGACAGTACGACTTGGTTAATGTGAGGCAAAACAACGACGAAAGCTTTACATCAACACTTATAGGAATGCTTGGTGAAAACATTGTCGTCAATTATTTTGAAACAGTCTTGCAATTGCAAAGCCTTGTACAGCAATCATGCCACAACGTCCAAGAACCGCAAGACTTGGATATTTTCAATAGATTGTTCATTTTGTACTGGTTTAAGTTGTATGACAGCGCCATCAAAGAATGTCGCACTTTGCTGAAAGAACTTCATTTGGAAGACGAAACTGGCAGAATATTTTGCCTTCACACCATGTTCTACAGCTATGTTTACCTCAAGGAATACTCTGAAGCCACAGAGATCTACGAATGCATGCAAATTTACCCTGGCTGTTGCGTTAGTCCTGATGGTAAAACAATTTTTCTTAAAGTTTAGAAGTATGACGACTAAAACCCAAAAGGCGCCTTTTAATTTGTAAATGTTATTCAAAACTACTGGTACCGTTGTTTTAAGGTTTTAGCCCAAAATGTTTCTACAAGAGTGGAGGTTTTACTTTGTTTCATTAAATTCTGAAACGGGATCGGGAAACATTTTATTTTTGAAGATCGGGTTAGCCTTACTTTAAGTTTAATATGCTAGTTCTCCATCATATCTAAAAAAGGTCAATCAGTTGTGGTTTAGCCATGGTGGAAAACCTGCGACATCATGCAATCATTCGAAATGTCCAAACTGTTTCTTGTAGCATCCAAAAAAACTATTTTGTTCTAAATGTCACGTACAAACAATCAAATTCAGTGGTTTCCAACCATTTTTATCCAGAGGCCCATTAAATACTGGTCCAATTTCTATTTTAATAATAGGCCAGTATCGAAATATTGAAACCTATCCTGTTCCAACTTATAAGTTTAATTTAGCTACATTTTTATTGCTGATGAATAATTTACTCTTTATTGGTGATACTTTTTTCCCTTTGTTAACGACCCCTAAGGTGGTAGCGACCAATAGGTTGAAAACCGCTGGTCTAACTCAACATAGGATTCAAGCCTAAGATTAATTCTAGCATTGATTGTGCTTTACAGTTGCGGCATTGGCCTACCACGAAGCAGCACAACATGCGTCCAGCGATCACAACTTGAACTATTATTTAGGCCAGGAAGTGGTCTTGAGAAAATTATTGTTGACTGAAACAAAATCACCAGCAAAGAAACAACTACTGTTACATCGGATAGGAGAGTGTTTGTTTGAATGCAGAAAATACCAAGAAGCGTTTAAATATTTCAGACAAGAAAACAACTTCATTCAAATATGGCGAGACCGCTTCGACAAACTTCAACCTATAAGATGCCAAATAAAAATCGCCAAGTGCTCTTACTTTTTGGGCAAATTATCCGTGGCTATGTCATTTTACGATATTGCATTGCTACATCTGACCAGACTACAGCAAAAAGATTGTGATAACAAAAGTGTCCTTGACATGATTGCCACTTGCCACAACGGAATCGGAAATTTATTTCTTAAAAACAAAGATGTGCAGTGTGTAGATCATTTTGATAAGGCATGTGACATTTGGATAAAACTGCAAAGTGAAAATTTAAATGACTTAGTTTTGAGCCTATCCTTTGCCGGGAAGCAATTGCTACAAGGACAAGAGTATGCTCACGTCATTACCTGCTTCAAAATGGAGTTAAAAATAAGAGAACACAGACCAACTGACTGGAATAATCTTAATGTAAAAGCGGACCGTTATTTTGCACTTGGCTGCTGTTTTCACAAACTAAATGACACTGATCAGGCACTAAAGTACTTAACAAAAGCAAAAGAAATATTACAGTTGATCAATGATGAAAAAGCACCACTTGATATTGCAAAGTGCGATGCAATGCTAAGTTCCACTTACCTTGATGCAAAGAATTACCAATGCGCTTTCAGTCATTCACAGGCTGGTTTAGAAACATTACCCGACAATGAAGTGAATTTCTTGGTACGTTGTTACTTCACAAAAGCTCAGTGCCTTTTTTACTTCGGCAAAACATTAGAGGCATCAGATGCTTTTGAACGCTCTAAAGAACTTTCTACAATTAAAAAAATGTGAATGCGTTCAACATAATAGGAGCTCATACTGTGTTATTTTTGAACAGTTTGGGCTGTATAGTTTGTCTAGTTTTTTTTATATTAACGTTTTGTCTATATTTTTTCTAAATCAGCTTTTCTGTAGTAATGTACTAATTTACATTTACGAATGTCTTCAAATCACTGTGACTTTATAGACTACGAAGGTCTACAGCGAAATATTCGTTACTTAATATACAACCATCATTTTATGTTTAGGGGGCCTAATCACAAATGAAGGGTGTGCTTGACAACGCTATTAAACGTTGATTATTATTTGTGTTTTCAGTCTACAAAGTGTGCCGCGAACAAAAAATGAGTTTGTCAGTATGCTTAAAAAGGTCAGGGGCCACATAAACATAACCATATGCAACCAGTGTATCCCACTCGTGATTGTTAGAAAAAGCGAACATGAGAGCTACCTATACAGTTTGATTGCCAAACTTACATTTGGTTTCTGTTAGATTTTATCCATGCTTAGCGCAAATTTTTTGTCCGCAGAGATGTATGAGCAGTGCGCTATTGCAAATCAATACAGCTTAAACAAGTTCATAAATATGTTCCAAACTTAAATTCGCGGACTACGGAGAGTTGTGAGAAGATATTTAAATGTATGTGGGGTCCACAGACGTGTTGAATTATAAATTTGGTCGGTTACATTGCAAAATGTTTTGAGACTATTAGACTCACAACAGGTAAGGACTCACAACAGGTACAGTTTGGAAACGTACAGCCGTCGGTTCTCTTTATTATTAATCTGTTACGGGGCTTAATGCCTAACTATATGCGGAAATACTATACAAATAAACAAAACATAGAAACAATATATAGCAGCGGTTCCCAAACTGGGGTCCGCGGACCCTTAGGGGTCCGTAAAGCAATTTTGCGGGGTCCGCGAAAAGGTTGACGTGCCTCTATAGTCTTATTTGGCGTCAATTTGTGTCACTGAATAGGTTGAAATCAAAGTACAATTAGAGATCCACTGCCTCCATTACTATACAATAAATAGCCTTTATTGCATGACAACTATCAAGAATGCAATTGTTTGCGCATTATCGTAATGTTTTCTGTCTTGTCTGTGATGTCACAAACCGTCTTTGGATCGTTGTTATGTGTAATTTTGCATACCTAATAAGCTAAAATTCAGTAAACCGACTTTCGTATTGCTAAAATACACCTTCACGCTTAAGGTCCGCGGGGTCCTCGATACAATGGCAAATTGCCCGTTTTAAAAAAAAAAACAATGAAAAAGTTTGAAAACCACTAAGTTAGAAAGTTGTTACGTTAAAAATAATCGTGACTACACTAGTGTACTAGAAGAAACAATGATTTTGCACTTGTCCTATAGCATTCTTTGATTTTTTATAAGGCCGCAAAATATCAAAATAATTGCAAAGGATCCACCAGGCAAAATTTTTAGAAAAGTTTGGGAACCGCTGATATATAGCGTCCAGACTATAATCAACACATTGGTAATGCAAACAAGGTTATTTTGGGAGTATATTGCAATTTGTGATTAGTCGACTTTGTAAAACTTTCCATTTGGTGTCTGTCCAGCGTTTTATAACGGTGTCAAATACACCTGCCTTTTGTCATCAAGACCCAAAAAATGAGGCCTCTCTCACTACGATTATCGTGTTCTTGCATACCTGCAGCGAACCGGACACATTGCCTTCTTTTCTCTGCCACTCTTGTATTCGTACATTTGTGTTATTCTGTATTGCTGTGCCTCTAATAAACACCTCGCTACATTTGGTGAACCCAAGCGTGCAGAAACGTTGTTTTTTTGCAACATTACATAAGCCACAAACAATTGATGGTTGCACTTTAAATAACGAATGCTCTATCTAGACCAGTGGTTCCTAACCGGTGGAAATTTACTTTATGCAGAGGAAAATTATGTAAGTATAAGGAGTCACCCAACTCTGTTCCTCGGGTCAGATCCGCAACAACATGTAAGATTAATTTCATTCAGTTGTACACGACACATTAAAATGTGAAGGTCGTTTGTTACTTTAAAGACCAGACCAAAAGTATCAACGTCTGTATTATTGTGCGCGAATAAATGCCATTCTTATGTTGATTGTGATGCAATAAATGAGTATGGCAAACAGAGGAGACTCTTCAATATTTTTACTTTCTCACGGAAGCACTATTCAAACTAAATAAGATTGCAGTGAGCTCTTGCAGGTCCGGATCAAATCTCTTCACAAAATTATTTCAAACAAAGAATAAAAATGTTTGTTAATGTAGGGCACAAAACAACATTATAAAAATAACAGAGGGATAAATTGGAACTTGGTGATTGACTTTAGTGGGAAGATACACCATAAAGGTTGAGAATCACTGCTCTAGATCTAGACCTTCGTATTCTATGAGGTCACAGTGATTTGAAAACATCGGTGTAAAACTAGTACATTACTACAGTGATTTACAAAAAATATAAACACAGAAAGTTAACGTACAAAAAACTAGACAAACCATACAGTGCCAAGCAAAATAAATATTTTATTCCACTCCATTTTTAAGATAAAAATTGTAATCATTCCCTGTATGGACTCCGTTTACTTTGTACACATTTACTGATTTTCGATTCCAGAAAGTTCTTTGGCGCGTTCAAGAACATCAGATGCTTCCAATGTTTTGCCAAAGTGAAAAAGGCAGTGAGCTTTTGTAAAGTAACAATGCACCAAGTATTCCATTTCATTGTCGGGTAATGTTTCCAAACCAGTTTGTGAATGATTGAAAGCGCATTGGTAATTCTTTGCATCAAGGTAAGTGGAACTTAGCATTGCATTGCACTTTGCAATATCAAGTGGTGCTTTCTCATCATTGAGCAATTGTAATATTTCTTTTGCTTTTGTTAAGAACCTTAGTGCCTGATCAGTGTCATTTAGCTTGTAAAAACAGCATCCAAGTGCAAAATAACGGTCCGCTTTTACATTAAGATTATTCCAGTCAGTTGGTCTGTGTTCTCTTATTTTTAACTCCATTTTGAAGCAGGTAATGACGTGAGCATACTCTTGTCCTTGTAGCAATTGCTTCCCGGCAAAGGATAGGCTCAAAACTAAGTCATTTAAATTTTCACTTTGCAGTTTTATCCAAATGTCACATGCCTTATCAAAATGATCTACACACTGCACATCTTTGTTTTTAAGAAATAAATTTCCGATTCCGTTGTGGCAAGTGGCAATCATGTCAAGGACACTTTTGTTATCACAATCTTTTTGCTGTAGTCTGGTCAGATGTAGCAATGCAATATCGTAAAATGACATAGCCACGGATAATTTGCCCAAAAAGTAAGAGCACTTGGCGATTTTTATTTGGCATCTTATAGGTTGAAGTTTGTCGAAGCGGTCTCGCCATATTTGAATGAAGTTGTTTTCTTGTCTGAAATATTTAAACGCTTCTTGGTATTTTCTGCATTCAAACAAACACTCTCCTATCCGATGTAACAGTAGTTGTTTCTTTGCTGGTGATTTTGTTTCAGTCAACAATAATTTTCTCAAGACCACTTCCTGGCCTAAATAATAGTTCAAGTTGTGATCGCTGGACGCATGTTGTGCTGCTTCGTGGTAGGCCAATGCCGCAACTGTAAAGCACAATCAATGCTAGAATTAATCTTAGGCTTGAATCCTATGTTGAGTTAGACCAGCGGTTTTCAACCTATTGGTCGCTACCACCTTAGGGGTCGTTAACAAAGGGAAAAAAGTATCACCAATAAAGAGTAAATTATTCATCAGCAATAAAAATGTAGCTAAATTAAACTTATAAGTTGGAACAGGATAGGTTTCAATATTTCGATACTGGCCTATTATTAAAATAGAAATTGGACCAGTATTTAATGGGCCTCTGGATAAAAATGGTTGGAAACCACTGAATTTGATTGTTTGTACGTGACATTTAGAACAAAATAGTTTTTTTGGATGCTACAAGAAACAGTTTGGACATTTCGAATGATTGCATGATGTCGCAGGTTTTCCACCATGGCTAAACCACAACTGATTGACCTTTTTTAGATATGATGGAGAACTAGCATATTAAACTTAAAGTAAGGCTAACCCGATCTTCAAAAATAAAATGTTTCCCGATCCCGTTTCAGAATTTAATGAAACAAAGTAAAACCTCCACTCTTGTAGAAACATTTTGGGCTAAAACCTTAAAACAACGGTACCAGTAGTTTTGAATAACATTTACAAATTAAAAGGCGCCTTTTGGGTTTTAGTCGTCATACTTCTAAACTTTAAGAAAAATTGTTTTACCATCAGGACTAACGCAACAGCCAGGGTAAATTTGCATGCATTCGTAGATCTCTGTGGCTTCAGAGTATTCCTTGAGGTAAACATAGCTGTAGAACATGGTGTGAAGGCAAAATATTCTGCCAGTTTCGTCTTCCAAATGAAGTTCTTTCAGCAAAGTGCGACATTCTTTGATGGCGCTGTCATACAACTTAAACCAGTACAAAATGAACAATCTATTGAAAATATCCAAGTCTTGCGGTTCTTGGACGTTGTGGCATGATTGCTGTACAAGGCTTTGCAATTGCAAGACTGTTTCAAAATAATTGACGACAATGTTTTCACCAAGCATTCCTATAAGTGTTGATGTAAAGCTTTCGTCGTTGTTTTGCCTCACATTAACCAAGTCGTACTGTCCGTTTTGTTGCATGTAAACTCGAAGACGGACATCGCATGCCAAAGACAATGCAAAAAGAATGTTTTGTTTGAAAGATTCGGATATGAAATTAGCCTCGCATAGTTTACGAATGATTTCAAATGAAGATTGAGCTGGGATCTTATGAATGTGACCCAGAGCTGCAACGAACAAACTGGTGCTTCTATATATTAAACGCTTTACGTTAAACTGTTGTTTTGTATGTAAATTTGGCAAGGTATTTATTGGATTGATGTTTTGAAAATCTTCATTCAAACCAGCAATGACATTTTTAAGACCGTCTGACTGCAGCAAAGTTGCAATTCTTTTTTCATATGATGTATGCACTGGTTCTGAACCGCAAACAAAACACGAATTTTGAAGAACTTCAGCAAGACGGTAGCCATTTTTCAAGGATTCTTCCGCTTCTAAGTATTGAAGCATTTCGGAAACAGGTTTAATCAACTCAGTTTTCCACTGCTTTGATTTTGTTTCACTTCTGCCCAATGGAAATTTGGATGCGTGGGGCATCATTCCATCGAAAGAGATTCCACGTGGTGTGTTTTCATCGAAAAACCAGTCGTTTTCTGTACAAATTTGGTCGTTTATATGTGGCAGTGACACATTGGCCACAATCGTTTCACCAAAATTAATGACAATCAAATGAAAAATAACTGAAACCCATCTAAAATATTCAAGTATTTCTTCATAGTCCACCCTTTCTTGTACATTATCTTCCAAAATGTATGCATGTTCAAAATCCGAATAGGGTGTAATTTCGTGCCTGGCCAAAGAGCCCATTCCAATCAGGGCAAAGCGACAAGGCGGAGTTCCCAATGTCAAAATAGTGTGCTCCATAATATCACTCATAATGAATTTGTACTCAGTAGTAATGAAGTCTTGTCTCGACTCCGTCATTTTTGCTTTTTCGGACCATGGCATGTTAACTGATGTTTTCTCTTTATCCATAGAACATTTGACATCGGTTCTCAGGCCACTTACCCGCAAGAAGACTTCTTGTGCTAGCGCAAGCAAGTCACTATCCATGAATTTAGCTTTTGCAAGCGTTAAAGCCTTGCGACAGAGTTTAGCAAGGTCTTGTTTTATCATGTTAACGTTTTTTGATCTTCGTACTGCTGCTGCATTGAACAGCACTGCACTTCTAATAAGTGAAATCTTTTGATCATGTTTATCAACATAATTTTCCGATAATTTTAAATACTCTTGACCTAATTGATAAAATATTTCAGCACATTTTTTCACATTTTGTTCCCTGCCATCGTTCCCACAAAACTTTCGTAGTTGGATTGACAAATGTTTGATCCTTGCTTCATTTTTACTCATTATCCGACTTGGAAATTTTTTTAACAACTTTAACTAACCCATGCAAGCAGATTTGCCGAATCAAAGTCACATTTCAACTGTCTAAACGCAAAGCATCAGATCATTTGCCTTGGAAGGTCGCAAATGATTACTGAAATTGTCGTCTCAGTAGAACAATTGATGTCTTTAAACCTTAGCTTCCACACTTATTCAAGCACTATGGCGCCGGTTCGGGCTTGCAACAACCGCTCTAACGATGTGTTTTTCCATACCTGTCTTTAAACTCTTTAAACATTGTTCCAACAGTTGGACAGACATGAAGGTTAGTTTAGCATTAACACCCACCTTCAACACAGCATTCGTCCAACAATTTAGGTAAACATTAGGTTAGTTTAGCTTTAAACCCTGAATGTATTTGCTTTACGCGTTTATGGCTCAATATTATGATCCTGTACGAGACTCGATTAGAAAGCAAATCAAGCCTGTTGTGCGTTCGCAAAAGGATAACCACAAGTAGAACACAACATTAGGTATCTTAAAAAAATAATGTCTAACTATATGCGGAAATACTATACAAATAGACAAAACATAACAATCTATTTCGCCCAGACTACAATCAACACCTATCAACATGTTAGGTAATGCAAACAAGGTTGTTTTGGAAGTATATTGTAATTTTTGATTAGTCGACTTTGTAACACTTTTCATTTGGTCTCCTCCAGCACATATGTTTATCTTAAAGAATGAATATGTAACATGTATTACAAAATTGACATCCATTTCATACCACACCAATTTTAACACTTGCAAAGCAAAACAAGACCAAAACCCTATTACTGCTCCACGAGTCCTATATTTATTAACACATAAAATGAAACAAAGGTAAATGTTTACGATGTGACGAAAACAGGATTTATGCCTTCTCTGAAATAGCTAATATTTTTTCAAATTTAGGTGATTAACCAGTGCATCGAGGTAGACTAGGTAGTCTTGCTTGGTAAAGATCTTCTTCTCATTGTATTTTTTAACATATTAATGTATTTTACTTTCTTACAAAACATGCTTAAAACACAATCACACGTTTGCTCCAAAGTTAAAAATTCTCGTCGAAGAACACCCACATCGTAAAACAAATGCCATACTCACTTGTTTTTGTGGTTTTAAATACTATGCTTTTTTACAGGTTTTACTTGCTGCTTGGTTTTTACTTTCATTTTATTTGAGAATAACACGAGTTGCTGTCGTCATGTTCTATGGCTTGTTTGTTTCTCTTTGAAATTGGGGACTTATGACAAACGGAGGGTGTGCTTGAAAGCTCCAAAAAAGTTAATTAGTTTTTGTGTTTCCAGTCTAAAGTGCGTCGATTCTATATGTGGTATCGGTACTTGTCCGATACTTTGGTGGTATTGGAGCAAATACCAATACCTTAAAAACAAGTAAAGCGTGTTTTAGTTTGTCATTTCTTCCACTATTTTTTACTTCACACGGACTTTTGACTCAGTCGCTAGTCGCTACTGCAACACAATCTCTGCGTCCGGATTTGACGCTTGCTGTTCGTATCCGAGAACATACCAGATGTGCCGAAAAACCGATTTGCTGAATCAGCAATTTTAATGACGATCCTGTTTTTAAGCATTTTGTTATCAGTGGGGTAACAAAATAACCGTTTAAAACTAAAGTAAAAGCGATTTGCATGCCAAATCCACATCTTTTACCTGATGCTGTGCGGTGATTAGTTGTTGTGCCTCAACTAATGTTATAATGAATTGAGTTTATGTCGCGGCAGCAGGCTACTGTGCAAACGGACACTGTACGCTGTACTGGAATGGTTAATGCAAATCCGCACAACAGCAACTAAAGGTGCCTGCAAGCTAAACACCTTTAATTCTTTGATATTGGCCCAAGAAAGTTATTAACACAAACAGCAAAAACATAGGAGCTCCCCAAAGACTGTTTGAATGCTTAATTTACCTTTAGTTTCTGTTAATTTTTATTATGCGCTTTACAATTGCTACGAGGGAAGAGCATGCTTAGATTTAACACAAAGATTTAAAATTCCCAAAGACGGAATTTTTCTTTGCGTTTCTGTTAAATTTTCTTCATGCACAACATTTTTCTTACTTTGCGTTTCTGTTAAATTTTCTTTATGCACAACACAACACTCCGTGTAAACTGAGAATATGTGACAAATGCGCTATTGGAAAACAACACAGATTAAACTAAGCATCGATATGTTCGAACTTGGATTCGCGGTAGCGGACTACCGAGGGTTATGAGAAGAAATTTAAAAGTATGTGGGGCCCACAGACGTGTAAACGTCGTAAATGCGGTTAGTTACATTGCAAAAATGTTAACTACAGGTACTAACAACAGGTAAGGAACAGTTTTGCAAACGTACAACAGTCGGTTCTCTTTATTATTAAACCGTTCGGGTGCTATACACAGGTTATGACACATCTCCATAAGCCTAGTGCGGAAACATATTTGATCAATTTAATTGTTTCTCTTCAGGTTCGTTCCGCGAAACGTAGTATTGTTTAACACACAACAGAAATGTCAGTGTAAAAACGGCGGTGCAGCTTAATCAGGTCCTAGTAACATGACCATTATAAGAGAGTGGAAGTTAGTGGTTGTCACTGCAATCCTACTAAATTAAAGGACATATTCTGTTCTCGTTTATCATCATCAAGCAATGCCGAAATTTTCCATTGTAGTACCGAAATCTCAACCCGACACTATACATACACTCAGTAACTCAGTGCGGTTCTCAACCTTTTTTACTTCGCGACCCCGTATGGAAGTTTTTTAACACAACGCGACCCCTGTAGGAACACATAGAAAAGTTTTTACTGCCATATTGAGATTATCATAAATTTGCAAGATTGAACACCTTCAGCAAGACCCTAAAATTGTGGTCATGGCGCACGTCACCATGAACTTTTTCACTATTTTGCGCTTTTTATTTCAAGAAAAGGCGGAAACCCAATTTATAGAAACATTTATTCGCAAATGCTGTTTCGCCCCTTTCAAATCAAATTGTCGTGTGAGTTACCGTGCCAATAGAAGACACTTGGAAAGCATTTATAATACAGATTAAATCATCTTGAGTTGGGTTGCGTTTCACAGCCCCCTCAAAAGTGCTGTGAGACCCCCAGATCGTTAGAAACACGGCTCTAACTAAACATATAACGTAAACATATCTAAGATAAATTTTGGTATTGATTTACAGTTGCGGCATTGGCTTACCACGAAGCAGCACAACATGCGTGCAGCGATCACACCTATTATTTAGGCCAGGAAGTGGTCTTGAGAAAGTTATTGTTGACTAAGACAAAATCACCAGCAAAGAAACAACTACTGTTACATCGGATAGGAGAGTGTTTGCTTAACTTCATTCAAATATGGCGAGACCGTTTCGGCAAACTTCAACCCGTGAAATGCCAAATAAAAATCGCATAAAAGTGCTCTTACTTTCTGGGCAATTCATCAGTGGCAAAGTCATTTTATGATATTGCGTTGTTATAGTTGCTACATCTAACCAGACTACAGCAAAATGATTTTCGACAAAAGTGTCCTTAAAATGATTGCTAATTGCCACCTCGGACTTGAATTCTATGCCTTAGAGACAAAGATGTGCAGTAGATCATTTTGATAAGAAATGTGACATTTGGATGAAACTGCAAATTGAAAATTTAAATGAATTAGTTTTGAGCCTATCCTTGGCCGGGAAGCAATTGCTACGAGGGAAGAACATGCTTAGATTTAACACAAAGATTTAAAATTTCCAAAGACGGTTTAAATGCATAACTTACTTTTCGTTTCTGTTAAAGTTTCTTTATGCACAACACAACACTTCGTGTAAACTGAGAATATGTGACCACTGCGCTATTGGAAAACAACACAGATTAAACTAAGCATCGATATGTTCGAACTTGGGTCGCGGTCGCGGACTACCAAGGGTTATGAGAAGAGATTCAAACGTGTGTGGGGTCACAGACGTGTAAACGTCGTAAATGCGTGTCAGTTACATTGCAAAAATGTTGGAGACTACCGGACTAACAACAGGTAAGGTACATTTTTTGCAAACGTGCAGCGGTCGGTTCTCTTCATTGTAAATCCGTTACGGGTGCAATACACAGGTTATGACACATCGCTAACAGTCTAGAGCGGAAACATGTTTGATTGCCTCAATTGTTTCCAGGGTTCGTTCCGCGTAAAGGGTTGGTTCCGCAAAACGCGGGGTTGTGTAACACACAACAGAAACACACAACAGAAGTCAGTTTGAAAACGGCGGTGCAGCTTAATCTGGTAGAAAGATGACCATGTTAAGAGATTGGAAGTTAGTGGTTATCACTGCAATCTTATTCAATTTAAGGACATATTCTGTTGAAGGTAATGAATACGTCAATTTTGATAAAGTCAATGATTTTATTTTATTTTAACATTTGTTTGTTTAGAATGCTCTTGTATCCTTATCACACACCACAGATGGTGTTTTTTGGTATATTTCATGACCCTACCTTTTGTATATACTTGCTTTGCTTATTTGTTGTCAATGAACTTTCAAAAGTATAAAATGTGTAGATTTTTTCATTTAAAAATTTAACTGAAGTATTTATTTTACCAAAGTTCTTTCCTTTCCCATCTGCATTATAGGTTTCGGCAACTACTGCGGGCCTCATAATATCTTCGGCTTGGGATCCTTTACTATCGCCGACAACTGTGACTACGTTAATGCTACATTAACCATTGGTACTCCAGGTTGGGCAATTTTCCAGAAGTCGGGCGACCTTGGTAACGACGAGTGCAGTGTAAGAATGTACTTTACCAGAACCGTATGAACTAGATCTGCATGCAACTCTTTAAACCACTGGCCGACAGCCGCCGGACCGCAGGCTGGTACCGTTCCGCGAAGAGTTCGTTACCGGGCAGTATAATTTTTCATTTAAATGCTACAAAACATTTTGCTCATATATCCCGGAATAATAAACTAATTTATGCATTATTATTGCTAAATATTTGTAGTTTTTTTAAGGCAGGTCCGCGAAAAAATGTCAGTTTAAAAACGGTCCGCAGTAAAAAAAGGTTGCCGACCCCTGCTTTAAACTATAAGCAGTCAATAGCAGCAGAGTTGTAAACGGGCCCGAAAGTACAGACCCGAAACCCAGCACGAACCCGAATCGTTTTTAAGAAGCCCGATCAAGATTCGTTCTTCCAAAAAGCAGAAAAAAGCATTCGTTCTTAATTGATGTCTTTCCAATAACAAAAGTTTGATCAATAAGTTATACTGCTGCATAATCAAACTTTTTGTACAAATTTACATATGCTAAGCGCTTTATTTGTAGCTTACCCAGACTGGAGATAAAGTTAGAACTTTCACTGGTGACGGACAAGACATTCTAGCCTACGAGACAACCGTATCAGTAACTATGACATTTGAATGTATTTTTACCCAGAATACTGTACCAGGAAATACACTTGAATTTTTCGCCGTTAAACGTAAGTACCCAGCGCTTGTTACTAAC
The DNA here is from genome assembly GCF_965637545.1 of Phallusia mammillata. Lineage (NCBI taxonomy): Eukaryota > Metazoa > Chordata > Ascidiacea > Phlebobranchia > Ascidiidae > Phallusia > Phallusia mammillata. Next base: position 30,486,255 of record NC_137252.1, on the reverse strand, counting down.
ATAATGAAATACTGAGAATGCGGGGTTCAAGACAACCCAAACCTTAGTGATATATGTGCGTTTAATCCGTTTTTAAACGGTATGATACAAATAAAAAATGCTTTAAAAGTGAAGATAAATAACTTTTATTGTCTTTGAAACTTTGATATTCTCATTAAAAAAAGATTTTTTTACAAATCTTGTTCGAATCGTTTCTCATTGCAAATCATACAATAACAAACAAAACAGGAATTCGTTATGCTCATTCATGCCTTGAAAATGTGTTATGGCGTCACACTGATGTGGCATAAGTTTTAAAGCTAAAATACATTTGACTTTGGTCATTGAAAAAGGTGCTTTTGCAGACAGTAAGTTAAAAGGAAAAAAAGTGTGTTGATTTTGGTGCCATAAGTCAAACTTTGTTTGTGTTTTTATTTGTAACGACGTTTGTTTGATTCCTTTCAAATAAGGAACTGAAGATTCCTGCTTCGGGACTGCGGGGCTGTAGCACCCTTAGATTATTTTACTTGATATTTCTGCTAGTATACTGCAAATAACATTCATCACAATATTTTTAATGGTTAAGTATGATTTCCCCCTTCATCGAATTTTTGTATTTAAACCGTTACCTATGGTGGGGCTGTGCTCTTCACAACCCCAGTTAATGACGTTATTTGTGCCAAAGCAAAACCAGTGTACCACATTCTTAAGTTCAACAATAAATACAGTTAATTGGTTCTTTTTTAAGCTTTAAAGTTTATTTTTAAGTTTAAAGTTTTTTCTAAGCTTATTTGTTTTAGAGGTAATTGTGTTCAAAATGACTGCATGTGGGGTTTTCCAGTTGTTATTTAATTAAAAACTGCAAAGAAAAATTGAGATAACACCTTTTATTCCAAATATATCAGAGAGGAATAAGTAACAACAAAAAATACACAGTTTTAATTTTAAATAGTACCCAAAAAATGTTTTTGCAAACTGTGAAGTTAAATGCCTTACTGAAAATCAAATACATAACAAACAGTTGAAGAAGGAACAGGAACTCTGAAATACCTGACTGATGACAATTTTAAATCTTGGTTACAACTTTTTTTTACACACAGTGTGGAAAATGTTTGCAAGCAAATTCAATTTTTAGAAACTTTTGCGTTTGAGCCCTTTGTGTCAATAAAAATGTAACAAATCCTTCTAGAACGAAGCCAAAAAAGTCTCAACAGTAAACACTATCGTTTTTCCACAATAACCATTGCTACCCAGGAAGGGGCTTTTTATATGTTGACCTTTTTATGTTCTATAAAGGCTTAACACTAGGTGAAGCATCCCAAGTATTTTAGGCACAATTTGCCACCGCCTCAAATAAACTCAAAGGGCGACATGCCTTGTTAATCAAACAGTTCAGTGAACGCTAATGTCATTATCAGTGCTGTGAGAGGTCAAATCAGTTACACGCATTTATAAACACTTGAATCACACATAAGATTGATAAAAGGTGCGTTTAAGTAACAAAGACTTTCAGTCGCTTTTAAACTTTATTTGGGAAGTTATTTTCCTCATTAATGGTATAAATTTTTATCATGTTGTGTTTTATTTTTTAGAAAATTGTTCAACGTATCTATTTGAGAATAATCTTCCCTACATGTTTGAGTCTCCTGGTGGAGACACCGGTCCTCCCGGCCCAACGTTCTGTTCGTGGACTTTGATCGCCCCACTCGATAATCTGGGTTCTTATGACATCAATTTTGTTCAATTACATCTTCCAAACGAGTACTCTTTTGTGAAAGTAAGTCGTCGATCTAATTTCTGTTGGTTAAGGGAAAGTCAGCGTAAAAAAACATCTACTTAACTTATTACACCTATGGTGCACAACCTTTTTGCTATGGCGGCCATATCGCAGATTCTTATTTGACCAACGACCGTCAATTGTCTGCTTATTTTTGTTTTCAAATTACTGATGTGAAGAAATACGTTTATCATTTAATGGGGCCTAAAAACCCGGATTAATTTCTGCCCTGATGCACAGATCGGCTTGAAGAGTCTGACGATCAGTCTTAACTGTTTATGATTGTTTGCGACAATTGGCGTACAAAAGCCTGACGCATATGGCTACTAATTAAGCCGGTACTATACTTTTTCAGCTGACAGGATGTCTTTTGTCATTTCGCGCTTCACTCCATCCCACGCTGCGTAGCTTTTTCCGGCTAGTAGCTTGTTCTAGTGCAGTGGTTCTCAAATCTAAACGGATCACGTACCACCTGATGACTTTTTGTATGCCTACCAACTTAACCCTCTTTAAATGGCGAGGCCAAGAGTAAACGGACCTATATTTTTTTTCAACTCGGGCAAGCATTTTTCCTAGCCAGCAAAGTTAAAAATTTCAGAAGAATATTTAAAACACGAGTGACCTCAATTACTCTTCATTTAACTTCATTTAGGTTTAGACAGGGTTGCCACCGACTTGCAGCCAAAAATAATGACAAACGAAATATACCGATCATTCAGCACGCTTATGGCGTTTATAGACATAAAAATATGACCAAAAAATATTTTTAAATCCATATATGGTGTTGTTATGCATCTTAGTTGTCATCGCAAGATAACTATGTTTGCAGGTTACAGCAAACATAAAATCTGTGGTATCATGGACTACCAAGGATGGAAGCGTTTCTGAAAGCTCCAAAAAATTTTCAGTTTATGATGTACCAATTGTGTCAGTGCAGTATTACGTCTCTGCGAGTACGAACACCGCTACACACGGATGGTTTGATTTCGGTAATGAAACTCAAACGAACCTTGATCAGTAGGAGTTTAAGCCACTAAATCAAAATGACTTCCTGGGTTTGTTTTACCAGAGGTTCTCAGCTTTTATTTCATTTACTCGTCCAAATATTTCAAAGTTATCTAACTGTGCTAATCCTAGGAAACTTTTTATACGTTAGGCAATTTTATACGTTTCCTATCAGCATGCCATGTTGACTCTTGGGAACAAATTTATATTTATTCGGGCCGTTATATTCGTCATTGAACTTTTCAACAGATCCGTGTGCACATAGTGTTTTAAATTTCAGCCCGATTTAGAAAACTGCGTTTGTTTTGTTGGTTAAAAAGTTAACTCAAATTTATTGGTTTTAGCCAAAGGTCCTTCCTCTTGTGGCGAGACTGTGCTTATAAAGTAAGTCGAAGTTCTTTCTTTGTTTACTTTATAGTGAACAGACTCCTCAGCATGGTTTTGTTCTGCGTTATATTTGTTGGCGTGCTGAAAACAGAAGTGCATGGTGTTCGAATTTAAAACTGACAGCTAATTTGTCCCCCTAAAGTTCGGCAATTTTACCCAGTCAAAACCGTCTCACGAAATTTTGTGAGATCAGCGAACCGGTTAGCATTATGGTTACTGTCAATGGGCTTTTTGTAAAAGAACCGGCTGAAAAATATGACTTTTGTGATAGAACCGGCTGACAAAAAATTGAATCCCACCACGGCTAACTTTTACCACTGGTTTCATAACAAATAGGCTACTCCCCAAATTATTCAAACATTTTACAACAGCTTTGACTTAATTTAAGACACAAACAGAATTATTTTTTTGAAAAACGTCACTTAAAAGTTGTTTCCAGACTAACTAACGAAGACAGAACAGCTCTTAACGCAACCACTGGTGATGAGTTTTATATCTCACCGTATCCGTCGGAGGATGTGCCGGGCATCAACCCAAAGTGCCGCTCGACATTTGAAGACGCCTTTTTTGAGTTTAACATCACCGAATGTCCTCTATTGAGTGATGTGAGTTGTGTTATTTTTTCCCTTATCTAGAAAACCCCTGCAGCTTATTTCAATGTATGTGGGCTGTATAGTTTCTAGAAAGTAGCACTAACTTTTTACGTCAATAAATCCCACGAAAACATCAAAATATGACAAAATAAACATGCTGACCAAAAATGTGGCAAAACATAAGCGGATTTGGGCATGAAATGACCTAAAATATGTACTTATAGATGTCCAATCCTGATGTCATAAGAAACGTCTACACAATTTGGAACCAGAAGTCGATGAACCTTGATGTCGCAATACAACGTTACATTCGTTATAGCCTCAACTTTACCTGCGAACTAAACGCCACAGCCGAAGTATCCTCAGTCAATGTGATGCCACGGGTCAAGTAAATATACTTGTTTATGTGGATTATGGTACGGCCTATTGAAGCCGTTATCCGAATTACCTGGTCTCCTGAGCAGCATAATTTATCGATAAGTATGCTGTGTTAGCTGCATCGACGCTTCAGTGCTCCCAGTATGAATGTATTCATCTCAGATTGCTTATATACAGGGTTGCCATCGACTTAAAACCAAAATTAAGGACAACCAAAAAATTAAATTTTCATACGAAACGAAACAAACGTTTTTGAACAAATCTATGCATTTTTACGAGCCATGACATATCACATACCATATATTTGGCCAGAAACAATCTGTTCCAGCAACTCCTTGTTCGTAAACAATACTTAGTGCATCTTACAACAGCTCAGGTCTAAGTTTACTTTTTCCTGTAGCAGGAATTTGCCTTGTAATTGTTAAAAATAAAACAAACGAAGGACTCAAGTCAAAAATAAGGACATTTCTTAGAAATAAGGACAATGAACTTTTCTAAGACATAGCCCTTTAAAATAAGTACAAATCTTAGAAATAAGACGGTATGCCAACCCTGCTTATATATGTTATAAGCGTGCGTGAAAAACCAAGTCTTACGTTTTTGTAGTGAAGTCCATTCTGCGAGCGATCCAGTGGCTGGGGAATTTGACATTACATTTAACCTCTATGATAATGAAACCTCTTCGGTTGCTCTCCAAGCTAACGCGGTAATCGTTGTCCCAGAATACGTTTACGCAAAAGTAAAGCTGAATAGTATTCCAAGTACCGTAAACGACTACATTTTGCAGGTAAAGTTGTAGATTGTTTTAGGGCCATTAAACCGTTTTTGTGATTAAGTACAAAATTCAAAGACCTAAATCTAAATCAAATGCTTTTTAGCTTGAAACCTGCTGGGCAACACAGACTTCGGAACCAACTAGCATGCCGTCGTATCCGATCATAGATTCCAGGTATGTGGTGGTTAAGTATGTAACCTGTAACCACCGTGACCTCGTAAAAATTGTATTTTTATACATGCAACATGACCTGTGACAGCAGTGTATTTAGTAGCAGAAGTTTGCATAAAAACCGCAACGTATGTAAACTGCATATACAAACCCACTGTTTCACACTATAGGATATCATCGGTGCAGTTGGTGACAAGCCTTTAGCAGTATTGGCGAGTGTGGCCATCTTAATACACTTTCTTCAGCTTAACTGCCATTTATTGGCTGGATGTTTTAGCATAAAATATGTGGTATTATTTATTATTCCAGCTGTGTAGTAATAAGTGGAAATGAGCCGGCCGACACACGAGGGGTGACAAGAAATTACAAACCGAACTTTGCCACTTTCAAGTTCAAGAGCTTCGCCTGGACTAATTTCTCTGACGCCGAGCAGGAGATCTTCGTTCACTGCGACGCAAGTGTTTGCCAGAATTCTACTGGGGAATGTACTGTCCTGGTAATTGAAACTAAAATGAATATTTTGCCCAAAGTCGACTTTTATGTTCTGATTAGAGTTGCGATGTTTAATATTCTTATTTCGCATTCCTAAATCTCAACAATTCTTCCTGTAGACATGCGGTGGTCCAGGAAGAAAACGACGATCAGTAAATCTAGATGAACCCAGGCGCCTATCGTTTGGGCCACTACAAGTCCTTCAAACTCGTAATAACCTATGCGAAAAGGTAACGACAAATTACCATGTTATTCTCAAAAACTACAACATAAATTTCTTGCACACTTAGGACAACGGGATGTGCTCGGACAAATGTGAGATGTTCAAGAACGAAGTGAAGTGTTCTTGCCATGCGGGAAGACGCCTGACAGAGGGTGGGAAAATATGCATAGGTAAATTCAATTCCTTAATCTGAGCTAATTTCGATTATTTTTTCTTGGTTGGCGGGACGCTTTCAAAACGCCAATTCCCAAAAGAGCTGTCATCTATGTTTCTAGTCCGATTCAAAAAACTACTAGCATGTGAACTCACACCACACGTCCCAAAGTTAGCTAAAAACCGATAGGTGGCGCAAAGAGCATTGGCAAATATTTCAAAGCAGCAAAATTCTGTGAAAATGCTGACAGTCAGGGCTATTAGGATTGGGTGGAGGTTTCATAAAAAATAACATTCGAACTAACGAAATTAAAACTCCTGAGCTTAAATTTAGTTTACTCTTTTTTGACTTGATAATTAGTATGCTCTTTATGCCACCCAACGGTGTTTAGCAAACTTTCAGTAAACTTTGTTAGTTACTCCACCAGTCCTTTAAATAGTCATATTTACTTTGATTTCTATGGTGAAGTTAGTAATTACAACTCGGTTCGATCAATCAGCTTTCTTTATAAGCTTAAGTCCAAGGTTACTCATCAAAAAAACTTGAGTGGTGAAGTCGAGGTTTGAACAAGCTTGTGAGCACATTCTCTCGGCAATGATGGCAATAGTTTCAAATGCAAATGAGAAATGAGAGAGATGAGTTTATTTCGCTTGGTAAACATAGCGATAGCACACAATAGCACTCAAAACAATCACCAAGCCGGAAATAGCTGCGCACCGTTAAAACGTTATGGAGTGCAAAACAGTAAAGGGCACAATTGGTGGATAATGGTCGAATGCGCTTCAGCTACACCGTATTAAAAGACGTTAGGTAACCGGGTTTCACAAGAAAGCGAGGTTGACGCATTGTGGGTAAACACGACTGGGGGTTGGGGTAACGGTGGTGGGACTAGTGGAGGGGGCCCTATGAACTAACATCCCGTGTTAGGGTAAGAGGGTGGGGTTCGACAGGAAAAGAAACCACCGAAAGAAACCCTGTCGGTTAGTTTCAGCATATGTAATGCTAAGTTAACAAACACTACTTTTTCACACAGATGAAGATACTGAATCGGAGCACAGAATGTCCAACGATATGACGTTTCTTCTCTACGTGTTCTTCGTCGTACTAGCAACCTTGACTGTTGTATACGTTTGGAAGTCCGCTAGCGACAAAAAAGAAATGATATATAACGTCCTTTAATGGTATTAATACAGGGGTCGGCAACCTTTTAGGCGACGTGTGGCAATTTACTTGTTATTTCCATGTGATAATGACCTCGCGTGCCAACGTTTTTCCAAATAATACTGGTTCGTGGCAACAAATATTAATAATAAAGAGTAAGCAGAGTGTTTTGTGCATGTAAGGCTGAATTTTAAGACAATTGCATGATAAAAACTATAAACAAGCAGTGTAACAAGTTAAATTTTTACTTTCATGTAACACGCAAACCGGTTGGCGTTCCATGAAAACCACCTAGCTAGCCAACCTTGGCACGCGTACCAGGGGTTGCCGACCCATGTTTTAATACATATCATGTACGTGCCTGACTGTGCACTTTATATATAAACAGAATGCAAATAAACACACATAATACACTCTTTCTAACCTCTGAATGATTACTTTTGTTGATAAGTTAGCAAGGCATAGGACAACAATTAAGTTGACATAACTTTTTACCTGCTATCGTTAACATTTTTGCTTAAAGCCATGCGCAACGATGATATTAGACAGCGTTTTTAATTATCCTTTAGAGCTTAACAAACTATCACTAAACAGCAAAAAAAATGAATGTTTGGTGTTCATCCCAACAAAAATCGTTTGAATTATTGCAGCATATGCAAAAAGAATGTATAATGAAACATTCAAACATAAATCTATGTGGCGTATATGATGTCTTTGCGCTTTCAGTCATTCACAAGCTGGTTTTGTACGTTACCCTACTATGAAGTGGATTACTTGGTGCATTGTCACTTCACAACAAACACACAGTGCCTTACTCCTTTTGGCAAAACATTGGAAGCATCAGATGCACTTAAACGCGCTAAAGAACTTTCTAGAATTACAAAAAATGGTAATGAGTTAAAAGTAAACGAAGCCCATACAGAGACCGAATATGATTTCAAGTTTTGATCTTGCAATGCAGTAAAATGAAATTATTATTTTATACTTGAAGAGTCGGGCTTGTATAGTTTGTCTAGTTTTTTTTATACGTTAACTTTTTGTCTATATTTGTTTTCTAAATCAGTTTTACTGTAGTAATGTACTAATTTACATTTACGGATGTTTTCAAATCACTGTGACTTTATAGACTATGAAAGTCTACAGCGAAATATTCGTTACCTAATGTACAATTATCATTTTATGTTTGGGGGTTAATCACAAATGAAGGGTGTGCATGTCAACGCTATAAAACGTTGCATACTATTTGTGTTTTCAGTCTACAAAGTGTGCCGCGAACCAAAATTTAGTTTGTCAGTATACTTTAAAAGGCCAGATGCCACATAAACATTACCATATACTAGTACTCACAATCAGTGTATCTTGTTCGAAAAAAGCACACATAGGAGCTCCCTAAAGACAGTATGATTGCTAAACTTAGATTTGGTTTCTGTTAAATTTTATTGATGCAGAATGCAAATTTCTTGTCCGAGAAGAATATATTTTTGACGGATTTCAACCAACATTCAAATAACAGGACACTCATCCAATGGTTTCCATAAACCAATGTTTTTTTTTGGTGTCTTGCTGTTTATTTAACCGTTCAACAATGGAACTGTGATGATGAAGTGACAATGCAAATAAAACTTTTGACTTGCACTTTTTGTGCAGTGCAATATTGCAAATCAACACAACTTTAACTACATTAATATGTTCCAAACTTAAATTCGCGAACCACCGAGGACTCTGAAAAGAGATTCAAACGTATGTGGGGCCCACAGACTTGTTGAATTCGTAAATGCGATCAGTAAGGTACAGTTTTGCAAAGTACTGTGACCGGTTCTCTTTATTGTTAATCCGTTATCGGTGCTATGCACAGGTTATGACACATCTCTAACAGCCCAGTGCGGAAACATCTTTGATTACCTCAATTGTTTCCTTCGGGTTCGTTCCGCTTAACGCAGTGTTGTTTGACACACATTAGAAATATCAGTTTAAAAACGGCGGTGCAGCTTAAACTGGTCCAAGAAAGATGTCCATATTAAGAGTTTGGAAGTTAGTGGTTATCACTTCAATCTTATTCAATTTAAGGACATATTCTGTTGAAGGTAATGAATATGTCAATTTTGATAAAGTCAATGATATATTGATATTTGTTTGTTTGGAATACTCTCATATCCTTAGAACGCACTACAAAAGGTGCCTTAGTTTGAAGCATTTCATGACTATACCTTATGTTTACTAAAAAATATATACTGGCTTTGTTTATTTCTTGTGAAAACTTTCAAAGCCGTGAATTATGTGTCTTTGTTTATTCACAAATTTATTTGTTTATTTTACCGAAGTACTTAATTCACAAATCTGCATTTTAGGTGTCGTCAATTACTGCGGGCCTGATATAAACTTTGACTTGGGATCCTTTACTATCGACGCTAACTGTGACTACATTAATGCTACATTAACCATTGGAACGCCATCTTGGGCAATTTTCCAGAAGTCGGGCGATCTTGGTAACGACGAGTGCAATGTAAGAACTGGTCCTCCACTATATACGAGACGTATGAACTAAATCCGAACTCGACCCTAAAGTTTTTAATCGATTTGGGTTTGAACTGAGTTTGATTAAAACGAGTTTGATTCGGACCTGACTTCATTTATAGGTAGTGCCACTCGACTTCATTTGGGTAGTGCAAGGTCTCCATGGTTTGTCCAAATGGCGTAGGGTCAAAAGTTTTGACTATTAAGTTGTGATTAATGCAGCAACAAGAAAGTCTCAGGCCAATACTTGCAACTTTGTGCAACTTTACATACGCTACTTTATTTGTAGTTTTTCCATTCTGGTAGTAAAGTTGCAACTTTCACTGGTGACGGACAAAACATTCCAGCTTATATGCCACCAGGAGCAACAACTGTAACATTTGAATGTATTTTTACCCAGAATATACCAGGAAATGCACTTGAATTTTTCGCCGTTAAGCGTAAGTACCCAGCGCTTGTCACTAACATAATGAAATACTGATAATGTGGAGTTTACCACAACCCCAAAACTAGTGGAATATGTGCGTTTAATCCGTTTTTAAATGGTATGGGGTAAAGAAAAAAATGCTTTAAAAGTAAAGATGAGTAGCTAACCAATATCATCTTCAAAGATTCGACATGCTTAGTAAAAACGATTTCAACTCTCAGTTATCATTTTATGCTGTTTAATCACTTGGAGTTAGCCTATTTCAAAAATAAAATGGTGCCCCCCTACTTTGGGTTCGGCGTGGCTTTATCTCAATTTAACAAACAATTTTATGTCATTTGGAACACAATACAGTCAAACTTCGATACTATGCCACCTTGCTATTATGCTACCCTCGCTACTATACCACTTTTGATCGTCACCAACTAAATTCAATAGAAAATATATTTACTATGCCACCCCTTACCCTTAATACTATGACAAATGAGAGTACGGTATTACTGTATTAACGGTCTGATTATGGATTGAAAAATTGGGCCTTCTGACAACTTTCGGTTTGAGCTCATGATAAAACAGAGAAAACACGAAAAACAAATCGTTGAATAAACAGACGTGGTCATGTTTCACGCTTTGCAGCGAGTTATGTGAACGTCGTTCTGTGCTTGTGTCACGGCAAAACTAACAGATCTTGTTTGTTCTAGGCACGATCTATCCGTATTTTTGTAACAAATTATACTGTATACCAGTGGTTCTCAAACTGTGCGTCGCGACGCCCTGGTGCGTCGTTTCAATTTTCCAAGGGCGTCGCAAAAAAGTTTTGTTTCGTGGCTTTTTGTTGTTGTATCAATAAACCCAACTTTAATAATAAGTTTCCTCATTAACTTTTATTTGCTGGTGCGTCGCAAGTCCAGAAAAACTTGTCCAGGGGCGTCGCAACAAAAAAAGTTTGAGAACCACTGCTGTATACTGTAATAAATTATAATCGTACAACACAACGTGGCATTACAGTACATTGTCACGTCACAAGGCTATGTTTAAAAACAACCCTCGCTATTATGCCACCCTCGCTACTATGCCACTTTCTCTCGGTCCCAAAGGGTGGCGAAGTTTGACTGTACACGGATCTGTTCATAAGTTTATTAAGAAAAATAACAGCCAAAATTGACTGAAAAGGCGACATGCCTTGTTAATCAAACGGTTTAGCACAGGGGTCGGCAACCTTTTTTGCACTGCGGACCGCTTTTGACAGTGAAATTTTATACTACAAATATTTAGCAATAAATACGCTTTAATTAGTCTATGATCCCCGGGATACATGGTCAAAATGTATTATAGCATTTAACCTGAAAAATTATACGGCCCGGTAACGAACTCCTCGTGGACCGGTACCGGGCCGCGTACCGGCGGTTGCCGACCACTGGTTTAGCAAACGCTAATGCCATCATTAGTGCTATGAGAGGTCAAATCAGTTACACGCATTTATAAACATTTGAGTCACACAAAATATTGATAAAAAGTTGCGTTTAAGTAACAAAGCATTTAAAGTCACTTTATTCTATTGGGGAGTTATTTGAGTTGAGTTGAGTTGAGTTTATTTCGCCGGTGATACAAATCGTAGCAGCACAATTGCACTAAAATATTCACCAAGCCGGAAATAGCTGCGCAACGTTGGGACGTTATAAAGCGCGACAAAGGTAAGGGCACAATTGGTGGAAAGATGATAAACGCGCTGCAGCTACACCGTTACTAATAGCGTTATGTGGCAGGGACTCACAACGGAGGGTGAGATTGGCGCATTGGGACATCAAGACTGGGGGGGAAACGTTGGTGGAACCAGCCAGGTTGGGACCTAATCTAACCACCCGTGTTAGGGAAAGAGGGTGGGGTTCAACAGGAAAAGAAACCACCAAAAGAAACCCTGTTGGATAGTTTCCGGCGCCGGAAGGAAGGGTGCAGCACAAACATAGTGACGATTGAACATGAAAGTTGTACAACATAAAAAAGAAAAAACAAAAGAGGAAAAAAAAACGGAATTAAAAAAAAAAAGATCAATGAGTCCATAGATTCGTGTGATACAAGGGTAGGGGGAACCTCATAAGCTCAGCTGTTGCCATTCCGTGACACTTTGTATAGTTGATGGGTCGCGAACTGCGGATGTTGTAACTGAAAAAGAAAAGCTCCGAGCGGCAGCGTTAGTTTTTTGATACAACACAGGGACTTTTTTATTAGGTGCATACACAACAAATCACACAAAAGAACAGTGTTTTTAAGTGAACGTTTTCCAAAGCAGTGTAATAATATTGTGCTTGGTCATGATAAAAAGCATGACCAGTAAAAACAGTAATAGCTGCTGGTGAATCATTATTCACCTCACAACGCAAGTAAGATAACTAGTGCGACAAAAAACACGTGTGCAAAAAGCAAAACCAGTGTGGCAACACAGTAATAGTGATTTTAATTTGACAAATGTACTATACTAGTAAGACATGCAGTTCAGTGAATGTGCACAGGATGAAAACACATGCTCTCAGATGGTTGCTTGACAGTGCCCACCAAAAAACTCATCATGGCAAACAAAGGAATACTAATATAATGGGGACATCTGAAAAACAATAATTTAACAGTGATAAGTGAGTAAACAAACTAAGATAATAAGTCCAGGTGCTGTCCGGCTGCTATTATTCCAGGAGTGTATTTTTTACTTGTTTTGTAAATATTTTTTTCGAGGTGGGAACAACATCAAATTTAGGTCTGTCCAGCATTTAGGACCTGTATATTTAATGGATTGTTGAATAGTACTGCTGCTGCACAAGGGTATAGTATAACCACTTTCGGTTTGTCGAGTACTTACACCAATGGTTACCATTTTTCGTTGAAAGAAATTGTCAAATGCTTCAGGTAATCTACCGTTTTGGCAATTGTATAAATACATTGCGCACTCAAGTTTAAACTGTTGCTCGTTTGTTAATATTTTATAATGTTTCAATGATTCTTCCAGGTTTTGATATTTAAAGCCATAGGTCATGCACAGAAACTTGTTGCAGATGTTTTGAATCTTATTCTTAAGGTTTATATTACCATGATACCAGCATGTTATTCCATACATTATTTGACTTCTGACAAGTGATTGATAAATACAATGTAATGCTTGCTTTGTTAACAAAGGCCTTATTTTTATAGTCAAGTAATATATTCTTTTAATTTTTTGTAAAATGTATGTCATGTGTTCTTTCCATGACAAGCTTTCATGAATAGTTAGCCCAAGGAATTGCACAGATTTGGCTGTTGCTATTTGCTGGCCATTTATTTCCAACTTACATATTGGCTTAGTTTTAGAGTTTGCGGGTCTAAAGTGAACACCTTTGGTTTTTGCAACATTAAATGATAATTTATTGGTTATTAGCCATTCATTTATTTTTACCAGTTGCAAGTTTACAGTGTTAAATAATGACTCCGTATCTCTATTTTTAAAAAGGAGGGTTGTGTCATCAGCAAACATGATTGCCTGTCCTGATGTTATGCTATTTGGCAGATCATTAATGTATATTAAAAATAGTAACGGGCCAAGATTACTTCCCTGGGGTACACCACAACTTATTGGTAGGTCATTAGATGTTTTGTTGCCAAGTTGGACCCTCTGTTTTCTATTAGACAGGTAACTCTTAAAAAAGTCTAAGGCAACCCCTCTGATGCCATGATGATTTAGTTTTCCCATTAATATATTTTCCGTATTAATTTTATGTATTTCTATGCATAATGTATGTAATGTTGTGTTTTGTTTTTAGAACAGGCGAATTGTACTACGGGTTTACCAGTAACAGAGCAAGATCTTCCCTACAATTTTGGATCTCCTGGTGACGGTGACGGTCCTCCCGGCCCAACGTTTTGTTCGTGGCTTTTATATCCTCCAAGTGGTGTGGCTTCCTATCAAATCAATTTTATACAGCTACAGCTTCCAAACGAGTACTCTTTTATGCACGTAAGTCGACAATGTATTGTTTGTTGGTTAAGGGGAAAGTCAACGCCAAAAACAACTTATTTTATCGTAAAACAATCATTGAAGCTTTAGTTTGTACTGAACACTTTCGGTGAAACTTTAAATGCCAGTTTGATTTTTGCTTATCGTACACCACATCATTTTAACAAAAACGTTTAAACCTTTACTTATCGCTGTACCAGTGTGTCCTAAAATATAAAATTACAACTTTGCGTTATAATTTTGGCGTTAACTGAACTACGAGTATTTCACGTCATTTCGACAGTACCCATCGGGCATTTAATAGGCATTTAAAACTATTTCCAGGAAAACGTTTCCTGTCAAATCTCTTACACTTTACCAACACTAATGATTAGGTTAGGGGTCTACTATTTACATCTGGGGTGCACAACCTTTTTGCTATGGCGGCCGCATCACAGAACCTTGTTTTACCAACAGCCGCAAAGTCTGTTTTTTGTGTCAAAATTACTGAGGGTAAAGATACGTTTATATTATCTGTATATACATCATTTATTGGTCCCTAAAAAGGATTAATTTCTGCACCAATGTACAAATCGACTTGAACATGACGACCATTCCTAACTGTTTAGGATTGTTTGCAACAATTGTCATACAAAAGGTAATATACTTCTTTCAGCCCACAGGGCGTCTTTTACATTATTTCTTCATTTAACTTAAATTAGGTATGGCAGAAAGTTGCACACGTACCACCTAAAAAGACTAGGCGTACCACTGGTGGTACACATACAATAGGTTGAGAACCACTGTGCAATTGTGCCCTTGCAATCTCTTTTGCTTCGCGATAAAAACTCAACTCAATTAAAACACATTTTGTTAACTTAATCATAATTAGGTCAGTCCATTGTAAAAGCGACAGATCGTATATCGGTCAATGAGAACGCTTATGACGTTTTGTAGACATGAAAAAATACCTTTAAATATATAATAATAGATCCATATAAGGTGTTCTTGTGCATCTTAGTTGTTATTGCAAAATAACTTGTTACAGGTGAGAACTAACAGAGGTGGCGAGGCATCATGGACTACCAAGGATGGAAGCGTTTCGGAAAGCTCCCAAATAGTTATATTTCGTGATGTATCACTTCTTAATTTGCAGTATTACGTCTCTACTAGGACGCCTTTGTTTACATACGGTCTGGTTGATATCGGTAAGGGCTTGTTTTAACAGAGGTTTTCAGTTTTTTTCATATACACCCTCAATTATTCAAACGTTATCCAGCTCTGCTAATAATAGCATCATTTTTTTCTTCATATGTTTTTTTCGTTATACCAGCATGCCAAAGTGACTTTGGGAACAAATTTACACCCATTCGGGCCGTTATTTTTGTCATTAGCTTTTGAACAGATCCGGGTACACATAGTGTTTCAAATTTCAGCTCGTTTCAGAATTTCTGCGTTCAAAGGTTCCTCCACAGGGTTTTGTCGAAGTAGAGTTTCCTTTCCGTAGATTATTAAAACAATACACTACATTTTATTCCATACCCTGGCTTTTACACGTTTCTTTAGATCACTTTTATATATTTTTTAATAAAAGTTGACTCAAATATTACTGATTTTAGCACCACCTCCTTGAGTTCCTTCCTCCTGCGGCGAGACTGTGCTCATAAAGTAAGTTGAACTTCTTTCTTGTTTATTTAGTGGACAGACTCCTCAGCATGGTTTGTTCCGCGTTATAAACAGTTTTTGTCGGCATTCCCAAAACAGAAGTGGATTATGTTTCAATTTATAACCGACAGCTAATTTGTCAGCCTAAAGTTCGGCAATTATAACCAGTCAATAAAAGTAGAATAGGCTAGTTTTTTTACTCCATCGATCTGCTATTATCCAATATTATAAGATACAAACATTTTGAAACGGTTTCTCCCAGGGCTATTCTGGCTAACTTTTACCACTGGTTTTAAAACAAATATACCCTAAATTTATTCAAACAGATTCTTAAACTAATTCCAGACACGAACAAATTTAAAAGCATAACTTAGGCTAAAAGTTGATTTTCATCCAGACTAACTGACGAAGACATAACAGCTCTTAACGCAACCACTGGTGATGAGTTTTATATCTCACCGTCTCCGTTGGAAGATGTGGCTGGTCTCAACCCAAAGTGCCGTTCGACATTTGAAGACGCCATGTTTCAGTTCAACACCACCGAATGTCCTCTATTGAGTGATGTGAGTTATGTTAATTTTTTTCCCTCTATCAAGAAAACCCCTGTACACTAATTTAGTGTAGTTCGGCTGTATAGTGTTTCTTAAAAGTAGCACTTATTGAACTTTTTACGTCAAAAATCCAACGAAAACATCAAAATATGACAAAATTAACATGCTGACCAAAAATGTGGCAAAACATAAGCGGATTTGGGCATGAAATGACCTAAAATATGTACTTATAGATGTCCAATCCTGATGTCATAAGAAACGTCTACACAATTTGGAACCAGAAGTTGATGGACCTTGATGTCGCAATACAACGCTACATTCGTTATAGCCTCAACTTTACCTGCGAACTAAACGCCACAGCCGAAGTATCCTCAGTCAATGTGATGCCACGCGTCAAGTAAATATATTTGTTTATATGGATTATGGTACGGCCTATTGAAGCCGTTATCCGAATTACCTGGTCTCCTGAGCAGCATAATTTATCGATAAGTATGCTGTGTTAGCTGCATCGACGCTTCAGTGCTCCCAGTATGAATGTATTCATCTCAGATTGCTTATATACAGGGTTGCCATCGACTTAAAACCAAAATTAAGGACAACCAAAAAATTAAATTTTCATACGAAACGAAACAAACGTTTTTGAACAAATCTATGCATTTTTACGAGCCATGACATATCACATACCATATATTTGGCCAGAAACAATCTGTTCCAGCAACTCCTTGTTCGTAAACAATACTTAGTGCATCTTACAACAGCTCAGGTCTAAGTTTACTTTTTCCTGTAGCAGGAATTTGCCTTGTAATTGTTAAAAATAAAACAAACAAAGGACTCAAGTCAAAAATAAGGACATCTCTTAGAAATAAGGACAATGAACTTTTCTAAGACATAGCCCTTTAAAATAAGTACAAATCTTAGAAATAAGGACGGTATGCCAACCCTGCTTATACATGTTATAAGCGTGCGTGAAAAACCAAGTCTTACGTTTTTGTAGTGAAGTCCATTCTGCGAGCGATCCAGTGGCTGGGGAATTTGACACTACATTTAACCTCTATGATAATGAAACCTCTTCGGTTGCTCTCCAAGCTAACGCGGTAATCGTTGTCCCAGAATACGTTTACGCAAAAGTGGAGCTGAATAGTATTCCAAGTGCCGTAAACGACTACATTCTGTAGGTAAATGTTACAATTGTTTTGGACCACTAAACCGTTTTTTGATTTAAAAAGTTTCAAGAATTAATCCAAATTGTCTTTTAGCTTGAATCCTGCTGGGCAACACAAACTTCTGAACCAACTAGCATGCCGTCGTATCCTATTATAGATGCCAGGTACGTGGTGGTTATGTATGCAACTTGTAATCACTGTGACCTCGTAATAAATGTATTTTTGTTTATGCAACAAGACCTCTGACAGCAGTGTATTTTAGTGGCAGAAGTTTGCATAAATACCACAACTCACTGTTTCATACTAAAATATCTCATCGGTGTAGTTGGTGACAAGCCTTAAGCAGTCTTGGCGAGTGTGGCCATCTTAATACACTTTCTTCAGCTTAACTGCCATTTATTGGCTGGATGTTTTAGCAATAAATATGTGGTATTATTTATTATTCCAGCTGTGTAGTAATAAGTGGAAATGAGCCGGCCGACACACGAGAGGTGACAAGAAATTACAAACCGAACTTCGCCACCTTCAAGTTCAAGAGCTTCGTCTGGACCAACTTCACCGACGCCGAGCAGGAGATCTTCGTTCACTGCGACGCAAGTGTTTGCCAGAATTCAACTGGGGAATGTACTGTGCCGGTAATTGAAGCTAAACGACTATTTTGCCCTAAAACGACTTTTATGTTTTGGTTGCGTTTTGGTAATAGGCCCCTAGTTTTATTTTCTATCTCTAAATCCCAATAATTTTCCTGTAGTCATGCGGTGGACCAACGGGAAAACGACGATCAGTAAATCTGGATGAACCCAGGCGCCTATCATTTGGGCCGCTACAAGTTCTTCAAACAGATCAAAACCTATGCGAAGAGGTAACGATGCATAAACTACCCCGGTGGTATAAACTTCTCAAAATTGTACGACCCTAATGTTTTCTTTACACACCTAGGACAACGGGATGTGCTCGGACAAATGTGTGATGTTCAAGAACGAAGTGAAGTGTTCTTGTCATGAGGGAAGACGCCTGACAGAGGGTGGGAAAATATGCATAGGTAAATTCCATTCGTTAATCTAAGCTAATTTCGACTATTTTTTTTGTTGGTTGCCGGAACGCTTTTCAAAACGTCCCATGTCCTGTCCCCAACCGAGCTGTCTCCTTTATTGCTAGTCCGAATGAAAAATCCACTAACATGTGAACCCATATCACACGTCACAAACGTAGCTAAAAACCGATAGATGGCACAAAGAGCATTGGCGAATATTTTGACCGGGATTCGTCCCCGGGAGTGTCCTGGGCTCGAGGTGACGTTGGTGGGACCAGTCGAGGGGGCCCTATAAACTAACATCCCGTGTTAGGGTAAGAGGGTGGGGTTCGACAGGTAAAGAAACCACCGAAAGAAACCCTGACGGATAGTTTCAAGCGCCGGAAGCATATGCAATGCTAAGTTAACAAACACATTATTTTTGCACACAGCTGAAGATACTGAATCGGAGAACAGAATGTTTAACGACATGACATTTCTTCTCTACGTGTTCTTCGTCGTACTAGCAACCTTGATTGTTGTATACGTTTGGAAGTCCGCTAACGACAAAAAAGAAATGATATATAACGTCCTTTAATAATAATTTTTAACAGGGGTCTGCAACCGTTTAGGCGACGTGTGACAATTTACTTGTTATTTCCATATGTTAATGACCTCGCGTGCCAACGTTTTTCCAAGAATTACTGGTTCGTGCCAACAAATATAATAATTGTAAAGAGTAAGCAGAGTGTATTGTGCATGTAAGGCTGAATTTTAAAACAATTGCATGATAAAAACTAACTTATAAACCAGCAGTGTAACAAGTTAAATTTTTACTTTAATGTAACACGCAAACCGGTTGGCGTGCCATGAAAAACCACCTAGCTAGCCAACCCTCACGCGTGCCAGGGGTTGCCGACCCATGTTTTAATATATATTCATGTACGTGCCTGACTGTGCACTTTATATATAAACAGAATGCAAATCAACACACATAATACACTCTTTCTGACAACCGAATGATTACTTTTGTTGATAAGTTAGCAAGACATAGGACAACAATTAGGTTGACATAACTTTTCACCTGCTATCGTTAACATTTTTGCTTAAAGCCAAGCGCAACGATGATATTAGACAGCGTTTTTAATTATCCTTTGGAGCAGTGGTCGGCAACCGCCGGTCCGCGGCCCGGTACCGGTCCGCGAGGAGTTCGTTACCGGGCCGTAAATGTTTTCAGGTTAAATGCTATAAAACATTTTGCCCATTTATCCCGGAGATGATAAACTAATTTAAGCGTTTTTATAGCTATATATTTGTAGTTTTTTGAAGATCGGTCCGCGATAAAATTTTAGTTTCAAAACCGGTCCGCAGTGCAAAAGAGGTTGCCGACCCTTGCTTTAGAGCTTAACAAACTATCACTAAACAGCAAAAAATGAAGATTTGGTGTTCATCCCAACAAAAATCGTTTGAATTATTGCAGCATATGCAAAAAGAAGGTATAATGAAACATTCAAACATAAATCTATGTGGCATAGCCTATATGGTGTCTTTGCGCTTTCAGTCATTCACAAGCTGCTTTTGAAACGTTACCCGACAATGAAGTGGATTACTTGGTGCATTGTTACTTCACAAAAAAAACACAGTGCCTTACTCCTTTTGGCAAAACATTGGAAGCATCAGATGCACTTAAACGCGCTAAAGAACTTTCTAGAATTACAAAAAATGGTAATGAGTTAAAAGTAAACGGAGCCCATACAGAGACCGAATATGATTTCAAGTTTTGATCTTGCAATGCAGTAAAATGAAATTATTATTTTATGCTTGAAGAATCGGGCTTGTATAGTTTGTCTAGTTTTTTTATACGTTAACTTTTTGTCTATATTTGTTTTCTAAATCAGTTTTACTGTAGTAATGTACTAATTTACATTTACGGATGTTTTCAAATCACTGTGACTTTATAGACTACGAAGGTCTACAGCGAAATATTCGTTACCTCATGTACAATCATCATTTTATGTTTAGGGGGCCTAATCACAAATGAAGGGTGTGCTTGACAACGCTATTAAACGTTGAATATTATTTGTGTTTTCATTCTACAAAGTGTGCCGCGAACAAAAAATTAGTTTGTCAGTATGCTTTAAAAGGTCAGGTGCCACATAAACATTACCATATACTAGTACTCACAACCAGTGTATCTTGTTCGAAAAAAGCACACATAGGAGCTCCCTAAACACAGTTTGATTGCTAAACTTAGATTTGGTTTCTGTTAAATTTTATTGATGCAGAATGCAAATTTCTTGTCCGAGAAGAATATATTTTTTACGGATTTCAACCAACATTCAAATAACAGGACACTCATTCAATGGTTTCCATAAACCAATGTGTTTTTTGGTGTCTTGCTGTTTATTTAACCGTTCAAAAATGGAACTGTGATGATGAAGTGACAATGCAAATAAAACTTTTGACTTTCACTTTTTGTGCAGTGCAAAATTGCAAATCAACACAACTTTAACTACATTAATATATTCCAAACTTAAATTCGCGAACCACCGAGGACTCTGAGAAGAGATTCAAACGTATGTGGGGCCCACAGACTTGTTGAATTCGTAAATGCGATCAGTACATTGTAAGGTACAGTTTTGCAAAGTACTGCGGCCGGTTCTCTTTATTGTTAATCCGTTATCGGTGCTATGCACAGGTTATGACACATATCTAACAGCCCAGTGCGGAAACATCTTTGATCACCTCAATTGTTTCCCTTCGGGTTCGTTCCGCGTAACGCAGTGTTGTTACACAAAAGAAATGTCAGTTTGAAAACGGCAGTGCAGCTAATACAGGTCCTAGAAAGATGGCCATATTAAGAGTTTGGAAGTTAGTGGTTATCACTGCAATCTTATTCAATTTAAGGACATTTTCTGTTGAAGGTAAGGAATATGTCAATTTTGGCAAAATTGATGATTTTATTTCATTTAAAATTTCTTTGTTTGGAATACTCTCATATCCTTACAACTCCTTTTAAAAGGTGCCTTAGTTTCTAGCATTTTACGACTATACCTTATGTTTACTAAAATATACTGACTTTGTTTATTTCTTGTGAAAACTTTCAAAGCAGTGAATTATGTTTTTTGTTTATTCACAAATTTAATTGTTTATTTTACCGAAATACTTCACAAATCTTCATTGCAGGTGTCGTCAACTACTGCGGGCATAATGTAAACTTCGACTTGGGATCCTTTACGATCGCCGATAACTGTGACTACATTAATGCTACATTGACCATTGAAGAGACGGCTTGGGCAATTTTTCAGAAATCGGGAGACCTTGGTAGCGACGAGTGCAATGTAGGAACTAATCCTCTACAATTTAACTTAAGAGACGTGGGAGCTAAATCCGCATGCGACCCTTTAAACTAGTGATGCACCGAACGCGCCTGAAAAGGTTCGGGCCGAAACCGAAACATCGATAAACAGCGCATTCGGCCGAAAATGTTTCGGCCAACCGAAATTTCGGTGCATCACTACTTTAAACCAGTGGTTTTCAAACTTTTTGAGAATGCTGGGCATTAAAGAGCTAAAATTTCCCTCCGCGGCTCACGGGTAAACATAACAGAAGTTGATCATATAATGTTAACTTTCAAGATTATTGTAGTCGGTAAGGACGCTTTTTATTACCAATAACAATAGTATGAGCTTTGAAACGTTGCCATGCGCACCAGTATTTTGACGTAAAGTCCTGAAACACCATGGAATGTTTGCACCTGAAAATAGAGATTATTTCGCGGCACACTTGGAAATGTTTCACGATACACTTTTTGAGAATACATTATGTGGACAAGCAGTTAATAGCAGAGTTTTTAGTCATTTCGGGTTTGCACTAAGTTTGATTAAAATAAATTTGATTCGGACCTTACTTCCACTCGACTTCATTTGTACCGCAATTTCACCAAATTTAAGTCCCACTGGGAATTAAAATTTTTGGATACGGCCACTAGTCGCCACTGCCTGGCTGACATTTTTTTCGGGGGTCCCGTCAAGTACATTGTTGCAAATTTTGTCATTTTGTGATCACCATTAGCGAAATCAAATTTGTGATTTCATTTGTTACTCAAATTCGTCCAATTAAACAACGTAAAGTATAAGTACTTGAGCATCATCTCGGCACACCGTTCGATGGCGATCGCTTGTAAATTTGCCACTAGGTAGTGCAATTAGGTATCAATGCTTTGTCGAAAGTGCCGTAAGGCCAAAGGTTTGGACAAGCAGTTGGCCAATATTTATATAAAACACAAAATCAGGATCAAACCAAAATACACTGACAGTGTGCTCTGTTTTATCATTATTATTTTTACAAGGGCGTTTCAATTTCGAACTGTACTTAAAATAATATTGACAGCTTTTTAAAACCTTTTAATTGACCTCTTTCCTCTTTCCTTTTAATTGACCTCTTTAATTGACCTCTTTCAAAAAGTTTTGATTAAAAAATTATAATGCTGCCTAAAATTAATAAACACTAAATGTAACTAATACAACAACAAGAAAGTATGAGGCTTGTACTTGCAACTTTGTGCAATTTTACACACGCTACGTGCTTTATATGTAGTTTTTCCATTCTGGAACTAAAGTTGCGACTTTCACTGGTGACGGACAAAACATTCCAGCTTATCGGACACCTGGATTTACAACTGTGACATTTGAATGTATTTTTACCCAGAATATACCAGGAAATACACTTGAATTTTTCGTCGTTAAACGTAAGTACCCAGCGCTTGTCACTAACAAAATGAAATACTGATAATGTGGGGTAACCACAACCTAAACCTTTTAATAGTAAAATAGGTGCGTTTAAACAGTTTTGAAATGATATGATGCAAATAAAAAATGCTTTAAAAGTGAGATGAATAGGCCAATCTATATTGTCTTTAAAACTTTGATATACAACAGTAAATCTGTACATAAGTTTAATGAGAAAAATTACGGCCCAAATAGATTTAAAAAGCAACATGATTTGTAATCAAACGGTTCAGGAAACGCTTATGCCATCATCAGTGCTGTGAGAGGTCAAATCGGTTACACCCGTTTATAAACACTTGAATCACACAAAATATTGATAAAAATGCGTTTAAGTAACAATACATTTAAGTCGCTTTTAACTCTATTTGGGAAACTATTTTCCTCATTAATTTTATGTATTTCTATAATACATGTAATGTTGTGTTTGGTTTTTAGAACAGACGAATTGCACTTCGGTTGTAGCAGTAACACAGCTAGATCTTCCCTTCACTTTTGGATCTCCTGGCGGAGGAGACGGTCCTCCCGGCCCAACGTTTTGTTCGTGGCTTTTATATCCTCCAAGTGGTGTGGCTTCCTATCAAATCAATTTTATACAGCTACAGCTTCCAAACGAGTACTCTTTTATGCACGTAAGTCTACAATCTATTGTATATTAACCAACAGGTTAAAAGGAAAGTCAGCACAAAAAACAACATATTTTATTGCAAAACAATCATTGAAGCTTTAGTTTGTACTGAACACTTTTGGTGAAACTTAAAACGCCAGTTTGATTTTAGCTTAACAACAACATACACCAACCCGTTACTTTTTGCTGTGTGTGTGTGTGTTTTAAAATATAAATTGACAACTTTGCGTAAGAAATTTGGCGTTATACAAGTGGTAAAACTAAGCTATGCGTATTTCACGCCATTTCGACCGTACCTCTTCTTCAAACGCTTAAAACAGTCACCGGGAATACTTTTCCTGTCAAACCCCTTGCTTCTAATCAGCACAAATGCTTAGGTTGTGGGTCTACTTGACTAATTACACCTTTTTTGTATGGCGGGCCCTGATGCACAGATCGAATTAAAATGTCTGACGATCAGTCTTAACTGTTTGTGACTTTGGCACACAAAAGCCTACTAATTTTTTGGCTACTAATTAAGCTGGTAATACTTCTTCCAGCCCACAGGATGTGTTTTAACATTTCGCGCTTCACACCATCCACGCTGCCTAGCTTTTCCGGCTTGTCGATTATTCTAGTGCAGCGATTCTTAACGTTAAACGGATCGCGTACCACCTGACGACGACGGGCCGTATATCGGCCAATGAGAACGGTTATGGCGTTTTGTAGACATCAAAAATGTTAATAGATCACTATAGGGTGTTCTTATGCATCTTGGTTGTTATTGCAAGATAACTATGTTCGCAGGTGAAAACTAACAGAGGTGGAGCGGCATCATGGACTACCAAGGATGGGAGCGTTATGGAAATCTCCGAAACAGTTACGGTTTATGATGTATCACTTCTTGAACTGCAGTACTACGTATCTAGGAGTACTCCCTTGTTTACAAACGGACGGGTTAATATCGGTAAGTAAACTCAAACGAAACTTGACCAGTAAGACTTTAAGTTGAATCAAAATGACTTCATGAGTTTGTAACAGACGTTCTCAGCTTTTTTTTTCATTTACACCCTCAATCATTCTAAAGTTATCCAACTGTGCTATAATCAAAGCATATTTTTTCCATACGTTCTCTATCAGCATCAAAATTGACTCTTGGAAACAAATTTATCCATTTTCGAACCGTTATATTCGTGATTAAACTTTTGAAAAAATCCGTGTATAGTGATCCAAATTTCACCCCGTTAGAGTTTCTGTATTCAAAGGTTTCTCAACAAAGTTTTCGTAAGGTATAATTCCTTTCATAATTGTGTGCATTATTAAAACAACTTATTGCAGTACCACATAACTTTACGATACCTTTTCTTACACACGATTTTTCAGATTACTTTTCTGTTTGGACTAAAAGTTAATTCAAATATTATTGATTTTAGCAACACGTCCTTCCTCCTGTGGCGAGGTGGTGCTCATAAAGTAAGTTGAAGTTATTATTTTTTGGTTTAATTTGGGGGGCAGACTGCTCAGCATGGTTTGTTCCGTGTAACAAACAGCCTTTTTTAGCATTCCAAAAAACATAAGTGGATTGTGTTTGAATTTAAAACTGACAGCTAAAGTTCGGCAATTTTAACCAATAAAAGTAGAATAGGCTAGTTTTCTTACCGTATCGGTCTGCCATTATCCAACATTATAACTTGCAAACATTTAAAACGGTTCCATTCCGGCTAACTTTTAGCACTGTTTTCAAAATAAATACACCTTAAATTTATTCAAACACTTTAAAACAGATTCTCAACCTAATTCCAGACACGAACAAATTTAAGTTGAAAACTTTATTTTTTTCAGACTAAATGACGAAGATATAACAACTCTTAACGCCACCACTGGTGATGAGTTTTATATCTCACCGTCTCCGGTGGAAAATCTGAGGGGTCTCAACCCAAAGTGCCGTTCAACGTTTGAAGACGCAATCTTTCAGTTCAACACCACCGAATGCCCTTTATTGAGTGATGTGAGTTATGTTAATTTTTTCCCCTCTATCTAGAAAATTCCTGTAACTTAATTTGGTGTATGTGGGCTGTATAGTTTTTCTTCAAAGTACCACTTGTTTATACATCAACATATCCAACGAAAACATCAAAATAGGACAAAATTAACATGCTGAACCAAAAAAGTCGGAAAAAGTAAAGGGATTTGGGCATGAAATAACCTAAAACTTGTACTTGTAGGCGTCCAATCCTGATGTCATAACAAACGTTTACACAATTTGGAACCAGAAGTTGATGGACCTTGATGTCGCAATACAACGCTACATTCGTTATAGCCTCAACTTTACCTGCGAACTAAACGCCACAGCCGAAGTATCTTCAGTCAATGTGATCCCACATGTCAAGTAAATATACATGCTTTGTAGGCCATAAGTAGGACTGCCATATAAAACATAAACCTCACATTTTTTGAAGTGAGGTCCATTCTGCGAGCGACCCAGTGGCTGGGGAGTTTGACATTGCATTTGACCTCTATGATAATGAAACCTCTGCAGTTGCTCTCCAAGCTAACGCGGTAATAGTTGTCCCAGAATACGTTTACGCAAATGTGGAGCTGAAGAGTATTCCAAGTACCGTAAACGACTACATTTTGCAGGTAAAGTTGTAGATTGTTTTTGGTCCACCAAACCATATTTGTCTCTGTACAAAATGTCATGACCTAAACCATATTGCCTTTTAGCTTGAATCCTGCTGGGCAACACAGACTTCGGAACCAACTAGCATGCCGTCGTATCCGATCATAGATTCCAGGTATGTGGTGGTTAAGTATGCAGCTTGTAGTCACTGGGCCCAAGTGAAAATGTATTTTTGTTTATGAAAAACCGAAATCTTGCGGCTTTAAGCAACATTACCTCTAGCGGCAGTATTTTTTATTTACGGAAGTTGTGCACAAATACCGAAACAAAATGTGGTATGTAAGCTGCAGAAAGTGCATCCTGCTTCGACCTATTAGGTCTTATCATTGCAGCTGGTGACAAACATAGGTCACATTGGATAGTGTAGTCATGTACCTAACGGTACACCGCCTGCAGCTTATCATTTATGCTTTAACATCAAATATGTTATATTACTTATGATATGATTTCAGCTGTGTAGCAATGGGCGGAAATGAGCCAGCCGACACACGAGAGGTGACAAGAAACTACAAACCGAACTTCGCCACTTTCAAGTTTAAGAGCTTTGTCTGGACCAATTTCACTGACGCCGAGCAGGACATCTTCGTTCACTGCGACGCAAGTGTTTGCCAGAATTCAACTGGGGAATGTACTGTGCCGGTAATTGAAACTAAAATGAATATTTTGCCCAAAGTCGACTTTTATGTTTTGATCTACAATTGTTTCTGTAGTCATGCGGTGGTCCGATAGGAAAACGACGATCAGTAAATCTAGATGAACCCAGGCGCCTATCATTTGGGCCGCTACAAATCCTTCAAACTCGTAATAACCTATGCGAAAAGGTAACGACAAATTACCATGTTATTCTCAAAAAAACGACATCATAAATTTTCTTTACATACTTATAGGACAATGGAATGTGCTCGGACAGTTGTGCGGTGTTCAAGAACGAAGTGAAGTGTTCTTGTCATAAGGAAAGGCGCATGACAGAGGGTGGGAAAATATGCATAGGTAAATTCCATTCGTTTATACAAGCTATGTTTATATTTTTTAACTATATATTCTCGGTTGATGGGACGCTTTGAAAATGGCGTATCTCCAGTTCCCAACGAGCTGTCTTCTTTGTTCCTAGTACGATTGGAAAACCCCTTCTAACATGATAACTCACACAAAGTTTGCTAAATACCAATAGATAACGTAAATAGCATTGGCGAATATTTATAACCAAAATCCTGTAAACGTAATGACGGTCAGGAAGCAACGTTGAAGTTAAACTTGGTTCTTGACCTTAAAATGAGTCGTTCCTAACCGTAGGTTAAGTTGTAAATACTTTTACACCAGCACCCAACTGCGTTCATCACAATTTGATGAGTTTTGTTGTTAGTTGCTCTATCAGTCCTTTGACTCAAAGTTTCTTATTGAATCCTACAGCGAAGTTAGTAATTACAGCTCAGTCTAATTAATAAGATTTTTTCAAACTTATGCAATTTCCAAGTTTCCAAAAAAAACAAAAATGTAGAGACGAGAGTTGAACCGACATCTTCGTAAGCACAAATTCCCTGGGCCATAACGATCACGACTTTAAAACTATCAAGAACAAATCAATAAGTTAATATGTACCCTTTTTCACGCAGCTGAAGACACCAATTCGGAGACAAGAATGTCCAACGACATGACGTTTCTGATGTACGTGTTCTTCATCGTACTAGCAACCTTGGTTGTTGTATACGTTTGGAAGTCTGCTAGCGATAAAAGAAAAATGATATATAACGTCCTTTAATGGTATTAATATATTTTCATGTACGTGCTTGAATGTGCACTTTATATATATGCAGAATGCAAATAAAAACACACAATACATTTTTTGTGGCATCTGAAAGCGCAACAACTATATTAGTCAGCATTCATTAAAAAATCCTCTATAGCTTAACAAACTAGGCTATAACTTAAACGCAAAAAACTGTTTGTAAATTTTGCGTTAATCTGTAAGAAAATCGTTAGAATTACTGCAGCAAATGTGAAAATAAATTAGGCTATAATGAAACACTTTTACATATACTCCTATTGTATAAGTGATACCGGCGGTTTTTAGGCACTTGGTAAATAAGTGTAAATTCATTAAAGCATACAACACGCAGCCATAATTCAGCTTGTTTAAATCCACCTGACATGTGAAATAAAGAAACTGATAACAAACATACAGCGAATGACCTAGAGTTACCTATTATCAGCAGCAACAGCAAACCATACGTTGTTACCGCGATACCACACCGTAAGGTTGTTGAGAACATTTCAAAATAAAATCTTATGATCGAAGGCGTGTCTTTGTTTGCTGAGGTGACCTTTATAAGCAAAATCCTATTATGCGATAGCAATTTCTGAAATAGATCGTGTAGTTTGTGCGCAATTGATGTTTGGTGGTGGTCTGCAATGTAATTCATTTTTGATACAAACAGCTCACCTTCATAAAAACATGCGCTGTAATAGTAAACTAGCCTTTACGAACTTTATTCAATTTCTATTGTAAAGAGACGGGTATATTATTTTCAGTGATAAACCTAAGTTTCGAATGGCCCGAAACTTAACTTTAGGCGTTGTTTGGATGACGTTTGTTTGGCTTCAGCTCGAATCTGTCAAGAAATTCAAACACCAAATCGGTTTCACTATCAATTAAACAACGCTTTGATGTATTTCATCTTAGTTTCTATATCTCTCCTATCAAGGTTCAACTAAAATTGTATAAAAAAACTGTGTTAGGAAGTATCAAAAATGCGAGGAAAAGTAATTTGGATTGGGATATCACTATTGGTCGCTTATTGTCGTGCAAGCACACAGACGTCTTCCGAAGTTTTAGATGTTATTCATACGGTAGCAAAACGGCAAGGTCCCACTGATCACAGACCTTTGGCTACAAGTTACACCAACGATGGCAGTGGTGATGCCCCTAAACCGACGGTTATGATCACACAGGGAAAGGTCTACGGAATGACTTATCCGGAAAGTCACATATTTTACGCCATTCCATACGCGAAACCTCCAGTCTACGAACTAAGGTGATGCGGCGATTTTAACGGTAATGTTTGTAAGAAAATGGGTAAGGAGTAATATTGCTTTTTTTCGTAGGCTAACATTGATGAAAAAATCTGAACTATAGCGTAATAACCAAACCATTTGTAGTCATAGATCAAGTTAGGAAATTAAGTTACATCAAGCAAGCGACTCGTTAAAAATACATAGCTCTCAGAAAACTTGTGTATGCTAAAATACATTGCAAAAAATCTTGTTTTTGTTAATAGTGCAATGCTGTACACAGCATCACAAAAGAAACATCAGATATGTCAATTTTACTGTAGTAACAAAACTCATCCTATATATTATAATATATTCTGGAACCGTAGTAGCATAAAAATTAGAGTCCAGTTTAGAATATTTCTGACAACGTTTGGGTGCAATGAATTAACCGTCAATGACAAAAAAAACCTGGTAACATAACAGGTGGATGCCTACGCAAGAAGCTCTCAATTTCTCAGACGGTATGTTCGATGCATCGGTGGAAACTCACATAGCATGCGAACAAGTTTATGCAGCCTGCGAAGAAGGTGTTTGCGACAATGATGTATGAAACTGTTTTACTTTATTTTTTACAATTAGTTTCTAAATAGACTCTTAAGCTCTGAAATTATAACCTGTGAAGTCGATAAAAGACCCAATTTCAAAAGATCTTTGTATGGTTTAGCATCTGCTGTGTAGTATACTAGGGAAGAATAAAACTGTTTTATATTGTGAAGTGAGGAATTCGTCAATAAAGGTTGGCAACCAATGCATTAACTAATTTCACATATTTCTTCTTCAGCTGAGCGAAGACTGCCTTGTGCTTGATGTTAACGTGCCATTGACGGTTGAACTAAGCGACCCAAATAAGCCACCATCCGCCCAACTGCCAGTCATGATGTATAACCATGGAGGATTTTTCTACGCTGGCTCTGGGACGACGCCTCAGGACAGCGGAAGATATTTAAGCAACGCTACCAACGCTATTATCGTCACAGTTAATTCACGAATCGGTACGTTGTAGACATTGGATTATTTTGAGTATTTTTAATTAATTTAAGCAGTAAATTATTTTTATGCAGTAAACGTTGGTTGTTAAACTGCTTTTGGTGCAATATTTTTAACTTTTTTTTTCACGGGGTTCGAACCCAGGATTCTCCCGGGGACGAATCCCGATCAGGTTTTTTTATGTCTGTATGGGTCAAGCGCGCCATGCATTCCTTGTACTGTACACTTTAATGGCGGTTAACGTTGAATGTTCCCGGCGTTACAAAAACACACAGAAAACAAATAGTGCACAGATTAAAACCGCTGCCATAATAAGGTGCAAATCGCCAAGCCAATAAACTGGAACATCACCAGGTTACTAAATTAAAGAAAAAACGTCGAGACAAGTTTATTTCGCCTGGTGAGAATCGCATTGCCACACAATTGCAAATCATCAAGACCAAAATAAATGTGCAACGGTATACCATCATAGGCACAATTTATAGATTGGGGCTAAACGTGTTGCATCTATGTCAAATAACACTAAAAGAATCAAAACTAAACAATGGTTTTCCAATTCACGGGTTTAGCAAACAAGTCATCACTGCTTTTTTCAGGGCCATTTGGCTTTCTCTACTACAAGGACAACACAACCAACACAACCTTTGACGGTAACCAAGGGTTAGAAGATCAGAGAATGGCGTTAAAATGGATACAAACTAATATCGCGAGCTTTGGAGGAGACCCCAATAAGGTATGATATCCTTCAATGGTGAAATCCGTAAGAGAAAACAAAAATACGGATTGGACAGACTACGCTTTTTTTATTCAAGCGACAGAGTCGTATTTGTGGCTGTACCTTGTTAATTTTGAAGTTTAGCGTTTATAGTCAAACAAAAGAAACTCAAGGTTCAAATTTCGTTTAGCGTTTTCATTAAGGAAAAACTTTTTTACAATTTTTTTAACATTAATAATAAGTTATTTAAGACCGTTTTTAGAATGACACTGCAAAAGATTCAACTCTGTGTTACACACTTCCTCTCGCCATATTTGAAGATTCCTCTTGTAGGCTACTCAGCTCTTAACACTTTGTGTTAATCTATTGGGCAATTTTAGTTGAAAATTTCTATTTGCTAAACAAAACAAACTTATTTTGCTTTACCCCACTGTCCTTGTATTTAGGTCACAATATTTGGCGAGAGCTCAGGTGCGCAAGCAACAATGTTTCACGTCCTATCGCGCAAGAGTGAGCCATATTTCGTCAGGGTTATCATGGAAAGCAACCCGGCTGTGTTCAAATATCCTGATCAACAAGGAGCACTTAGAATCACCAACTATCTCATGGACGCAGTGAACTGCTCCGACATTGAATGTTTAAAGTCAGTTAAGTTACTTTAAATTTAAGTTGGCCTAATTAACTTTTGTACAGTTTTAAGTTCAGCAAAGTGTAAATTAGGCATGTATAAAAGCAATGGTTACAAAACTCTCTGCTGAAGAAAGATTGGAAAAAAATCGCTGATTAAAGTTGTTTAATCCGATAAATGAAATTAATACTTCAGTAGCTAATTATTATCTTGATTACAAAATCAAAAAATAACGTAAAGAGTTTAAGGCGTGTCTTTGAGTAAATGTATCTGCTGTATGGATATATTTTTGGCAACGATGAATTGCCATCATAGTGAGAGCGATTTGGACCTATTCTTTAACAAATTTTGTATTATTTCATAGGACCATGAACGCTACAGTGATCGCTGAAAAGCGAAACGCAGTAATTGGGGAAGCCCTTAAAGACGGGGACGTTTGGGGGGCAGTGGAACCCTATAGACCTATGATTGACGGCGTCGAGTTTCAGGATCAACCTTTAAATCTGTTCCAAACTGGAAATTGGTTGACAAACAAACGTATGATTATTGGCACCAACCATCAAGAACTTGCATTTGTCTACAGTGTGTTCGAAAACCGTAGCATCAACCAACTTGAATTCAAGGTAGTATAAAATTTAAGAGAATCCTTACGATTTATATTTTAAAATTTATCTACGACTGATAGAGACTTTCAAAAAAGGGTTGAATTGAATGAAAAGCGTAATAATGGCAAACTATTGTAAAAACATATGGCCTATCAACCTACAAACAGTTTTCATCTAAGCAGGCCCCTATGTTTAGCGAGCTTGCAATCTTTCAAAATACGCCAACTAAAATTGCGTCAACTTTAATGGTTTTAAAACCTTATCGTTTTTCCCAGGACACTCCTGACAATATGCCAGTAATTCATTGTCAGGCTGGTAACGGAAGCAACATGACAACCCATCGGAACTTAAATGATAATGAAACGCTATTCTGTTGTGGTAGTTTTTCTTTGTGTTAAAAAAACATTTTGGGGACGTCATAAACAAATTGATTGATGTTGACGAATTCATTCTGCAAAACTACCAAATACTCTCGTCTATATTATAAACCCTATTTTGTAAAAAATCTGTTTGACCAAATATACCTAAAAATGTTTTGATTTAGAAATTCAACCAGTTTATGCTGGGAGATGAGATTGGGGACATGGTTTCCGACCAATATTTGCAGTACGTCACAGACGAATACAACACAACTACCGTGCTGGGAGTAGAACTGACAGATATGTGGTTTACTTGTCCTACCAGAGCACTAGCAAGGTTTTTTATCTTCACTTTTTTGAACAACCGTAAACAAGCGCTTCTTAACTTTTTTGTTGCCATTATGTCTAAAAACATCCAGAGGAGTTTCATTTACCCCTTTTTGCTGTGATATCACAAATGTCGTCATAAAAATCCATTTTTGTTTAAAATAGCATTAGTTGAAGTAAAAGCATTACTATACAATTCAAGGTCCGACGACAGTATTATTGTCTAATTATACTCTCGAGGCAGCGACGGTTTTAATTTAGAAAAACATAGTATACTTGTTAGGAATGTATTTAAATAAGATGCTAATAATGCTTTAAAAAGATATGTAAGCACTTTTTATAAAACATTCTTTTATTAATTTGAATTTCTACCACTTTCAATTTTGTTACAAATAATATCAACATAAAATCTTAAATATTTTGCAAAAGAATGTCATAAACAATTCTTAGTGTAACAGAAGTGACATGTCGGACTATAATTATTCGTTTTCCCCAGGTTTGCAAGCAACACCTATAATGGAACAGATGGTGTATATTTATACGACAATGCTTACCCTATGGGCGGTCCAGGGTGCTACGCTGTGATGACCAACCCAGCCGTGTGCGGTTATTCCTTTCACAGCTCAGAACTACCATTTGTATTTAAAACAGGTCCAAGCTACGGGTAACTTACGTTGTTGATTCGAGTTTGTTTTAGTATATTTACGTTTCCATTACATTGGTAGAGATAATTTTAAAATTTGTTTAAATAGCACCAACCGATTTTGTAAGAATACTCGAATCAAATTTTTTGGGCAACCTAGGCCAAATACCATACTTACGAATCTACTAATAAAAAAATACCCGAAAAAAACTGGAGATTTCGAGTCTCGTAACTTTGCAGAAACAGGACAGCACAAATAATTCCCAAAACTTGTTATGGCACTTCTAGATTTATAATTATATCTTACCCTTCAATTGGGTTAATTTGCAATAACTCTTGACTTGTGAAATGTAGAATGACCTTCACTGAAAATGACACGCTGGTATCAGACATGTTCAGCGAATATTGGGGAAACTTCGCACATTTTGGGGATCCTTCAAGTATTTCGTCATCCAACAACGCTTCCACCGCATGGCCAACGTATCAAGTAGTGCAAGGCGTAAGTATAAGTAGCTGCACGTCAGGTTGATGTTGCGTGTGCCTATTTGCGACATCCACTTTTCTGCCTAGTCCAGAGCTATACCAAACCCTGTCAGTACCTCTGGGCGTTGTGTAGAGTTCTTTCAATTCAACGCACCAGATAAACGTTTCTGGCAAAAACAATCAAAGATAACTTTAATTTCTTTCAAAAAGGCACACAGTAAGACTCTTTTGTTCACATAAGGTCTACAACAAAGCAATTCGCTCTCGAAAACCACTAGAATAAACATAAATACATAACAGGGACCGGCTCTCAAGCGTTCATGCATATTACGGCACACTCATAGTTAAGCATAGTACGCCAGGCCTGTTGAGGCGTCAAACCAAGTCAAGCAAGTTACCCATGCATTTTATAAAAACAAAGTTTACATTTAGGAAAACATGAAACAGTGGAGCAACATATACATCGCGGCACCGCAAAGTTCGGTCGAGTTTGACTACCGCAAGGAAATGTGCGATTTTTGGGATTCAACGGGCTTCTATGTAAACATTACCAACTCAACGACGGATCCACCTACTACTACAACCACCAACACTATATCCACAACCACCATCACAACAACAACCACAACGGCTCCCACAACAAGCCCTACAACAAGTGCAGGACAAAAAGCTACACCTCTAGCACCGTTGAGCGCACTTTTTGTTTGGTATTCACTGTTCATTTGGAGCCGCAACATTTTATTGTAAATTATGTCAAACGTTTGTACCATGTTTGTGCTAAGAGAATGTATTTTCTGTATGCTTGATGTACACAACGGATTTCGCACAAAACCAGACCTAGCATGTGGCAATGTTACATACAGGCAAAATT
This sequence comes from Phallusia mammillata, assembly GCF_965637545.1. NCBI lineage: Eukaryota > Metazoa > Chordata > Ascidiacea > Phlebobranchia > Ascidiidae > Phallusia > Phallusia mammillata. The sequence continues at coordinate 30,451,127 of NC_137252.1, read as the reverse complement.
TTCGTGCTTAACTTTGATGATACTTTCTTATTTCTTTTAATTTTGAAAAGTTTTTGTATTTAGCAAATAAAGTAACCTATGTGTGTGATACATGTTTGTGACTAAGAGTCTACTTTGTACCAAAAGTATGACCACACACGGCAAAGTTATAAAGAAATTGCAAAACTTTTAATTTGTGAAATCTCACCTTGGTTTATGATATCAGCAGCATACTTTTGCAATATAATTCCATTCAGTTCAATACTCAAGTAAATCATTGTTTCCTCATAAAAGGCATTCAAGTTTGTGCTCAATTTGAATAGCACAGACTGGGCGCGCGAGGTTGCCTTTGGCGCGCATATTGCCCCGTAGTATCAACTGCAAACAAATGGCTCTGTTTAATGAGGTAAATTAGCTCAGCACAAATTCTCAATTCAGTTTAAGTGGCAATGTTGCAGACAATTGCAGCAACTAGATCGTATCTTGTGCTACAAATAATCAAATCACTGCAAAAGTTTGTGCTTTCAAAAAATCTGTGGTAAAAGAAAACACTTGTCCGATCCATAAGTAGTTATCTCTGAAGATTTTGCATGACTTATCCAGTGTATAAATCAGTTTCCAGCTAATTGCATGCAGATTGCATTGCATAGTCCTACTTTCATTGACAAATGGAAGAATATCAACAGCACAGCACCCTTAAATCAAACCAAATGAAAAGCGAGGTTGGTCACGCTTTAAGTACTGCGACAAAATCACTCATGCGTGCAGTCACCGCATTAGCAGGATAAAAAAGCATTTCGTTTGGACGAAGCGAAAAACACGCCTGACGCCTAATCAACATTTTCCCACGAGAAACTTGTCTTGAGAACGAGATAACTTAAAGCTACAGGCAGAAAATTACAAAACACAGTCCAGTTCGCGTTTTATTAAAATCACATGAGGATTCTTTAATTTGATATTTTTGAATGACCTTCTTATTGGGCGCAATTTAGTCAGACTATAATTATCCGAAAAAGGACTAACACATAATATTTTAAATGTTTTTGGTATTTTATAGCGTAACTGCATAAATTTTATTTCGTTCCAATCAGACTAAGTAGTTGTTCAAGGTTAAACTGGTTAAAAGTTGACTTCGCTATGGTTGCAAACGTGGATACGTCTGCTTAAATTTAATAGAATTCTTTGTTTGTGCAATGGAACTTTTGCTTATGGCAGCAATTTTACACTTTTGTTTTGTTCGTTTCTTTAAGGCAGGGGTGGGCAAACTTTTCAGTGCAAGGGCCGCATTCAAAAGTTCTTAATGTCAGGGGGCCGCATAGTATTTTACCAACGGCCCCCAATTGCTTGCTTGTTTTTTTTTAATATAACTGGTGTAAAGAATTAGGTTTGTATCCTATATATACCATTTAAAGTCGCCTAAAATGCTCAGATCAAAAATTTCTTACTTGACGCATAAGTTTAGCTAAACGGAGCTAACTGTTTATGACGTCATAATCTATGTTGTGACGATTGCGGTGCCTGTTCTTTCGCATTGTTTGCACACAATAAGCAGATAAAAAGCCTGGCGCAATTGGTTACTAGGCTGGTAATCTTTTTTTCCAGTCTTACGAAATCTGTTTTTAGCAGTTTCAAAATCAAAATATTTGGCAAAATAATTTAGTTACGTCACCGCCGCCAGCACGTGTATTTTTTGACATACATGGTCACCGCCTCACAAACTCGTCTCCGCGGCCGCATGTAGCCGTACGGCCGCAAGTTGTGCCCCCCTGATTTTGCCCAAAATATTAACGGAGTATATTTTCAGCTATGTGCAAATACGTTAGTTGTCACTGAAATTATTGGACAAATATTGGTTGAAACGCCACAATTTCAAATGTTTCAAAATAAACAAGCATTTGTTGCAACATATAGGCTACACCACGTCTTTTTGTCAAGAAATTATTGCGCCAACATTAATGTGTTAACGATTCTAAAGCCGTGTTTAATGTCCGTTTGCAAAGTATTGCAACGACCTAAACTTGATCCAATGTGATAAAAGTTTTGGCGTCAACAGTGCAAAATGGGCTGTTTGAAAACGTGAATCGCTTTTACTTTTATTTACCTTTATCGAACGAAGAAATTTTGTCAAGTGACGATTTGCAAAATAACGTGGCAGACACAACCGGCTATAAAGCACGTAAAAAGTGTCTGTGTTTAGTTCCAAAGTATGGTACGGGTACAGATATTGCACATGGTATAGGTATCGGCAAGTCGCAACCCCGGTATTTTTTAAAACTCGTCGGCTGTGCTCATAATACTATTCAGTGTTACTAACATTCTCTTTAAAATTCACTAACATTTGGCGGGCCGCATGAACTCCTTTGCCGGGCCGCATGCGGCCCGCGGGCCGTAGTTTGCCCACCCCTGCTTTAAGGTTTGGATCACAATGTAATGTTTTTCAGTAGGTAAAAGGTTAAAACTGTTTTTTTTTCGATAGTCGTAAGGAGATGTGTAAGTAAGGAGATGTGTATAACGGCACTTTCTTGTTAGCTTTGGCAAGAGCAAACAGAAGTTTAAACGCCTCGTCATGCCGGTGTAAACACAAGTGAAGGCTACGTGGCGACTTATTCCTTGTAATACGCACCTTTAATCGGTAGGTAAACGTTACGTGGCAACTTGTAAAACACAGCCATATTTCAGATCAACTATTGCTTTTTGAAGCTATCATTTCGGTCAAACATCAGCAGTTCAGATATAATGGTCAAGATAGCACAGTATAAATATGGCAACGCACATGCCTTGCCGTATGTCCATCTGGTATATCACACGAGGAGTAGTGTAGTTTTGTTGACTTTTTACCGGCTATAGCTGTTACAAGCAACGATCGCAATTCTGCACTTACAAAAACTCACAGCAATGCAACGAAGCAAATGAGGTGAACTTTGATTAGGCTTTAAAAAGTAGGTGTTAAAAAACAATATTAAAGCATTATATGTATGACTAGCATTAAGGAGGACATTCTAAGCAAAAATCGAGATTTCAAGTTCACCGGATAATTTATTAATTTTGCACAAACAAAATTTGTTAGGTTCAAAGTTCTTAGATAAGTCAACACCGTTACAATTAAGCAAACAAGTTCAGCAACTTTTGGGCAACGAACGCGCTTCATACCTCAGACACATTAATGTGTGCCGATAGGCCTGTCTAATTTGCAGTTGTGATTAAAACGAATGAAATATTGTGTAGCAGAATGCAGAGGGTTTTGTATTGTGACCTATCATACCCATGGCAATGAGTATTTGATTAGAAAACCGAACGTGTGCAATACGATTTTACATTATTCAAGCTTTTTGAAAGCTATTTTTGTGATCAAGCTACTTTTCAAGTCTGTAAGTAATCTATAGTAATAAGCTTATTATTTCGGGGTAAATTGCAAGTTTTTTATTTTCTAGGAAGTAAATGCCAAAGAGTGCTAATTCATCTGAGTGCTATGTTTAGTTAAAGCATTAAACTTAAATAGTTAAAAACCATCAAGTTTAAAATGGTTTTGTGGGAGCGATGTGTTTCTGTTCACCACATATTTGCACATAGGTCTCGTCAATAGTAACAAATATGAGTAAAACTGCAAGGTCAAGCATTCTAGATTTGCTTGCGGCTGGTCCAGTAATAGGCGATGGTAGCTTGATAGCCGTTTTGGAGAAAAGAGGCTACGTTAGAGCTGGATATTGGACACCAGAGGCGGTAGTGACGCACCCCGATGCTGTAAAGAATTTGCTGAAGGAATATTTGTGGGCCGGAGCCGACGTGATTCAGACACCTTCGTTTTATTCTCACGATGGGCGATTGAATCTACTCAACGAAAAAGGCAAACTAGTGGACGTTACTGTAAGTAGAAATATATGTTAAATCATTGTTTGGTTTCAAGTGTTTCAATTGGAAAAACAGTATTTTTATGACAGTTTGTTTGATTTAAACCATTTTTGCTTAAGGATCACCACTAAGTAGAATCCACTTTAAAACGCTTCCAAAACACAACCAAATCAAAATTTATGTTTAATATGCCACTGTTTATATTTAAAACACTATTATTTAAACACAAATACACCAGCATGTTTTTGCCGTCGAGTGTAATCTTTTCGCTTACCACTAAGGGGACGCATGGCACATCATAACCTTTTTCGTTTTCGCACTCCAGGCAGCACAAATCAACGAAGCAGCTTGCAAGATGGCCAGAGAGGTTGCAGATGAGGGGAATGCCCTGGTTTGTGCCGGATTTTCTCCAGGAATCTCATTCCAACAAAATATTGGAGAAGAGGCTGCGCGAAGGGAGTTTGAGTCGCAAGCGAAAACTTTTAAAGAGCATGAAGCGGACATTGATTTTTATCTCGGAGAGGTAAATTGAACGTATTTAATATTAAGCGACTGAAGTGGTTTGATTTCTGGATTGTTTGACCTAAAAAAATTACATGGTACCTGGTCAGGCCAAAAGGATGTGGGTTCTGGTCCCATTTTGACCAATTATGTATGACAGAGCTAAAACTTTGAAGACTTTCAAACCAAATAAATAAAAAACTAATCGAAATTGACCCAAAATAAGTTTAAAATTGATGAACTGCAATAAGACAATAAGTATGATTGGACCCAAGCCTTGTTCCTGAAAACTCCAAGCACATGAACGATTACAAATTTAGAATTTTGTCGTTTTAAATATTAACTGGATAACCGGGATAAATTTTCAGTTTTTTGGTTACGTGGAAGAACTGGAGCAGTGTGTAGATGTGATGAAGACCTTGAAGAAGCCAGTTGCTTGCTCGATGAAGATCGGAGCAATGGGAGATTATAGTGGCGTGACGTTAGAAGAATGTGCCGTAAAGATGGCTAACACTGGAGCTGATATGATAGGTAGAATAATGGTTGGTACTTTGCAGTAGGTGGGATCAGTGGTGGGATTCAAATCTTTTGTCAGCCGATTCGCTGATCTCATAAAACCAGTGATGGTATTCAAGTTTGTATTGGTGGGATTCCAATTTTTGTCATGCTAAACGGTTTGCTGATCTCATAAAATTTCGTGAGACGGTTCTACAAAACCGGTGCGAATCGGCTGAATCCACCATTGGGTGGGATACTGGTTGCCCGTATTGAAAGAAGGCTAGTCAGAATGGGAGTTGAGGCCGTCTTTGCGGGTCGGGCTCGGGCTTAAGTGCAAATAAAAGTGACTCGTTTGGGCCTGACTTTACACTCAGCATCATTTGTTCCACAAAACTTTCACGCCCTCGGGCTTTGGTTAAAAAATATTCGGGCTTATAGTGTCGGGTTTAGGCCTGCTAACTAGTATGGGCTTAATAATGATCTGACTCTAGGCGTATAAAGTCAACTCGATGTTTTAAATAATTTTTAAAAAGACGGTTCCTGAAGCCTAAAGGTAAAGTCCTCTCGCTATATTTATGTGGTGGGTCATGTTTGCCTGAATTGCAAATATAATCTTAGCAAATTGAAAAAGTTTAGAAACGGTTTTGATGTGGCCAGGCAGCAAAAATCGCCAAACGTAATAAAAAGAATCTTGGATTTGGAAAATATCCCACTTTCTTACTTTGCACTTACACCGTTTTGTATTGCAAGGGTTGAACTGCTATTTCGACATCAACACCAGTTTGAAATCGATGAAACGTATCAAGAAAGCACTCGACGCTGAAGGACTTTCTCCTTATCTTATGTGCCAGCCTGTTGCCTGGATGTGTCCGGAGGCAGAAAACAACATCAAAGGAGTTCACGCACTTCCGGAAGCTCCATTAGGTACAAAAACTTCCTTTGGTGCTATCTGCAAACACTTTTACCTTTCGTGTTATATGCACAAATTTTTATATTTGGTGTTGTGAAACTTTGGTTTGCAATTTCTGATCTGTGTATTTGCTGCAAGCCAGTAGACTACTCTGGCGTAGGCAGCCGAAGCCAAATAGTTTTTGCCCAATACCATGTTTTGCTAACGCTAGGCGTCGTTTTTTGTATTTTTGCGCGTGTTTAGCTTTGTTGACTTATTTTATGTCTGCATGAACATAAATAGGCTATATTTTGACTTCAACCCACAACTCGGTGACAATGACAAAGGTCATTTTTGGCAGTTTATGTATAGTTGTTTGATAGTATATTCATGATAAGACACGAAACCACACGGAATGAAAGTATCTCAATACACAACAAAATTTTGGGTACGCCAATGTCTGGCGATGCCACACAAAAACTCATGAAACATTTTGGTTTTAAAACGTACCAGACGATATTTTCAAAATGTTTGCATGGATGGTTTGATAAATCACAAAAATGATATTTTCTATAGGTCTTGATGCTCGTGTGATGACCAGGTTTGAAGCTCACGCCTTCGCCAGGTCTGCATATGAAATTGGTGTCAACTACATTGGGGGTTGTTGCGGCTGCGAATCGCATCACATCAGGGCGTTTGCACAAGAGGTAAATGGAGATTTTACACAATTTATTTTTCAAAGACAGATAAAACTACAGGTTAGGTGACACAGCTTTAAAATTACAATTTCGTTAGAGGATATTTAATTATATGCCATTGTTGTGGAAAAGCCCGATCCTTTTCAGGGTTAACTTTTTAGTAGAGCTATTAACACAGGAACTGACACTATAGGTTTGCTAATTTACGGTAGGTGGCGCAACGGAGTATTGGCGTTTAAAATGGCAATTGTGCAGTCAGCAATCGCAAAAGTCTGTGTTACATTACGCCACCTAACGGAAATTAACATACCTATGGTAGGAGATCCGGTGTTTGCAAATCCACCTAACTTTTTATGGAAACGACTGAATTGAAGCTATGTGGGACAGCCAATACTACCAATCTGACATTTTGCTTCAAAAATTTTCCATTTTGTATTTTGTTCTTCGTGGAGATTCCCGGGCCCAACTTTTCATCTTTACTATTATTTGATATTGCTTATTGCAGCTACAACAGGAAAGGGGAAGAACTCCTCCTGTGAGTACAATTTCCCCTCCGGTTTTCAGTTATCTGGGAGAAAGCGGTTGGAAGCCGTCGAGAGTAAAGTAAGGACCACGTTAATGTTAAATATCAAGAAACGGCATCAACTAAGTAAAAACTCACGGTCGAAAGTAGGCTATGGTTTCTTTCCCAACTTTAAGGTATTACAAGCCCTTGCTTTAAACGGAAATCGTTGTTAAGCTTTGAGACTCCTGTTTCAAGTCCCAGGCTATGTTACCTTTTTAGACTTTAAGCAAACTGTTTAAGGAGCTTTACCGAAATACGCGTAATCCAGCATAGCCGAAGCTGTTCTTGCGCTATAAAAACACAAATGTTTACAGAGCAAATCGTGAACATTGGATGAATCTCAAAGTGGGATCAGGACGACCTTTCAACAGCCCTTGTACCGTGCCAGAAAGTTTTGGGTACCAGAAGAAATAAGTTCTTTCAATTTCAATTGACAATAATTATGTCTCCTAAGTGATCAATTTCGTTCTTATGGTCAATGTGTGTATTGTGCAAAATTTGTGTTACCATAATCACCGGTGATTGAAAATACAGCAGCACGTATACGTTATAGCCTATGTCGTGATTCGTGAAAGCAATTATTTTGTAAGTATTGCCTATTTCCTACGCGGTTCTATGACATTATTTTAGTACAATATTTTCATCTAATGATTTGAAAAGACATTCACTTTCAGATGCTGGTTTTTGATGAAAAATGTTAACTTTTTATTCAGTCGAGTTTATGCACCACAGAATAGGGAAAACCTTTACCTGTGAGTGCATGGTCCTTGCTAGATTTAAAAAGACCACACGATAGGGAACTTTTGTTTCAGTAACAAAAATAAAAATAACCCTCAAATCTGTGTAATATTGGTGCCAATAAATACAACACAAATCTGCAATTACATCCCTAATCCTATGTTCAAAGTGCAAACACAGTTCGTATTGGTTGGTTTGAACAACTGACTTTCCTTGCACCTAAATTGAAAATAAACGCACACACAACTTGCACGCACTGAAGTGTGAAATAATAACACGGTAATCAAAATAAGTTATCTATGATCAAACTGGGAGGGCGTCTATGTGTGTTTTATATCATAGACTTTGCACAAGCCCAGGTGAGAACACACACCAAAAAGGAACGCCAACATGCGCACATGCCGTGCTCGTCACAGGAAAGCTGTATAACACGCCCCAAGGCATACATTTGTATTACAAAGTACACATTCGCCAAAACAAGCATGCAAATAAAAAACACAGGCATCAAGTCAGCTAAAAGCACAAAAGTAACAACAGCGTGTTTTGTCTCGTTCAAGCAGCGTCCATTATGTGAATAGGGTGCATCTAAAATATACAGGATCATATGGTTCACTTGGATCACTTGGATCGCTTGGATCACTTGGATCGCTTGGATCACTTGGATCACTTGGATCACTTGGATCATTTGGATCACTTGGATCACTTGGATCACTTGGACCACTTGGATCGCTTGGTGCACCTATTTCACTTGGTGCGCCTTCACATCGCTTGGTGCACCTTTATATCGCTTGGTGCACCTTTATATCGCTTGGTGCACCTTTATATCGCTTGGTGTGCCTTAATATCGCTTGGTGCGCCTTCACATCGCTTGGTGTAGCTTTATATCACTTGGTGCACCTTTATATCGCTTGGTGCACGTTTATACAACTACGTGCACCTTTATATCGCTTGGTGCACCATTATATCGCTTGGTGCACCTTTATATCGCTTGGTGCACCTTTATATCGCTTGGTGTGCCTTAATATCGCTTGGTGCGCCTTCACATCGCTTGGTGCACCATTATATCGCTTGGTGTACCTTTATATCGCTTGGTGCACGTTTATACAACTACGTGCACCTTTATATCGCTTGGTGCACCATTATATCGCTTGGTGCACCTTTATATCGCTTGGTGCACCTTTATATCGCTTGGTGTGCCTTAATATCGCTTGGTGCGCCTTCACATCGCTTGGTGCACCATTATATCGCTTGGTGTACCTTTATATCGCTTGGTGCACCTTTATATCACTTGGTGTGCCTTTTAGATCGCTTGGTGCGCCTTCACATCGCTTGGTGCAACTTTATATCGCTTGGTGCACGTTTATACCACTTGAAACTTCGTATTACTTGGTACACATTTATATCGAAATAAATAATCACATTCACATGGACCGCTGGCTGCCTTTTTCGTCTAGTACGATTTGCATTTTACGGCACCATTTATATGAACGAATTTTTTTTTGTAAAATAAACCCCCATGCATTTAGGATGAGCTGATGCAAACAAATATTAAGTTACGATTTAAAAGACGAAAATTACACGAACACATCTGGTTATATGCAAGCCTTTTTTCTTTAGTGCTTCATTTTTTTGGTGTGATGTTTTCTTTTCCTATCTTTTTGACCTCGCTTTTCCCTGCACCCGCCGAGGGCAGACGTGTAAGAAGGGAATTATCAGTGGACGATTGGTGTTTTTGGGGTGTTTGTTTTGTTTTATTCAGTCTAAATTTTGAAAAATTAAGCAAATATTGAAGCTTCTCCGAATCGGACTTGTTAGACCATTCATTGATCGGTATAGCAAAATGCTCATAACCTGGCGCCAGATGAAAGGGTCCAAGGTTAACCATCGCTTTTGTTATTTCTTTATACTGAACTTTCACCACGCCATAGATCTGATCGATGAGTTTGGGGATCTTTTGTTGTTTCCAGCCTGATTTGCATTTGAGGACATGATTAAGGGATTCGCTGTTGTTGTTTGTCCAAAATTTCCAATTAGTGGTATTTTTCTCCATTGCGATTCTTTTGCTGTTTCTAAACATCTTACTAAATATGGCCTAGCCAAAGGTTGATCATTGCATATTTCGAGAATTTCTGCACATTTAACGTCAAATTCATCCTCAGTGGTGGATTTGATTAGGTCGCCGTACATTTGTAACAAACTGTTGCGACGTTTTTCTTCAGCGCCCACTTTATCGCGAAAGAATCGCGTCACGTCATCCTTTAGATCAGGGGCGGGCAACATACGGCCCGCGGGCCGGATCCGGCCCGCGACGGGATTTTGAGCGGCCCGCAGACAGTTTCAGGTCTTACATGATAATGTGGCCCGCGGCCACAATCTGCCGCAATCCCCCACTACTTACTTACTGTCTCAAATTATAGTTGTAACGGACAGTAACGCTCCCCAATAGCAAAAAACTTTCCCGCCGTTGTTACCATTGCACCATACATGGGCGCCGCCACGTAGGGGCAAGAGGGGGCACTTGCCAAGTACTTCATTTTCCCATGTCAGGCCCACCGACTGGAGAAGTTGCCCGCCCCTGCTTTAGATGTTCATTGCATAGAACATGATTACAGCCCGTAAAGGCACAAGTTGCTGCTTTATGCATGGCTTTCTCGTCGTCCGAACCCAAAATTAGGTTGTCAAAATCATCATCTAAAAACACACTTAAATTTCCAAAAAAGTCAAAGAACGCTTGATCCAAATGCTTAAATGTCGTAACAGTGACGAAAATGGGACCCAATTTAAACGTGCACCAAGTGATATAAAGGTGCACCTAGTCGTATAAACGTGCACCAAGCCATAAAGGTGCACCAAACGATATAAAGGTGCACCAAGCGATGTGAAGGCGCACCAAGCAATATAAAGGTGCACCAAGCGATATAATGGTGCACCAAGCGATGTGAAGGCGCACCAAGCGATATAAAGGTGCACCAAGCGATATAAAGGTGCACCAAGCGGTATCAAGGTGCACCAAGCGATATAAAGGTGCACCAAGCGATCCAAGTGATCCAAGCGATCCTGTATATTTTAGATGCACCGTGTGAATAGGGTATTTTACGTTGTAACCAGATGTGTTCAACCTAAAGTCAAAGTTATTAAGTGAGCCATGAACTTAAGATTGCAAAAGGCTAGGTTTTGTTTTTTTTCTACGTCGGTTAAGTTTTAGTTTCCATGTTTGCTTTTAAGGTGTATGTGCTCTTGAGTTTATGATTAAAAATGAAAAAAATGGTTTTGAAAACAGTCATGTGAGAACCTGTTGTATGAGAAATTGTGTTAAACCAGCATGTTTATTTTTCTGTACAATAAGCATTTACAGGTCTGTAAACTTTTTCTTGATTACAATTTGTGTAAAACAGTGCAACCATTGTGATAAAAGAACTTTTTTAATTAACTTGCTTCATGATGGATGCTGATCAAATTGGAGTGGAATCTGTTCCAACAATTCAAAAGATCCAGTTTGGATCAGATGCTTTAACTCTGCTTAACTCATTTCGAAAGAAACCTAAAACAGAGTTTTGTCCACATTGTAGCTACAAAACAACAAGAAGAGGCCACTTGGCGCTTCATTTGACGAAACACTCCGGTCAGTACTGAAAGGTAGTTTTTGGTACAAATAAAGATATGCTCTAAACCAGTGATTCTCAAACACGGCTCTCAGGGCCGCATGCGGCTCCCAACTGCTTATCTTGTGGCTACCACAAAACCTCATAAAACCACCATAGATTGCTATTTTAGCTTTCAAGTTAATAATCTTTAGTGATTTTCTCAAGGTTTTGTTTTTTTTGCGGCTCCCTCCACACCTACAAAACTACCATTTGGCTCAGACAATAAAAAAGTTGGGAACCACTGTTCTAAACTATTTGTATTTTGTTGTTAGATGAGCGCCCATACGAGTGTGTTATATGCAAGAAGAAATTCAAGCTCAAGCATCATCTAACACAACATGTTTTGTCACACTCAGAATTTGAACACCATAAATGTACACTTTGCGACTATAGGTAATCACTAATCACACTGTTTGTGTTACAAAATTCTGTTAAAGATTGTTTTTTTCCACAGAACTGGTAGTAGTGTAAACATGGAAAAGCATAAAGTCAGGAAACACTTTACCGAACTATATGAAAATGGATCAGGTAAACTATCTTTAACAACCACCGAGTCTGAAAACAACAACCTTGAAGGGATAAACACATTTGAGGAGCAAGGACTAAATTTTAGTGTGCCAGATCCCAGTACACCAACAATAACAAGTTTTCAAGATTCTACGGCTTCATCTGTTTTCCATTCAAACATGGAAAGAAAGACATTGACATGTAAGCATTGTGAAATTGTTTTTCCAGACAATGTAATGTATGGTTTGCATATTGGATGTCATTCAGTGGCCAATGTGTATCAGTGTAACATATGTGGGTTGGAATGTCGTGATAAATATGATTTTATGTATCATTTAACCATTGGGACACACCAGAGCTGATACTGCATTGTAATAACGATTTGTTCACCATTATCTGGTCAAAAAGTTGTGGTACTGTAGAACTCTTCAGTTTTATTGCATTCCAAAGGCAACAGAAGTTTCTGCATCTGTCAAAAAAGCACAAATGGTTTCAAAATTCTATCAGATTGCCTTACTATATGTGTTTGTTTCTCTTACAAAACAGAAGTCATTTATGTAGATCTCTTCAGTTTTATTGCATTCTAACGGCAAAGAAAGTTTCTGCATCTGTCAAAAAAGCACAAATGGTTTCGAAATTCTATCAGATTGCCTTACCATATGTGTTTGTTTCTCTTACCAAACAGAAATCATTTTGTTGCCAGCCAGTATTTCAAATCACTGGTTTTTATCAATCTATTCTAAATTTACAATGTTTTGTTTAATGTTGTTTTATAAAATTAGCTTTCATAAGTTGATAATAAAGCATAGTTTTTAATATATTTTCATGCAATTATTTTAGTACAGTATTTCATTTAAACATTGAAAATAATATTTATAAATAAGTCTTGTATTTCTGACCTCATTAACACGTGAAAGAACAAACAAATATTTAGGGGTAAAGGGTTGAAAATGAATATATACAATTTCAAGTTACAAATACTTTAAAATACGCTGCATTGTACCAATCAAAAAAGTATGAAACTCCAGAATCATCTGCTATAGCAAGTGTAGCCGTTTTAAAAATTTCAGGTTTTGGGGGCTGTGGGTGAACCGAGGGATCGAATGGGGTCAAAATTCACATGGACCATCTTTAGACCAATATCTATAATGTGTGTAAATTTGAAAAAGTTTGAACCATTTTTTGTTGACCAAAACATGGGAACAAATCCGCATTAAAAATTTCACGTTTTAAGGGGCTGTGGGTAAACAGAGGGATCAAATGGGGTCAAAATCCACATGGACCATCTTTAGACCGATATCTATAATGTGTGTAAATTTGAAAAAGTTTGAACCGTTCTTTGTTGACCAAAACGTGGGAACAAATCCGCGTTAGACGAAAAAATATATATAGACAAAAACAATATTGTTTTTGTCTATATATTTTTTTCCTTCAGGGAAGGGGACCCATAATTAGTGACTTTCACTTTCAGTACAGAAATTCTGTGTTTTGATAAAAAAAAATGGGAAAAGATAGGGAAAACCTCCACCTGTGAATGCATGTTTCCTGTCAGCCCTCAAGAGGGCCACACCAAAGGAACTTTTGTTAAAGAAACAAACCCAAACAAGCATTAAATGTGTATTATATTCATGCCAATATATACAACAAAAATGTGCAATTACATCGCTATGTTCAAAGTGCAAACACAGTTCGTATCAGTTGCTTTGAACAAATGACTTTCCTGGCTACCCAAATAGAGAATAAACACACACACACACAACTTGCACGCACTGAAGTCATAACACGCGTATCAAACTGGGAGCACACGAGCCTACGTGAGAACACACAAAAAAAGAACGCCTCACATGCGCACATTCCGTGCTTGACACATAAAGCTGTATGACACGCCCCACAGCATGTTAAGCACAAAAGTCAGCACACATTCGCCAGAACAGGCATACCAATAAAACATACACGCACCAAAGCCAGCAGAAAAGGTAGTTTTCATTTAGGCAGAACGCACAAAAGCAGCATGTTTTATATCGTTCGCGTAGCGCTATTTTGTGCATGGTGTCATTCACAATCACAACCAGAGTTTCCCAACAGAAGAAAGAGTTACTTGCTATATCACGTTTGCAGTCATTGTGTTTCACAGTCAAAGCACGTATTTTGGAAAAGTAAACAACATGTGAGCCGTGCGAACTTAGATTGCGAAAAGTAAAGTTTTGTTTAGTTGATGTTTGAAAGTTAGTTTTAAGGTATAAAAAGTTTTGAAAACAATTGTGTGAGCAGTTATATTGTGAGCACCTGTTGTATAAGAAATTGTGTTGAGCCAGCATGTTTGATTTTCTCTACAATCCATTATAGATGAGCACAAAATTTTCGTGATCACAACTTCTGGAAAAGTGCACCAGTTGTGATTAATCAACTTGAACTTTTTTGATTAACTTGCTTCATGATGGATGCTGCTGTGGATACTGATCAAGATGAAGTGGAATTTATTCCAATAACTCAATCCCAGCAACCAACACTGCAAAAGATTCAATATAGATCAACTCTGCTTAACTCATTTCGAAAGAAACCTATAACACACTTTTGCCCACATTGTAGCTATAAAACATCAAGAAGAGGTGGCATGAGGATTCATTTGAAGAAACACACAGGTCAGTACTGAAAGGTAGTATATGGTACAAATATATGTATGCCCTAAACTAGGGGTGTGCAACCTGCGGCCCTTTATTAAAGGTTGTGCGGCCTGCAGAGACCCTTGGATCTCGAATGTCCTGACAAACGACTATGTCCAACTATTATATATTTTTGAGCAATTAAGATTAATGCGTCAGATGCTATTTTTCTGCGACCTGGCATGTGTGGCTAGAATCAAATGCGAATTTAACTTGTAGTTATGCATATTTGGTAAATAACAAAGAAAAATCACTTTGTGTTATACACAGGTGGGGCCCGCGATCTAATTTTGGCAATCATATTTGGCCCCACAGCAACAAAGGTTGCACACCCCTGCCCTGCCCTAAACTATTTGTATTTTGTTGTTAGATGAGCGACCATATGAGTGTGTTATATGCAAGAAGAAGTACAAGCTCAAGCATCATCTAACACAACATGTTTTGACACACTCAGAATTTGAACACCATAAATGTACACTTTGCGACTATAGGTAATCACTAATCACACTGTTTGTGTTACAAAATTCTGTTAAAGATTGTTTTTTTTTTGCAGAACCGGCAGTACTGTAAACATGGAAAGGCATAAGATCAGGAAACACCCTACTGAACTATTTGAAAATGCATCGGGTGAACTATCTTTACCAACTGCCGAGTCTGAAAACAACAACCCTGATGTGATAAACTCATTCGAGGAGCAAGGACTTAATTTTAGTCTGCCAGACACCAGTACACCAACGATAACAAGTTTTCAAGATTCAACGGCTTCATCTGTTTTCCATTCAAACATGGAAACAAAGAAATTGACATGCAAACATTGTGAAATTGTATTCCCAGACAATGTGATGTATGGTTTGCATATTGGATGTCATTCGGTAGCCAATGTGTATCAGTGTAACATATGTGGGTTGGAATGTCGCGATAAATATGACTTTATGTATCATTTAACCATTGGGACACACCAGAGCTGATACTGCATTGCAATCTGTCCATAGAAACACAAAAGGTTTTGAAATTCTATCAGATTGCCTTACATATGTCTTTGTTTCTCTTACCAAAAAGTCATTTTGTTGTTGGCCAATATTTTGATTCACTGGTTTTCATCAATTTTACAATATTTTGTTTATTGTTTTTTTATAGAAGTAATTTCCATCTGTTGATATTGAGGCATGGTCTATTTAATGCTATTGTTAGCATTTCATTTTTAAATAAAAAATGGTATATATATATTTAAAAAATGTTTGTGTGAAACTTAATATCTGAAATGCTGTTTTTTGAAAAGTTTTTTTTTAAAACTTGATAACAGAAATGAAAAAAAAAAATGAAAAATTTTACGGAAACAGCATCAGAAAGCATATTTTATGCATCTAAACAATTTAACCCATGTACTAGGCTGTATTACATGTACTGGCTTTACATTGCAAACACCGATGCACCGCAGTGAATGACTCTGCCTATTACCAAAAATGGTATCAAAATGCCAATCCATTCAAAACGCAAGTATCTTGCTTCCATCTCGATAATCATAAAGCCAGCCACAAACTCCACATCCGATGGGGCAGCACCAATCTACAATACACTCCCCACCCAGTCTATCTCGGAGTCACTTTGGACAGGACACTTTCTTACAAAGTGCACCTGGAGAAATTGAAAAAGAAGATAGCTGCCCGTAATAACCTACTGCGGAAGCTCGCTAACTCGACATGGGGAGCGGACCAACACACCTTGAAACAAGCAGCTGTAGCTATATGTTATTCAACTGCTGAATACTGTGCACCAGTGTGGGCTCGATCTTGCCACACAAGGACCATCGACACAGAGCTCAACCGGACATGCAGGGTTATTACCGGTACCCTCCACGCAACACCACTCAGCACCCTCTATTGCATGGCTACAATCGCCCCTCCACACATCCGTAGAGACATTGCCACAAGGAAAGAACGCCGCAAACAGTCCTTGGATACCCGACATCCTTTTGTACAACCACGAGACTGTTCAATCGAGACTGAAATCCCGAAAGAGCTTTATCAGAATCCCCACTCTGGAACACAACAATGCAGCAGCCGCTAGATTAGAAAAATGGACAAGCGAAGTTGACCTAGCTCAATACCCCGCCATTCCAGACCCTTCGGAATCACTCCAAAAGAAACCTACCTTGACAAGAATGGACTGGTGCTCCCTAAATAGGGCTCGCTGCCGTGTTGGGCGCACCAAAGCAAACCTCCACAAATGGGGCTTCGTGCAAGATGCATATTGTGAATGTGGCCTAGAAACTCAAACGATGGACCATATATTATCCCGCTGCCCTCTTGGCCCAGCATGCTCTGACCAATCTTTAAGGGACATCACGGAAGAGGCCCTCACCTGGCTCCAGCACTGGCGTGACAAGCTATGATGATGACCGCGTTAACGTCAAAGTTGGCACTTTTTGTGTACCAAATTGTCCTAGGTTGCACAAAATGCAACATGTTATCACATAGCAGGCAGTTTTAATGGACATAAACATATTTCATGCCAAAATTACGGACTTTCGAAAGCACCGATGGTTAGAGCTAATCAGGGTGGGATTGAAGTATTTGCCATAATCTGTTCTTATTTGACCTTGTTTGGGGCTTATTCTCACTTTACGCACACATAACGGTGTTTATCACCACCTCAAAAAGATCATTTGCTGAAAATTGCCACCACGTACAACACACTTCAGTTGCAACATGCGCGCTTCAGTATGTGTGTTTTGCTAAACACATTTCTGTAGCGCAGTGGTTCTCAAACTTTTTTTTGTTGCGACGCCTCTGGAAAAGTTTTGTGGACTTGCGACGCACTAGCAAATAAAGGTTATTGGGGAAAATTATTATTAAAGTTGTGATTATTGATACAACAACAAAAAGCCACGAAACAGAACTATTTTGCGACGCCCTTGGAAAATTGAAACCACGCACAGTTTGAGAACTACTGCTGTAGCGTACACGGCTGGTGCATTGGCAACGTATGATATGAAAACTGACTGTTTCATCCAAAAAGTCATGAACTACGTAAAACTTCAAAATATTGCAAACGATGTCTACGTTGCCATAACGACAAACACTTCTTTCCAAGGCATGCAGTGAAATAAATTTTCTAGGATCCATTTCATTACCGGTAAAGATTCTTCGACCAAATATTCGATTTTCGCCTAAATTGTACGAAATCAGTATCGGATCGTTTTGGAAAAAACAAACAAGAAGACATTACCTGTCATGATTTTGGTAAGTAAAACTTCGCTTCCAAAAAGAGTAGGAAAGACAGATGGAATAATCCGTGACAGAATCATATGGCTATGGCAGAATGGAAAGTTGTTTCTGTCTGTGTACCTTTGCAAACTTTTAAAACTGGAACGAAGTTGGTAAAAGTGCTATTGTATCGAGAAATAAACCATTGCCCAAGTTGCAAATAGTATGACATGTACAGCGTTAATTTTTATCACAGGCAAAGTTAATACTGTACACATTTAATACTTCAATAAATGAACAATACTATGGCTAGCAACAAAAAAGGTAAGAGCAGTTTCACATTTTCACTACATATTACAGACCATAAAATAATTTCATTGAAGAGTGTTCTACCCTAGAAATACATAGTAGGCCAGATATAATTCATGATCATCATTTAGGATGATGCTACCAAGATCTTGAATGGTAGAACTAGAAGTCATTTCCAAAACCAAAAAACAGTACTCCATTTGTAAGGACATACAAAAGGCACACGATGGTTACAAGACACAACCATTGTGGCAGTGAATGTGGAAATAAAGGTCAAATTACTCTTATTGAAACACAGACACAACATGAATACAGAAAATGTTGCCTGATACGATTTAGATCAATATCCTTGTTGATCGGAAAATTGACATTTGGCAAAGCAAAAGTGTTAAACATTATTTTTGAGCATTTTAAGTAGGTAAAATCAGTTCAATCATACAAGAAATGCAATGTCACTCTTTTGTGCAGTGTATAGCATTGTTTGCTATTCTGTTTTGTACATAAGTCTTAAGCAAAACACAAACTTAGTTTTGGTGCTTACCTATTGTGAAATGAAACATAAAGTCATGTTTGTCAAGACATATAGCCCCACAAATGTTACACTGGTATTCATTTGTCACTGAATGACAACCCATGTGTAAACCATACATTATTTTGTCAGGGAATATGATTTGGCAATGTTTGCATTTCCAACAGTTTGATGCAGTCGGTTCTTGGGATTTTGTGACCGGCTCCTTTGACTTCTCTGGTGGTGAGACTGGTGTATCACTAGCATCACTTTCAACAGTACTGTATTTTTGGCGGTTGCAAATATTGGAAGTTCCTGTCTCTGCAGACATTGAAGATTGACTTGGACTGTCAGGGATTTTTCCAGATTGAGACATATCGAATGATCTTTCAGAATTCAACGATTTCCGCTTTTCCCGAGCTTCTGCTAACCCTTCTTTAATGATTGAAACATTTAAAGGAGATGACATTCTTAGGGCATCACTGGCATTGTCATGTCCAAGCATGACACGGAACAGACTGTTGGAGGTATCAGTTTGTCTGGATTCCAGTGGATTTTGGCCTAGAAGTACTGTGTTCTGCTGAAGATAGTTGTCAGGACTTTTTTGCGGCCAGGGTGTTTGGCTCGTGGAAGCTATGTTAAAAGATGTTGGAGATTGAAAAATAGGTGATGCGATTGACCCTTGAAAACTGGGTGTACTTAGTGGTGTGCTCGTTACTGATTGAGATGAGTTTATTCCCTGCTCGGTGAAAGGGTTTACAGCATCATAGTCAGCATGGCTACCAGGTACCATAGTTGGCAAAGTCAGTTTTTCACCACCACGACGCTTTAGTGTGATCCTGTGTTTATTGTACTTGTGTTTTTGCATGTTGCGATTATCAGCGGTCCTGTGTTGAGAACATGTTAATTATATTTTTTACCAACAATATTGTAATTCAAAAAAATATTTAGCACAACAAATTCAGATTCATATTTTGTCACGTAGTTTTGAAGGTAAAAATACCGGTGCATCCAAAATATACAGGATCGCTTGGATCACTTTGATCGCTTGGTGCACCGCTTGGATTGCTTGGTGCACCGCTTGGATCGCTTGGTGCACTGCTTGGTGCACCTTTATATCGCTTGGTGCACCTATATAAGCACCAAAAGTGATATTAAGGTGCACCAAGCGATATAAGGGTACACCAAGCGATATTGAGGTGCACCAAGCGATATAAAGGCACACCTGGTTGTATAAAGGTGCACCAAGTTGTATAAAGGTGCACCAAGCGATCCAAGCGGTGCACCAAGCGATCCAAGCGGTGCACCAAGCGACCCTGTATATTTTAGATGCACCCTAAAAATATAGAACATCACAAAATCATATTTGTTGTTGAAGTTTATAAATCTAAAACCTATACATATTATGAGTTTAGCAAATGTTCCTGTTAATTACAATTACCATATTTCTAACTAAAAGGAATTGTCACATAATAATATTGTTTCCAACAAAAAACTGAGTTACAATTTCGTGTAGGGTGTGAGTGCCGTATTGTAAAATGCCATGAATACATACGATTGATTATGTTTTTGCACCAGTTTAGGATTGTGGTATGGGCTTTGGCCCCCAAGTGTTTTAAATGAGTTGTTAGAATGTTGGACTATTGACTATGGAATTTTAAGGACTTACAACTTCAATAAAACATTTTACCATGAAAGAGGTCTTAAATCTGTTACATTACACTATATGTCAGTGATATTATAATAGTCTAAATATAATCATACAGGTAATCCACAAAGTTTTTTATGTACCACTACAAACACATGTTATGCAGAAGAAAGGTGACCCAGTTGACTTACTTGTAGTTACAAAGGTTGCATTTAAATGGCTTGCTTGTTGAGTGTGTTAAGATGTGATGTTTGAGATGATGTTTCAGCTTAAAGTGTTTGTTGCACAAAGCACATTGCCATGGCCTTTCATCTGAAGGAAAATAAATATATCAAAAATTCAGCACAAACAAATTAAATGGTGATTTAGCATGTACTTTACCAGTGTGGGTTTTCAAATGAATCGAAAGACTGCTTTTCCATGCAGTACTGAAGCTGCACTGCGGGCAGTGATATGATTCCTTTACAGAATGCGTAATTTCTCCACTTCTGGCATCAATGAGAGGAATAGTTGTTGCAGAAGTGAAAACTTGGCCAATCGACAATCCACTCAGCTTAGGTGATGTAGGTTTGGTTTCATTATGACTTGTGTTCATAGTATTCTCCATTTTAGTTTCAAAATTAAACCATTTGTTTTTAAAAGTACCGGTCAGTCTTCAAGGTTCAGTTTTAAGCTATGAATTTACTCAGCTAATTCAACTAACCTAAAGCAAAAGAAAGATTATAAAAGACATTAATCTATTGTAAATAATATTTAAAAAGTTACTGTATCTGAACATTAAAAGAGCAACCAATTTTGCTTTACTGGTTCAGTGATTGCTTTAAAACAAAGATAGAAAATTTATGATCTCCTTTAACAAAGCATTTTGGGGCAAACCAATGGGAATTAAAAAAATAACAAAAACAAAATACATCAGATGCAGCAAAACTCTAACAAAAAACAAATGCTAGTATATTGCAACACAGTCTACAAGTACGAAGTAATTTAAAAAACTATGTGTGACTGTTCCGCCACACAAGCATATGCAAACAAACAACAATGCTTTTGCAAAACAAACTAATCAATAATAATACAAAAATCACAAATGAAAACAAAAACCAACAGACCTG
This sequence comes from Phallusia mammillata, assembly GCF_965637545.1. NCBI lineage: Eukaryota > Metazoa > Chordata > Ascidiacea > Phlebobranchia > Ascidiidae > Phallusia > Phallusia mammillata. The sequence goes on along the minus strand of NC_137252.1, from coordinate 30,429,816 downwards.
AAACAATGGGCAGTCAGCAAAAGTGATAACACTTATCTAACAAATGGTAAAGGCTATAAGACCCTAAAAGTTTCGTTTCCACTGTTATTATTACACACACCACACATTTATTACAATTATTGCAAAAAACAACATTGTACCACGTAAGGAGAAAGTTACAATGGCAGGTTTACGCATGGCTGCACAAGTGTCTACAAAGTATTTTGCATCTTATATTAAAACAAATGTATAGAAAACCGTAATTACCATGGACAAAATTGCATAACTGTATTGTACCCTGGAATTTCATGTCATGCAAATATGCTTACGTGCAAAATTTCATATTTTTTTCTATCACGCCTCGATGATTTGCGTTGTGTGTGTTTGTGTCAGGTGACTTGCCTTGTGTTTGTTTTGTCATCCCAGTTTTGTAAAATTCGTGTCTTACTTTCGCATCGTTTGGTAAAGAAGACGCAATTTGCAAACACAGGCTATTTTAGGTATTGTGTTCGTCATTCTTGTCTACGATACCTGTTAATTCTGGGCTCATGTAATTACCGACGTTTTGTTACGTCAAAGGTCAAACACGTCAGCTTAGCTTACAGCATGGAGTTTGTTATCGTTCATATCTGTTGCAAATGTTGTTAAGTATTTTATTTCTTTACAATAATAACTATGCCGTTATTGAGTGCAATAGTGAAGCATACCAATTGTCAAAATACATGCATATTGCAGATGCAAACGTATTTTGTCAATTGAATTCAGTGTGCAAATAAAAATGTTTGTTTTGTACATAGAAAGTTTAATTTATTACATGGAAGTCGTTTGTTGTTAGTCTCATCTTTTTTTTACTTGTTTAAATTAATCAAATTATCTACAAAAAACTTATTTTGGTTTGCAGAATGGCATACCAATCAGGGGAAAACAGACAGAGCATAGTGCAAACTGGGGCAATTAAGATTGGGCATTATGTGCTCGGAGAAACGTTGGGCGTTGGAACATTTGGCAAAGTTAAGATCGCGACACATCAAATCACTGGCTACCGAGTTGCAGTAAAAGTTCTCAATCGTCAAAAAATCAAGTCTCTCGATGTCGTTAGCAAGCTGAAACGTGAAATCCAGAACCTCAAGTTATTCAGACATCCTCATATTATAAAGCTTTACCAAGTGATATGCACACCAACGGATATTTTCATGGTAATGGAATATGTTCCTGGTGGAGAGCTGTTTGATTACATTGTCAAGCATGGAAAATTGAGGGAAAGTGAAGCACGAAAGTTTTTCCAGCAAATTATTTCAGGTACTTAAATTTAAGATGTTGACACAAGTTTGATTGTGTTAAAAATTTTCCAGTGAAACTATTTGTTTAAAATAAGTCAGTTAACTGAACATGATTGTTTTAAAACATGCTTAATATGAGAAAAGCTTGTTAAATTGATGATATAGTGGTCACAAGATATTTGTGAAAGTTTCTCTCAAACATATATACTCTGTAGATTAAAAAAGACACAAAGTTATAAGTTGCTTTCCGGCATCATATTTTATACTCTAAACCAGGGGTGTGCAACATTTTTCGTTGGTGGGTCGTATAACTTATTTCGGACCTCAAGCAAGGGCCACATAACTTTTTTCCGTGTGCACAATAAATTCGAAGTTCTTCAAAAAGCATCAACAAATTTGTTTTCTACAACATACAGAGTTTCAGCACAACACTGGCTTTCGCAACAAAATGTGTGTTGGTGGGGGCCACACTAAATAGTTTGGCGGGCCGGGCCGGGCCGGGCTGTGGCCCACGGACCTTATGTTGCATGCCGCTGTTCTAAACAACCTTTTTTTTAGTGCCCTGTTTAAAACTTTTATGTCACAGGGGTAGACTATTGCCATCGACACAAAGTCGTACATCGGGACTTAAAACCAGAGAACTTGTTGTTGGATGCTAGGAGCAATGTTAGGATTGCTGATTTTGGACTTTCAAATATGATGTCTGATGGAGAGTTTTTGAAAACAAGCTGTGGTTCACCTAATTATGCCGCACCAGAGGTAGTGTCAGGTAAGATAGGGAATTCTATTTACGCCTCATAATATAAGCTACTTTAAATAAATGTCAGTAATTTTGATGTGGTTTGGCTATGACTTATTAAAAAAGTGTGTTCTAAAATGAATGTTGAAATGTCTGCAAGGAATGTATTTATGTATATTAAACAAATTGTTTTGGCAGCTTTGTTTTTGTGTTGTAAGTTTTTTGTAAAACTTTTTTTTGTATTTGTTTAATGGTTCTTTAATCACTTACGAGTGGATAAACCTTGTTTGAAATTGTTTTGTCAAAACACATTGAACTTTTAGGAAAACTGTATGCTGGACCTGAAGTGGATGTATGGAGCTGTGGTGTAATCTTGTATGCACTGCTCTGTGGCACATTGCCGTTTGACGATGAACACATTCCAACCCTGTTCAGAAAGATTAGCAGTGGAGTATTTGAAATTCCTCAATACCTAGACTGCAATGCTGCCAAATTGATTCAACACATGCTAAAAGTAAATATTGATTTTTGTTTAAATAGCATTTAGTTTTGAATACTTGTTTCAAAGTTTTGTATTGTTGGAAATGCAAAATTGTAAGTAAAGTAAATGTTGGATGTGTTTTGTAAATGTGGGAAGTATATATTTCATGTCATCTGATAAACTTCCTGCAACTGGAAGTGATTTGTCACGGGTCCCCTTCCCGGAAGGGAACCTACTTTGATTTCACTTGGTTTGTGTTATGCAGTACCCCATATTATTCCTCCGGGTGTTTTAACTGCTATCCAAAACCAATTGGAGTTGTAAGCTTTACAATTTAATTTTTGAATAGTAGCACAACCAAAATTCATGCCCATGACTGTTTGGAGAAACCTTAAACTACATTTCATTTGTAAATACTTAATGTTGTTTACTAGTTAACTTTTACTTTTCATGATTTTTTGCAGGTAAACCCAATGAAGAGAGCTACCATTACTGAAATTCGTCAGTACGACTGGTTTAAGGTGGATCTGCCTAGCTACCTCTTTCCAGATGATGCTGGGTCAGATAGCAACGCTGTAAATGAAGATGCTCTGCAAGAGGTAGACCAATGCCATCTCTTTTTGTTTGTGCAATGTTGCTGCATTTCTTCACTTCAACTATGTATTCTAAAACTCAGCATGTAATTTCAGTAAGATTGTAACATCAAACAAATTTGTAATGTAACATATGGTTTTGTAAAGGTTTGCAGAAAGTTTGGGGTTAAAGAAGAGGAGGTTACTCATGCATTGGCTCACAAACCTCCACATGATCCACTGAATGTTGCATATCACTTGATTATTGACAACAAGGTATGAGTGATATCTCAAAATGATCATTTTAGTACATGTACCATTAGTTTTGTTTTTTTGATTTTCGTTTACCATGAAATGCCCATGTGTAGTTTCATTATGTATATGTTTGTTTGTGCTATGTTAAAAATTGTGAAGAATTTGACATTTGTCAAGCTTACAATACACTAATAAGTTATAACTTTTTCATGGTCTTTCTGCTACTGCAGTGTGGTTTATGGGTCTGTTTGTGGTAATATACATGATAAAACTAACATTTTAGTATAAGACCCTAAAAATGAATAATATTGTGATACAATATTGGAGGTAACAGATTCACTTGATCATTTTTAAACATGCATATTTTCCAGATCATCTACAACCAAGCTCAAGATTTCTTTCTGGCATCAAGCCCACCTGCATCTGGACTCACTGGTTTTGGTTTTGCACAATTTGCGAGCCGACCACATCCAGAAAGGATCGCACCAATGCTCGACCATGCTGACTTAAGAGGTAACAACCAAATTTCTGCTTAGTTTCTCCTGCTGCTTAGTGCTTACAAATTTGCTTGATCATACCTATAAGCTGTAGTTGTGTGGCCCATGCTTTATGCTAACTCATTAACATGTTTACAGCACAAACAACTTAGTTTCAATAAGAACTACATGATGCCCAGTTTTTCGTTGAATACATTATGCCCAGTTTTTTGTCATAAATGTATGCACATGAGGAAAAATGTGACTGTGTACTAAAACAAAACTGTTATTCATGCAATTGTAACTTATGGATTGTGTAAGCTGGCAAGTAAACCACTTTTTATCATTTTCAAGAAGCGCAACCTCCAACACCAGGTTCTCTGAAGACAGGAAAGAGGGTTGCTCCTCTGAAACGTGCCAAATGGCATCTTGGAATTCGCTCCCAGAGCAGGCCAAGAGACATTATGTTTGAGGTTAGTTTGGCATGAAGTTAGGGCACACTTAATATGTGTTTTTAAAAATAACTGCTAAGGAATGATAAGATAGGGCTTAATTTGACTAACTCAAGTTGAAATACTTGTGTAAGTCATATTCCAACTTACAGGGTGTGAAAATGTTAAAAAAATTGAATTTACAAACTAATTGATATAAACCATAGGAAAAAAATGTCTATGAAGCAAATTGTCTAAACCCTGAATTAAAGTTTTTGTCATATGAACCAGCTTGTATGTTTCTTACCGTTTTTTTTTACTATAAGTTTTTTTTATTTCAGGACAAATACAATATAAGTATTATTAGGTATCTTATTCTGTACTTTTGTGCAGGTCTTTAAGGCCATGAAACGTCTTGGTTACGAATGGAAGGTGGTATCACCATTTCATGTACGTGTACGACGAGTGAATCCTGTTACTAAGCATATTAACAAGATGAGCTTGCAGGTAAACACAATCCTGTTTTTGTGTGTGGCTAATGTGTGCTGACCATATACTTGTGTTTGATTTGGCCCATTCTCATATAAAATGACAAGTGGACTTATTGGAACTTGCCTTTGGATGTGCTGTTATATTAATCCCCCATTATGAATTCCTGGCTATGGTGTACTGGTGAACATAGGATTGACATTGTTTTGACCAAGCATTTGTTTTGTAACATTTGTTTTAGACTTCTGTTTGCGCAAGAGTGTGAAAGAAATTATGTTGACAAAAATGCAAAATAGCCTTCTGTTTTTTTTCACTTGGTTGGTCAAGCAAGTGTACGAAATCTCTTATATTAAGATAGACAGTTTTTTGGTTGTACCCTAAAACTTCTGCCCCCCAAAGCAGTCAGTTAACCAAAAGGCTCAGTGGTTGGATTCAGCTAGTTCGCACCGGTTCTATACAACCGTCTCACGAAAAAACAGCGATATTATTCAAGAAATTAGCAACATGTCCAACTATAATAAAGTCCATGATATGTTTTGTTTCGATCTGAAAATATTAAATTACATGCTAATAATGATAAAGAAACACATTTACCCAGTGGTGGGATTCAGCTAGTTCGCACCGGTTCTATAGAACCGTATCACTGAATTTAATGAGATCAGCAAACCGGTTATCATTACTGGTTACTGTCAATGGACTTTTTGTAACAGAACCGGCTGAAAAATATGACTTTTGTGATAGAACCAGCTGACAAAACATTTGAATCCCACCACTGCTTAGGCTGCCCAAAGATGAAATTTGATTTAAAAAATGAACTTATCTTTATTACTACATACACGAACTGATCATTTATTGGCTTGGTGCTTTTATGTACACATATAGTTTGACCATTGATGCACCTGAATACACTATCCTTTTTTTGCAGCTCTATCAAGTTGACTATCGAAGCTACCTTCTCGACTTCAGCAGTTTATCTGAAGATGCACAAAACCAGTTACTAGACACATCCACTGGAGTTCTAAGCCGATCAACTCAGGATAGCTGGGATCCAATCCTGGGCTTACCGATGGAGGGTAAATATCTTTTCTAGCAACACTCAAGTTTTAGCAGTAAATATATTAGCCCTGCATAGAAAAGGATTTTTTTTTATCCCAGCATGCTCTTGTTCCCAAAAGCAAATTATATAACTTTTCCAAGTTGTTGCTACAGTTTCACTAAATGTTACCTTGTCAGCATACTTAAAAAAAGGTACAGCGATAACTGGAAGTTGAAAATTGTTGCATGAAAAAGCAATAACTGTCACATGTGAAATACGAAAGTAATTAGAACATTTGAGCCAGTCTTGTGCTTTCGCTGAGCAATGTAATATACATTTCATTGCTGTAGTGGAATGTCCAGTGCTTTTGCAAATACTGCCACAAATTAAACTACCTGGCTATTTTAAATTCTGTTCTGTTTGATGCAAACAATAAGCATAGTTCATTAACCGAAGCAAAACAGAATTATGCCTTTTTACCTCTTTTTAAACCTGCCTAACAGTTGACTCTTTTTATCGTTTTTGTAGAAGTTTCTGGTCAAATGTTCTCAAAGAGTGTTCCGCTGGGCCAGGCTGGCCGAAATGTGAGTGTAGAATCAGTTGATGTTCACCACACGATGGAGTTCTTCGAGATGTGCTCCAGCCTTATTACTGCCTTGGCAAGATAAGCCGGATGTTTTGTTGTTTTATTTTACGCTGTGCGGTTCAATATTTAGTGAACATGTTGTTTGAATCCTTTTTAATGCTCAAAATGTTTTGCTTAAATAATGCATGTAATTTTATTGAGGAATTTTACAAAAAAAGATCAACCATGAATGTTTAAACTTTTTTGCCCCTTTTTCCAAAGTTTCTGATGATCACAAGTTACAGATATAAAATTATTTCGACAGCAATACTTTTTGTTGTGGGTTATATTGCATTGATGTTAAGTAGTGGTTCTCAACTGGTGGTGCCTGGTGACGTTTTTGGTGGTCCACAGGGCGTTAATTATATTTGGTCGTAAACTGGAAATAGTTGCATATAGTTTATTAAATATTCAGTACAAAAAACCTTATTAAAGTTATTGGCCGTTTATTGTTAGCTGTCAATTGTTTGATATCACTCCTTGAAATTGGGTAGTGAAGAAATATATTGCAAGCCAATATGTTTGTGGCCTTCTTTATCCATACTTAACAATAGACTGGTCCACATTATTCATTTAATTGAACTTGAAGGCCAAAGCCTGAAACGAATTGAGAACCACTGATGTAAAGTTTCATTGTTCCAATTGCGAAGTGAAAAGTTTTTATCCTTTCCATATCTTATAAATTCCTGGCCAGAGATGCACGGGGTAAATAAGCGCCAACTTGTTTTATATTTTGTTTCATCAAGCAAGGTGTCAAGTAACTAATTTTACAGCCAATCATTAGTCATGCAAACACATGAGGTTTTTTTTCTCTTTTTGGATAGTGTCATCTATATATTAACACAGCTTACTGTGGGTGTTACATTTTTAGCTGTAATATCATTGTGCTTTTGAATAAAGACAGATTTATAAATCACAAACTAGATGAGTTTCTGAAATCTTGTTGCTAAGTGAAAATAATTTACAAAACATGTTTTCTGATATTCATGTCTACAACATCATGTTGATCTTTGCCAAAGCACAAACACTAATTATCACGTTATCCACTGTCTGCCCATTCACTTTAACAATGTGGAAAATGATTTGTTCTGATTGTAAATACAATTTGTTTTTTTTGACGGCTTTTTGTGTGCACGTGTTACTTGTTTTCGCTCATACAATAATAAACATCAGAAAAATCTTTGAACCAAGTTTTTCACTGTTTACTTTTGGAAAGTATGGACCTTCTAAACCAGGGCCCAGGGCCCATGGCCTCCCAGGGGGCTGTGTTCCGGGAGGCCATGGGTGTAGGTTTGCCAGAAACACCCACTAAAAGCCATTTTCTTTTTAACTTTATTCCCTAATTTAATTGTCTATTTCACATACTATTTGTCTATATTGAGGTTTTTCAAGATTACGGATTCTTGTTTACTCTATTCGACCTGTTTCAAGTCATAATTAGTACCAAATTCCAACACGAGATTGCCATTTACATTTTTAAGGGGGCCTACGAAAGGTTGAGAACCACAGTTTTAAACAAAGGATTCAATGGATCTGTTTATTCAGAGTAATGAAACTTTATAGTAGCATTACTTACCTTCTAAAAGCAGGGCATCAAATATTACTTCAACGTTTGGCTTCACAATAAAAACTTTTCAAATCAGCTTTCAATATGGGGTCAAATCCGTGCAACCCAAACTTGCATTTTATTTGTACAGGTGACATATGACTACGAGCAGTTTCATGTACGAAATAAGGTCGGAACGTAAATACAGATCTACACATATGTGGTGATAATTCATGGACGTTACCAGCAATTTACAGTCAATGCATTTTGTAGCATGTTCACTTTGTCATTTACAGAGGATAGCAAGCTTTTTTGATTTGCTCAGGGGCACTTGCATACAGGATAATTAGTGTTAAAAGGCAATGGAAACATGGCTGGCATTTTCCAACTTTGGTAAATCCATTGACATGGCCATATATCCCATAAAAAACAAAGCTACCGAACCACAAATATCATGCATCAGCCATTTCTGTTTTGTCATTCACCCTGCCACCAAAATGTTTACTTGCTACAAGTATTGGAAATATTTAAACTGTCCCCTTTCTACAATGTCAAGTCGCACAACCTTTCAAAACTAAAAAGAAACAAAACAAAAAGCAAAAAAAACACAACATCACAGAAATTACTTGCGCTGATAGCAACTAATTATGGAAGCAATCACTGAAAAAACACCAACTGCGAGCCATAGAACTTTCAGGAAACTTATTATGGGTACATATTTGCAGAATGAAATGACTGTGTACAGTGTAACCTTGTACTTGTTGTTTCTTCTTGGTAGGAGCAATGATCGAAATATAGGATAGACAATTTATATGAGATGTAAAATGTTTATGTGAATTTCGAAATGTTCTATCACAGCCTAGCCTGTTTTGCAAGTCTAAGTATGCAAGGTCATGCTTTGCAGGGCTTATGATGAGAAAATCACATTCGGCTGTCATTTATTCCATGTCAATTACAGCACTATACTACCAGTATTTGCAACAAACATGTATCTACACAAACACATATCTGGGGGACCAGGTAGCTATAGCGATCGTACAGAATATACGCATAAAACAACCAAGGCAGTCACATATTGGAGGGGTTACCCTTAAGGTCAAAACATTTAGCAGACAGCTTCAGAAACCAGGTGTGTCTTGTCAGTTTGAGCCAATGGTTTTTCGCCATTGATAGGCTGATGTGTTGGAGAAGCACCTAAAAAGTTGAAATTAAGTAAAGCGAACATTCAGCCAAAAGGGTGGAAGTTAGGTTTGATACTGAGTTGAAATGAATAAACAAAAATACAAATTTATTAGAGCACATTTTAACACAAATGCCTATTATTCTAGTTAACATCATATTGAAAACTACTATTTCTTGAAAACATTGTTTTTAGATGAACCAGAATCTATGCAAATGACTATAAACTTTATACCTGTGCTCACAATCTTTGCATGGAATCCACTATGCAATCTGCACTCACTACGTTTTTAGTCGTTATTTTACTGTTCAGCCCTGATTGACTACTGACACTACTTGTACAAGGTTGTTGCTGCTTTCCTGTAAGAAATCCAAGATGAACATATACACTCTATATACTATTGTTGGTGAATATAGTAAACCTCGGTAAAAGCAGATTCGGATCTTCGCTTAATTCAGACAAAACTCGGGGTACAAATGATTTTAATGTGCTAAGGCTTGAACTAATCTACATCAGTTAACCTGGATCTTCGCCTAATTCGGACAGATTTTTTGGGTCAAACGCGTCGGGATGAATATAGGTTTACTGGATATGTGTGATAAGTGCATTATAAGACTGGTGCCACTTACTGAACTGATCTGACCTGAATGGTTACATAACTGACTAAAAATTTGAAAAAACCTTATGTCCCTAAAACAGTTTGACAGCACAGTAGTACATATCGAATAAGTGAACTTCTGAATACATGCCAGTACAATCTATAAAACTGATTGTCTGATTTTGCAAATTCATCATTAAGGATACTAAAGTTTCCAGTAACATTTTATCAAACTGAATTTAATCACTTTAATCAACTTCATTCTGCCACAATACTGACTAAATCGCTGTGGGATAGTAAGCAAGAGATGTCATTAACAGCAACAACATACCTGTGGAGTCAGATGAAAGAGTACGGATCCTCTTGTGATCGCCATCACCCGAGCTTGATGAAATTGTCCTGGATCTTGCCAGACGTGTCATCATCACGCCAGGAACTTAACAAGATCAAGTTTGTTTTATTTTCACAATCAACTTTATTCATGTTACATCAATAAATAGTCCACACCATTCAAAACCTTGGCCTATAACTTTACAATCAAAATCTTAAACTATTTTTGGTTTGTGCTTCACAGTATGGGCTGAGACCATATAGCAGTGATTCTCAAACTGTGTGCCGTAAGAGATTTGCAAGTGTGGCATGAAATATTTGCTATTGTATAGTGCAAAAAATTTCACGTGTTTTAGGCAGTGTTTTATACCGGAACGGAATGGAACGTTATACCGGAACGAAATAAATAATTCTTGGCTCAAATACCGGAACGAAATACCGAAATAAAAAATATTTAAGATATCGGAACGGAATGAAATACTGTTATTTTTTATTCCGGTATTTCGTTCTGGACATTTATCATGAAACAATTGCTGAAAATTTCGCGCCGTTGAACTATAATAAAAATTGAAGCTCCACAATTTACATCCGTTTGACCATCATTGACAAATGTTATGTGACGTAACAACTACCGACAATAATCGTTGAACTTTTTTCTTTTTCGCTTAATAGTTGTAAAGACCACAAAGAAATGTTCTTTTGTTAAAACCGAAATACTGAAAAATAGCGTTATAAATTTTTTTTCGGTCAGAACGAATAACGTTATTTGGTTTCGTTCCGGTATGGAACACTGGTTTTAGGACCTGATGACAAAATACAAGCATGCGTAACAATGTTTAAGGCGCTGCATACTTGAAAAGTTTGATAACCACTGCCATATAGAGTAGGTTGTTGTAAGGTGGTTGGTTGGGTCCCCCTCTTGTTATGTTGTAAAATAAGATAGGTAGCATGCACTTATACAATACACCAGCTTATGTTTATGTGATCAGCCTACAATTAATCAAAAAAGTGGGAACATGGATAAATGTCTAGGAACCTGTTAACTAATGTCTTCTACACAGGCTTATTATAGTACATAAAGGTATTCGTTTATCTTTATTGGGCTAAAAGTGAATGTAACCTTTGTTGTGGACAAGGAACCACTGTTGGGCATTTGTCAAAATATACATTTACTAAACACCAGCAAAACTACATAAAAATGGACATTGAGTAAAAAATTCGAGCACATTGGTACTTGGTAGTACAATCAATACAGACAGTGGTGAAACATCAACAAACACAAGATGCAAAGTCAAACACATTTACAATCTCAATACCGATGTTTACCTGTTCCCCTCATTGGAAAACGAACAGCTTTAAAGGATAAAAATATATGATGTAAACTAAACTGCCAACACTCCCACCAACTGTACTTGGCAGCAATTTGATTTACTGTTTACAATATCAATAGCAGAAGTTAAAATATGTGACAATTTGAACATGCTGAACCGAATTCGTTGTACTGTTTAGGGAGGACAAGTTTCATGAGATCTTTAACCCATCCTGTGTGCAGACAAATACAGCATCTTATCCAGTTTTGGTGTGTTTGATTTATGATTTACTGCAAAAACTGTATTTTTATAGCATCTGGTGCATCTTAAAGCAGTTACAAACAGCAAATTTGCTAGTACACCTAAGAAGGCCTAATTTTTTTCCACAGATTGATGTTTGTGTTAGGCTTTATATGTTAAATTTAAGTAAATATGTCATAAAAGGATAACCAACTAAATTGTGTCTAATTTAACTGAAATGTGTCTAACTTAACCAACCCAATTAATTGATTAAAATTAGTACAGCTTCGAAAAACATTTTAGAAGACTACAGAAAAACTACACGTACAAGTCGTAATTATTTCACTGAAACATTAAACCAGCCATTGTTGAAAAATGGAAAAATAGGGCAGTGTGCTTACGGACCCATATTTGTAATTTTACATTTACAAAATTGGATAAGTAAACTGATGTGGTTTCCTGAAGTCAAAAATCAGGGCACTAATTTCCTGTGAATATTCAATAACTTAATGTAGTAGAAGAGGGCAGTACAAAGGGTGACCTATTTTATTGTCTGGCAAAATTAGGTCTTATGTCTAGACATACTGATTTTTGTCTGAGGCTCACTAGACAGATACTTCCAAATCCTAAGGTTGGTACATTATAGAGCAAACAAATGGTTTTTAAATGGGGCATCACAACCTATAGCCATGTCTTTATAGCCAGATAGGCAAAATAGCCTTTAGGCTACATGAGACTTTTTTGGCCCAACAAGTGCAGCGTTTATTGTGGATAAATGTCAATATATTTCCAATGCCCCAAGTCTTAAGCCTAGGGATAACATTACAAACAACATAGTAGACTTCATAAGGGCCAAGAAATAGAATGAATGTCAGTTAAACAACATTCTGTAATAAGATGTATGCAGTGCATGACTTTATGCAAAAGTGTAGTACATTTAGGCTTCATATAAGTTAAAACTATGGACCTGGTCCATTAAACTCACTTTCAAAAATCATGTGTAGCTATTAGCCCATAGCCTAATCAGAAGTGAAGATGGTGCATTAGTGACTGTGCATTCTTAACTCTATAGTAGAGATGTTAATGAATATGTACAGCTCATGCCATTTAGAAGTGTGCAATTATAACTGTGGTCGTGTTATGCTTTGAACAATACCCTTGCAATGTACAGCATACAATATTTATGTGAGTGTATGTTGCCAACAGGCTTATAAATTTCATGCACAAGAACTTACTGTGGCCAAGACCCTGCAAAAAGTAAGTGATGGACTCGGCCACTTTGAAGATTTGTTCCTCCAAAATCATACCACCAGCATCTGCCATCTATATACAAGGATATATGTTTTAATACATCAGTTATATTGCGCTTAAAGAAAATAATTTTTAAGTGTCACCTTGTAATACAAATACAATAATATTTTATTTTAGGCATTTAACTCTATTTTAAAAGTACATTGCTATGAGTTTTCCAAATTAAGCAATTAATTACACAAAAAGCGACCCAAATAATTTTACAATGTTTTAAAGAGCTTAAGTTTAACAAGCATATTTTAGCTTTTTTTACAATTTGGACACATGCAAAAAATGTTCACTGTATTTAATAGTTTGAACTAGAAGATCAACAGGTTGACACACTACAGTCCATCTATGAGGGCAAGTGGTAGAAAAGAGTTTTTTACTTAAAGCAAACCCAACACCTCAGAAAATGCCTATTTGATTTACATATTAAGTGTGTTCATGTTTGTACAAATCGTTTGCAACACCCAAGTTTTAAACTTCTTGCCTTTAGCTTGAACAATTTCCAACAAGGCAAAGTTATGAATAAAATTGCACACAGCCCATAATCAAACAGCCTAAACTTGGCATAAAAAGCAGAAGTAGCTTCCTAAAATAGTTTTATCAGAACTGTGTATGGAGCACTTCAAAATTGTTTGATTTTAACACAGCATAGGCACCCTCAAGTCTAACCCAAGAAGGGAAAGTTTAAGGTTTTTACCTTCAAGAATGTGGTTTTCTTTGGGTTAAGTCTTGAATTGAGCTCAACAGCATCATCAACAAATGGGGAAAGGTCACCGACAAGTATGATCGTTTGGCAAGATAGAGTGGTCTTGTCAATGAGTTGTGGATCGGGTGATCTAACCAGGCTTACCTCAGCACGTCTTTTTGAAAAACATTATATTAAACTCTTAAAAAAACTCTATGCTTCTCATGAAAACAAATTAAGATTTGTATGTTTGTTTGAAAGTGGTTTGGCATTAAAATGGTGCTTGGCTATTGTCTACAACAGTGGTTTCCAACTGAGACGAAACTGGAGGGGAAAGAATTACATTTATTTTTTGTGATTTGTAGGGCTGCTGTTACGCTCTGGAAATGGCCTGTGAAGTTGATAAAAGATCAATTTTAAATGATCTTTTTTTGGTTTAGCTTTTGCTATGTAGCATATTAGGGAGTAATGAAAACGTTTTGGGTTAGGGAGAAATTCGTCGACAAGTCACTGGTCTGAAACATTTATTTTGCTTTAATTTGCTTCCTTGTGGGAACACAGGAATACATTGGAAATCACTGACTTTAACAAACCCACACAAGTTTTTTGTTTGAATGGATTTAGGATTTTTTCTTGTTATTTTTTGGAGTTGCTAATTTAATTTTTAGTTGAGAATGAAACATGACAAATACTGCAAATGCCCACAGTAAAATTGCTTATCTATTCAACCAGACAAATAGTGTTGGCTATCACAGGAGCATAAGTACCTATCATACTCCTTCATAAACAAGGACACATTATCAGCGTTCATAAACTGCTTGAAATGCTTGCGGTGGTTGTCCAACAGCTCATGGTTGACAAGCTCAACCTCAGACTGCAAAAGAAAGATTGTTGGTAGACAGAGTGAGATTAGAACACAACCAAGACACCAGAATGATTTATTTTTTACCTTGGTGAAATGATAATTCATGACTTGATCAGTGAATGGAGTAGTAATATTGCTGATCTAAAATACAAAACATCATGGCTTAAAATTGGCCATATGCTATTGAAATATTTTTTTAACATAGATTACTTGCATAAGGGCATGACTACAATGTTGAATATCTTGGAAAAAACTTTGTACCGCTGTGTGAGCAGCTCTAAATATGTGACAAGCAGCATGTTGCCTTCTGCAGCATGGACTTGAGAAAATATTAACAGACACAGTCAACATAAGAAAATTTACCTCCTGGGTTATCAGAGTTCTGCCAAAAACACCAACCCACAAGAACCATTATAATCAATACAAGCTGTTGATATTCGATTACTGATTAACTTAGCAAGCCAGCCACACCCCCTACAGACCGAAACCAGCCAACTGCCACACCGGTAACGCCCCCCCTGGGACACAAAACATACCTTCTTGTCGTCAACAAAAAAGGGCAAATATTTAAACCTGTGAGTGTGCAGACACACAGTTTACACCGACAGTGCTTTGTGCAAAAGCAATCTGGACAAAAGGCTAGTTTATTTGTCCAGATCTAGTACTTGAGGTTACTGTCGGTCATAATCACCTTTTCGCCAATCCATGACAAGTTTCCAACTGTGGAAATAGATGGATTGGTGACGATCAAACCTTCAACCATGTTGGGATTCTTCATCTGAGATAAAGACACAAAAAGTTTAGGTACTGAAATTTGAAAAAAATAATTTTGTATTGATCATTTGGGCCCCAATAAAACATGTGTACATAATCTTTACGAACAGAAAACAGTTTGTTTCATCACTTTGCAGTTGACATTGTAATTGATAGTGGTTGATAAAATGTCCAATACATATGCAACATTTGTTATTAGCTTTCTGGCATCATACGTAAATAATACCAAAACCACTTACTGCAAATCTGATAAAAACATTTGCTCCTGCACCACAGCCAACACAGATGGCACTCTTCAGTCTACATAGGAAACATAAATTATTCATACATGCCCAATGCATCAATATAATGAAATGCACTAATCCCTCTATTCACTATAAACCAACAGAACAGTAAAAATTAACTGACAAGCAATTCTGAATGCCCAAGTGTATACCAAAGGACTTTTTTACTGGAAACAATTTTAGAATGGGTCTGCAAAATTTGTGTTGTGAAATATTGTTTGTTAGTCCAAGAAAACATGGATACAAGAAACACATACCCGAAATGAGAAAAGACTGTTGGCAGCATATCTGAAAGATTTTCCATTGATGGATAAACATATCTAAAATACAACGCACCATTACAACAACAAAAATATGTTTGCTTTGGAAAAATACTCAATCACAACTGAAACAGTGATTTTATGACATGGATTCTGTTATTCTTATAATGCTGTTAAATTACCCAGCAGGCAAGGCAGATGCATTTTCCTCTTGTCCTGGGGCATCAATGTGATAAATGCAGTACTTTTGAATCACTGGAGCCATCGGCTCACTGTTCATCAGAGCAGCAAAGTTTGAAACAGCTGAAAAAAAGTATTTATCATGTAAAAATATTGCAAAATACTATGCTTACATACTAAACTGCTAAAATTTGAATCAGCTTTTGGTTTGATAGTTACTAAGGATAGATCCTCAGATATGTAGTATATTACCGATTAATGGCCATTTTGCTATCAGACAGCCGATAAATGGCACATTTGCAATATATTATGTTTGCTTGGCACATCTGTGTCTTGCCTTAGCATTGCCCAGTGACTGATCTTTATCATGGGATGGCATTCCGACATCCATAACTTTAATGCTTTGATGTGGCTTTCGCATTTCAATTTCTACATGTTTGTTTATACACATAGCAAAGCATAACCTTGGAACAACAATTTTTTTTGCTACTTTGTTGCACAATCACTCACATTTTAACCAACATTGGAGTTTTTTGCCAATAAAAAGATATTGGTATCGCCCTTCAAAAACCTATATCAGTCTATCTCTAATACTTACAGTTCAATCCAACATCATGGAATGTAACAATAGAGTGAGATCTTGCCCTATCTCCCTGTACTGTGACATGAAGCTTTGTTGAATGGACAGTATTGGATGCATTGTAGGTGCAATTGATGTAGTTTTCCTGCAAGTAAAAAACCCCTATTAATAGCATACATGACGTATCATAAACAATATACTCTGTTAATGGCATACATGCTGAATCATAAACAATATGTCATAGTGTCTTAACATAAACAAGTGGTAGTGGTAGTATCTTAAGGCTTACATAGGTGGTAGTATCTTTAGGCTTACATAGGCACTTAGAGTATGGGTATATTTGACTTATATATAAAAACAATCAAATCATGTATGTATAACATTGTGTAGTACCTCAATCTCCTGTACTGCCTCTTTTACTACATTAGTATCCACCTGTTCATTTTCTTTGGCCTCATTGCCAAGCATTTGTTTGTAGTTAAAACTCATGTTGCCACACTTTCTTAAAGGAGAACACAAAAAAGCCAAACAGCACTTCCGCAGAGTATAATATACTACTAGTCAATCTGCAGTTTTAAAGCTATAAATTCTTAAAGTATTACTAAGCAAACTGCAATTGACATTTATTGATTGCTTCCTTGTCCTAAGCTCACTAATTGCATTTAGATTTGCCAGCATCAATGTCAATAAAAAACAAAGTTTAGTAAAACCAATGAAAACACCAGGCGCTGGCTAACTGTATACTTTGTCATGCACTAACACTAGATGCACAAACATCCATATCCCATTCGCACATGCCCATGTGTATCACTGCACGACTTATAGATCACTTCCCTTATCACCAACATTAGCACATTGCAACGTCAGGAAGCAACGTAAGTTATATTGCTTGCAAGGTATCAACTGCTCACAGAAAGAGATTTGCAGTTTATTTAATACAGCCGTTTCTAATGGCACTACTGATATTGTAGGGAGCAGGCATGCATGTTCATACAAATGCATGTTGTTTTGTAGCGAGAAAAAACAACAGCTACATGTACCCAATTTTACTGTTTGACGCCCAAATACATTTCCACTTCTTTGCAGTTTCCATGAAATTACATGTTCGTTCATATTTAAAACGCATAAAACATCTATATGCACTGATTTGCAACAAAACATTGTTAACATGTTTTACTTACATATATATTGTTACTTACTCATATGGCAATCGATTTGAATGATTTTTTTAAATGTTTACCTGTGTATTGGAGCCATGTTTGTCCAAAAGTGGATGACTGTCTGCATGTCCTTTGTCCATGTTAATGCTGACTTCCTCAAGATTCATGATGTTTGGCGTTTGCAACAATTTTCAGCACAAAAAAATCACTTTTAACAATATTTTTTGTTTCAAGTTCTGCAAGTACAAAACAACCTTAGGACGTGCAAATAATGCATTTAAAAACCAAAACCGCCAACACTTTGACCTTCCTGACCTCAAACATTGAACAAGCAAAATTTGCTGCAAAATGTTTGTTTCAAACACTAGCATTTACTTCAAAAATTTGCATGTTATTTCAGTGGTTTGAAATGCAGATGAAAGGAATACCACAAATAAAGTGACTTTCAAAGATCATGGCACACTGCAAAAATGCAATTTTGGTTTAAAAAGGATTATGCGTAAATCCGGCAAAGAATAATATAGCAGCGCGACATGAATATTTGCAGAGAGCTACGGCCAGACGAAAACACTTCTCGAGGTCCAGCTTGGCGATGACGTACGATGAAAACAAATGGCGTAAACAGTCTAGAGTTGCCATTGGACGACGTAGCTCAGGCGTAACCTCAAGCGCAGGAGCTTACAGAAAATCGTCAACAGGGCTAGCACGAGGCGGGCTCAGGTTTCTCTCTAAAACATGCGCGGGAAATTACGTTTCGTGAGGTCGCGCCAGGGAGTACGGCTATGCTGCAAGCGCCAAGCAAAATCGCTGTTCTACGATGCTCGAATGCTGTGGGGGGTAAATTCGACTATGTTGACTGTCCCTTATCTCAACTGATACTGAGCAAAATCAACTTGCCTGTCAACATGTATTTTGCGTGGCTGAAATTCATGAGCAAGCGAACAAGCTGATTATCCGCATTAACCACCAATACGGCGGCGTTTGCTCCAATGCTCCTTCCCCTCTCGCAAGCTGCATAGCGGTCGGCATTGCCTTCAATAGCTGTTGGTTTCCGAACATCATGCAGCATGGCCAACACGACAATGAAATATGGCTTTACTCCTTACTTGTTGAGCGTACGCCTAGTATTGAAGCCTAAGCTAAATTACCGTAGCCTACTAAGCAATACTTATTTCATAACAAAAGTGACTGGCATAAACTACTGTAAAGAATGTGGAAACAAGATTTTAAAACTGTGGCCTACTGCCTGGTAAGTCCTTAAAATCCTATGTTAAGGTAAACAATTGTCATAAGCTATTTCCTCATGTCCTGACATGAATATTAACAGCGCGCTGCCGAGAATCTTCGCAATCGCGAAACGCTCTTCAAAATCATATTTAACCAGGCCGAAGTCCTTTAAATGGGCACCACACACGCGTTGCTGTAAATCGATAAAGACCTTAAGTTGCGGTTAAGACGCAAGAGAAATTTGAAAAGGAACCAACGACAGCTGTTCAGCTCTTTGAAATCCTCACCTAGACGCCAAAGGATTAGGAGTAGCGGTAAATTGCATTAAACGGATTTGAAAACGACCGTTTTAATTGTGGCTTTCACATCTGTTCTTTTGAATGTGCGACGAATGTACAAATCGCAAGTCTATAACCGACCAGGCTAATTACAGATAATTCTGTTGCTATATACTAGCCTATCATTCACCTATACTAACCATAGGCATGTTTTCAAATAAAACATGTACCATATTTTAATTCAACAACGTTACCTATAAGTTAACGGCCAAGTAGCTTATTCATAAGTGCATCACCCTTCAAGATAGCCTAATTTCGTTTCTCATAAAAACAAATCAAGTCGAGCAAATTCTATAAAATAAATGCAGAAAACTCTAACCGCAAAAACATAGTTGTTTAGCGACCTAAATAATAACAACCGTTATCGAATGACACATCCCTCTCTGTGCATGTGCTCCATCGAAACAAAACTGACGACATCATCAACAAACACATGATGCCGTCTGTCGCTGAAGACGGTAAATACGCTTTTGTTTCGTCAGCCATATGTCGCAAACGCTGGCTCAATATCTGAGAGGAGTACGTCACCAGTTTATTGTGAAACTAACTCAGCATCAATATCTGGCCTGGTTGTACGTTGCTTACCTTTAAATCTAGTTGCGTGGGTTACGTTTAGGCAGTCTCTTGCTACATAAACAAAACTTCAGACATTCCATGTAGGCCATACATGTATTGTAGTGTAACATGAATAGCCTAGTCGTGGAATTTACAACATCATAAGTATAGCACACATAACCTCATAATGCTACTCACACCAAGGGGTTTGCATGTGCAACTGCCGTTGTACTGCAAGAGAGACGCCAAGCAGTCACATTTAAGTCAGAAATTCGATAAAACCATCATTGCACACCACACCTACATGAATATTGCTTTGGGCTGTACAACTGGCTTTTACATCTAGCATGTTTCGTTTTGTAAACCTAAGCTTAATGCGTAACTTAAAATTATATCAAACAGATGGTGAAATCAATAAACATTAAAGTATCAAGCCAAACTCTTTAAAACAGACGCCCAATTGAATTTCATGCTGTCCTTACTTATCTTTGTTCTGCAAACGCGTAACGCCTTTAACCGCAAACCGACCGGACGTCAGTCCTAATACTGTTAGCTTGTAGCAAAGAGCAACCGATTTCCCTAGTGATTACTGTGTGATAGCTTCTTTTACACGCTGTTTCCAACAGCTCGACGAAAAGAAGGAAAAAGGGCCTTGCTCCCACGTGCTAAATTGATCGACTAAACAGAACGAATCATTTATTGATTTTTTATTAAGTAAAAATCCATTGGCAATATTTATTTGCCACGTTAAGTATGATATGTTACACGTGAAGATACATGAAGCTCACTAACAAGAAAGACTTGTCTTTTGTCTTAAGTGAAGTTTTTCGCACTCTGTAGCCTACATCTCAGCAACTTGGCAACACCTCATAGGCAGGATGCCCAGATACAGACACGGCCAGCAATGCGGCTGCGACGTTAATTGTGATAAACTTACGCAATCGTTTTGTATGATTCATGTATGAAACAGACACAAGCTTTAAATCAACTGTGTTTAACCACAACAAAATTTCCTTGCGGAAAAACGTAAATCTATCCGCAACGTCACCAAAACGAATTAAGTTTTGTGATCCAGTTTAACAGCCAAGACCATATGTTGGATTAGGGCTTGACAAACAAACAGTCCAACCGGGCATTTCTGCTTGGTATTACCCCAACCTTTGAGCTTGATTATCGATTTATTGTAATGGTACAGCTTCCGAATCGACCATGAAACCAGAGATGGCCAAGTAGAAACATTTACCAGCCATCTTCCATAACACAATTGGCTAGTTCAGGTTCTAACTTGATTGGTTTCACCAACTCTTCCCCCAACAGAAAACGCTTTAAGGTGGTGCTTCTGTCGCCCTGCAGTCTTTTAGGTGAGTTGTCAAAAGACTGGCAACCGCAGCTATTTTCGGCACCGAGCGAAATAAACTTAACTTAATAACCAAACCAACATGGTTTAATCTGAAACACATATGGCACCACCTGACGGATGTTGCCATTGGACGATGTAGGTCTATAACCGACCAGCAGGCTAATTGTTTGCACAAATATTTTTGACATTAGCAATTATTGTCATAAATTTCTGTACATTAAAAACTTAGAGCCATCAACTGGTGTTGTTTTATTTAGGAAGAAATTTTTGACCTTGTTTGATCAGTAATTTATCTTTAGAACAAACTTGCAAAAACATGCTCAATGTAAGAAACAGAATATTATACATTTTTGTACACAAGCCCAGAATTGACGTTTTACCTTGATAGGAACAGGGCTGCCACTCTAGATATTTGATAGCAAGATCTAGATGGTTTTGGTTAAGCCTAGATGTAAAATTTGGGATCTAGATACTGGCTATAAAATCCAGATAGTTTTTTCACGTTTGCAAAGACCATAGGAACAGTAAAAGCCTACAAACGTTCCACCCAGATAACCATAAAGCCTCGACATTATAATGTGATGATAAGGAAGAAGTATGCTTTTTTAACATCTAATATGGAGTAATTTATATTAAAAACCTTTGTATGTGATGTTTGGCTAATATATTGCATAAAATGGGATTATTTTATGTTTAGATATATTTTTGGATGTTTTATTTTTTAATCTAGATGATTCTAGATATTTTTTGAGGTCAAACTAGATTATTTCATTAAAACAAAAGTGGCAGCCCTGATAAGTAAACACATAGATACAAATAATTTTTTCAATATTGATGCAAAAATTTAAGCATAACAATCAGCTTTAAGTGCATGAAGAAAAGAAGAAAGAAATCACATAGCAGTGTGTCAGAACCTAAAATTTAGCTACTTAGAAACTCTGAACTTGTGATTGCTTGGTGATACGTTGGTGGGGGCTCACTGTATAAAGGTGGTTCTACAAAAAGGTAATACATTTTTGGTTATGATTATAATTCTTTGTCCCATTAACATATATGTATGCAATGATTATACCCACCTTCAAGTGAAAGAGAAATTGGAAAGAAGTCCTGATGTTGAGCCTCCATGTTTCGATTTCTAATATTTGTAAAGTTAAGTGATTTGTAACAACCATATTACTAACATCAAGAATGAACTAACTGTGCTCGATTGTTTTGAGATATGACAAGGGGTTGAACTTCAGCATCTACTTTACAAGCGAAATCCTTGCATACAGCTTGTCTGTAGGCCTGCAACAATACAAAACTACCGTTGCCTATAAAATGTTTGTACACACAAAAATCAGTGATTGCTGCAAGACATAATGTATAAATGAGTATAACTTTTCCAACAGTTTTGATTATAAACTAGAAGGGTGGCTTAGCACATATTGCCCTTGCATATACACTATAACCTATTTTAAAACATAAATATATTTCCTTTGCTTATTTTGTATTGGGTCCCATATTAGCCATCATCATTTATAACTTTATTAGTTTCTGCAGGCAAAAACTCATGGGTCCCCACACATGCAAAGTTGAAAATAATGCAATTCAAGAGATAACCATGAGGAAGTCGGGTGTTGTAAGGTAAAACACAGCGATCGGTTTAAATAATAATACTATGTAGAATACAAACTATAAAATTAGATTCCCCAGATATTGTTTGAAGTATGTCCTATTTAACGTTTTAAAAAACTGACCCATTTTAGGGGGCTAGTAGGGCAACTAATTGCGTTCGACACACAAACTAAAAAATATATAAAAACCATAATGACTCAATCAATAGTACTGCAAAATTTCAGCACAATCCAAGAATGTTTGAAATTTTGACCACTAGAGGTATTTTGAGCATAGTACACTTTGGGGGACTTGTGGGGTAAATGTTAGGACTACAGGGTTGAACACAACAATCAACACCTATAAATGGCATACTATACAAGAAATCCAAATTTAAGTGGGGGTGGGATGCACATCTACATGAATATATCTACCATCTGTGTAAATTTCAGCCAAATCCATCAAACATTTGATGGAAAAACGAGTCGGACAAACTTTGGGTAAAAACACCCTTTTTGGGGGCCTAGCGGGGTAAATACTGGGGTTATCAACAAAAACAAAGTGAGATGCACATCTACATAACTATATCTACCATCTGTGTGAACTTCAGCCAAATCCATCAAACATTTGATGGAAAAACGAGTCGGACAAACTTCGGGGGAAAATACCCGTTTTAGGGGGCTAGCGGGGTAAATACTGGGGTTATCAACAAAAACAAAGTGGGATGCACATCTACATAACTATATCTACCATTTGTGTAAACTTCAGCCAAATCCATCAAACATTTGATGGAAAAACGAGTCGGACAAACTTCAGGGGTAAAATAACCATTTTAGGGGGATAGCGGGGTAAATACTGGGGTTATCAACAAAAACAAAGTGGGATGCACATCTACATAACTATATCTACCATCTGTGTAAATTTCAGCCAAATCCATCAAACATTTGATGGAAAAACGAGTCGGACAAACTTTGGGTAAAAATACCCATTTTAGGGGCCTAGCGGGGTAAATACTGGGGTTATCAACAAAAACAAAGTGGGATGCACATCTACATAACTATATCTACCATTTGTGTAAACTTCAGCCAAATCCATCAAACATTTGATGGAAAAACGAGTCGGACAAACTTCGGGGGGAAAATACCCATTTTAGGGGGCTAGCGGGGTAAATACTGGGGTTATCAACAAAAACAAAGTGGGATGCACATCTACATAACTATATCTACCATCTGTGCAAATTTCAGCCAAATCCATCAAACATTCGATGGAAAAACGAGTCGGACAAACTTCAGGGGTAAAATAACCATTTTAGGGGGATAGCGGGGTAAATACTGGGGTTATCAACAAAAACAAAGTGGGATGCACATCTACATAACTATATCTACCATCTGTGTAAATTTCAGCCAAATCCATCAAACATTTGATGGAAAAACGAGTCGGACAAACTTTGGGTAAAAATACCCATTTTAGGGGCCTAGCGGGGTAAATACTGGGGTTATCAACAAAAACAAAGTGGGATGCACATCTACATAACTATATCTACCATTTGTGTAAACTTCAGCCAAATCCATCAAACATTTGATGGAAAAACGAGTCGGACAAACTTCGGGGGAAAAATACCCATTTTAGGGGGCTAGCGGGGTAAATACTGGGGTTATCAACAAAAACAAAGTGGGATGCACATCTACATAACTATATCTACAATCTGTGCAAATTTCAGCCAAATCCATCAAACATTTGATGGAAAAACGAGTCGGACAAACTTTGGGAAGAAAAAAAAAGGAAGAAAAAAAAGAAAAAAAAAAAGAAAAAAAAATAAACATTTCGAGTAAAATCAATATGTGTCCCCTTCAGGGAAGGGGACCCATAATAATCAACGTTTTGATGCCTTATACAAGACACTTTGTCAGGATAATGGCACATTTAAATGTCAATTATCTATAATAAAAACTGCTGGAAGGGCAATGCTCGTTTATGTTTATACACAAGCTTTTCCCCAAACAAAAATTTACA
Source organism: Phallusia mammillata (assembly GCF_965637545.1). Lineage (NCBI taxonomy): Eukaryota > Metazoa > Chordata > Ascidiacea > Phlebobranchia > Ascidiidae > Phallusia > Phallusia mammillata. The sequence goes on along the minus strand of NC_137252.1, from coordinate 30,405,073 downwards.
TTTAATGTAATTCCTGAAACAAAATACTCACACAGTGAAGTGGGCCAATGAGAAGACACACTGGCAAACATAGACACCACAATGCAGGATGGGAGAAAAGTTTGTTTCTGCTAGTGAAGTTAGTTATGGTAATGCGGCAATCGAGAATAGGCTGACAACTGCAACAGCCCGTACTAAAATATTGTTTCAGAATGTCAGAAAAGTCAATCTAAAAACACAAGAATTTTGTATTTGCAATGAAACTACATAGTTGCTAAAGATAGACTTTATAACCAAACTCAACAACATTTGAATAACAAGGGTGTAAATATTTTTTAAGCATTTACTCATAGCTTAGCAAAAGTTTAGTTTGTGGAGAATCAAAACTAATCAAGCAAACTAGAAGGGTGGCTTAGCACATTTTGTCGGTGCATTTACACTATAACCTATTTTAAAACATAAATATATTTTCCATGCCTTTTTTGTATTGGGTCCCATATTAGCCATAGTGTTTTATAACCTTAGTTGTTTCTGCAGGCAGAAACTTATGGGTCCCCACAAACGTAAAGTTAAAAATAGTGCATTTCAAGAGATAACCATAGTCCACATGCTACACAAATTTTAGCCAATTCCGACACTGTTTAATAAACTTACCCATTTTATGGGGCTAGTAGGGTAACTAATGGATGTGACACTAAACTAAAAAAATATGAAACCTCAATGACTCAATCAACAGTACTGCAAAATTTCAGCCCAATCGGCCAATGTTTAAAATTTCGACCACTAGAGGCGTTTTGAGCAACAACCGTTAATGCTTCTGATGTCACCCCCTGAATGCCATGGTGCAAAAATGTCCACCAAGCAACCCACCAACAAGTAACATACAACTAGTTGCCCTTGTAACATTATTGCGCAACAGAATTATTTCGTTTGTGGTGCCCATTAACATACAAACACGTTTTACACTTTGGGGGCATGTTGGGTAAATGTTGGGGCTACAGGGTTGAACACAACAATCGACACTTATAAATGTCATACTTTACAAGCTATCCAAATTTCAGCCAATTGCGGCATTGTTTACAAACTCACCCTATTTAGGAGGCTAGCGGGGTAAATACTGGGGTTATCAGGACAAACAAAGTGGGAAGCATATCTACATACCTACATCTACCATCTGTGAAAATTTCATCCAAATCCATTAAACATTTGATGGAAAAACGAGTCGGACAAACTTTAGGCAGAAAATAACCCATTTTAGGGGGCTAGCGGGGTAAATATTGGGGTAATCAACAAAAACAAAGTGGGATGCACATCTACATACCTATATCTACCATCTGTGAAAATTTCATCCAAATCCATCAAACATTACATGGAAAAACGGGTCGGACAAACTTTGGGAAGAAAAAAACAAAAACAAATTCGAGTAAAATCAATATGTGTCCCCTTCAGGGAAGGAGACCCATAATAAAGTATATAGCTTTAAATGTATCACATGATTTAACATCGCTATCTGAGATAATATGATTAAAAACATGTTTACATCAAGTGCAAATCTTGTAGTTTCATTTCTATGTAAAATCGTTTCGACTTGGTTGAGGTATTCTGTTAGTTGTTGTTTGATTCTTGGAGCAGAAGGATTGATGTAAACCACAAAAGTTTCTACAATGCAAACCAAATATGAAAACATTTTAAGCGATAAGATTTTTTTACCCACTACTGACTTATACACAGCTACAAAAGATGGAATGTTTATTTACTGTACATGACAATATTTACAAAAAACATTGTTTTAAGGGCAAATATTCTAAGTTTTTACTTTACCTGGATGACCTTCTCTCTCCTCATACTTAACAATCATATAGGTTGGCAAATTTGTAAGTCTTCTTCCAATAGTTTGAAACTCAGCAAGTGAGCCAACAGAGATATTACTATCAAAATGTAAGGATAAAAGTATTTATCTCTTTTTTGCAAGTTGTTGCTAGCAAACATCACACTTACAAAGAATATGCATCTACAAATCTTCTTCGTTTTTCTGAGAACACATTCACTTCATTTGCATTATGGTGAAACTTTTTTCCCACCTTGGTTAAAAAACGAGGTGTTTTATGCAAAAAATTCAAAATGTGAAAGACTCCAATTTCAATGCTCATATTAGAATAGTCCATTTTGCCACATTAATTGCTCTAAAAACAGATTTTTTTCATCAAACTTGCTGTTATGATTACAAATTTGTGAAATTCCATTTCAAAGGCAAGGAAACCTAAATATACTTAACTATGCTCCATTTTGCTCTATCTTTTACACTTTTTGAAGAGCTGAAACAAGTTTACCTTGTGCCTACATCAGACTCTCAACACAGCTAATATTATTTTGTCTGGGAAAATAGCATCATCATTACAAGTTAATCATTGCAAGTTTGATGAAATGTTTACATTAGGGTTCGAATGACAATGCTAAATGATTACTTAGCACAGTGCTTCTCAACTCGTTTTAGGCCATGGACCACCGGCCCAGTTAAAATAAAATCGTGGACCATTTCATTTTTGAGCAAGTTTGAAGTACGCATACGAAACAACCATTTGAACTTGAAACATAATTCTTGTAAACCGATTTTCGAGAAGTGAGATACAATTATTAACAGCTAACATTTTGATGCTCTTTTCAACATGTAATATGCAATCATCTCTAGTTTAATACTTAATTTAGTGGACGTCTTGTGGACCACCCAAAATGTCATGATGGACCACTAGTGGTCCATGGACCACCAGTTGAGAACCACTGACTTAGCATTAATATTTAATTTTTACACCGCTGCAGATGACCCAATAACTACAAACATGACAATACAATAAAGACACTGGATGGGATGCTTTGTTTTTTGGGGGTAAAAATGGTAGAATCCCTTGTAACAATTGGTTGTGAAAAATCTGTTTTGCCTTCATCCTCGTTATAAGTTTAAAATCATTTATCATTTTTGAAACATTTGCTAACTACATCACACATCAGTTTGTAAAATCCTTTGCATAATTCTTTATTGCTTAAACAAATATTTGCATAAATATAAAAAAAGTGATTTGATTTTCTCAGTTTTGTCACTTTTTTCACTCAAATTGATCATATTAAGAACCAGAATAATTAAAAACGTAATAGAAAAAAAATATATACAGTCACTTGAAAACAAAGATCATTCTAGAGCTTTATTTGTTGGTGGAATAAATTTGGATACTTGTGGCAGCATCCGCTGTTGTGACGAATGAGCAACAGATTCTTCATACGATGGAGGGTTCAGGTTTCCAACTAAAAAAAACAACAAATATAGTGTTTTCATTTATTCTAGACTTAAATCTCGTGGAAATGCACCATTTCTTTGAACTTGTCCTGCAAAGCTTTCCTGCTGGTACAATATGCTTGAAGTCCTAAAAATTTGAAAGTTTGATTAGCAGTCTTTTGTAAAGAATATTATAGTTAAAAAAAAATTTAAAACGGTTGAAAGCAAAACACAAAGTTCTCAAACTGGAAAAAATCTCACAAAAATTATATATCAGATGATTCAAGTACAAGCAACATTATTTTGCCAAAATATTTTTTAAACAAAGAAAAGCTATGGTTTGGATACGAAATTAACAAGATTACAATTCATTTTAAGTGTCTTACAGTTAAAAAGATCTGTGAAAACAAGCTCACCATGAACTTGAACTTTCAGCAGGTGCATTGTTCCATTGGGCAGTAAAAAATGAAACAACTGCTGTAATGTTGCATGTAAAGTTTTGCCTTTGAATTACCTGAAAAAACTTACATTTTTTTTTTTTTTGTGTTAATACATATGCAAAGGTGGCTTGAGTAATTAATGCAATTGCCTGTAATGAAGACGTTTTGGTAAATAAAATTTAATATTCATGCTGTACTTACAAAATAAAACGGTGCAGCTACCAAACAGCAAGGAAAGCATGAACACCACAAAATTGGGTTGGTGAATAGCCACATTAGGCCCAATGAGCTTTTAATGGTAATGTTGCAGTGGTATGCATGATAAGAACCATCCCGTCGTTTAAGTTGGTGTTCATACCATAGCTTCAGTAACTTGGTGAAGTCAATCTTGGGTACAATAAAAACATATTTACAATTAGCACAGTAAAGATTAGCTATAGCAATTAAAGGTCACAGTATTTTAGGGTAAAATTACTGTCCAAGCTTCTGAAGAAATAGACATGGTAAAATATAACAAAATTAAGAGATTTAGTTTAAACATTTCTAGTATTAAAGTGTTTACAAAAATCATATAATGCACAACAAGCAATCAGAAAAAAAATTTGATTGACATAAAATGTTACAAGTAGCAAAAACATGCACCTAATTGAGTTCCATCAGTAATAATTATTCAGTTCCATCCGTAATTATCAGCAAAACATGCACTAATGTATTTTGTTTCACATACTGTTAACTTAAAGTTTTTCCCCCTGTCTAAACAGTGTTCAGCCTGTAAAAGAGCATTCTTCAACTGTCGCTGGATTTTTGCATGTTTGGTGTTCAATGCAACAATAAAAGTATCTGATGTAGTAAAAATAAAATAAATTTCTTAAAATATGCATTATTTAGTAGCAGCTGGTTGCACACCTTGTTTGGTTTGTGTTGATCCACTATGGTTTATGCCAAAGTACTTGAGTTTGCAAGTCACATACATAGGAAGTTCCAAAAGATTTTTCTTTAACAACTGGAACCCTTGAATCGATCGAACATTCACAGTGCTAAAAGTAAACAAGTAATAGCCAGCGGTTCTCAACCTTTTTTGTCGGGGCCACAAGGTAGTTTTTCAAGTGTGTAAGCAGCCACCGAAAAACAAATTAAAAGAAATTGAATGAAGGATAACAGCAAATGACAAGAATCTGAAAAGCTACTTTTTGATAATAACACTTCTTTGCAGAAAGCTAACTGATTCTGACTTATGAGACACAATACAATCCCTCTGTACGTAATTATTCTCGGTAATAGATTGAGTGAGTTGAATAATGAGAGTGTTTAAATATGCTGCATTGTTAACTTTTATAAATAGTAAAATTCAAAACATCGATTGTTTGGCTATTGTAGCTTTCGTAATAATCTTTGATGATTTTTTTGGTCAGATGAGGGTTGCAAAATAAGTAGTTGGGAGCCGCATGCAACCTTGAGAGCCGTGGTTGAGAACCACTGGTCAAGACTATAAAATGTATCAACTTATATTAATACCAACAGTATTTATCTTGTGTCATATTTGCCAAACCACTTGAATACATTTTACACTTACTTGTCATAAGCATTTATTGTTCCAGAACGGGCAGGGAAAAACACATTTCCAAGATCCTGGTTGCATTCTAAACCATTTTCTTTCACAGTAAATGGATGGTTGGCAATGTCTTGCATTAAACAATAAGGTTCATACACTGCAAGTTCAACATCTCCAGCTAATGGACTGGCCATTTTGGACAAAAAAAGAAACCCATTTGACAAAATAGTATAATTTTGATAAAACTAAGCAATGCTACTGTCACAAAGCTTAATGCAGGCTGTGTCAACTGTTTCATGCAGAAGCCAAGCCACTAAGTTTGATGAGCAAACAAATCTGTTTGCGTGTACTTTGTAATTATTTGTCACAGTCCACAGAACCACATGATCAGATTGTCTTCATTTTTGAACAGAAATTATGAAAACCACATAAACAACCATAAATCGATTACAAATTGGTGGCGTTCCGGTTCCGGGCCAATATGCCTCAGCAACAAAATAGTTCAACTGAAGATTAGATTCTGTTAAGCATTTTTTTGTCTAAACATGCGTTGTTTGCGTTCTGTAAGTCCAATAGCAATCAGGTGCGGCTTCTCTAAAAGTCCAAGACCAATTATAGACACGTTTTTTGTAAGTCACAACAAATCCTTCATTGTTATGCGTCACCAACATGTGCGCGTGTGTAACAGAGCATAACATCAAAACATCATCACGTGGTTGTTGCTTTTCTAATTCGCATTTTTTTTGCTGAAGAGGACTTAGTTTATAAAATACATTTTATAGTCCTTTTTTAAGTCTTTTAATAGAAACTTGTGAAAAAAGACATTTTTACAGAAAAGTCGTCAGAGACTTGTTGGCTTTTGTTGGAGCAGTTTACAAATTTTGTCGCAAAGTCGTATTATTTGGCATGGTTTGGCAAAATTCGTTTAATCTTACACATTCTTTAAATAACAAATCGAAAAAAGTTAGTCTATGTACGGATTTAAACATTTCGGAAACGAATATAAACAGAAATATATAAGCCAATCGTACTATTAAGACAGTACAATCTTAAATAGCAGTAAATCGTGGCAGAATAGGCGAAAAAATAGTTTCACAAAAGGTGCAACTGAAACTGAACATATTGTAGCAAGTATTGCATGCAACAAACGTTGAGACATATTAATGTTACGCAAAGCTAAAACATAAAGTAAAAGCTTGCACTCCTCAATTTAAGATGGCAAGTGGCAAACTAAAGAAAGTATGTTTCTGCTTAAAGTATTGGTGTTAAGTTGGAAATTTTAATACAGTGGGAGCATATTTTAAGAATTTGAGATCAACTATAGCGTTGTGAGTCCTATACCAAAAAAATAACGTATGATGGACACTATTTCCCCCAACAATTGTGGTATTAGAAGATTGTGCATGAATAAAATGGAAGATCTACTAGCACCATGCCTCAACGTTTGCCGAACATTTAGCTAAAATTCGGTAGGTAGCACAGAGCACGAACACCTGTATAAAACGACATATAAAATGCCATCGGTTACGGCTACTACCCGATCCCTGCCCAACTTTAGCTTCTAAATAAGTATTTTTGCCTTCTGCGTCACCCATCAGATTTTCACTTAATGTGGGACTGACGTGAGTGATGGTGTTAGCAGCTCTACCAATTAAAAAAGCACAATACATCACAAGATTGCACAAGAGAAAATATTCTTTGGGGCTAGTTAACAAAACTTGGGTCCTGAGAAGGTGCTCCCATAACTCATGTCGCCATCAAGCTCAAAGTGTCCCCCTAAAAACTTCCATTCGGGGGCAGCATTGGGTCCAATATAGGGGTCACCGTTGTGAAATAAGGGTTGAGTCACTAATTTTTTCCCAGCATCAAGCAATTCAAACATCCGTCCCATGCACGTGGGCATTTTTTCAATATTGCCGTTCATGGTTTCCTCTGTTAAAAGTTTAAAAAAAGTTGGATACAAACTCTTGTGTTGTGCCAATTTAATACACTACACACATTAAATACCCTACTTTGGGGTAAATTATCATTCACAGCTAGCCAACAGCAACTTTGGTTGTTTGATGGTGCTTTTGAGTAATGTCATTAAAAATATCTTAAATGTTGTTTCCTATCATAACACAGGTTTGTCTAGAAATTGAAAAGTACAAATAATTCTGACTCATAACGATAGTCATCATTTTTAAACTAATTTTGTATTGCAACTTACTAGGCTATTGTCTTGAAGATACATATTTATGTCAATATACAACACTACACAAAAGACTGTACTTACCCAAACAGACAAGCATGTCCGTGTACTGCTGATTAAATAGTCGCCGTAATAGCTTCGTTTTTTTGTTCAATATGCGTTTTGGGCCATTATCAACTTGACGCCAGCTTTCAGAGGCAAGCTGTTTAATCGGCCATACACTCGACACGCCCTCTTGGAAGGACACCGTCTTGCCGGCGAAGCAAAAGCGCCAGCATGTGGTGGAGTTGGCCTCCTGGCATCCGCACAATGTCTGTGGCAGAGACAAGCATTCGACGTCCGACCATTCAGGCGGATTTCCCCGCACCGATACCAGCTCTCGTCCGTGCGCGAGCTCCAGAAACCTCACATAATGCGACTTCTCAAAATTCGGCGCAACCTCGGTTTGGTACGGATCGCTGGACTCCTCGCTGAGTGACGTCATCAGCAGGTCACGTGTCTGCGCCAGTGTCGTAATAAACGGACTGCAGGGACTTCCGCCTTCTCCCTCGTAAACGATCTCAAAACCGGCTTCCAGCGCCGACTTGAGCCCGCGCACGGGGAAGAGGATTGCGCTTGAGCGCCTCTTAGTGACGTACCACTGGCGGTGAGTGAGCTGCCGCTGGGGGTCGCCCGTGAACACCGTGGCGTTAGTGTCGTTTAGTTTCACGCACGACTCTGCTTGGATCAGCTCTAACATGACGTGAGCGTAGTAGCCACCTATCGTGTACACGTCCGCTATGTAGGGTTGCTCCAGAAGGTTGGTTGCATAGCGAAAAGCCTTGGACCAAAAGTTCGTCGCATTCCAGCGGTGAAACTGATTGAAAAAGTAGTAATATTTATTAAGCGGATGTCTCATATATCATGTACGTGGGTCTGACGTTGCCTATGAAAAACTTCATAGTACGCCAGGCCTATTGAAGGCGTTATACCGAACGTGATTCGCCCTGCGTCGCTCAGTTGTTAGAGTAGAGAGTCCCAAAAAGACTACTGCCGTGGGTTCGAATCCCACCGCTGGCTAGACTTTTGTAGCCTTCGCCTTGCCTTATGGAAATACTAGGGAGATCGGCTTGATTCGGTACAACGCCTTCAATGGGCTGGCGAAGAAAGATTTATAGATGAGTATGCCGTGATAGCTGGTCTGCATGGACGTTTCAGGACTGATCCCAGTATGAATGTATTCATCTTGCCTATTGAACAATTTTAACCAAACAGAAAACTCACTTCACACTCAAACACTCACCTTGTTAGTTTTGGTTGCTCGTGACGCAATATCGTACCATGAAGGGCCACCGGACTCGGTGACGTCATCATCAACGTCATCTTCATCTTCAAAGTAGACATCTAAAGTATTTAACATCCGTCTTAGTTACATTGTTTAAAGCAGGGTTTAAAGCAATTGCATTTAGCGATTTTTTTGTACTTTTTGTGATATCGAGAGCAAGGTTGGTCTGTTTATTTGGCCACACGGGACGAGTTGTTAAAGCTATGTATGGTGACCGGCATTACATTTCTGAAATATAACTGTAACGAGCTTTCCCTCAAAGTTGTTTCACTTTTACAACTTCTTTTGGCCTACTAGCGCTTCAAAAACTGCGAAATTTTTGTATCATTTAATTTGATAAATTTAGTGTCAGTTATTAATGTGGAATGTATAGTTTTCTCTTCTACTACGTAATGCCCCATTATTTTCAATCAAAATTACAAAAAGGCTATTGTTAGCGCATAGTCGTATAATTTTATCTTGTCTATGAAGTTACAAACTTCGCTTAAATGCGTTAGAATTGCGTGAATTTGACCCTCAGTGTTGTTGTAGCAATTAAATTGGGTTTTAACTGTAAACATGAGCTTTCGTGGTGCTAAGTAAAACTAATTGCACGCAAATGCTGAAGAGTCAAGACCTTTAAAAAAAGAACAATATAAGGGGGGGCGATTTGGAGCCAGTGCCCTAGTAAGGGGGCGACTTTGCTAAAAAGTTGAAGGCCACTGGTTTGAAGTGTTATTTTTTCCTTTTTTTATTTTCACATTTTTTCACAAACCAGTAAATTTCTTTTTGCCCTTTTCGGTGTTTTTTCTCCACCTGCCACCTTCGTCCGGCGGTGTGACTTGCCACAGGAGAGCGATAGAGTTCAGTGTTTTTATGATCTCCATGGGGGCTGGCTTCTCAATTTCAGCAAATACTTCTTTCACTAGTGTACTGGAGTACGGTTCTAACTTCAAATTTAAACCGGGTCGAATCTAAAATGTATTAGAAATAGCGTTAGGCATAGTAAATCATGCCAGTTACTGCTAAGCCAAGCTGACAAAGAGTCCATAAACAACTTGCTATGTATTACTACAACAAAAAATACAAGAAATTAAAATTATATATTTACAGTCCTCCTTCCTGCAAAGCAGTAGTTTTCAACGTTCTTTATTAACGATCACTGTTATCAATTCACCATATCTCATGCACAATAAATTTAAAACCAAACTTTTTTATGCATGCAAGAATGTTCTACTTTTCCTGAAATGAAACGCATAAATATTTTTTGAAAAAAGATCTAAATAGTTCAAAAAGTTTAATAATGGGTTTGTATTCGTACATAGAGATAATTTAGAATCCTTTTCAGAAACTTCTCTTACAAACCTCGTAAAAGTCACGTGACGGAAACGGCGTTGGGTAAAATGGAACCCATTCTGCATTAGTTAGATTCGGTTTCCCCCCGATTGAGTTGAGGATATTGGCAGCTAGCGACATGTGAAGCATCTCCTCTGTAGAAACGCTGGACATACAAAATAGTATCTACCAGCAATATCAATAACTCTAAACTATCAATAACTCTAAACGAAAATAAGTCAAAAATCAAATGACAGGCAAAGCTTTGTCGCGAAAAAAATCAAAGCTTTGTCGCGAAAAAACAAATTGTACCTTTTTAGGACTTCTGAAGCATGTTTGAATCGATCTCTTTTCAGTGAAAACAGCGCTGTGAGGTAGGGAGGTATCGTGTAGAGCTCAAGCAGCATCGCACTCTGAAAGTTTTTGTGCAAACGCGCAACAGTTTTTCGTAGTTGTTCAGCGGAACCACAAACCTCCACGCGGGCAGCTTGATATTTACTGCAAGCAAAGAAACACAGCTCATGTTACAAGATGCAAAATCCTCAAGACTTTATTGCGAGAAGTTGCTTATATTCAGAAGCAAGTTTCATACATGAGAGCCAAAAATATATATTCACTTGTTAACAGAGTGTACACCACATACCTCAAACAAAACTTGTAATAAAGGAAAAGTTTTTTTCTTAGTTTTCGCGAGTTGCAATAATAAACGTATGTTCCTAAAATAAAAAGCAGACATACATTTGTACAATGCTAACTTGTAGAGTGTACATTAATGCAGCAATCGTGAAATGTGAAATTCTTCTTAACTTGTCTCTTTATAAACAGTTTTTGAGGTGTGTGATAAATATTCACTATATACAAGTAAACCTACTTAATCTTTGGTTTTTCGGTTTTAGGTGGGCCATTCACTTCACATTCGATCCACCGTCTGACGAGCTCGGTCTTGTCTGGTGACAAATCACGAGTCGTGGGCATAAAGTTCGGGTGATCCCAGCCGTACTCAAACATCGACATGTTCACAAGGTGAATCTTTTTCCTGTAAAGACAAAACAAACTTATTCTTTTCACCTTGGTTAAGGTAACAATGAATACATTTTTACTGAAAAGCTATCTAGCTAAAACAAAGTTGTAATTCGAGCCTGACTTTACATACGACCATATTTGCTAAAATTCATGAACCACCTGTTCGTGGCAATTCGAAGCAACATGCTACACTGAGGTATAAGGGATTCGTGGAGTTGTTAGTCGGGCCGGGTTCGGGTTTAGGATTATTTAACAAACGGGACTAATTCGCGTCTGATTTCAGATACTGTGTACGTAAAAATAAAATTACCTAGCTAAGCACCTGGTTTCTGGACTTAAGCACCTGGTTCTATAATGTCCAATAGCCCTAAAACGTCCTGTTTAAGTCATTGTCTATATTTTTATAATTGTTGTTATTAACAGAACAATTAATACAATATTACATCCAAAAGAAAAATTAGAAGAAAAATTGAGAAATGTTTTGGTATAGGTTGGTGCATTCATTTCTACAAACACCAACATGCACCTGCTCAGTATATACGTATATTTTAAAAAAACATGAAAGATTTTGTGTACCTGACATTTTCAATAGATCTCAAGTTGATAATGTCGTGTTTCGCCATAATTGGAAACATGTTGTAGTAGAACTGGAATATAGGTCTGATGTGCTCCTCCCACGAAGGACACATATTTTTCATCACTGTCGTCGGCAGAGAGCTAAAATATAAATATTACAATTAATGACCGACAACAAAAGCAAAAAAGTTGGTACTATGTGTCGTTTAAAAGATGTGAGCAATGTACATTACTTTTAGGTGTTTTTGCATACACACAAGTTTCATTACTACATGAGAACACTATTAAGGGGGCACGGTAAAAAAGTGGAAGTAAAATTGGAATAAAGAAAACGCTAAATAACAACGTTTCTTAGGAAAGAGTAGTTTTGGAAACAATGGATCTGTATTAAAACCAGATTCTTAAAAAAAACTTACGATCATTAGGGAATAGTAAAAGCAAACCGGAACGAAAATTGTTTTACTTATAAGCACTTGTTGTTTTTATTGCTGTAACTTTGTTTGAACTAGGATTGAAATGAAATTATCGCTGTGCATTTGCTGCGAAGTAATTACCACGATAAAAATACTAAAAAAAAAAATTACTGCAGTGAAACTACAGCGATGAATTTACTGCGATGAAAAGGCTTGTATGAAATTACTGGATGTACCAAAATTGCCGCGATAAAATCACAACGATAAAATTGCTGTGGTGTAACAATCCATTGCTGAATAATCTCTACAATATTTTTTCTCAGTAATGTTTTTATGTTACGCAGCCTAAATTTGTTGAATTTATTATTGTGGCTCTGATATGAGTAATTAGGGGCGAATTTGAAAACATTGGATCGTTCTGAAAGGAAAATTATTCAGCTTTCATCAATGTCTCTAGTTCAAAATCAATAAAATTCATCACTCTGGGCCGACAGTAGTAATTAAAAATTTTCTATTTTGAAGCTTACCTGAAGACTTTAAGTGCCATTGCAAAGCTTGAATACCCTTTATGAAGCGAACATTCTTTGAGAAGTGTTCCATAATTTCCACGGATGGTAAACATTCCTCCATCGCCAATTTTAAAAATCCGCCCATGTCGATCGGTGAACGTTGCCTCAATTCCCATTGGATAGATCTGTGCAAAAGCAAGAGCTGCTGAAGAAACCTTTATCGGGGAGACATTTTTTCGGTTTAATTGTTTTTTTTTTCTGCTCTATGACAAGTTTTAATATTGTATGAAATTGCAGCAACATCTCATGTGTTTCAAAAAAATAAGAAAGAAACTCATATGGCAAAAAGAGATTTGTTTTTCTGTAAATTTATGCAGAACATGTGCTGATACATTTCATGTGATTAAGAACTCTCATAAAAAGCTGTTGGTTAAGCCTTAAACTTACATCTTAATGCGAGTCTTTATAGTATCAAAAGTATCAGCTTAGCTAAAAAAGATGATAAAAAACACCAACCTGTCCGTCCATTCCGCATTTTCTGGGATGTCCAATATTTCTAATGATTTCCACAGAGAGTTGAGCGATGCCATGCATGTCCGTCATCACTGGACCTGTCAGTTTAAGAGGTTCTTTTGGCCACGAGAGAAAAGGCGAGCACGGTTGCTATAGGAGGTAACATTAACATATTATCTTAATTTCATTTGATGTGTTGTTAAATAAATAATGTATTGCTGTGCTAATGCTATTGAAAACAATTCATCACTTTTTATGTAAAAAATAGTTTTGGGGCGTTATGTTTTATTACTGGAGCAGTGGTTCCGATTAGGGAGAAATTCCCCCCAAGGGAGAAATTTTAAACTAAAGGGACGGGTTTTACTTTGACTTTTACAAGTGGTTTGTAAATAGGCACTCAAGTTCTGGGAAAATTAGCTGTAAAGTTGATATAAGACCCAATTTTGAACGATCTTGGTATGATTTAGCATTTACTATGTAGTATATTAGGAAGGAATAAAAATGTTTGAATTGTTAAGGGATAAATTCGCCGAAAAAGGTTGGGAAACTCTGTACTAGGGCATAACAATGTACTATGTAGGGTATATTGTCTTATGCGCCACTTTTATGGGATAGCGGGCATTAAAATCATTTATTGGCTTTATTACTTGTATGTCAATGACATATGCTAAAAAACATGCCTTTGTATAATTCTACGATTAGGCTCATCTTTAATGTCATCGTCAGTTGGTGAAAAATAGGATCTTATGTTACGTTTAATTTGCAATGCAATGCCGTGGAAGCAGAACAGGAACTTACATGAGGGTTACAATTCGCCATTGTTTGTGATCTTTCTAACAGCCTCAGTTGCAGCTTAGCTCCCTTCAGTGGACGACCGAAGCTTGATGCCACTGCAGGTATTTTCCATGACTGTCCACGCGCTAGTCGGCGTGTATATCCACCCATTGGCTGCAACATAAGCATGTGTAAGTAGCAATATGTGGTGATGTTACCTTTTTTCTTGAGAACAGGAAAGAAAATGCTTTCAAAATGATAAGACTGTAAACTTGAATAGAATCTGTAATTCACAACTTTTTCTATGTACCGCAAACCTTTTAAATTTTACTTTCTTGCAACTTAATTTCAAGTCAACGTACTGCATATGCCACCTAGCTGAAGCATTTTAAACATAAATTATTTTGACACCGAGATCAATTTCTTACCTTAAAATTAAAGCCCATTTCGTCCTCTAACGCCACCACGTGACAGCTTTCGTTCCCGTTTCCGTTCAGATACCCGCAATAGCGCGGAAACAAGCCACATAGGGTGTAAGCAATTTTTTTATTTTTGAATGGAAGATCCTCGTGCGTCGTCGATCTGTTCACCACAGCCAGCCGCGAGTGGGCGATAGAGCGCACCATCTCTGGACTCGCCCAATCCAACAAAATTTCAGCTACACCACCAAAATTGCGGTACCTGAACATACGATTATTAATTAAGGTAAATTGTTAAAAGAACACGGTTTATGACTTTATCTTTGTAATCTTACTTTATCCCCATAAAAATCACGGCAAACCTGCCCGGTTGAAACTATTATTTCGAACGAACGTCAATTTTTTTTCCAAAATGCACATCCTCAGTGTTTACTGGCTATAATTGTATAATTAAATTAATTCATACACACATTTTATCTTATGAGACCCTGTCCCTTATTTATTGGTTAATACAAATGTAAGATACGTTTAGTAGACATACAGTAAACCTCGGTAAAACCGGATTCGGTTAATCCGGGTCTTCGCCCAATTTAGACAAAACTTGAGGTACAAATAATTTGTAATGTGGTAAGGCTTGAAATAACCGACATCGGATAGGACAATTTTTTAGGTCCAACCGGGTCCAGAATACCGAGGTTTGCCGCCAGTCGGTTTTAGAGCAAGGGTTATGTTAACTCGTTATCCCATGGTAAAGCATTCTTCTTTTATGCTTTAGCTACATTCGAAATAAAGTATTTCATGTTTTCGGCCGTATGAGTAATTGTAACGGACCAATTCGTACAGGTTGCCTATGCATGTTATATAGTGTAACTGTCAAAAAAGTAACAAAAACGAGTTCGACTTGCCATTTTATGTTTGTTAAAAAGTCCAGCCAGCCGCCTTGAGTCACTAAGAAGAAGTTATGACCTTCGCACATTAAAGCCCGCTGGAAACATTGTTTGTTGAGCGATGGACACACAGACGGGGCATCCAACACCGCTATATCAATGTGTTTTAACGTTGACTTGCTGAAATTCCCGTAAATGTCGCTCTTAACCATCACACTCAGATCAAGGACAAGTTTCTTGAAAAAATAACATTGCTTTAAAGCTTTGAACTTTAACACAAAAATTTAGTTTGTTTCATATTTCTAAATAAAAAAATAAAACATTTTATAGTGAAATGTTGTTCAGTGATCTTTAAAATAAAAAGTGAGGATAAATAACCTAAATGTCCAACCTTCTTTTTCGGTTGCAAACAAATACAAGATTTTAAAAAGTATTTATGTTTTAAAATGCACGATTTTAACCAGTAAAGCATTTTGTAATGTCAAAATTGTTTCAGTCAGATTTTGACATAATTTAAAATAAAGTTTTCTCTTTTCTTCCCCACAGTCACAAATGACTGCATCAACTAGGCCTACTATAGCAATTCACTCTGATCATTAATCTACAATATCTTACGGTCTACACTACAGCTTATGATTACTTCCAAAACACACAAACTAAAGATTACCTTGTGTTCGTAGCTAACGTAAAACGGCACTTCCCAAGTGTTGTCCTCACATGCGTGAAACGGCCTCATCACCCGACCAGAAAACAGGTTTTCCGGATCGTCCGATGACGTCATACCGATTGTGCCAGTCAATCGACCGCTCAGTTTATTATAGTCGCTGAAAAATTAAGAATTTAATTTGAAAAATCGTATTTAAGTTGGTAAAAGCAGGATTAAATTACACATTAGGCAAAGTAAGCATGTGCTCAGGGCGTTAAGGAAAAGGGGCAATGTAGAAACTCTTCAAAGCAAAAATTTTAAATTTCGCTCAGTATTTAAACGCACAATAAAGTAAAAGTTGCATTATTGATTCAGCTTTTCGTTTCGTCTCCTTCGCCACCCACCAACTTTCCAATGCAACGAATTCATTTACCAATAAGAGACTCGATAACCGCCTCCAAAGCAGAACTGCAAGCCGAGCCGGGTTCTTCGGGTCTTGTTCATGTTTAGGCTTAAGTTTGAATACAAAAGGCTTGACTCGGCCTGACTCGGCCTGACTTCAAACTCAGTCTCATTTATTCCACAATTTCATCTTTCGGGCCTAATTCGAACTTTGTTTGAAATACCTTGGGTTGTGTCCAGGTTTCTGGCTTGTGCTACAAGTCTGCTCTGAAAGGTTTAGTCCAATCTTAGGATCAACCGGTCAACCACAATGGTTATGAAACACTAACTAATTTCCAAAATAATTGTTCAAAACACAACACAGTACAGCACTCACAATGCGTCGAGAACGAAGTTGATGGACAGATTCTTTGCCATTTTAAACTTCCTCTTGTAGTTGTCGTCCAACCATTCCACGTCAACCAGTTTACTTTTAAGACTGGGCGACATGGCACTGCCAACTACCCTGAAAAATACTTTCAAGTCAGAATGATACGCCAGTGTCGAAAAGGAGGCAGGTTTTAAAAAATACTGACTCTATTACAGTTCTGTACACACAAGCACCTAGTCCCAGAACCGCGTTACCAGGTTATTATTCTTGTATCGTGCTTAAAACGGCCCTTGGTGAAATAAGTATCTGCGATGCGGGAACTAGACTTTCTACAGCAATTCACTCTGATCATCAATCTACAATATCTTACAGTCTACAGCAGTGGTTCTCAACCAGGGCCCATGGGCCTCCAGGGGACCACGAGCTGTGTTCCGAGGGGCCACGAGTGTCGATTCACCAGAAACACCCACTAAAAGCCATTTTTACAATTAAGTGTGTGTTACAAATAACTTTATTACCTAAATTAATCGACTATTTCACATACTATTTGTCTACATTGAGTTTTTTCACTATTACAGAATTCTTGTTTACTCTATTCGACCTGTTTAAAGCCAAAATTAGTACCGAATTCCAACACGAGTTTGCCATTTACATTTTTAAAGGGGGCCACAGGACTTACAGGGCTACTTAATGGGGGCCACGAGGCCAAAAACTTACTATTAGGGGGCCACGGTCCACGAAAGGTTGAGAACCACTGGTCTTCAGCTTATGATTACTTGCAAGACACACAAACTAAAGATTACCTTGTGTTAGCTAAAAGTCGAGATCATTGTATGACTAGATCAGGGGTGTGCAACCTTTTTCACTGTGGGGCCAAATACAATTAGCATGATTAGAACGCGGGCCGCACCTTTATATAACACAAGGTGATTGTACTTTGTTGCATACCAAATATGCTTAACTACAAGTAAAATTCGCATTTGATTATAGCCACAAATTGACAGGTCGCAGAAAAATAGCACCGGGCGCATTAATCTGCTGGAAAATATATAACACTTGGACTCGTTTGCCAGTACATTTGATATCCAAGCGTCTCTGCGGGCCGCACAAACTTTAATCAAGGGCCGCATTTGGCCCGCGGGCCGCAGGTTGCCCACCCATAGACTAGATCAGTGGTTCTTAACCGGTGGGAAATTTCCCACTAGTGTGAAATTTCAATGTTTTCAGGGGGAAATTATGTAAGTCGGGTAACCAAACTCGGGCCCGACGGTCGAATCCGGCTTTGAATTAACCGTTGAAAGTTACTTTACAAAAAAATTTCCGCAACAATATGTAAGATTAATTTCAACAAGGTTTACAAGACACATAGAAATCCAAAGGCCGCGTTTGTTACATCACAGACAAGACTAAAAGTATCAATGACTTTGCTATTTTG
Source organism: Phallusia mammillata (assembly GCF_965637545.1). Taxonomy (NCBI): domain Eukaryota; kingdom Metazoa; phylum Chordata; class Ascidiacea; order Phlebobranchia; family Ascidiidae; genus Phallusia; species Phallusia mammillata. The sequence continues at coordinate 30,387,038 of NC_137252.1, read as the reverse complement.
CTAATAAAAGCCTTTCCTTGGTTGATTGTGATGCAATAAATGACTAATACAAGCAGAAGAGACTACTTAATATTCCAAAAAGTTTAACCTCTCTCAGAAGCACTATTTAAACTAAATAAGATTGCAGTATACCTTTAAGGTCAAGACCAAATCGCTTCACGAGATTTTTTCATTTAAAGATTAATTTTTTTTTGTTAACGTGGGGCACAAAACATCATTATAAAAATAACAAATGGGAAATTCGAGGTTGGTGGTTGACTTTAGTGGGAAACCACACCAAAAAGGTTAAGTACCACTGGACTAGATCCATAGAGGTGGCTAAACCGTTTGAAAACATTCTTATATGTTTGTGACGTCACAATCTTTATTGCGACGCTTTCTGTCACCAGTTTATTTGGCTTTGTTTTCAAACAATTATCCTTTGAACAAAAAGTCTAAAAGCTGGACACTAACGTCTGATTCCCCGTGATAAACATTTTAGGAATTCAAAATCTTTTTTAGACATATACTGAATTGCATTGTACTTAAACCGAATTTTTACAAAGCTAAAAATGCATAATTACCTTTTTAAACGTTCAGTGTTGTGTGAAATGGGGGTATTGAGCATTTTAGCCGAGAAAGCTCCGTCTACTGTGATATGATATCCAATTACTTCAGGAGCAATTTGCCAATCGGGATCCAAGTCTACCATTCGGGCATGGTGTTTACCTAAATTTTGTTTTGTTAACTGCTTATGCCGGTAAACTTTATTTGGCCACGGTAAACTTTATTTCGGCCATTTTGGCCTTAAGTGAGGCGAACCGATTCAAACCGACCTTCAATAATAATAAAAAAGTGTTAGGTGCATTCGAATTAATTACAACAGATTGGTCATGATAAGCTTGATGTTGATAGGGGCATGGGATGTTTGATGTTGCGTACATTATATACATAAGCTTAGTACAAGCCTGTTTTCAGATGTTTCAATTTATAGTCTCTTAGAAATTTCAACATTAAGTTTATTATAGGAAACAACAACACAGTCCAAAATGGATATCGCAAAAAAAGTAAAAATATGATCAACTGCATGTATTTTTCATCACTTTTGATTTACACAACTACATGTTAAAGCAATTTGCTATTTGCATTTTCTACATACCTTTAAAGCCTAAATGTGTACAAATTAACTGACATGTTTTTTGTTTGGTGGTTTTATAACATACCTTCAAGGGGTCGTGCGAATAGGCCGTTTTTGATCGTGCATTGCTTTTTCGGGTCCCAGCAAGTTGATGTAACGACCGTGGATATGAAATGGAAATGTCCATTCCCCATTGGATTAGCGGACGGGGCAATATGGGAGATGCTGGTATAGTTGTAGACCTGAGAGTAGTTCTGAGTTATTACAGTCGCTTACATGCGTCTTGGCGCTTCTGACAATGGTATAGTATACGGGACATGTCTAAAATACAGGAATACAGGGCGGCGGGTATACGGAAATGGGGGTCTTAAAGATGGAAGAGACGGCGTTACGTAAAGCGCATATCCAATACGACTAAATGAGGGGACCAGGTGAAAGTTTACCGGCAAGGCATTCCTCAAGTATTCACCTTTTCCAGTTTTGCATAATCGTATAACTGAAGTTGATGTATAAAGCAAGCGGCCTAATTTGCTGTGCTTATTGGAATTTGCTTTTAGTCCTACATATGTACTTTTTATTGCTTTGCATATATTTACCGTGATCTTTGTTTCGGTTGCCATGTATTTTCTGAAGGACCCGCATGCTGGACAAAATCGATCGTTGTCAAAGTAACATCGAAAGTTATTTGCCGTTGGGTCGTTCACGTGGAATTTGCCGTAGAAGTGAATGCGCGGCCATCCCAAGTAAGCTGAGAATGTTATAACAAACATCGTTTTACACAAGAACATTGTACACCAGTGGTTCTCAACCGGTGGGAAATTTCCCTCCAGTGGGAAATAATGCAGATGCAGAGGGAAATCGTATCAGTCCATGCATGGTACCTAGATTGTTGTTTTAAGTTTCACTCAAATATTTAAAGGTCATAAATCCGTTTATTTGGCATCAAAGTTTTCACAAACATTGTCATTAAAATAACAGAAGGGGAAATTGATTTTAGTGGAAAAACTAAACTGGGTGATTGACTTTAGTGGGAAATTACACCAAAAGGTTAAGAACTACTGCTATACACGGACTCGAAAAGGAAGTTTAAGCAAAAACATAACTGCCAGAGAACGTGTGTATGTAGAATACATCATCCAGATGTTTCAACAACCGATTTTTCAACGAACATACACTGATGATGACAACAGTGATTGTTGAAACGTCTACATGATGTATTCTACATACCCAAGTTCCTTGGCAGTTATGTTTTTGATTTACATAGTTTTTATACTTTGTCCAAAGTGAGGTTTTTAACCTTGGGACAATTACCCCAACGGAGTAATTTGCTATCTTTGAGGGGTGAACTACATTTTGTTTTTTTTAATTCTAGCGACGTCAACTTTATGTGACGACATATTTTATGTTTTGTGGAAAGGGGATAACGGAAAATTGTTTTGCTCTCAGGTGTAATGATAAGAAAAAGGTTATTAAACAACGTTTTCCCTTGACCACAAACCCGAATCACTTTAAGCTTGTAAACTTGATTTGCTAACAGACGTTACATTTTAAACGGAGACTTTCGCATGAGTTTTAAATGTTGTCATAGTTTTGCTTAGCACGTTAGAACGAAAACAATGTTATATGCAAGAAACTATCTGTATGCTGCTTGGCACAACGAGTCAGGATAAACTGTTGTTCCTGAAGGCGGAAATAAATGATCAAACTCTTCTGCCATATCTTAATCATTGGTCATACCTTTATTCGTCAACCGGTGGTGACTGTTTAAAAAGCCTATAGAAGATTGTTTACATTTAACACGATTTTATTGAAGAAATTTACCGGTATAAGAAATATAAGTACAACGTCACATATGTGGCCTACCCTGGTTTTTTAAGAAACTTATTTTACAGGCAATCATACAATCTGCCTTTTTGACAAAGTGAATTGATCGCTAAACAATGTCGAATGAAACTCCGGTTTCAGCCGGTTTTGTTACAAAAAGTCCATTGACAGTAATCAGTAATGCTAACCGGTTCGCTGAACTCCTAAAATTTCGTGGGACGGTTCTATAGAACCGGTCAGTGGCGTAGCCAGAGAGGGGCCAAAGGGGCCATGGCCCCTCCCAAATTTTTAAAGTTGTACATTGATAAACTTTAATTTAGTGTAGTTTCGTCCCTAATCATTGTGGTTTCGTCTATCAAAGGAATATATAAATTACCAAAAATGACTGTTGGCACCTTTTTATTTATGCAGACATGGAATAAATCAATAAAGTGTTTCGGTGTCCCGTCGAACCACAGTTGGGCGAGTCACGTGTTTGTTAAAAGCACGCCGAGCGTTAGCAAAAAGTTGAATTAGACAACAAATTATTTGGCCCCTCCCAAAGATTTTGGCTGCCTACGCCACTGGAACCGGTGCGAACTAACTGAATCCCACCACTGTTTGCGACACACATTACGATAACTCATAAAAGTGTTTTGTAAACGCCTTTCATTCCTATCTACTTGCACGTTGCTATCGTAAGTTTTGCGATGATGAACTTGGTCAATTTACCAAAATCTACTTTACTACTAAAGCAGTAGTTTCCTTGCAGCTGTTTTCAAATATTAGGCAGCTTCCCAGTCAGAAATTTTCTTGTGTTTTTCCCCGGCCAAGCAAAACATTTCCCCCACGTATCCTCACGACATCTACCTTCTGCCATGTTTGTATAACACAAATCAACGTGAAAGATAAATCTGTGTTGTGCAGTGAGATGGGCCATACATATCAAAACCACACATGACACAAACATAAACGCCAGATATGACAGGTAGATCGCCAAATGCGCTGCCGTTTACCATATTTAACCGATACAGTTGGGGTTTTATAGGATGTCAAAACTTCGATTGTTTACAATAAAACTGCTACATAAGCAATATTCGGTTATACATTATGTATGGCAGTAACAGTTGGGGTTGTCATTAATAATCATTATCAGCACACATAAACCGACCATTTATTATGCTATCTTTGAAAATTGTCACAGATGTGTTTGCAGTGCATGAGCATAACTCTTTTTAATTTTTACATCCAGCAGTGTTTGCTTTAAGTTTGCCAAACCAAATTGAAATGCAGCAGTTTTTTGGGTTTCAGTCGAGCGTGATCGTTTTGTGCTGAAAAATGAGGTTGTCGCATGGTTTCTAATACGGTTAAAGAAAGTTCAAAATCGTGGGGCTTAGTGATGCAAATCCTTCTGGCCAATCAGCTACAAACATCTAAATTTTTAAACAACAAATGACAATGTCAATTGTGACGTTGTCCAATCACATCGTGTTCTATTTTTTTAAAAAAATGTCGCAATGCTACGAGACAATCATTTGGGGTTATTGTACTTTCTGTAGAGCAGGGCTTCTCAAACTGTGAAACATCGTGCGTTATTTGTCATTGTCACATTAAATGGTTTACATGCGTAAATTTATTGTTAAAACATCATTCTCGTGTATAGGCTATACCAGGGGTGCACAAGTGCGGCGACAGAGACGAGTTTATTAAAATGTATGTACTGGCGGCCATGACGCAAATAAAGACTCTTTTGCCAAATATTTTGATTGTCAAACTGCTCTAAGCACATTTTGTGGAGCCTAAAGAAATATTACCAGCCTAGAAGCCATATGCGCCAGACTTTTAATGCCTTTTGTATGCAAACAATGCGAAAAAGCAGAAACCACAAGCGTTACAATATAGATTATGGCGTCATAAAAGCTAACACTGACAATCTGTGTATCAAGTTGGAAATTAATTTAGGCTTTTTAGGCGCTATTAGATGGTATATATATAATATATAAGTTTTCTTTACATCAGTAATTTTGAAACACAAGCAAGCAGGCAATTGGCGGCCGTTGAGAAAATAAATATGCGGCCGTCATAGCGAAGAGGTTGTGCACCCCTGGGCTGTACCCATCAAGGGGTCGCGTAGAAATTTCTGTTTGAAAATGGGGTCGCAGAGCTAGAAAGTTTGAGTAGCCCTGCTGTAGAGCAGCGGTTCCCAAACTGGGGTCCGCGGTCCTTTAGGGGTCCGTGGGGCAATTTTTGGGGGTCCGCGAAGCGGTTGAAGTAATTCAATAATCTTTTTTGGCGTCAGTTTGTGCCACTAAATAAGTTTAAATCAAAGTAGAATTGAGAATCGACTGTCTCGATTGCTAAACAATGGCCTTTATTGAATGACAACTATCAAAAATGCAATTGTTCGCGCACAATCGTAATGTTTTTTGTCCTGTTTGTGATGTCATATGCTGTCTTTGGATGATTGTTATGCGCAATTTTGCATTATTAGCTAAAATCCTGCAATCAACTTTAGTTTTTATGAAATACACATTTAGGCTGAAGGACCGCGAGCCCTCGAAATAATGGCAAAGGGACCGTTTTGAAAAAAATATGAAAAAGTTTGGGAACCACTGCTGTAGAGGACGCTTATAACACAGCAACTGCTAGAATTCGTAGAACTGTTCGTAAGGAAGTATTTGGCAAAAGAATGCACCGTGAGTGGTCTTGGTGACAACAGCGTTACTCCAGTAAGTGTATCTTTATTATTCATAAAGTAAATATAACTTTTTAAGCAATTTGCAAGTAAAGACAAGTGAGAATTGGTATTTAGATTCAGTTTAAGTCAAAACCATTACGTGGAAGCAAAAAGTCTGATTCACATTATGAAAGTCAATTATTGTTATGGTAAGTTTAATATAAGAAAGCCAGAATCTCCTACTTCTTATTTTTCCTATACAATTGTGATCTAACTCTTTGTCTGGATCTGTAGGTGAAATGAAAGGAAGCAAATTATCCAGCATTGTTATGAGATGAATTGGAAGATGCTGTTTAGTGGGTGTTTCCTGTTTATTTTTACGTCGAACTTTTATTTGTCGAAGTGTGAGTACTGTCAACTGTGTAAACCTTATGCGCTAAAATATATTGCAAAGAGACCATATTTGATGTATTGTGTTTGCTGGAAAGGTCAGTGGGATAAAAACGCAGTAAATTATAGCTGATCATAGTTAAAATGGTGAAAATTGTCGGGTAACCGAAAAAGGCCCAAAGAAAAAACGGAGAAAAGCTGGCAAAAGCCCGCAGATGAACCATACAAAAATTCTTATCTATGAATTATCTGTGGTCCGGCGTCAAGTTTCATGGCAAGTTAGGTAGATGTTACGTCGTTTTTGTCAACTGCTGTGAATATAACTTTGTCCAGCAAACGTATAACAATTGTCCTGTGACGCAACAGTTAGTGTTCCATTGCGTGACAATTAATGTTCCAATGCGTGACGTCAATTGCCTGTGTACTGTGTATGTTGCAATCATTTGTAACTTGCCTCGTGGTGTACGTTTGTGAACTGCTGACAGGCATAATTTGAATTGAAGCCATCAATCTAAACTCTGATACCTTTATTTAGCAGCTAGAAAGTATAAATAAATTGCTGAGTTTGATAAAGCTGCATTTGTGAATCATTTTGCTGGTAAGTTTGGCTTTGTACTGTAATGTGAAGTTTTGTTCTAAACCTGTAAATGTTTGGTTGTTTGTGCAGGATTTGTTCGGCCTTTAAAGCAATATTTAATACCAAAACCCCTGTGGCCAAACAGTCGGTATGTTTAATTGTTGTGTTTCGAGTGCGATTTGTGCTTTATACGTTTTCGTTTTCATTCGCAGAAAAACCGGATTCGACCAAAATTAAAAACGAATTGTCGTTCTTGGTGTCCGCGTTTTACTTAAGCCACCTTGTGTGACGCTTGCGTGAGGGGACACGCAAAAGAAAGCGTTACATAGATATATAGGTCCTTGATATCATTGGCTCAGCATCAACTTTTCATCCTACTTTTCCCCCGGGTTTCCATTTCGGGGGAAAAGTCATGGATGGCGGGAGATAATTTTTCTGACTGGGTTATGATAGAAATAAGATGTTACTTACATGGGCACAACAAATCGTGGCATGTCTTTATCTCTTTGCCGGATCCTGGACATCTGGTTGCCGCTAAATTGCTTCCCAAACATCGGCGGTTACGTATTTGTTGGCCGCGATCACACGACGCGCTACACCGGCTCCACGGGCCCCAGTGTCCCCAGCCTGAGCAGAAATAAGGTCAAATGTCAACGACGAAGACTAGGCATATATAAAATTAACATAGGGTCATTAAAATGCATTGTATTATTGAAATATACTGCATTATTTAGGTATGTTCTTAAAACAGATCTCAAGACTGCAAAAGCGTCAACTCTTTTTTGTGCCGGCGCTTATGGTCACCACTACATACCTAAACCGTAAATAATTGAATTGAAAGTCAACCATCAATAACACAACGATATCTCCAACTTGGTTAGTACTGAAACATATCAATGCGCGCCATTGCGCTGTTTAAGGTTCGGTATAAAAAAAATCTCTAAATGAAAATACTATACTATGTTAGCGCTTTGTATCGAACCACTAGTAACAAGTTATGTGCACGTACATACCGGCATAAGCCCCTTCCACCAACAGTAACATTCCAATGAACGCTGAAAGACAGGAAAATCCCGCAACCGTTTTCACACGGGACATTGTGTTCCTAGGCATCGAATAGTCTAAACTCCATTAACAAGCAACTGCACAAAATCGGCACATAGGGTTAATAACATACAAGACTATGATAACTTTTATACAACATTCCTAATCCCGGCAAAGCGTTTTCCTGTTTCAAACTAAGTCACAACATCAAAAAGTTTGAGGGTGGCTCCGCGAAACATACTGTACGTGAAAAAGAGCTAAAACATCCTGTAAACCTATTGTCAATCCCTCGTGTTACGGAAACCTGCCTTTTTTGCAACGTTGCCTAATTTTACCATTGATTCATTACAAAAATAGTTTCATTTACATCCTTATGACTGATGGAAATAGCCACATATGCTAAACTATACCTCTTATAAACAGGCCTACTAAAAATCTTATAGTTCACCCTTACACCCAATTACAGATAACTATATTGTTTCATATTCTTATTCTATCACCGATTTGTAACAAATAAACAAACTTCCTAACGATCTACTTTCTTTTATATTCACGTCAAAGCAAATGCTATGCTTTTGCTAGTACATATTTTCCTTGCATTCTGATAGTGGCACAACGCGTATGCTGGGTAGTTTTTACAAAACGTATACAAAACAAAAGTATGTTGGCATAACAACTGGGCATTAACCACTGAAGAACTGGTTCACAGGGACCGAAAATGTTGGCCGGATTAGGCGAAGATCCAGATTAACTGATGTCGATTAGTTCAAGTCTTACTACATTAAAAATCATTTGTACCTGGAGTTTTGTCTGAATTAGGCGAAGACCCGAATTAACCGAACCCAATTTAACTGAGGCTCACTGTATTTACCAACAATGTGTTAGTGTGTATGTTTTCATTTGAAATTTTCTACAGGAAAGCAACAACCTTGTACAAGCAGTTACAGTAGTCAATCAGGGCTGAACAGTAAAATAACGACTAAAAAGGTGGTGAGTGCAGATTGCATAGTGGATTCCATGCAAAGATTGTGAGGACAGGTATAATGTCGTAAGTTTTTGTAGTTGTTTTAATAGATTTAGGTTGAGCTAGATACAATATTTTCCATAAATGTTTGTTTCTTAAAAATGTGCCTTTAAAAAAACATATTTTTTAAATATAACGATACTTATTACTTTTTTATGTTGCAAAAAATGTTTTTTGAACTTTTTAGTGAATTGAAATAAAGAGAATTAAATTAAACAAGTCTAGAATGATAGTGTTTACAATCCATATAATGCACAAAAAGCAATCAAAAACATAATTTGATTGAAATAAATATTGCAAGTAAACATGCATTTAATTAAGTTCTGACAGTAATAATTATTAAGTTCCATTAGTAATTGTTTGCAAAACATACACAAATGTATTTTATTTCACATACTGTCAACTTAATTTTTCCCTCTTTCTAAACATTGTTCAGCTTGTAAAAGAGCATCCTTGAACTGTCGCTGGATTTTTGCATGTTTGGTGTTTAATGCAATAATAAAAGTATCTGTTGTAATAAGAATAAAACAAGTTCCTTAAAATATGCAGTATTTAGAAGCAACTAATGGCGTACCTTGTTTGGTTTGTGTTGAACCACTATGGTTTATGCCAAAGTACTTGAGTTTGCAAGTTACATACATTGGAAGTTCCAAAAGATTTTTCTTTAACAACTGGAACCGTTGAATTGATCGAACATTCACAGTGCTAAAAGTACACATGTAATTGTCAAGACTATAAAGTGTATTAACTTATTTTAATACCAACAGTATATATATTGTGTTATATTTACGACCTCACCAAACACATGTTACACTTACTTGTCATAAGCATTTATTACTCCAGTACGGGCAGAGAAAAACATATTTGCAAGATCACGGTTGCATTCCAAACCATTTTCTTTCACAGTAAATGGATGGTTGGCAATGTCTTGCATTAAACAGTAAGGTTCATACACTGCAAGTTCAACATCTCCAGCTAATGGACTGGCCATATTGGACAAAAAAAGAAACCCACTTCATTTGACAAAATAGTATAATTTTGATAAAACTAGACAATGCTAGTGTCGCAAAGCTTAATGCAGGCTGTGTCAACTGTTTCATGCCGAAGCTAAGCCACTAAGTTTGAAACAAATCTGTTTGCGTGTACTTTGTAATTATTTGTCACAGTCCACAGAACCACATGATCAGATTGTCTTCATTTTTGAACAGAAATTTATGAAAACCATATAAACAACCATAAATCGGTTACAAATTCGTGGCGTTCAGTTCTGCGCCAGTATGCCTCAGCAACAAAATAGTTCAACTGAAGATTAGATTCTCTTATGCATTTTTTGGTCTAAACATGCGTTGTTTACGTCCTTTAAGTCCAATAGCCATCAGGTACGGCTTCTCTAAAAGTCCAAGACCAATTAGATACGTTTTTTGTTAGTCACCACCAGTGTTTTTTTTAAGGTGTTTTGGGGGACCGTTTCAAATTTCTCCAGCGGTTTCCCAAAATTTGTACTTGCAACTACAGTAGAAAAGTAATGGTTGTTTCTCGCTATGTCTTGTCGATAATACGAATATAGCCTACGATCAATAGTTCACGTCCGGAAAAAAAGAATAAGTGGAGGTACAGCTAACAGCTGAATCAAAGAGTTATTCACAAAAGAAGTGCACCTTCGATACTCGTCAATGTTTATTTCTGATTTATGGCGCATAATGATCAGTTTTTACGTGTGGAAACATAACAAGCAGAAGCCAACAAGCACACTTTGTTTGATTGTGCAGCAAACTTGTTTGGCGGCCGTGTTGGGCAGGCTGTTTGATCGCTGTCACAATCATTTAAGCTGTGCCTTGTCGAATAATTCATTTTGTGTTGCGTTGATTGTATGTAGTTTAAATGCCTAGGTTTGTACCGCATCTTTAGAGATTAATGTTTGTCCTAAAGTAACCTTTGAAATCAGAAATAACGTAATGATTGCTTTTCTTGCGAAACCTAGATTCGAGTTAATTATATTCCTTCTGGACTCTTCTCTGACTTAAACTGAATATTATGAAGTTTATGATGTCATAAACGTATTTACTCAACCTGACGTTTAGTTTTAACAATTGTTTGTGACGTAACTTAACCGAAGCTTCTCGTAGGTGGGAGAATATTTTTGGCATTATATAAGGCGGCATATTTTGAGTGTAAAAGAGAGGAAGGACAGAAATTAAGAAATACGTTGAAGTGCTGACAGTTGCTATCAAGTTTTAATGCGTTATTTGCAAGTGCTATTGTAGATTACATCGCCCTTTTTGCCAGTTCTCTAAAGATTTTGATCAGCGATCTCAGAAGTAGAACTATTCAGTCGTTAATTGATCAGCGATCTCTTTCCTGGTAAAAGAAAAGGAAGACGTGACAGTCGAAATCTTGAGCATTTTTGAGATAGAAAGATTGTTTTTGCGATAAAATTTAGAATAGGCTATTTCTTAAATACTCTTTCTATTTTTTTAACTTAAAAATTTTAAGTTTTTGTGAGTTATTTCAGGTGAAAATGTCGCAGCGTAAACGCTTATCCTCTGAAAAACCTAACAATCGAAGTATAAAGCAGTTCTTTTCTTGTAAACCGAAAACACGTACTGCTGCTCTAACCACCGAAACCGCATCTGCCAACAGCACCACAAGTTCTGATTGTGTTTTACTGAATGACCGCAATTCTGCTGAAAATGTTCAAGAGCAGTCGACTCTTTCTGTTGCATCGTCGACGACTGTTCTAGCTGCACCATCCAACAAGATATTTCAATCGTGGATTAAACTGAAAGGTTTTGATGATGCTCTACGAATGAACGTGTTCACCCTCCATGCTGACGGAGGCATAATATGTTTGCTTTGCTCTAAGGCCTAAGCATCCAGTAGCTATCACTGGCCGAGGCAAGTTTGCTGATGTTTACACCAGCGTACCCGCCAGACCTCAGCGCCCCTCTCGTCTGGATATGCATCTGAGCTCGGAGCAACACCAGCAAGCAGTTAAACTGGAACAGAACCAACGTGTCTCGCTATTTCACACAAAGTATCAAGATCGTGTATTAAATAAAACCAAAACAGTGGCTGAGAGAGTACACCTAATTTACTGGGTACTGAAAGAGGAAGTAGCGAATCGAAAAGTTGCTTCCTTGCAAACACTGGTTGACCGCATGACCGGCTTCGTGACCTGCGACATACCAGTTCAACAGCAGTGACGGAGTTTATTTTGCTCATCTCCGACCATCTGACTGATCGCATCGTTGCTGATGTCAAGCAAAGCCTATGCTGGGCTACCATGGTCGACGAGACAACCGATATTGCTACTTTGCAGCAATATATTACATTTGTTCATTACGTCAATAAAAAGGGACGCCAGGCAACTGCATTTTTGGATATCCGTCGGATAGACGCTCGCGGGGCAACTGCTGCCAACCTATTCCGACTCTGGAAAGAGGTCGCTGCTGACTACAGTCTTGATGTGGGTAAACATGTCGCTATTGCATGCGATGGAGCTGCTGCAATGATAGGCCGCCGAAATTCCCTCTCACAGAAATTGACTGCACAAAATCCGATTACCTACACAGTGCACTGCCATGCGCATCGCTTAGCCTTGGCATGTACGGACACGGTAAAGGAGCTACAACACATCCAGGATTGCGAACGTGGCTTAGTCCAGACGTGGAAGTACTTTTCAATTTCGCCGCTCAAGACCGCAAAACTACAAGAAATGCAAACTGTTGATGTTGATTCGTCTGCGCGAAAATTAGTTAAAGCCTGCCGTACTCGCTGGCTATCTCATGGTCAGGCTGTAATCGCAATGAAAGCAGAACTGCCTGCTGTACACGCTACGCTCCAATATTTTGCTACCGAGAAGAAAGATTGCACAGCAGTTGGTATTCTTCATTTAATTTGCTCCAAACGCTTTCTTTTCTCCCTTTACTTGCTGAATGCTGCTTTGGTCCATCTCAACAAGTTATCATTGTTGTTTCAAAAAGGTAGTTTTCACTTTTCTCACATGCAGTCGGCACTTTCAATATGCAAAAAAGAGATTAGGAGCATTGCCAATTCAGATCAGGTTTTAAATAGCCTAAAATTTGACTGGGAGAAGATTTCAAAAATTTTACCAAGATCTCAAAATACACTTCTTGAAGATGACTTTAAACTGCTGCGATTCACCACAGAAACATACTGTGAGGCACTGCTCTGTAATCTCGAAGAACGTTTCCCTGACCCTGAGGTACTCTCTGCTTTTCGAATCTTTGATGCTAATGAGATTCCTCTTGATACCCCTCAGCGCCAGCTTTATGGGAATGATGATCTCTCGCTGCTTGTCAGAAGATTTGACATTGTTCCTGCTGAACAAACCTTGAAAGTACTAAATGACTATCAAACGTTGAAAGATAGAATGACAATGCCAGAATTTGAGTTCTGCCAAGATCCCGGTGATGTCTGCAGCAAAATTGCTCGAGGCAACGTATTCCAGCAAATGTTTCCAGAGCTGCATCGACTTTGCTGCATTGCATTGTCAATTCCTCTAGCAACCGCCTGGCCAGAGCGAGGATTTTCGACTCTATGTCGTGTTAAAACCAAGCAACGAAATAGGCTACTAGATATCACCCTGAATGCTCTAATCAACATTTCGATGAACGGTCCGGAGCAGCTCACTGACGAGGATGCACAAAAGATAGCTGAGAAGTGGCAAAAAACAAAGGACCGACGAACAGTGATATACAGTGCGAGCATTGAAGGCGTTGGAATCTGCAAACAACGAAGAAATGGAAGCTGGCGGATGGGAACGGGATTGCGAATCTGTTTTGTTGCATCAGATGCCACCTGAAAAATTTGTTCTGTGATTGTGCACTGCCAGTAGCCTAATAAATAATTCGTTTAAGCAAATATGGCTATTTTTTGGTATTTAAATGAAACACTTGCGGTCTCTTAAAACTACTTAGCGGTCACCCAAACCAAACCTTAAAAAAACCCTGGTCACCACAAATCCTTCATTGAAATGTGTCAAGACTTTGTTTTAACCAACACGTGCGCGTGTGTAACAGAGCGTAACATCAAAACATCATCACGTGGTTGTTGTTGTTCTAATTCGCAAGATTTTTTTTACTGAAGAGTACTTAGTTTATAAAATACATTTTAGATTCCTTTTTTAAGTCTTTGATAGAAACTATTGTGAACCATTTTTTCAGACATTTTTACAGAAAAGTCGTCAGAGACTTGTTGGCTTTTGTTGTGGCAGTTTACAAAGTCGTATTATTTGGCATGGTTTGGCAAAATTCGTATTATTCTTACACAATCTTTAAATAACAAATCGAAAAAAGTTAGTCTATGTACGGATTTAAACATTTCGGAAACGAATATAAACAGAAATATATAGGCCAATCGTACTATTAACACAGTACAATCTTAGATAGCAGTAAATCGTGGCAGAATAGGCGAAAAAATAGTTTCACAGAAAGTGCAACTGAAACTGAACATATTGTGGCAAGTATTGCACGCAACAAACGTTGAGACATATTAATGTTACGCAAAGCTAAAACATAAAATAAAAGCTTGCACTCCTCAATTTAAGATGGCAAGTGGCAAACTAAAGAAAGTATGTTTCTGCTTAAAGTATTGGTGTTAAGTTGGAAATTTTAATACAGTGGGAGCATATTTTAAGAATTTGAGATCAACTATAGCGTTGTGAGTCCTATATCAAAAAAATAACGTATGATAGACACCGTTTCTCCCAACAATTGTGGTATTAGAAGATTGTGCATGAATAAAATGGAAGATCTACTAGCCGCACATTTAGCTAAAATTCAGTAGGTAGCGCAGAGCACAAACACCTGCTTAAAACGACATATAAAATGCCATCGGTTACGGCTACTACCCGATCCCTACCAACCTTTAGCTTCTAAATAAGTATTTTAGCCTTCTGCGTAGGCCATCAGATTTTCACTTGATGTGTGGATGGCGTTAGTGATGGTGTTAGCAGCTCTACCAATTAAAAAAGCACAATACATCACAAGATTGCACAAGAGAAAATATTCTTTGGGGCTAGTTAACAAAACTTGGGTCCTGAGAAGGTGCTCCCATAACTCATGTCGCCATCAAGCTCAAAGTGTCCCCTAATAAACTTCCATTCGGGGGCAGCATTGGGTCCAATATAGGGGTCACCGTTGTGAAATAAGGGTTGAGTCACTAATTTTTTCCCAGCATCAAGCAATTCAAACATCCGTCCCATGCACGTGGGCATTTTGTCGATCTTGCCGTTCATAGTGTCCTCTGTTGAAAATTTAAAAAAAAGTTACAGGCTATTATGTTAAGCTTCAAATTTAATACACTTTAGTGACTTTACACACATTAAACACCCTATTTTGGGGTAAATTATCATTCACAGCTAGCCAACAGCAACTTTGGTTGTTTGATGGTGCGTTTGAGTGATGCCATTAACTAGATCTTAAATGTTGTTTGCTATCATAAACGGGTTTGTCTAGAAACTGAAAAGTACAAATAATTCTGACTCAGAACGACAGTCATCATTTTTAAACCATCATTTCAAAGTTTTTTAAAAAAAACTTATTATTGTCTTGAAGATACATATTTATGTCAATATACAACACATACACAAAAGACTGTACTTACCCAAACAGACAAGCATGTCACTGTACTGCTGATTAAATAGTCGCCGTAATAGCTTCGTTTTTTTGTTCAATATGCGTTTTGGGCCATTATCAACTTGACGCCAGCTTTCAAAGGCAAGCTGTTTAATCGGCCATACACTCGACACGCCCTCTTGGAAGGACACCGTCTTGCCGGCGAAGCAAAAGCGCCAGCATGTGGTTGAGTTAGCCTCCTGGCAACCGCACAATGTCTGTGGCAGAAACAAGCATTCAATGTCCGACCATTCAGGCGGATTTCCCCGTACAGAGACCAACTCCCGTCCGTGAGCGAGCTCCAGAAATCTCACATAATGCGACTTCTCAAAATTCGGCGCAACCTCGGTTTGGTACGGATCGCTGGACTCCTCGCTGAGTGACGTCATCAGCAGGTCACGTGTCTGCGCCAGTGTCGTAATAAACGGACTGCAGGGACTTCCGCCTTCTCCCTCGTAAACGATCTCGAAACCGGCTTCCAGCGCCGACTTGAGCCCGCGCACGGGGAAGAGGATTGCGCTTGAGCGCCTCTTAGTGACGTACCACTGGCGGTGAGTGAGCTGCCGCTGGGGGTCGCCCGTGAACACCGTGGCGTTAGTGTCGTTTAGTTTCACGCACGACTCTGCTTGGATCAGCTCCAACATGACGTGAGCGTAGTAGCCACCTATCGTGTACACGTCCGCTATGTAAGGTTGCTCCAGAAGGTTAGTTGCGTAGCGAAAGGCCTTGGACCAAAAGTTCGTCGCATTCCAACGGTGAAACTGATTGAAAAAGAAGTAATATCTTTCAGATAGATCTCATACATCATGAACGTATGTTTGACATTGCCTATTAAACAAACAATTGTACGCCAGGCCCATTGAGGGCATTATACCGAATGTGATTCGACCTTTGGCGGCTCACCACAGGGCCTGTGTAGAGTCCCGCAAATACTACTGTCATGAGTTCGAATCACACCGCACGCTAGATTTTTTCTAGCCTGTGCCTTCCCTAATGGGAATGCTTGAGAGATCGGCTTGATTCGGTACAACGCCTTCAATGGGCTGGCGAAGAAAGATTTATGTATGAATGTATTCATCTTGCCTATTGAACAATTTTAACCAAACAGAAAACTCACTTCACACTCAAACACTCACCTTGTTAGTTTTGGTTGCTCGTGACGCAATATCGTACCATGAAGGGCCACCGGACTCGGTGACGTCATCATCAACATCATCTTCATTTTCAAAGTAGACATCTAAAGTATTTAACATCCGTCTTAGTTAAATTGTTTAATGTGTTGATATTGTTACACAAACCAGTGAATTTCTTTTTGCCCTTTTCGGCTTGTTTTCGCCACCTGCCACCTTCGTCCGGCGGTGTGACTTGCCACAGGAGAGCGATAGAGTTCAGTGTTTTTATGATCTCCATGGGGGCTGGTTTCTCAATTTCAGCAAATACTTCCTTCACTAGTGTAGTGGAGTACGGTTCTAACTTCAAATTTAAACCGGGTCGAATCTAAAATGTATTAAAAAGAGCATTAGGCATAGCAAACCATGCTAGTTACTGCTAAGCCAAGCTGACCAAGAGTCCATAAACAACTTGCTATGTAGGTATTACGTTTAAAAAAAGTTCTAAACGTTTTTTTGTTAACGATCACTGTTGTCAATTCACCATATCTCATGCACAATAAATTTAAAACCAAACTTTTTTACACAAAGAATGTTCTACTTTTTCTGGAATGAAACGCATAAATAATGTTTGAAAACATATCTAAATAGTTCAAAAAGTTTGATAATGGGTTTGTATTCGTACATAGAGATAATTTACAATCCTTTACAGAAACTTCTCTAACAAACCTCGTAAAAGTCACGTGACGGAAACGGCGTTGGGTAAAATGGAACCCATTCTGCATTAGTTAGATTCGGTTTCCCCCCGATTGAGTTAAGGATATTGGCAGCTAGCGACATGTGAAGCATCTCCTCTGTAGAAACGCTGGACATACAAAATAGCACCAAACATAATTTTTGAAATTTAGAAAATCACATAAGTTGTGTCAAATAGTCAGCTATCAATAACTCTAAAAAAATAAGTCAAAAATCAAATGACAGGCAAAGCTTCGTCGCGAAAAAATCAGAAAATGAAACTTTTAAAAGAATCATAGAATTTAGATCTCGCTTAATGGCAGTATACTTGCTTTTAAAGAATTAATTGGAAAAGCAAACAATTTTTTCAAGAACGATGCCTGTTTATACAATCTTGTACCTTTTTAGGACTTTAGAAGCATGTTTGAATCGATCTCTTTTCAGTGAAAACAGCGCTGTGAGGTAGGGAGGTATCGTGTAGAGCTCAAGCAGCATCGCACTCTGAAAGTTTTCGTGCAAACGTGCAACAGTTTTTCGTAGTTGTTCAGCGGAACCACAAACTTCTGCTCGGGCAGCTTGATATTTACTGCAAACAAAGAAATACAGCTTTTGTTACAAGATGCAAAATCCTCAAGATTTTATTGCGAGAAGTGGCTTATATTCAGAAGCAAGTTTCATATATGAGAGCCAAAAATATATATTCACTTGTTAACAGAGTGTACACCACATACCTCAAACAAAACTGGTAATAAAGGAAAAGTTTTTTTCTTAGTTTTCGCGAGTTGCAACAATAAACGTATGTTCCAAAAATAAAAAGCAGACATACATTTGTACAATGCTAACTTGTAGAGTGTACATTAATGCAGCAATCGTGAAATGTGAAATTCTTCTTAACTTGTCTCTTAACTTGTTTTTGAGGTGTGTGATTAATATTCACTATATACAAGTAAACCTACTTAATCTTTGGTTTTTCGGTTTTAGGTGGGCCATTCACTTCACATTCGATCCACCGTCTAACGAGCTCGGTCTTGTCTGGTGACAAATCACGAGTCGTGGGCATAAAGTTCGGGTGATCCCAGCCGTACTCAAACATCGACATGTTCACAAGGTGAATCTTTTTCCTGTAAAGACAAAACAAACTTATTCTTTTTACCTTGGTTAAGGTAACAATGAATACAATTTTACTGAAAAGCTATCTAGCTAAAACAAAGTTGTATTTCGAGCCTGACTTTACATACGACCATATTTGCTACAATTCATGAACCATCCGTGGCAATTTGAAGCAACATGCTATATTGAGGATTCGTTGAGGTGTTAGTCAATTCAGTTTCGGGATCAGGATTTTTTAACAAACGGGCTTTATTCGGACCTAATTTCGCATCCTGTGTGGGTAAAAAATAAAATTACCCAGCTAAGCAGTTATTTGTTGGACCTAATGTCCAACAGCCTTAAAACGTTTTGTTTAAGCCATTGTCTGTTATTGTCCATTGTGTATGTCTTTTTTATTATAGGCACAAAACGGGCTTCTCAAAAACGATTCGGGTGCGGGCCGGGATCAGGCTCGAATTTTGGACTCGCTTATAACTCTAGTTCAAGGGGTTCGATATTTTTTAGTACTAAACGCCGTTTAAGACTATAATCGTTGTGATTAGCAGGACAATCAGTCAGTCTATGCCACAAAAATTGTTAAATGTTTTGGTATAGGTTGGTGCATTCATTTTGAGAACACCAACATGCACCTGTTCAGTGTATAAGTATATTTTAAAAAAACATACAAGATTTTGTGTACCTGACATTTTCAATAGATCTCAAGTTAATGATGTCGTGTTTCGCCATAATTGGAAACATGTTGTAGTAGAACTGGAATATAGGTCTGATGTGCTCCTCCCACGAAGGACACATATTTTTCATCACTGTCGTCGGCAGAGAGCTAGAACATAAATACAATTAGTGACCGACAACAAAAGCAAAAAAGTAGGTACTATGTGTCGTTAAAAAGATGTGAGCAATGTACATTACTTTTAGGTGTTTTTGCATACACACAAGTTTCATTACTACATGAAAACACTATTAAGGGGGCACGGTAAAAAAGCGGAAGTAAAATTGGAATAAAGAAAACGTTAATTAAGAACATTTCTTAGGAAAGAGTAGTTTTAAGAACAATGAAACTGTATTAAAACCAGATTCTTTTCAAAAAAAACTTACGATCTTTAGAGGCAAACCGGAACGAAATTATTTTAAGTAAACATTTGTTGTTATTATTTTTGTGGCTTTGTTTGAACTATAGTACTATAGTCCTATAGGATTGAAATGAAATTGTCCCGGTGTAATTGTTGCGATGTAACAACCACGATGGAATTGCCGCGAAAAAAATACTGCAAAGAAATTACTGTAGCAAAATTGCTGCGATGAAATTGCTGCGATGAAATTGTCGCGATGAAATTACTATGCGAAGAAATTACCACGCTGAAATTCCTGCGATGTAATAATTCGTTGCTGAATAATCTTTTTTTTATTGTATTTTTCGACAATAATCTTTACAATATATTTTTTCTCAGTAGTGTTTATATGTTACGCAGCCTAAATTTGTTGAATTTATTACTGTGGCTCTGATATGAGTAATACGGGGCGAATTTGAAAATATTGGATCGTTCTGAAAGGAAAATTATTCAGCTTTCATCAATGTCTCTAGTTCAAAATCAATAAAATTCATCACTCTGGGCCGACAGTAGTAATTAAAAATTTTATATTTTGAAGCTTACCTGAAGACTTTAAGTGCCATTGCAAAGCTTGAATACCCTTTATGAAGCGAACATTCTTTGAGAAGTGTTCCATAATTCCCACGGATGGTAAACATTCCTCCATCGCCAATTTTAAAACTCCGCCCATGTCGATCGGTGAACGTTGCCTGTATTCCCATCGGATAAATCTAGTGCAAAAGTAAAAGCTACTAAAAAGAAACTTTTTTGGAGGAGTTAATTTGTTTCCCAAGCCAAATCGTATGAAATTGCAGCTGCAACTTATAATTTGTGGAAAAAATACTTTGTTAAGTTCATACAAAATATGTGCTGATACATTTCTTGTGATAAAGAACTCTCATGAAAATCTGTTGGTTAAGCCTTAAACGTACAGATCTTTATAGTATCAAAAGTATCAGCTTAGCTAAAAAAGATGATAAAAAACATCAACCTGTCCGTCCATTCCGCATTTTCTGGGATGTCCAATATTTCTAATGATTTCAACAGAGAGTTGAGCGATGCCATGCATGTCCGTCATCACTGGACCGGTCAGTTTAAGAGGTTCTTTTGGCCACGAGAGAAAAGGCGAGCACGGTTGCTACAGAAGTTTACATTTATGAACAAATCATCTTAATTTTATTTGATGTGTTGATTTGCAAATTAATGTAAAACAATTCATCATTTTTTAGGTCAAAATTAGTTTTGGGGCGTTATGTTTTATCACTGCAGCAGTGGTTCCCAATCAGGGAGATTCCCATGACATATGCCAATAAACATGCCTTTGTATAATTCTACGATTAGGCTCATTTTTGATGTCATCGTCAGTTGGTGAAAAATAGGATCTTATGTTACGTTTAATAAACAATGCCATGCCGTGGATGTAGGACACGAACTTACATGAGGGTTACAAGTCGCCATTGTTTGTGATCTTTCTAACAGCCTCAATTGCAGCTTAGCTCCCTTCAGTGGACGACCGAAGCTTGATGCCACTGCAGGTATTTTCCATGACTGTCCACGCGCTAGTCGGTGTGTATATCCACCCATTGGCTGCAACATAAGCATGTGTAAGTAGCAATATGTGGTGATGTTACCTTTTTTCTTGAGAACAGGAAAGAAAATGCTTTCAAAATGATAAGACTGTAAACTTTAATAGAATCTGTAATTCACAACTTTTTCTATGTACCGCAAACCTTTTAAATTTTACTTTCTTGCAACTTAATTTCAAGTCAACGTACTGCATATGCCACCTAGCTGAAGCATTTTAAACATAAATTATTTTGACACCGAGATCAATTTTTTTTTTTTTTTTTCACGGGGTTCGAACCCAGGACTCTCCCGGGGACGAATCCCGATCAGGGTTTTTATGTCTGTATATGGGTCAGGCGCGCCGGACCATTCGGCCAAGTTCCTGCCCTCAATTTCTTACCTTAGATCAATTTCTTACCTTAAAATTTCTTACTATTTCTTACCTTAAAATTAAAGCCCATTTCGTCCTCTAACGCCACCACGTGACAGCTCTCATTCCCGTTTCCGTTCAGATACCCGCAATAGCGCGGAAACAAGCCACACAGTGTATAAGCAATTTTTTTATTTTTGAATGGAAGATCCTCGTGCGTCGTCGATCTGTTCACCACAGCCAGCCGCGAGTGGGCGATAGAGCGCACCATCTCTGGACTCGCCCAATCCAACAAAATTTCAGCTACACCACCAAAATTGCGGTACCTGAACATACGTTTATCAGTTAAGGTAAATTGTTAAAAGAACACGGGTTATGACTTTATGTTTTTAATCTTACTTTATCCTCATAAAAATCACAGCAAACCTGCCCGGTTGAAACTATTTTTTCGAACGAACGTCAATTTTTCTTTTCAAAATACACATCCTCAGTGTTTACTGGCTATAATTGTACGATTAAATTAGTTCATACACACAGTTTATCTTATGAGACCCTGTCCCTTATTTATTGGTTAATACAAATGTAAGATACGTTTAGTAGACATACAGTAAACCTCGGCAAAACCAGATTCGGTTAATCCGGGTCTTCGCCTAATTTAGACAAAACTTGAGGTCCAATTAATTTGTAATGTGGTAAGGCTTGAAATAACCGACATCGGTTAGGACAATTTTTTAGGTCCAACCGGGTCCAGAATATTGAGGTTTGCTGCCAGTCGGTTTTAGAGCAAGGGTTATGTTAACTCGTTATCCCATGGTAAAAAGAAGTAAAGCATTCTTCTTTTATGCTTTAGCCACATTCGAAAGAAGTATTTCATGAAAACGAGTTTGACTTGCCATTTTATGTTTGTTAAAAAGTCCAGCCAGCCGCCTTGAGTCACTAAGAAGAAGTTATGACCTTCGCACATTAAAGCCCGCTGGAAACATTGTTTGTTGAGCGATGGACACACAGACGGGGCATCCATCACCGCTATATCAACGTGTTTCAACGTAGACTTACTGAAATCCCCGTGAATGTCGCTCTTAACCATCACACTCAGATCAAGGACAAGTTTCTTGAAGAAAAAAAATGCTTCTGAAAGTTAATTAGTCCACTACCTTAAAGCTTTAAACTGTAACACAAAAATTAGTTTATTTCATATTTCTGAATAAAAAACCTAAATCTTAAATTTTGTAGTTCAGTGATCTGATCTTTAAAACTAAACGTGTGGACGAAATCCTACAAAGTAAATCTTTCTTTTCAAACAAAGAAAAGATTTCAAAAACTTTTTCTGTTTTAAAATGCCCGATTTTAACCAGTAAAGCATTTTGTAATGTCAAAACAGTTCCAGTCAGATTTTGACATAATTTAAAATAAAGTCTTCTCTTTTCTTCCTCACAGTCACAAATGAGTGCATCAACTAGGTCTACTATTTCAGCCAGTAGTTCTGAAACTGTGCGTCGCGACGCCTTGGTGCGTCGCTTGAATTTTCCAAGGGCGTCGCAGAATAGTTCCGTTTCGTGGCTTTTTGTTGTTGTATCATTAAACACAACTTTAATAATAAGTTTCCTCATTAACTTTTGTTTGGTGGTGCGTCGCAAGTCCAGAAAAACTTGTCCACGGGCGTCGCAACAAAAAAGTTTGAGAACCACTGATATAAGCAATTCACCCTGATCATCAATCTACAATATCTTACGGTCTACAGCTTATGATTACTTCCAAAAAACATAAACTAAAGATTACCTTGTGTTCGTAGCTAACGTAAAACGGCACTTCCCAAGTGTTGTCCTCACATGCGTAAAAAGGCCTCATCACTCGACCAGAAAACAGGTTTTTCGGATCGTCCGATGACGTCATACCGATTGTGCCAGTCAATCGACCGCTCAGCTTATTATAGTCGCTGAAAAATTGAGAATTTAGTTTCAAAAATCGTATTTAAGTTGGTAAAAGCAGGACTGAATTGCACATTAGGCAAAGTAAACAGATGCTCAGGGCGTTAAGGAAAAGGGGCAATGTAGAAACTTTTCTTTTCGGGTCTGGTTCATGTTTAGGTTTAAGTTTGAATACGAAAGGCTTGACTCGGCCTGACTTCAAACTCAGTCTCATTTATTCCACAATTTCATCTTTCGGGCCTAATTCGAACTTTGTTTGAAATAACTTGGGTTGTGGCCAGGTTTCTGGCTTGTGCTACAAGTCACTAAAAGGTTTAGTCCAATCTTAGCAACAACCGGTCAACCACAATGGTTATGAAACATTAACTAATTTCCAAAATAATCGCTTAAAACATAACACAGTACAACACTCACAATGCGTCGAGGACGAAGTTGATGGACAGATTCTTCGCCATTTGAAACTTCCTCTTGTAGTTGTCGTCCAACCATTCCACGTCAACCAGTTTACTTTTAAGACTGGGCGACATGGCAGAGTCACCGACCCTGAAAAATACTTTCAAGTCAGAATGACACACCAGTGTCGAAAAGGAGGCAGGTTTTAAAAAATATTGACTCTATTACAGTTCTGTACACACAAGCACCTTGTCCCAGAGCCGCGTTACCAGGTTATTATTGCATCGAGTGTCGATTTCACCAGAAACACCCACTAAAAGCCATTTTCATTTTTAATGCCTATATTTAAGGGTGTGTTACAAATAACTTTATTACCTAAATTAATCTACTATTTCACATACTATTTGTCTATATTGAGGTTTTTCACGATTACGGATTCTTGTTTACTCTTTTCGACCTGTTTAAAGCCGAAATTAGTACCGAATTCCAACACGAGTTTGCCGTTTAAATTTTTAAAGGGGCCACAGGACTTACAGGGTTACTTAAATGGGGCCAGAAAGCCAAAAACTTACTTTTAGGGGGCCACGGTCGACGAAAGGTTGAGAACCACTGGTCTACAGCTTATGATTACTTGCAAGACACACAAACTAAAGATTACCTTGTGTTAGCTAAAAGTCGAGATTATTGTATGACTAGACTCATAGAGGTGGCTAAACCGTTTGAAAACATTCTTATATGTTTGTGACGTCACAATCTTTATTGCGACGCTTTCTGTCAGCAGTCAATTTTGCTTTGTTTTCAAACAATTAGCCTTTAAACAAAAAGTATAACAGCTGGACACTAACGTCTGATTGCCCCATAATAAACATTTTAAGAATTCAAAATCTTTTTTAGACATATACTGAAGTAGATTGTACTTGAACAGAATTTTTACAAAGCTAAAAATGCATAATTACCCTTTTAAACGTTCAGTGTTGTGTGAAATGGGGGTATTGAGCATTTTAGCCGAGAAAGCTCCATCTACTGTGATATGATATCCAATTACTTCAGGTGTACTTTGCCAATCTGGATCCAAGTCTACCATTCGGGCATGGTGCTTACCTAAATTTTGTTTTGTTAATTGAATATGCCGGTAAACTTTATTTGGCCACGGAATGTCTTAAGTGAGGTGTTATTTTGCAAACCGAACTTCAATAATACAAAAGTATGCACTCAAATTAATTAAAACTGATTGGTCAGGATAAGCTTGATTTTGATAGGAGCATGGGATGTTTGATGTTGCCTACATTGTACATAAGCTTAGTACAAGCCTGTTTTCACATGTTTCATTTTATAGTATCTTAGAAATTTCAACATTAAGTTTATTATAGGAAAAAAAAACGTCCAAAATAGTGCATTAAAAGTAAAAAAATGATCAACTACATGTTTTCTTTTACTTTTAACACAACTACATGTTAAAGTAATTTGCTATTTGCATTTTCTACATACCTTTAAAGCCTAAATGTCTACAAATTAACTGACATGCTTATTGTTTGGTGTTTTTACTACATACCTTTAAGGGGTCGTGCGAATAGGCCGTTTTTAATCGTGCATTGCTTTTTCGGGTCCCAGCAAGTTGATGTAACGACCGTGGATATGAAATGGAAATGTCCATTCCCCATTGGATTAGCGGACGGGGCAATATGGGAGATGCTGGTATAGTTGTAGACCTGAAAGTGATCATTAGTTATTACAGTCGCTTACATGGTATTGTACGGGACACATCTGAAATACGTTTAAAAGGTTTAAAAGACGGGAGAGGCGGGATCACATTAAGCGCATATCCAATATGACTAAATGAGGGGACCAGGTGAAAGTTCACCGGCGAGGCATTCCTCAAGTCTTCACCTTTTCCAGTTTTGCATAATCGCATAACTGAAGTTTATGTTTCAAGCAAGTTGCTTAATTTGTTTGCTTATTGGAATTTGCTTTTAGTCCTGCATGTGAACTTTTTATTGCTTTGCATATATTTACCTTGTTCTTTGTTTCGGTTACCATGTATTCTCTGAAGGACCCGCATGCTGGACAAAATCGATCGTTGTCAAAGTAACATCGAAAGTTATTGGCCGTTGGGTCGTTCACGTGGAATTTGCCGTAGAAGTGAATGCGCGGCCATCCCAAGTAAGCTGAGAAAAGAATGTTATAACAAACATCGTTTTACACAAGAACATTATACACCAGTGGTTCTTAACCGGTGGGAAATTTCCCTCCAGAGGGAAATTGTATCAGTCCATGGTACATATATTGTTGTTTTAAGTTTCACTCAAATATTCAAAGGTCATAAATCCGTTTATTTGGCATCAAAGTTTTCACAAACATTATCATCAAAATAACAGAAGGGGAAATTGATTTTAGTGGAAAAACCAAACTGGGTGATTGACTTTAGTGGGAAATTACACCAAAAGGTTAAGAACTACTGCTATACACGGACTCGAAAAGGAAGTTTAAGCAAAAACATAACTGCCAGAGAACGTGTGTATGTAGAATACATCATCCAGATGTTTCAACAACCGATGTTTCAACGAACATACACTGATGATGACAACAGCGATTGTTGAAACGTCTACATCATGTATTCTACATACCCAAGTTCCTTGGCAGTTATGTTTTTGATTTACATAGTTTTTATACTTTGTCCAAAGTGAGGGTTTTAGCCTTAGGACAATTACCCCAACGGAGTAATTTGCTATCTTTGAGGGGTGAACTACATTTTGGTTTTTTAATTGGAAAGGGGATGGAAAGGGGTTAACTGAAAATTGTTTTGCTCTCAGGCGTAACGATAAGAAAAAGGTTATTAAACAACGTTTTCCCTTGACCACAAACCCGAATCACTTTAAGCTTGTAAACTTGATTTGCTAACAGACGTTACATTTTAAACGGAGACTTTCGCATGAGTTTTAAATGTTGTCATAGTTTTGCTTAGCACGTTAGAACGAAAACAATGTTATATGCAAGAAACTAACTGTATGCTGCATGGCACAACGAGTCAGGATAAACTGTTGTTCCTGAAGGCGGAAATAAATGATCAAACGCTTCTGCCATAGCTTAATCATTGGTTATATCACCCCCCAAATTCAAAGTATATTTTGTTTTGTTTATATTTTGACAGTCAAACAAGCGTTGTTGTTTTGCTACGTGACGGATGACAAGATGATTTCATGAGGTGCGTTGTTTTCGTTTGAATTATTGTTTGGCTTAATTTTAAGAAGGGAATTGTTGGTATATGACGAATCCGTTCGTGGTAAGGCCCAACCTTTGTTCCTCATCCGGTAGTGACTGTTTAAAAAGCCTATAGAAGATTGTTTACATTTAACACGATTTTATTGAAGAAATTTACCGGTATAAGAAATATAAGTACAACGTCACATATGTGGCCTACCCAGGCTTTTTAAAAAAAAACTTATTTTACAGGCAATCATACAATTTTGACAAAGCGAATTGATCGCTAAACAGAAATACCAAATATACAGGAGCTGATATATGTTAGTGATATAGTGCATTTGCTTACAATGACAAACCAACTAGGACTATAATTTGCGTTAAAAGCGTTTTTGAAATTGGGACCCGAAGCAAAAGTACAACCCCCAAAACCGCCCCGAACCGTTTTTTTTTAAGAAGTCCGATATAAGTATAGATTTAGCAAAGTAAAAGCACAAAATGAAGCGAGTGTGAGTTAAAAAAAGAGTCAAACCAGTTTCATTAACCGACTCGACTCTCATTTCTGAATTGGCTTACATAGCGTCATAAAACCACGTGATTCCGTTTTCTAATCAAACGTTGCGACCAGTGGTGGGATTCAAATAATTTTTTGTCAGCCGGTTCTATCACAAAGTCATATTTTTAGTCGGTTCTGTTACAAAAAGTCCATTGACAGTAATCAGTAATGCTAACCGGTTCGCTGAACTCATAAAATTTCGTGTGACGGTTCTATAGAACCGATGCGAACTAGCTGAATCCCACCACTGGTTGCGAGACACATTACGATAACCCATAGAAGTGTTTTGTAAACTCTATTCATTCCTCTACTTGCACGTTGCTATCGTAAGTTTTGCGATGATGAACTTGATCAATTTACCAAAATCCACTTTACTACGAAAGCAGTAGTTTCCTTGCAGCTGTTTTCAAATATTAGGCAGCTTATGATAGAAATAAGATGTTACTTACATGGGCACAACAAATCGTGGCATGCCTTTATCTCTTTGCCGGAACCCGGACATCTAGTTGCGGCTAAATTGCTTCCCAAACACCGGCGGTGGCGTGTTTGTTGGCCGCGATCACACGACGCGCTGCACCGGCTCCACGGGCCCCAGTGTCCCCAGCCTGCGCATAAATCAGATCAAAAGTCAATGACAAAGACCAGGCATATACAAAACTAACATAGGGTCATTAAAATGTATTGTATTATTTAGGTATGTTCTCAAAACGGATTTCATAAATGTAAACGTGTCAACTCTGAAAAAACGTTACACGCCTGGATAATTTTTACCATTTTTGTGAAATATATAAAACTAACATGGGGGCATTTTTCTTAAAGGGGTCCATTAAAATGTACTGTTTTGTTTAGGTATGTTCTTAAAACAAATCTCAAGACTGCAAAAGCGTCAACCCTTTTTTGTGCCGGCGTTTATGGTCACCACTACATACCTAAACCGTAAATAATTGAATTGAAAGTCAACCATCAATAACACAACGATATCTCCAACTTGGTTAGTACTGAAACATATCAATGCGCGCCATTGCGCTGTTTAAGGTTCGGTATAAAAAAAATCTCTAAATGAAAATACTATACTATGTTAGCGCTTTGTATCGAACCACTAGTAACAAGTTATGTGCACGACATACCGGCATAAGCCCCTTCCACCAACAGTAACATTCCAATGAACGCTGAAAGACAGGAAAATCCCGCAACCGTTTTCACACGGGACATTGTGTTCCTAAGCATCGAATAGTCTAAACTCCATTAACAAGCAACTGCACAAAAGTCAGCACATAGGGTGAATAACATACAAGACTATGATAACTTCCATACAACTGCATTGCTAATCCCGACAAAACGTTTTCCTGTTTCAAACTTAGTCACAACATGTTCAAATCATTTTCAAATCAATCAAAAAGTTTGAGGGTGGCTCCGCGAAACATACTGCACGTGAAAATGACTTAAAACATCCTGTAAACCTTTTGTCAATCCCTCGTGTTACGGAAACCTGCCTTTTTTGCAACGTTGCCTAATTTTACCAATGATTCATTACAAAAATAGTTTCATTTACATTTTTATGACTGATGGACATAGCCCCAGATGCTAAAGTATACCTCGTATAAACAGGCCTACTAAAAATCTTATGCTTTGTCGCCCTTACCTCCAATTACAGATAACTATATTGTTTCATATTCTTATTCTATCACCGATTTGTAACAAATAAACTAACTTACTAACGATCTACTTTCTTTTGCATTCACGTCAAGCAAATACATTGCTTTTGCTAGTACATATTTTCCTTGTATTCTGATAGTGGCACAACGCGTATGGAACATATGTCAGCATGTTCGGAACAGCGCGCATCGACAACCCGTATGCAGGAAAATTTCTTCATTATGGCCTCGTTTTAATCCCGCCGGCCAACTATACGTGCAATGCGTCATCCCTATAGATCGGACGCTATATAACTGCAAAGTCCCGGTTAGAATGCGCATTTTTCTGTTTGCTGAAGTACCATGGTTTCGTTTTAGGAAAATTACCAGCACTCTTCGAAAGTTTAGAAACCGATTGTTGTTGAGGGCAATCCTGCCTTCCATTCAAATGCATGACTTCCTGTGTTAATTCCAGGCTCGCGAGCAGTTTTTGCTTTGACAATGATAAAAGTTTAAGTATATGGCAGTGTATTGCACTAATGTGTCGCATACCAGACAGACATACTTCATGAGTTACAGACCAAAACCCTCCTAACCTAACTCGATTTAAATTAGTTCGTAGGAAACAAGCCACATTTTAACAACACACAGTTTTGTTTATGCCACGCCACCCATGTTTAAAAATATGGTAAGTTCGTTTTGTTGTCTTTTCTTTTGCATTATAGTTTAACTTGCGACAAGGGCTCCTTTTATACCAAATGGGACCTGTTAAATGTACTGTTGAATAAGAGCTGGTAAACTGCTTAAAATCGTAGAATTTATTGTGTAATACTTACTTCCAATTTGACTGTCTGTAGTGAAAAGCAATCAGTTTTTCTGCCATTCATCGCTAAATCCAAAGGAATTAGTAAGTAGGCGTGAACAGCTAAAGCCCATCCGATGTTCTGGAATCATGCACAACAGTTTGGAAGCATGCACAGCAGTTTTTCTAGGACTTTTGACACGGAAACACTACGATGTGGCCAATCATAAAACTCACACAACGTTACTAATTAAGTATGGTTTAAGTTAACCCCTACAGTTTTTCGTTGATTGCTGTTATCTACGTAGACATGATTCAAAATCCAATGCATAAAACTCATGGCCAAACTAAATCAACCGACACACACAATATTTGCACAGAACAGATATTTCACCAAAGTTTTTGACTTCTTCAGTTCCTTTTTTAAATAGAAACTTATGTTATGTTATAATGATTACCAACAAGCCCATAACACCATAAGTAATGCTAAAAACTTTGGTAAACATGTCCTAATCAAATTTTATGAACTGTTCCACATAAACTTGATAGCAATTAGCACATCAACATCCGCTTTTCTTCCTTCAAAACACCAGTTTTAATGATAAAGGCAATGTAATCACGCAGATAGAAATTTTTCGTTTCTTTGCTTGATTGCTGGAAACACACACTTCTTGCCGAGAAGTGATAGCTCCCGGCCGGTATGCACGCAAAGAACTCGACTCGGGATTTGTGTGTGGGAAGGTCCAACTTTTAAACCACAGAAAAGAAAAAAGGTGTAGCAGCAATAAACCTGCTTTCCCGAAATTTTATTTTCGTTTACCAACTGTCTTATATTCCGTGTTTAGAAAGCAAAGATTAGGATTGCACTTGTGCTGTTAAATAATACATCTGCCGTGATTTCGAGTGCCACTTTTATGCAGGGAATTAGACCATTGCAAAATCATCTTTTTCGCCCCCAGCCAAGTTTTCCGATATTTACGCACATGTCTATAAGCCACACACATATTGCTGCATAACTGTCAACCATTGCTTGCAAACCCGAATAGCAAAAGAAAAAGGTTGTACGTGCCTCGCCTCAATGGGGTGGGGCCATTGCGTGTGTTTATCCACACAGCTCTCGTCAACAAAACATGTCAGTGAAGAAGTAATAATAGAGCATTTTAATGATAAGTATATCAGTAAAAGTTCAATTTTAAATAGTCAGTAGGTACTCAGACAGCTTGTATTGTAAAATATAGAACACTATGACCGTTTTTTGTGTCTTTAACAGCTTTTTATGTAGCTTTCTTCTACAGGCCAAACAGCAGGTTATCAAATTTTCCATGAATAAAAGCGTAAAGGGTTACGACAAAAGTACAGGCTGGTGCATGTTTTACAGTGACATAGCTTAGACATAATTCAATCCATGCAAAAACAGACCCAAACCATATGACACAAAATTGCATGTGGTCGCAGTCGTTTCAGTAGCCTCTGTCCTTTCTCTAATAGTTGCAAGCGTTCCGGTCTGTTGCGTCTCTGCACGCATGCTGGCTAATTGCATTAAGGCAGAGGTTCCACAAAAGCAATGTTTCATTTTGTTTGTTGTGTCTGTACTATGAATCTTCGGAAAACAGTGAGTATCAAAACTGTACCAAAGATAAGCATAATTGTGGGATAATTGGGTTTCGTCTTTGTCACCGTGTTGATTAGATTTGAGTACACTTCCATGGTAGGCCGCGTGTTTCTTCTGACTTCCAGGTGTTTGTCTTTTGATTCAAAAGGTTTGACAAGATTTGCAAAACATCCAAGTTTCAAGACGACTACGAAGATGTCAACGAAGACTCTTAACATCGACGACTCCGTGTTTAGAAATCAGATTCAAGGTTGTAATAAGAACATGAAAGACGTATTTTCGTGACAAAAACTGCTGTTTAGTAAAATGTAAATAATACCGTCTCTGGCAAATTAGGCTTTAGTTTTAGATGGTGCACATAAATTTTGTGTCCTAAATTTTAACTTAAATTGAATAGTGCAGTGCAGAGTGAAAGTACTGTCAAAATACATATGTAACATGATGGGTTTGTGACAGAAGATGGAAAGTTTCCACCGGAAAGTGGTAGATACCATCTCTACGTTTCACTTGCCTGTCCGTTCGCACATCGCACTTTGGTCATGCGCAGGTCTGCAGTTTTTCTGAACTTTTACGTTATTTATCACATCTTTATTGCCGGAATTTAAAGTATAACATTATAGCTAGTATTATGACCATACAGTCTTGGTTATTATAGCAAGTCATGGTCAGCCTAAATGTGCTTCGTTTTGCAGATTAAGGGGGCTCGAAGAGGCAATTTCTGTTACAGTAATGGATTTTTTAAAATTCGAAAAAGGTTGGAAATTTGACAAAGAGGTAAATATTGTTTTTCATAACCTGTTTTAGCACTACCCGCGGGAATGCTTTTCTAGACGCCTGGTGGAGAAGACCCAATATTTGGTGCAGATTACTTGAGAGATGTTTATAAGAAAGTGGCACCAGGTAATAAATGATTACTATGTTTGTGAACTACATAATGCGTTATTTAATTGGCTTCAAATAGGTCTGCCATGAAAAATGCTTTAATGAGGCATAAAATGGCTGCACATAGAATAAGAATAAATGTTGGCAAACAACATGGCCTTAAATTATTTAAACTCTGAGGTGATTCGGCATTGCACGCGTATTTGCAATTGTAAATGGGGTTCTATTTAGGCAAGGTTCGGACATAATTTGTACCTAAGTTTGAAACAAATTGGCTTGATTCGGGGTTGATTTTTCACTCAGTCTCAGTTGTATCCCAATTTATCAACTTCAGGATCAAATGTGGGTCGAGTTTTCGGTTTGAACTTTCGGTTCTGACTCTTTTTCCTACTATCGATTGCTGCATATCCCCCTACAATGTAGGGCCTACATAAACCATTTGCTACAGTACAGCACATGTTGCAAAAACTGCTCTGTAATGTTGTTGTGTACATGTTTTAGGCTACGATGGCCGCATCACAGTTCCAGTTCTATTCGACAAAAAGTCAAAACAAATTGTTAACAACGAATCAAGTGAGATTATCCGCATTTTAAATCAATCGTTCAACAAGTACTGTGCTACCGAGCAGCAAAGAGCTTTAGATTTTTATCCCAGTGACCTACGTGAAGAAATCAACGCCGTTAACGCATGGATTTTTCCGTAAGTGAAGCAGAACTTACGTCATTCAATATTATGAATGGATTTATGCTTCGTGAATCGACATCACAGGACTGTACAATACGGTCAAACTGCCAGGGTAACACAAGAGGCCGAGTCAGGATTAGAACCCACAACCTGGTAAACACAGGGCGGTTGCACTAAGCCAAGGGTTCCCAACCTTTTTTCGATCGCGTACCACTTGGACGCTCTGTACTGCCACGCGTACCACTTCTTGCAGAACAATTAACTAACTTGATCGAATCATATTTTATTCTGAAGAAGAATATTGGCCCACTAAAATAACTGTAAAGCACCACAACTGAATTGAATGAGATTTTTGTTTACTGTAAACAAAATGTAAAGTTGTGAATCCAGGTTTTGTTATTCGCGTACCACCTAAAAAACCTTCACGTACCACTAGTGGTACGCGTACTACAGGTTGGGAACCCTTGCACTAAGCAAAACAATAGTGAATTAAAAACAGCATCAAAATTCATAACTCAGTTCAATACTGAAGCAACCCAAAAGTCGTCTTTATAATCGTTTTTGATTCGTTACAGCAACATCAACATTGGAGTGTACAACTGTGGTTTTGCAACTTCACAGGAACCTTATGACCAAGCTGTTCGAAATCTGTTTATACATCTCGACAAAGTTAGTTTTTAATCACAAATTGTTCTAACAAGCCTCGTTAATCGTGTTGTATATTAAAATTATGTCCTAAAATTTACAAAACTTTGATTGGTCGGGTGAACACAGTAAAGAAAGTAATTGCCTTATCTTGCCGATTGGTTTAAATGTCACAAGGGTTTGGCACAGCGGTTCTCAAACGGGGCCCGAGGTCCCTGGCTCCATGAAGCAGTTTCTTCGGTACCGCGAGTCCTAGAGATAATGGCAAAGGGACCGGTATAAAAAAATCATTAAAACCTTTAAAAACCATTTATCAAGAAACAATAGTTCTTACATTTTTCGTTGCCTTTTCAGGCGGAAGCATTGCTGTCAAAGCAACGTTACCTGGTGGGAAATTGTCTTACCGAAGCCGACATACGTTTTTACACAACCCTTGTCCGCTTTGACCAAGTCTATCACGGTCATTTCAAGGTAAGGGTATTGACAGATATATTGCTTACAAGTTTAGGTAATACGGTCCTAAAAAACAAACAATACGTTTCGAGGCAAAAAAAACTAAACTTACATGATTTATTGCTGTGACTTGTTACGGACGTGTGACGCCACTATAGGAACATTCAATGTTATCCTGTTTTGTAGGAGTATCCTTTGTTAGTTAAAATGCGTGGTCTGTTACCAAACAGCAAATTTATTTTGCGTTTTGGTTGTTAGTTTCATTTAATTCAAAAACTAGCAGTTGTGGATAACTTACTGTTTCCTAAATTAATGTTGAAGGACCGACAGATTTGGTATAACGTCTTTAAAGGGTCTGGTATACTTATAAGATTTATATAACAGTATGCTTTGTTAGTTGGTCTGCATATTTATCAGTATTGGAGTTTGTTCATATTAACTGTACCCTGTAAGAGCAACCCAATTTCGTCAATCCGTTGCAGCCCGCCCTGTAAAATCGTGTAGCAAAAATTTTCATTGCCTTTAACACATCGCCTTTTACAGTGCAACAAGAAACGCATCATAGATTATCCCAACATATGGGCCTACCTCAGAGAACTTTATCAAATTCCTGCCTTCTGTGGGACAACCGATATTGACCAGATCAGAAAGCACTACATGGTAGGTTACAAAATATTTCTCATTTTTAATAATGAGTTGAGTTGAGCAAATCGAAGCATTACATAATACAAAGCAACATGTGGGCCTAACTGTATAATACATGCAAGCGGCATTCTTCATTTAAAAGTTTGGTTTAAAGTAAGATGATTTTGTTTTTGAAAATATTGCTTTCTTTTTTTCTAGATGAGTCACCTTCATGTTAATCCTCACGGCATAGTAAGCATTGGACCAGATCTGGATTTCAATGCACCACACAATCGCAACGAAAAGTTTCCCATTTTTTAAGATGTTTTGTTCCAATTTATTCCATTGGCTTTATTGTAATACAATTTTTAAACCCATTTGCAGTACTAATAAAGTAATTTTTATGGAACAGGCACGTTCCTGCTGTATATCTACACTCAGTTTGTGGTTTTGTAACAAAAAACTGTTCGCTGTTTTTGTCGTACTTATATATAATACAACAACGTCCAGTTTTGGGTGTTTAGTCGTCAAATACAAATAAAAAAGGAGCGAACAAAAGTGTTCAAAATAATAATGGTCTCGTGTTTCATGGCAGCACAAAAAAAGGCAAACCCGGCGTCGCACAACGCGAAAGAAATGGCGTGTTTTGAAAGTTTCGAAGTGTGTGTGCGCGCGTGGCGCATGGACATAGCAGGGCAGAGCGTTTTGAAAGTTGTGGTTGTATTCACTGGACAGACACGTCTTGCAGCTACGGTTCAGCTTAATAACATGTTTTGCTGTGGACCGTAGCAGTAATAATTCGTATCTTACAGCTGCTTTTTTGTTATTTTAAACACCTCGTACAGCTGCTTAACTTAAGACATTGCAAGTTCATCATATTTGAACCGAGTTTTTCTAAATGCGTTTTGCAGAGCATTTAGTGTGACTGCAAAAATCAAGTTTTGTGTTTGGTATTGATAGCATTATTTTTAAGACACTAAAGCTTATGCGTTCTGGTATTTAGTGTGGTTTATTGTATTGTCTATATTAAATATAGTAAAACATATGGGCAAACACAGTTGGACGTTACAGTAGAAACGTTTAGTCCTATCTATGGTGCCAAACCTTTTTCGTACCGCTGTTCTGCTTCGTTGCCCAATACACATTTTTGAAAAACGAGCAGCTGGTTTTCGGTTTTCATAATGTTACAAATGTGTTTGTTTTCATGCTGGTTGTTGACACAAAAT
The DNA here is from genome assembly GCF_965637545.1 of Phallusia mammillata. Taxonomy (NCBI): domain Eukaryota; kingdom Metazoa; phylum Chordata; class Ascidiacea; order Phlebobranchia; family Ascidiidae; genus Phallusia; species Phallusia mammillata. Next base: position 30,351,152 of record NC_137252.1, on the reverse strand, counting down.
GCGTTATTCTCCAAAACTAACTATTATGCTAGATTAGGTTTCGATGCTAGGAGATAAAGTCAGTTATTTAAGAAAGTTTGCTTCTGCTGGAGGCGGATTTTACACTGCACTTGTGAGTCGACAACTAAGTGTTTCAGCAACTGTAAAAATGTCAAAACCGTCGATGAACGAAAAAGGGGAATTCGTGCGTACGGACCCTGCCTTTAGAGACGAAATTAAAGGTACGTAATAAGGATTTCGGTTTAAACTACGCTACAATGTTATACAACAAAATAGTCAGTTAAAAGCCTACTTGCGTATAATCAAAAACAGCACCATGCAACCAGCCATTCTTTTGTGTAGAAGGTGGAGAATTTCCTCCCGAAAGTGATCGTTACCATCTGTATGTTTCTTATGCTTGTCCATGGGCTCATCGTACGCTTATTACACGCAAGTAAGCAAAATAATATTGAGAATCTAAAACAAAATGTTTGCTTGCACAAAGCGATCTGGTAAACAGGAAATTGGCACCACAATAAAAACAGATGTTATTTTCTTAAATCGATATCCATTATGCTGCAATGTAAATGCAGGTTAGGGTTTTTGATATCGCTTTATTACTTCAACGAATATTTTTGCTATATGCAGGGCTTTCAATTGCTTTTGCTCATATCACTGACAATAAAGGGCACCATTATCCGAACAAAAGTCAGATAAATTTGAACGCAACATATAAAGCTTTAAAGTTAGTGTTGATTGGGTCCGTGTTTCATTGTTAACCGCACGTCTGTAAACACGCTCGGTAACGGCAAATCAAACTTTGAATACCTCGGTCAATGTTTTGTCTTTTGTATATCTCAACAGAATGAAGGGACTCGAAAATGCGATCACCTTTACAGTGGTCGATTTTTTAATGTTGGAAAGGGGCTGGCGGTTTAATGACCAGGTAAGCAGTTATTGTGTTGCCCATTTTTGAAACAGCATCAAACGGGTGTGTTTTTAATTTACGATTGATTTATCGTGGTTCGTATTTTGCTAGACCCCTGGTTGCGAGAAGGATCCAATTTACGACGCACAGTGGTTGCGTGATATTTATGAAAAGGTGGTTCCTGGTGAGTAAGATAACAGTAATACGAATATGAAATTTGAGACCAAAATATGACTTTAGACAAAAGGGTCGTCGCTTTACGTTAGTCTAAACGAGTCGTTTAAATTCCCTTAAACTAAAATTTGCCGTTTCTTATACCATGAATTTATGCATACAGTAACCTTGGTTAAACCCAATTCGGCTAGTTCGGGTCTTCGTCTAATTCGGGTTAAACTTGAAGATTTGTAATGTGGAAAGGTTTTAACTAATCGACATCGGTTAATCTTCGCCTCACCCGGACAAATGTTTTGATCCAAACGGTCTGGATTAACCAAGGTTTACTGTATTACCGTTTTTATCTTTCTTTACTGACAATAAAATAATGTTTGTAATAATCTTAAAAATTACCCTTCATATCATTATTAAAAAACATTGACTCGTTTGGACATTCTAATCTAGGTTATACTGGGCGCGTGTCGGTTCCCATACTGTTTGATAAAAAGGCCAAAAAGATCGTCAACAACGAGTCAAGTGAGATTATCAGAATGTTTAACTGCGCGTTGAACGAGTTCAGTGCCAGTGACGAGCAAAGAGCGTTGGATTTTTACCCGACAGAACTGCGAAAGGAAATCGACGCCGTGAACGACTGGATATTTCCGTAGGCTATATGTTTTAAAGTGATTTTTTTGCATTAAGTCAAGATGCACTGATTTGAAGATTCTCCTGTGTTACAGTAATATCAACCTGGGAGTTTATCGCTGTGGATTTGCTACTGTGCAAGAAGCTTACGACAAAGCTGCCAAAGATCTGTTCGACAACCTCGACAAGGTTTGTTACAAAAGCCATCAATACAGTGCATACGATTACGATAGTTCAAAGCATTTGTTGAAAACATTTTTACAACATCTGTTGATAAAAGAACACGTAGTAATTATATTTATCGGCAAATGCAGTTTTGTTACAATTTTCAATTACAAACCTGTTGTGCTATTCAAAAACCACTCACTACATCTATTGTCCTTCTGTTGTTTTATAAGGGCCCGGAAGGCTAAACAGGAATAATGCGTTTAAACACCTTTTAAATTCTGAAGTTTGTCAACTTACGTCAGATATTGCTTGTCTCTTTATAGGCAGAAGAATTGCTGTCGAAACAGCGATACCTGGTTGGAAATCGTATCACAGAAGCTGACATACGCTTCTTTACTACACTGGTTCGCTTTGATCAAGTTTACCATGGTCATTTTAAGGTAAACCATTCCAATTGAATGAAAAATAAGAGACCACGTTGTAACGTATTTGATAAAATAATCTCTTTTTTAACTTTTCTTATCTGTTTGTCGCAGTGCAACAAGAAACGTATCATTGATTACACGAATATCTGGAGTTACCTAAGGGAACTCTATCAAATTCCTGCCTTTAGAGAAACGATCAATATGGATCACATCAGAAAACACTACATGGTAGGTTGTTTTCGTACTGCACAACAAAAATTAAAGGGCAATGCCAAAAGACCAACCCAATACAAAAAATCAAAACAAGACAAAATGTAAAACTGGGTAGTTTAACAAGTAACAATATTTTTTTAGATGAGTCATCTTCATGTTAATCCTCACGGTATTGTTAGTGTGGGCCCGGATCTCGATTTTACAGCACCTCATGATCGCAACGAAAAGTTTCCGATTGCATAAAGCAAGCAAACATCTTTGTCTTTCTCCTCGTTCGTCACCAGTACCTCTTACCCGTAATGGCTCAATTTGCATGCAATATTACACCTCGAAACACATTTTAGCCTTTGTTGCTTTTATATTTTGCAAGTCTCCATTTTGTATAGCAATGTACAGCATAAACGTGTTGTTTAAGGTACCAAAGTTTATTGTGTGGTGCTAAATCAAAAATGATGTTTGTGGAAGTTTGGTTTAGTTAGTGACGTCAGATTACAAACAGGATTTTAGGTTTAATTGTAGGGCTGTCTCTCTTTAGGTAAAACTAAAAGAAGTTCAGCGGAATCAGCGCTTAAAAACATACCAACTGCTTTAGCAGTGAGGGTCTGGGGTCGTATATTCTGATGTTCCTTGCAATAATCCATTCATTTGAATAGAAAGAGTCAAGTTAGTTGACATATACCAGTGGTGGCCAAACTACGGCCCGCGGGCCGCATCCGGCCCCCAGTCCTGTTTCATCCGGCCCGCCAAACACCTTGCCTGGTTTTTCTCCAAGCACCATATTTACCACTGTGAACAAGCAGTGCAACAGCGCTGGCTGCTACTAGCAGTAGCTTGTGGCAAGCTTTGTTATTTTTAGAATATATGCCCTTGCAGCGTTATTTTTGGAACAGTCTGCCAACCATGACGTAAGTAGCTAACATCAAAGTCTATATAAAACACAAGTTGTCCAACCTATTGTTACGCAATAAAGCCCATGGAGCCATTTTGTGTCCAAAATGATACTGTGGGTAAACCTTTTATTAAATACAAGCGTAAACAAGATGGTGTTATTTATTGTTATTCTACTACAATAATATATATTTTAATAAAGATGGCAACCAATTACGACAAATTTTACGTAAACCTCATTTAATCCGGCCCTCCAGTGGCAAGACAGCTGCAAATTTGGCCCTCTGGTAAAAAAGTTTGGCCACCCCTGACATATACCGTTGTACATGTAGCAGATGGGTGTGGTTTCGCCCTTCAGTGTCCGGCGATGAAGAAAAGCACCGAACCGTGTCAGACGAAACAGGAAAAAAAGAGGGAGTTTATCGTCAGCGGCAAAAACACACACTGCTCCTGCCTTGAACCGTAGCGTTAAGATGCTTCAGTTCAGAATTCAGTCGTACAGTTAAATCAGTAGGTAGATACTAGATAGGTACTAGATAGATTTTGTTCAGTAGCTAATTAATCGACGATTCGTTACATTAAAACTGTATGCAATTGTATAAGGGTCAGTTGAAATGCTTTGAACCTAAAATATAATCTGTAATTGAATGCGTATTGTGTTTAAGTCATAATGAGTTAACTGCATCATAGTAACAATGCATAACAGTGAACAATTAAACTTAATTTTAGCAAAATAATAAGTTTAACGATTTAGTGCAGCAACGAAGATAGCAATTTGCAGTCACGTATAACCACTGGTTCAACTACAAAATGTGCGCTACGGAGAATGACAAAGCAGTTTTGTTTGTGATAAAGCTATTTGTCGCTCAAAGAGTTCGTAGAGTGTAGACCGTACTTGCTGGTTGAATGGCGGTACGTTGTTTGGTGTATCAGGTGTCAAAATAGCCCATCATATACCAGCGTTCAATACCCGCAAGGTCGAAGGCTTTCAGTGTTGTTTGTTGCAATTTACTTTTTCCATCTGGCAGCAGCAGCAGCAGTACTTACACCAAACATCGTAGACAATTGAGCTATTCTGCAACCTTGAGAATGTCTGAACAGAAGCACCTCGACGTAAGCAGTTTAGTATCAAAGAAAGGAGAATTTGTCCGCAATGACGCTGCGTTCAGAAACCATATTGAAAGTAAATACCTTGCTAGTATAAATGGGTGGGGCTGTGTTTGAGTACTACCCGATGTCTGTTTTGTTTTGCTAGAAGATGGAGAATTTCCGCCTGAAAATGGTCGATATCACCTTTACGTTTCATACGCTTGTCCATGGGCTCACCGTACACTTATCACACGCAAGTAAGCCATATTTTATTCTGTGGTTCTTATATACTTTTAGGTCTTGTTTTGTTTGTAGCAGTTTTGAAATTGAGAAAATGCCCAAAGCAGGATTCAAGTGTTTGTAGAATGTTTACAGTCGACTAGGTAGAAAAATTTATGAGGCAGCAGCCAGCAGCCAGCAGCCAGCAGCCAGCAGCCAGCAGCCAGCAGCCAGCAGCCAGCAGCCAGCAAAACGGCCAAACGACGCGCAGCATTTCCGCAACGTCACCGTTAGTTCAGAGTTTGCTGAGTCATGGGTGATAGCTTCGCTTTTGAAACCTTGTGCTATTTGGATACAATTTGCCTAATCATGGTCGCTTCCAAAAATATGCCAAATCATGGTTCGTGGCGTATGCCTAACCTAACCCCATGAACTATTTTTTTTGACAGACTGAAAGGGTTAGAAGATGCCATCTCTTTTACAGTGGTTGACTTTCTGATGCTTGATAATGGTTGGAGGTTTAATGAAAAGGTAACAACTGACATGCACGGTTTTGTATGCAATCAATATTGCGAAAATCTAAAACTGCAATCAATTCTTTTCAGACCCCTGGTTGTGAAAGGGACCCAATTTTCGATGCCCAGTTTATGCGTGACATTTACAAAACAACAGCGCCCGGTACGTTTAGGTTTTATCATATGTCGTGGTATTAAATTAACGACCAAAACATTTAATCTGTTGTATTTGCAGAGCGAGAATATTTCTTTTTAGTTAGTACTTTAATTAAATGTCAAAAAGTATATTATGAGGATCTAAAAAGCCCTTGTCTTTCATTGAGTCATTTTACCTCAAATGTGTCTCAAAATACATAAGGTTGATATTGGTAATTTGCTCTTTCCAACAAAACAGACTGCAACTAGGGCCTATTTTACAGTGCGGAGTTTTTTAGAGGTTAAACGCACTTATGTAAAACAATAATAAAGTGACTTTCATGTTCTAACCAAACTTCAACTTTGTACAGAATACACTGGGCGTATCACAGTGCCGGTCCTATTCGACAAAACGGCAAAGAAAATTGTAAACAATGAGTCGAGTGAAATTATTAGAATGCTCAACTGCTCTATGAACGAGTTCAGTGCAACTGACCAGCAGAGGGCGCTCGATTTTTATCCCGTCGAACTTCGTGAGGAAATTGACGCAATAAATGCATGGGTTTATCCGTAAGTAAATGTTTGTTACACCTAACCCCGTACCGGACCTTATGGGTCCTTGGAAAGACATCAGATAACAACAAAAACACGAAATACGGCGTCCCGGTTTTGCTGGTGGAGATTTATATGTAAACCTTTTCCTTTGGAAGCACTTCTAAGTCGTGAAAGGTTCTCGAAATCCTACGCACAATGAATGGAACGTTTTACCCGAGATGCGAAATAAATATTGCTTTTTTATTCGTTTCTTCACAATACTCCAAACCCAAATTTATTTAAAAGAAATATAGTTTTAGTTGTTTATTCCCCTGCTGTCACCTAATCAAAGTTTCGTTACAACTGAAAGGTTGGGAACCACCGGTTTATGGGTAAACATAAAGTTAAAAGCTGAGACTACAAACTTAACAGACATTTATTGTGTTGTAGAAATATCAACAATGGTGTTTATCGTTGTGGTTTCGCACAATCTCAAGAAGCCTATGACAAGGCTGTCCAAGATCTTTTTGAAAATTTGGAGAAGGTGCGTATGAACTACACTGGCTGCACTGAGACTCTTACTGGTCACAGTCAATAATACAAACCAACAAACCAGTATATAAATTATGATACAAACATTGTAACAGGCTGAAGAATTGCTGTCGAAGCAAAGATATTTGGTTGGAAATCGTCTCACGGAAGCTGATATTCGTTTGTTTACTACACTGATTCGTTTTGACCAAGTCTACCACGGCCATTTTAAGGTATAGTATGGCGCACTTTTGCGACGTTTTTATGTTATTTTAAAATATTCGATAGGTTTAGTAAAGGAAAAATTATTATGGGTCTCCTTCCCTGAAGGGGACACATATTGATTTTACTCGATTTTTTTTTCTTTTTTTTCTTTTTTTTCTTTTTTTTTCTTTTTTTTCTTTTTGTTTTTCTGCCCAAAGTTTGTCCACCTCGTTTTGCCTTGAAATGTTTGATGGATTTGGATAAAATTTTCACAGATGGTAGATATAGTTATGTAGATGTGCCATTTGTTTTGTTTGACTCGATAGCCCCAGTGTTTACCCCACTAGCCCCCTAAAATGGGTAAATTTTGAACAATGTCCGAATTGGATGAAATTTGAAAAGTTTGTTCATTGTGCCATTTTAGGGCATCGTTTGTTGTGTTTTACCCTGTAGCCCCAATATTTACCCCACTAGACCCCTAAAATGGGTGATTTTTTAAAGAATGTCCGATTTGGATGAAATTTGGACAGTTTGTTCATTGTGCTTTTTTAGGGCATCGTTTGTTGTGTTTTACACTGTAGCCCCAATATTTACCCCAGTAGACCCCTAAAATGGGTGATTTTTTTAAACAATGTCCGATTCGGATGAAATTTGGACAGTTTGTTCATTGTGCTTTTTTAGGGCATCGTTTGTTGTGTTTTACACTGTAACCCCAATATTTACCCCAGTAGACCCCTAAAATGGGTGATTTTTTAAACAATGTCCGATTTGGATGAAATTTGGACAGTTTGTTCATTATGCCATTTTAGGGCGTCGATTATTGTGTTTCACCATGTAGCCCAATATTTACTGCTTAAGCCACCTATTTTTTAAAAAACGTCCGGTTTGGATGAATTTTTGATAGTTTTATGAATTTGGCATTTGTAGCTGTCGAATATTGTGTTTCACCCTGCATCCCTATTATTTACCCTACCAACCCCCCAAAAATGTGTGAATTAATCAACAATACATTTTGACAGTTTGTATAATATGCCATTTTGAGATGTCAGTGTTTTATGCTATTTAGGCACACAAACTTATAACAATGTCTCAATTGCATGAGATTTAGACAGTTTGTACTTTACATAACTTTTTTTTTTAGGAACACTACCAATCACTGTGTTTGACTTTATAGCACCGTTTCTTATGCTTGTCTGTTTACAACTTTGCGGTTTGGGGGACCCATGAGTTTCTGCCTGCAGAAACAAATCAAGATTATAAAAAATGTTGGCTAATATAGGACCCAATATAAATAAATATAGAGAATATATTACAGTTTGCAGAATAGGTTGTAGTGTATATGCTATAGTAAAATGTGCTAAGCCACCCTTCTAGTTTAAAGTCTAAGTCTGTGTAGCTTTGGTAGACCGCGAGTCTCGGAAAGATTCCTGTTCTGGGTTCGAACCCCACCACAGACTAGATCTGTGTAGCCTACGCCTTGCCACATGGTAATGCTTGGTGACCAGCTGATATTTTGCCTTTAATGAGCCTGGTGTTCTGTGAATGTTTTAGTCAGAGATAATTTTTCTCCACGTTAAAATAAGAGGATCATTAACGACATTGCTACAGCAGAAAAAACACGATCCAAGTTGGCAAAAATCAATTTAAATCCTCAACAAACATCCTTATATAAGCTTATTTATTAAATGTTTTTTTTACAGTGCAACAAGAAACGTATCATTGATTATCCAAACATCTGGGGCTACTTGAGGGAACTTTATCAAATTCCTGCATTCAGGGAAACAACGGATATGAACCACATCAGAAAGCATTACATGGTAATTTGGTAGAAAAACGCAAACTACAGTTGAGGTTAAAGGTTAAGATCAGTGGTTCTTAAACTTTTTTATTGTCTGGGCCAAATGGTAGTTTTTTAATTGTGTAAGGAGCCGCAAAAACGAGACCCTTTAGATTTAGAAAATCACTAAAGATTGTTACTTTGAAAGCTACAATAGCAATCTCTATTGGTTTGCGAGCCGCATGCGGCCCTGAGCCGCGCTTGAAAATCACTGGTTAAGATGAAGGCATGCGTTAAAAAGCTCAGTTGGTAGAGCTTGAGTGTCGGAAAGGGCACTGTCGTTGGTTCAAATCCTACCACAGAACCTACGCCTTGCCATACGGGAATTCTTGAAAAACTGGGTGATTCGGTACAACGCCTTTAATAGACCTGGCGTACTATGATTTAAAAAGCTCAAAAACGTTTCAAAAAAACTGGTTTTCTTGCCGAACATTTGTTGTTAATACAGCCAAATGGCGAATGGCACCATTTCTTCGTAATGCAACGCGTATGATATTAATTTTTCAGATGAGCCATCGCAACATTAACCCTTATGGAATAGTGAGTGTTGGACCAGATCTGGATTTTAATGCACCGCATGATCGCAACGAAAAGTTCCCGATCTCCTAGATTTGAAAGTCTTACACCCCTTTTGTGTGCAAGTAGCATTTTAGCCGCAAGTTAATAGGCTTCCAAATTTAATGTACACAATGTCAGTATATTTCTGGTCTGAGAAATATATTACCTCAGCAATCAGCATACCAAATGTGGAGTTGACCTTGTTTGTGTGTGCCATGGTTTGATCACGGATTTTTTATGATTGCTTTGGGATTTAGGGATTATACGCACTTACTAAGAGTTCCACTAGGACTAGGTTCAGGATTGTAAACACCAAATTCGTGCTTGCTTGCTTACGCAGAATAAAGTGGGCCATATCTATTCACGTATATGTATGTATATACGTGTATGTGATAGCAGACTACAAGAATCACCCTGTGTAACGGGGTGGTGACCGACAGATGTGTCTTCACTTATCAAATACACAAAACATACTCGAAAAGACTGGCAGACGATCAACGTCAGTGTAATATTTTAAAAGAATCATCTCTATATATTTCGTATACATATATGTTTGTTTCTCCTTATCGACAGTTTTTGGCGGGGTTCATCTGCCATTACGCGTTAACGAACCCAATAATTATTGAAGTTGTTCTTTAAACGAAGCTGGCTAATTAGTGTAACAGTTAAATTAAAACTGTGGACCTAAAACACGAAACTTTCAGTAAGACTTGAATCGTGAGAATAAAACGGAGGCAAACTGCTGCTTAACTTGAAATGAGCGAACGGGATCAAGAACCATAGTGAATAGCATAATCCACTGTAACACTATTGCCCCGAAATTTTGTAATAATTTAAAACACACCAACAGACGATGCTTCGCCAACTGCGTTTCGCCGTTTATTTTGAAAAAAATTTGGCGCTTGCGTAACAAAGGGAGCTCAAAATTGTGGATATTATGTGATACAAGCCCATGAGAGAAGGTAACCATGTGGCACAAGGCCAAGGCAAACCCGAAATACTTGACTATTTGCACAGAATCACCAGAACTTAAAAAGTAGGCATAAAATGCAAAATAAAATTTTAAGCAAGTTTTTAGCTTTTTAATGACACGCGCTTGATATCAAAAGAAAAGGTTTCAGAAGGTATTTTTTAAGTAAAATTGCCAGTACATGTCCCTTATTCCTGTAAAATCTTTTGCGAATGCGCCAAATCCCAGTAATGCTCTACTCCATGGTGTAGAAAGAAGTCTCTCGCTTGGGCGTCCGTTGTACATTGTTTGAACGTCATGTCGCCGAAATGTTTGGTCTTGGTCTGACCCTCCCATATCAAGCGACAAGGGGCGTTGCCATCAGCACTCGCAGCAGCATCGGCGTCTAAATGCATTTGTGTTGTTAGTTGTTTAGTACATAGTACATACATTTCCATTGCCCCCAATACTTCATTCTGAGGTAGGAATGGGCCGAGCCGAGCCAGAATCCGAGTACTCGGTACCTAACATCCCTATTTTTTATGCTTGATGCTCGGCCGAGCAGTTGCACAAACTGAGCCGAACATTTACTTATTCTGAAAGCAGTTAGGTATGTTGTTAAACATTGTAGAAGTGAAAACTACATTGTTTTCACTTCTGCAATCACTATGATGGCAAGAAAACATACAGATTTGTGATCAGATATACGTTTTTAAAGTTTTTACAGCTAAAGTTGCCACCACACTAGTCTGTTTATCCAAGTTTGTACTTACTGGATGTTAAAAAAACAGTTTTGGTTGTGTAACTCACCGTTTCGCTTTCCCTTTTTTTCTTCGTCCCACTTTATCCTCACTGTCATCAGTCGTTGGAAGCGACGTTGTGCTTTTGGACCTGCAGATGCAAAAAACTCACAGATTACTGCTTCAAATCACCTACGACTGTTGACCATTTTAGTACAAACAGGGTTAGAAACAGTCAATTAACCAGACTATTGTTAAAGTAAGTTTTGGCTGTTGCTTTTGCATCGTAATTTTTTGTAGTTTCAACGAGTTTCGAAGCTAGAATAACCCCAGACTTTTTATGTCTGCAAATAGGTCAATCGCCCTGCATTGATGCTGTTAGCTGCGAAAAAAACACTACTTATTAACAGTGGTTATTTAATAGAAAACTTAAGCGTTTAACTTTTTTTGACCAACTACTGACAAACATACAATGTCGTTTTAACTTGTTTATATTTGACAACTTTTACATGATCAAAGCAAGAAGTTTACCTCCTTCGACGACCACAATATTTATATCGGGGTGTAACACCGTACATCCAGTCAAATACAGTTGCTTGCTGTTCATCTCGATCTTGAACTTCTTGGCAGGATCACGTAGACTTCGTATCCTGACAATATGAAAAGGAAATAATACTCAATATGCCGTTTGTAGTTTACTCGGTTTAATATCAGTAATAACCAACAAGGGCATTATGTTGTACAGTATAGTATTTTTAACTATTACTCCACCTCCCACTTTAACATGTTTTTTTAATCATGATGATTGATGACTTTTGCCAATAATACTTTGGTTTGTCATGCTGTGAACATTATGTAATTTAAATTTGTTTTTGATTTTAATCACCGAACCAGTTAAATAGTAAAGTTAAATATTGGCACATAGGAAAACTTTTAAATGTATAGCTTAATAGTTCATTGACATAGAAATCCTAAAACCGTAGCCCATCACTTGTGAAGTCAGAATTTTATTTGCATTGTTAAGAAAATGTCTGCTTCTGCTTAATTGCATATACCGGTTAATCGCAATGTAAAAAAGAGTTTTTTTTAGATAGAGCAGTTCAAAACTCCTCGATAATGCAGTTTACGTCTTTAGTGGCCAAATGCTTTACACAAACCAGTGTTAGACAGAAAAAAGTAAAAACCACAAACAAAACGATGTTACAATTTTTTTTAACCTTTTGCAGTTAAAAACCAGTACTGCACTACACACCTGTACATTGCAACTTGAACACCATCGGTTGTCGATTCTTTCAGTTTCTTCACTCGTTTTTCCTTCTTCTGCTCAGTAGTGAGCTTTCGTGCGGCGTTGGCTTGTTCATGGGCTCTCTGTCGCTTTGCCATTTGCTGGCGGACGTGTTTTTCCACTTTAGTTGGGTCTTGAACAGCGTCAGTGCCCAGAACACGCATCAGATTCGAAAGTTTCACTGCGTTGAAAATATCGGTTGGGTTATTCATGAAACGTTGAAAGCCTCCCATAATACGTTGCGATTTTGCGTAAAATTCGTATGCATATAAAAAAACATACGTTAAAAGGTGAGTAAGAAAGTAACAAGCTGTGATGCTTAAACCATTCATATACAATAAACCTCGGGTAATCCGGACCCGTTTGAACCAAACAACTTGTCCGGATTAGACGAAGATCCGGATTAACCGATGTCGATCAGTTCATGTCTTACCACATTGTAAATCATTTGTATATACCTAGTGTTTTGTCCGAATTAGGCAAATCCGTATTTACCGAGGTAGTTTTTTTGTATGGTATTTCGGTTTTGTAATACTGTACTGTTGGGGGCAATCGGTTAGGTCTTACCAAAATGTGGCTCAATTTTAGTCAAAACTTCAGTACAAACCCAACTTGCAATACACATTTTTTTCCCATAAATAAATATAAACTATTTAAGTGCTTACTGCGTTTCGTTGCAAAAACCTCTTTATAAAGTCATGTTTGTGATTTTTTGTAAAGTCAAGCAACTTTTTGTTTCTTCAAAGTAGTGATTCTTAACCCTTTTTCCTTGCTGCACCCCTTTCAAATCACCAACCAATTTTCGCACCCCTCTGGATTTTTGTATTTGTATGGAATAGACCTAACCAACTATAATGATTTAGTATCCCCGCACCCCCTAGGAACAGTTCTCGCACCCCTTGGGGGTGCGTGCACCCTTGGTTAAAAACCCCTAATTTAAACATTTGTGACACCACATAACCCTGACGATGATTGCCCGCCAAATAGAACACTTGCTGTTTATCCTTGGTTAATGTACACATGCACTTATTCCAGTAAAATTCCCCCACCTTTCGGTTCAGGAGCTGGCACAAGGCCAAGTCTCACTTTTTCCTGTTCATCCTTCAGGGCTTCTCGCCTGTTCATTCTTCTCAGTTTCTTGCGTTCTTTCTTAGTAAGGTAAGTTCCTATGACGGGCACCGCATTCTTTCTGGAACCTGTATCATACAAAGTAAAACACATTGGTTTACTTTATAGTTTACATTAAAGCACACTGAGTAGTAATACAATTAAATCCGAAGCAGTTGATGTCAAACCATTTTAATTGCGCACGGATACTTTGCTAATCATAGCTTAAAACAATTTAAAAACTTTTAGGTATAATTTCATGCAATTGCAAAAATTCTGAAACAGGTTTATAAACAGCACAGACCAGATTTCAGTGAAGCAGTAGCAAGCTGAAGAATTTATGCATTTAAGTGGCAGTTCAGGACATAGATTTAGCAAAGAATGAGTTTTTTAGGTTACCGACAAGCCTACATCAAAAGAGGGAGAGTCCAATAAGATCTTACCAGGAGCTTTAAGCTGAGCAGGATGTTCAATTAGATTGGTAATGACATCTGAACTTGTGGAAATTTTCTCTTCATTGTCCCTTGAAAAAAGGTGTATTGTTTAATATGGTATTGAGGTGATGATCACTTTTCCACATATTTTATAGAAGAATTTTAACAATTTTAAAGCTATGAAACAAGTACAAAAAAATAATTTCGAGAAAATGTAAATTTGGTAAAAAATTACTTACTCTGTTTGGTCCATCACATAGGCATCCCACCACTCCATATAAGGAATGGAGTTAATACTCATTTCCTTTGCTATCTTTGGTGTGATAAGTGCAAGTTTCGATGCCTGTTGGATTCCAGTCCTCTTCGCTGCCTGGGCAATTTCTCCTTGCAGCTTCTCCAATTGAGCCTGAAAAAACACTTCTTAGCTTGAAGGTACACAAGGGTACATTGGGTCTTTAATAAAGTTGTTGGACACATATTAGTCACACAATACACAAGATTAGGGTCGGAAATGAAAAAAAACTAGAGTATAAACGAATTAGTAATTTAATGTTTCACAATTATATGCAAAATCTGTTATCAATGTAAATATTAGAACTAATTGGCAATGGGAATGATGGTACCAGGGTATCAAAATCCAGGAGTTGAAGTTGGTTTCACTATAATTATTGTTGCAGTGATATTTGATAACCAGCTTACTTTTGTGCGGATTTTCTGTGCAATTTGCTCAAATTTTCCCTTGTCATGAAACTTGAATGTTTTTCGAGCTCTTGATGATGTTTCTTGTTTTACTCGCAAATCAAAAAATTTGCTCGAAGCACTTGTCATGTCAGGTGTTGGCTTTTCATGCATTTTTTGGCGAAATTCTTCTTGCTTTTTGGCTCGTATGTTGGCCTGAAAATAGCACACAATACACAATAAGCCATATGATGATGAATTTTCTTAATCTGATTTCAATGACCCTGAATCGTCGCAGTTGCTGTACTTGAAAGGAGATTTCAAAAATAAGAAAAGATTTACTAAGCACATATTATATATAGTAAATCCGAAATTATATGATCTCAATTTTTTAAACTAAACACCACGGTAAATTATTTTTGTTGTCTATCAGGTTGCATACTAAGTCAGATTTTTTGGACAATTCTAAAAGCGATGGTGCTACTCAACAATCAATATGGATGCACTTTAAGCAAAGATTTATGAAAAGCTACCTTTAATGTAGGCACTCGGCTGGGAATTTGAAACACTTGCCCAGTGGCGTCCACTGTACGACCTTTGTCATCCAATATAAGAGCTTTAGGTGCTTGCATTTGTTGTTGCTTTCTGAAACGAAATTAATGGTAATTTATAAGGTAAAAGAATAAACTGACACATAATAAGGTTTCACTGACAAGAAACATTACACACTAACTTGTCAATTGGCCACAAGCAATACACTTACTCCATTTTAGCCATGTTTATCAGTCGAGCTTGAACCCCTGGTTGTTGAATGCCTGCCAAAAGCTCTGGTTTTAAGGCTAGCTTAGCTTGAATTCGCTTTTGCAACTCAGCTGCTTTTTGTGCTTTTTCCATTGCATCATCCATTAAAGAGGCCTCTGTCCCAGGTATGGAAACAGAATGCACCTAAGAATAACATGTAAAATGTAGGTAGTGTGCATTTTATTAGGAAAATCTTTTGTCACAAATTTTTGCAATGATTATCAAAAGAAGATCTTTAAATATGGTGTAACATTTTCAAATGCAACAAACAAAACGAATACAAACCTCTGCTTCTTTAACTTGTGCTGACAATACGTTTGGGCTGATTTGCTTGATCTGTTCTTTTCTTTGTTGAATCTGATGCCTTGCTTTTTCCATCATGGATTTAATCTGTAATACATTGTGTATTTGGACTTTTTTTTGTTTTTTAAATAGTATTTGTTGGTGATGTTAGTCCACGTACAAGTTATATATTTTTGTTTTTCTCCTTACTTTAAGATGGTAGTATAAAAATACAAAGTTTTCATGGTTTATTAAAACACTTATTCTGCTATATTGCATATGGATGGCCAAATTTAAACAAATGGTACTAATAACTTTGTCTTGTACAGATAGTTAGGGCTAATGGTACTAAACATACTGATTTAGTATCAAAATGTTGGGCAAATTAGGTATATATGTGGTTATTGGTTAACCATAAGCCCTAACAATCTGTACAATGTAGACAAAGTTATCAGATAAATGAATCTAAAATTATTTTTTTTACCTGTTGAGATGTCAGCATACCCGGACTTTCATCTGCTGGTGCATCCTTATCAGCAGGTTCCTCAAACCTGCGAGTTTTTTTCGGTGTACCATGTTTTTCATCTTTTCCATCCTAGAAATTTTAAATATATACATAAAAGGAGGTTAGAATCATGCAATGAACAGGGTTGGGGGTTGTGGTATTTTTCTGACTGTGACTTCAACCAAAAACATGGCATAACATGGCGAATATGATGCAACAATATTTAAAAAAAACTCTGCCACCTTATAAAGTTTGACTCCACAACCTTGGCAAAAACTGTGGAGAAAAATATCAAATAGAATGTTTAAAAATACCTTTCTTTTTCTTGACTTTTCCCTTTTTTCTGCTTTTCTAAACACCTCCTCTCTATTCACCAACTCAATTGCTGATTGATCCATGAGAGGCTGAAGATGTTCTGTAAAACCAAATAACATAGTGGAAATTCCATACTGACATGGAAAGAAGAAACAACATGACAAAGCCCTTACCAACAGCTGATAATTTATCCAGTTCAATAGATAGGCAGTTTACAGCAGCAAACACAATTGCAGTTTCTTCACACTTTAGTAAGGTGTTAAACCTTCAGCTTCCTCTCTGGCAATTCCAATTGTACTGCTAGCAGTCAGTTCAGTATACAGAATCTAAACAGTCTCATGAAAAAGCCTAGTTGTTAATATAAACAAAAAGATTAAGGTTTAATGCAACAGTATTAGATATACAATACTTAGGGCTTCTACTATTATTCTCTTATACCAGCTTGCAAACTTATAGTTTTACCCAATCACGGGCTACACAACAGATATGGGAAATAAGCAGCTCAATTAAGAAATGCAATTAAATATTTGGATTTACAATTACAAAGTATCTTATTTATAAATATTTTGCGAATACGACGTTTTAATAACGCACAAAATAGTATTTTAGCCTGCAGGGTTTGAATTTGAATACACTACGGCTACGCATGTTACTTAAACTACAGTCACAGACAGTGTTTTAGTGTCATCCCAGTTTAGATCTAAAATCGACTGCAGGTTGCATCATTTCTTAAACTTTTTTTAGCAAGTTTAATTAGTATTATCCAACTACAAGTACCAAGCAAATTAGTTAAACGAGTCAAGTCAAGTGTAAGTCAAGTCTACTCAAATCTCAAACGTAAGAAATACGCACACCTGATTTTTTTGCTTTACTCCGGAGCAGTAGAAAAAAGCATCCAAAACAAACATTTGCTCTCAAAATTTTAAATGGATATGCGTGTGTTTATTTACTTTATTATTTGATATATTTTTACATAGTGAATGAAAATTGTGGCTTGTCAATGTGCAATAAAATACATCGTGTTGTCCAACTCCAAAGTAAACTTCAAACAACACTTACCGGTACTTAAATATTTGACGTTTATCCAGAGCAGTGCCGTACAAAGTGTGGCATATATTTTTGGCGACAAATAGATTAATAATTCCTAATTAATATTCTATGAAGGTAAAAATATACCAAACATGTTATGCGAATAGTTACCGTACGTGCATTTTTTTAATATTAAATCATCAATTCGAAACACTTTACACAAGTTGTTAAAAAAGACGCGAAAAATGCAACAGCAAATTATTTTGTCAACTGCATTTCGAGTTGTAACCTTAGATCAGTGGTTCCCAAACTTTTTCATATTTTTTTCTAAACGGTCCCCTTGCCATTATTTCGAGGGCTCGCGGTCCTTAAGCCTAAATGTGTGTTTCATAAAAACGAAAGTTGATTGCAGGATTTTAGCTGGTTGTCCAAAATTGCGCATAATAATCATCCAAAGACAGCGTGTGACATCACAAAGAGGACAAAAAACATTACGATTGTGTGCGAACAATTGCATTTTTGACATAGTTATCATTCAATGAAGGCCATTGTTTAGCAATGGAGACAGTCGATTCTCGATTCTGCTTTGATTTAAACTTATTTAGTGGCACAAACTGACGCCAAATAAGATTATAGAATTACTTCAACCGCTTCGCGGTCCCCCCAAAATTGCCTCACGGACCCCTAAAGGACCGCGGACCCCAGTTTGGGAACCGCTGCCTTAGATTGTGTTCTTTTATCGGTTTAAAGTACAGTGAGCTGTCGCAAAAAGAAATTAGATGAGGTAAATGAAATACGTCGTCTTATATGTTTGGTTTTGTAAAACACAGGCAAATTTTTCATCTAGATTCTTACAAAGTTTATAATTACCGGTAAGCCTCTTCTGGTCTAGTAAGCACACTAGTTGAAGTTTGTATACTGATACTCTGCGGGATTTTAACAGATTGCAATCTCAAGATATTTATGATTCTATTAAAGATATTTGTACAAAAAGGTTAGTAGCACTTTTGTTATTTCGGGTTTACTTATGATGACAGAAATTAATAGACTTGACTTGTCAAAAAGTTGCCATTTTTATGAAAACTTTTCGAATTTAAAATAAACAAGCTAATGCCATGGATGAACCTAGTGGCATGGATGATGCTTAATAGGCTATTATTTAACACATTTGTATAGGATTTTGTATGTGATAGCTGATTTGTCAAATTGTTGTTTTTTAACTTTTTGGCATACTGTGTGTTCTAGTTTTGTAAGGGTTAGTGCCTTATTTGCACAAAAAATGATTCATTTAAAAACCGTTTAATGTCATTTGCAACTCAGGACTAGTACTTAGTTAATAAAGGGTAAGCAGTGTGTTATATCTTGTTTATTGAACTTTGTGGTCTGATTGTTGCGTACCTCAGACAAAGACACGACTTACTTGCATGTAAGTCCACCTCATATGATAAATGTATGTTACCCACCTCTCAGAGTCGTTCGTTATTTGCTGTCATATACGCATTGATTCACGGGATAAAATGTGTGGGAAAGATCAGCCAAAAGCTCATGGGTGGGAGGTTTTTCGTTGAAGATTGCTTGTACACAATGTGGGCTGTAATCTTAAAATTTGCATTACCAGCGTTGAGAAATACATCCAATAAATAAATCCAAAACCACCTGAAGTTGGTTGAATACTGGTCGGAAGATTTTTTACCAACGGCAGTAAAACGACTGGGAACAGTTCTTACAGCAATTGCGTCATTTGTGCTCCAAAAAATGTCCTCTGGCTGTACAGGGTCATAGGGTTTAATAATCCACAAAATAATCCAAAACGCTTGCCAACGTTTAGCAATGGTATTATATCCATACGGTCGGGGAGCTCCGCGCAGCCAATACAGAAAAACTGTGTTCCAATTTACAGATACAGTTTTGGGAGCATTTTTATGTTTCGTTATTAAGTTTAAGTCAATAACGAGTCGTGCCGTCGCAAAACTATGTGTGAGATTGGTCACCAATTATTAGTGCATGGTGATGTAGGAACACATGTTTGGATTTCGTGATAGTTACATAATCTGTGCCAAGTGAATATCATCCATTCGTTTTTAGGTATCATCAGCAATTGTCGTGTATTCATATTTGTTTGCAAATTTTTGAAAAGGTATGTTTAGTGAACAACCAGGGCGGAACTGGTAGTGTTTTACACTGTGTGCAAACATTATAATTGATCGCATATGTACGGGAACACCGCAGCAAAAGTTTGGTGATTCGTACTTAAGGCCACGCTATGCATTTACCGGTACCGTAAATGTTGACTCAGCATGTTTAGCCACACAAGGAAAAATATGACTCGGCTAAATTTGCTTTTAACAATGATTGATAACGACGTTTGGTGAGAGCGACTATGGCAGTTTTTCAAACTCATTCCTTTCAGTCGCGACCAAAGAATGAAAACGTATTTTCTGTTTGCTTCAACGAAACGACGATGATAAAAGCAGAGGCACTTTGAGTCAGACATTGCCTGTGGTGAAGTTTATCGAGACTTCCTCCCTCGTTTTTTATGCTGGTTGGGAGAAATCGCATTGGGCCGAACGATGGACAGTGCGAGTTCCGTAGGCGTCTGATTCCCTGACCATATCGCATCAGCTTTGTGGGCCAAGAGCCGCGGATCGCTAATTTCCTCTCCGCTCAGGCGTGTGCGGATGTACTCAGGCAATCGCTTCAAAAACAGCTGTTTGAAAAAAAACAGTCCTTTGCATCGCCAAGTAATGCAAGCATGTCATCCATTAAAGCGGATGGCATTCTGTCGCCCAAAGGAGGCAGGTGAAGCAACCGCTTGGCCCTCTGTGGGCGCGAAAGACAAAAGGTTTCTGCCAAACGTGTCTTGATTGCCTCGTATTTGTCTGCGTCTGGAGGGCTTTTTAGCAGGTCTATAAGACGATTTGCTGTGTCCTGATCCAGAGCCGAGACGACATAATAGTACTTTGTTAGATCTCCTGTAATGCTTTTTAGAGCGAACTGTGCCTCCACTTGCTGAAACCAAACTGGTGGCTGAGCTGTCCAAAACGTAGGTAACTTAACTGCTACAGCATTCTCTGAGTTAGTGGCTTCTGTCATAATGCAAAAATAACGTTTTTGCACGCTTGGGGTCACCAAATGTAGCGAGGTGTTTATTCGAGGTACATCGTAATAGAATAACACAATGAGCGAATACGCCGCATAAGACGAGAGTCAAAGAAAGAAGGCAATCTGTCCGGTTCGCTGTAGTATAAAGGCACACGATAACGGAAGTGAGAGAGGCCGCTACAGTACCTCCATTTATAACAATAATTGACCAAACTAGTGCTAGCTGGTCAAGTGAATTTGCAATAAAAATAGCGCCAAGTGTAAAATATTATGCTGATTGATTTATATAATCAACAAAAAACAGAGATTTGATGCATGTACATGTATAATCATTTTGTTCAACAAAAAATATTCTTCCACACCTCAGTCACAAAACAATAAGCTTACATCAGCAAGGTGGCCGTTAAAAAAACTTTGAAAACCCCTTAAGTAAAGCTCAAACAGAAAAAAAAAACATTTTTACAAAAGTTGCATGCAACGTGATTGCATTTGATAAGCACTAAATTGGAATACAAAATGAAAAAAAACAGAACATTTCAAATACGAACTAACACAGTTGGTCGCATCAAATACTGGTGTAGGAAGGCGGTTGCTTTTCATTGGACAGCCATTCTGGACTGTACGGCGGAGGGCTCTCGTTATAGTTTCCTGGAAGGGGTGTCTGGTTAGTGTGTGGTCGATCTGCTGATGAAGAATTGTTTAAGTTAAATTTTCGCTGATTTAAAAGAACCAAAACGTGTAGGAGTACTAACAGAATTTTTAGCTCTTCCGGCAGTTTTTTATTGTAATATGCCAACGTTTCGATGTCCCATACGAAACACCTTCATCAGGGTAATGACATACATTGCAAACACAAGTTATTATAAAGCGAAAAGGGCGGCGAAACACACACAAAAAAGGCGATAGAAATAACGCAGTGTAGGAGTACCTTTTATTAAAACAATTTTATCTAAATTTTGTTTTTTCCAGCTACAATCGCACTTTTTACGGTCTCAAATTTTTGGACCAGAAAAAAACTCATTTAGTTTTTTCTTAAACATATATGACCTATTCTGTGATACGTCTGCTAAGTACAAAAACAAAGAAATTGATCAATTTCATGTCAATTGAATGAACAGCATAGATTATATCAATAACTGTTTTACCTGCTACGTAAACAGTTTTCATAACTGGCGCACTTGCAGCTTTTGGTGAAGATTTCTTACAGCATAAAACCAGACTGATAACGACAACAATTACGGTAACAAGACATGCTGCCACAATTCCGACGATCACACCAACCCTGAAAATTGTGTTCGGGTTAATTGTCAGTTTGCGATATGAGATATTTGACTGGTCTAATGATATATCATATGAGTGTAAATCAAAGCTGTTTTTTGACTCCTAGGATATTTGCAAGGATTGCAACTGTTATAGGGCTGTATCATTCAAAAGGAAGCTGGTTTTCGAAATGTAAACTTTTATGTCTTGTAGTTAAGTTCACTGGTTGTTGCTGTACAAAAATGTGTTAAGTTCACGTTTTTATGGACAAAGTCTGTTACTTACTCCAAATCATTGTCCTTTTTAGCATGTGGTGTCTCTGTAAAACAAAACATCAAACAGATTTTAGGGACCTTAGTTTCTGATGCATGGTCAAATCCCTAACTTTTAAATTACAGTGTTTTGCCCTTTTCAGTAGTCACCGTGATTGACGAAATCGGTTTTATTCATAGTGCGTATTACGTAACATTTGCTATAATTTGTCAATCGGCCAAGTGTAAAACATTTTTTATTATACCTGATGCGTCTTCGTCATCATGATCATCGCCGTCATCATGATTATCGTCGTCATCGTGATCATGATCGTCGTCGTCATGATCATGATCGTCGTCGTCGTCATGATCATTATCGCTGTCGTCATCATGATCATTATCGTCTTCACCATGATCATGATCGTCGTCGTCATCTTGATCATCATCGTATTCACCATGATCATGATCTTCGTCGTCATCATTATCGTTGACGTCATCATGATCTTTATCGTCGTCGTCACCATGATCTTTATGGTCGTCGTCGACATCATGATCGTCGTCGTCATCATGTTCATTATCGTCGTCGTCACCATGATCATTATCGTCGTCGTCACCATGATCGTTGTCTTCATCATGATCATCATCGTCGTCGACATCATGATCGTCGTCGTCATCATGTTCATTATCGTCGTCGTCACCATGATCATTATCGTCGACATCATGATCGTTGTCTTCATCATGATCATCATCGTCGTCGTCATCATGTTCATTATCGTCGTCGTCACCATGATCATTATCGTCGTCATCATGTTCATTATCGTCGTCGTCATCATGTTCATTATCGTCGACATCATGATCATTATCGTCGACATCATGATCGTTGTCTTCATCATGATCATCATCGTCGTCGACATCATGATCGTCGTCTTCATCATGTTCATTATCGTCGTTGTCACCATGATCATTATCGTCGACATCATGATCGTTGTCTTCATCATGATCATGATCGTCGTCGTCATCATGATCATTATCGTCTTCACCATGATCATGATCGTCGTCGTCATCATGATCATCATCGTCGTCGACATCATGATCGTCGTCGTCATCATGATCATGATCGTCGCCGACATCATGGACGTCATCGTCATCATGTTCTTTATCTGTTAGCTCCGGTTTATCAAAAAGATCTTGTGGTTCGATCAACGTGAGCTCGTCATTTTGACTGATCACCCTTCCATTCGCTTTAACAAACAAATATATTAGGACATTGCACTAAACGTTTTATAACCCATGTTTACACAGTAAATCTTTCAAAAAACAAATTGTACACAGGCGGCAAAGTTACCGTAGAAACATTGGCTTAACATCATAGTGTGATGCGAGATTCAGGCCCTACAGACGATCGAGTATAGAGGTTTTAAATTCATTGTAAATGAACCCGGATAGAGTAATTCTGTAACGGTGTGGTTTTCCCTTTATAGTGCCCCAGCGTTTTTAACAGTTCGCCCTGGTTTGAAGTATCCACGAACCAAACTTTTAATACTGAGTTGTTTACAGTCTAGTTCCATGAATACTGTTATACTGGACAACGACAAACCCTTGCTTTTTTTCTAGAACTTCTTTTTTAACGAAACTTTGTGAGTAAAGTTGCCATGCGATCATTTAAACTTGTAAATACCTTTGTCTTACCTTCATAAGCACATGTAACCAGCACAAGTAGTAAAGTTAAGATGAAAACAAGTCGCATTTTAAATTTTTCGACATCAAAGTTACTCAAAATTATCTGCGGAAAGAAAGACTTTTTTGTTTTGTTTTTCTGCACCAGACATACCCAAACTTCTCAAGGCTACAAAGTGGTGAAGTTTAACTGAGTTTTGTATGAGATTCATGGTTGTTTTTATGTGGATCATTGATTTCCTTTCAAATGCTTTAAGGTGTTAGATACGTTTTAATGTAATGATGTTTTTCAAATGTGCGTAAAAATGGGTGTTAAACTTAATAGACTAAACTTCAAAAAGCACCTGACAAGTTTATTATTTACCAGGCCGACTTGAAGACCAAGTTCAATTCGCAGAATATCATACACCATGCACAAATTTTAACATTTCAAATTGTAAGCATTCAAGTTTTTGCCACTAAAAATCTTTTGTGATTTAATCCGCTGACTAAGCTATCTACTTGGTATCCGTTAGTAAGGCTTGTCTTATGATAAACTCCCTGCAAGTGCTTATGAGTTTCGGTTGCTAGTTTTACCTAAGCAGAACAGCCTGACAAAGTCAATGCCTAATCGCATAGTGTTTGTTTCTGGCTTTTAAAATTTTTACGAAAAGCAACAACAGGTACACTGACACGTAGAGAACGTAACTTAATACGCGTAGACTGCCACGACGTTTACTGAACATTTGCTTTTTTCAGAGCCGGTCACGAGACTGTTTCATTGCCTTGGTTACGTGAAATTCCCTGTTCAGCCGACCTTTTCAAGGCACATCGGTGTCGATTTTTCGCATATTTTCACTTAAGCCCAAAACTGTGTGTGAAATTGTTGCAAGGTGATGTAACAACATGTGCTTCGTTTTTAGGCACCATTAGCAATTGTCGTGTATTGAATTGTCATCACATACGAGAAAATGGATGTTAAACTTAATAGACTGAACTTAAAAAACCACATAAAAAAAACCAGAATAAAAATGGTTTGCTAGTACACTGACACGAAGCGATAGCTGGTGCACTGACGCGAAGCGAGCGTAACTTAATGCGTGTTTCTATTTCCAGCCCGGTCACGAGACTGTTTCATTGTTTTGGTCACGTGAAATTCCCTGTTCAGCCGACTTTTTCAAGGCACATCGGTGTCGATTTTTCGCATATTTTCACTTAAGCCCAAAACTGTGTGTGAAATTGTTGCAAGGTGATGTAACAACATGTGCTTCGTTTTTAGGCACCATTAGCAATTGTCGTGTATTGAATTGTCATCACATACGAGAAAATGGATGTTAAACTTAATAGACTGAACTTAAAAAAACACATAAAAAAAAACCAGAATAAAAATGGTTTGCTGGTACACTGACACGAAGCGATAGCTGGTGCACTGACGCGAAGCGAGCGTAACTTAATGCGTGTTTCTATTTCCAGCCCGGTCACGAGACTGTTTCATTGTTTTGGTCACGTGAAATTCCCTGTTCAGCCGAACTTTTCAAGGCACATCAGTGTCTATATTTCGTATATTTTCACATGTCCCAAAACTGTGTGTGAAATTGTTGCATGGTAATGTAAGACCACTTGTTTTGATTGCGTGATAGTTGCATATCTGTGCCAAGTGAATACCTTCCATTCGTTTTTAGGTACCATCAGCAATTGTCGTGTATGCATATTTGTTTGAAATTTGTCTTAAATATCGTATTTATAAAACAACCAGAGCGGCACTGATGGGGTTTTATTGTATGTACAACCGTTTCGTTATGGCGGCCACATCGAAGATCCTGATTTTACCAGCGGCCGGTAATGTCTACTTGTTCTCGTTTCAACATAGGTTTATATTAATTGTATAGGTACAATTTTACGGCGTCTGAAAAGCCTACATCTATCTCTACCTAATTTGCAGATCGAGCTAATCAGTCTTAATTTCTGTTTATTACGTCATTTATATACTGTGACGCTTGTGATGCCTGTTTTTTCGCATTGTTTACTCAGAATAGGCCAAACCAGTGGTTCTCAACCGGGGCCCTCGCCTTTCACGGGTAGAGCTACTAACACAGGAACTCACAACACGCCGTTTTGGGAATTTCGGATAGGTGGCGCAACGGAGCATAGGCGTTTACGATGACAATAATTGCCACACTTAGCAAATTGCTGACTAGCTCTATTTGTTTCACGTCCGCAGGTTGGGCACCCCTGGATTAGTAGAAGGTAACACCTAGGGTTGAATTATCCGGATAACCGGTTAACCGATTAACCGAAGAGGTTTTTGCTATTCGATACCTGGGTATTTTTTGGTCGGTTAACCGGATAACAAAATAATAACACTGTCTAAGAGTTATATCTATTTTTACACCAATTTGGAAAACAACGAAGTAAATGTAGTGAGAGATGTAGCGAATCACTTCCTATTTATTTTAAATCAACAATATATTTACTTTGTACTGCGTCATGCCTACTGCATGTAAAATCCACGAGAGAATTGAAATAATATGACGCTATAAATACCAAATAGATAATAAATTGCATGCAAATTGCGATAACTTGTAATATCAGTTTTCTAAAGTAATTCACTCGAAAAGATAAATTCAAAGATTCTGAAATGGACTTCATACGTTTCGAAGGCATAAACTCTGTGAAGGGCCTTTTTCGCCAAAATGTGAAACGACGTATCGTGCTTTACACATCCACTGCAGAAGCAGTAAATGTTGCGTATACTTGTTATGTGCTGTACAATTATAAACACTAAACTGAAATCTCTGCCACAGTTATATGATGTTCTAATACACTCGTTAGTATCCGGTTACCCGAAAAGCTAAATTTAAAATATCCGTTATCCGGATAGTGGAAATTATTGACATCCGAACTAAGCCTAGTAACACCGCGGCAAAAAAGTTGGGTGATTCGTGATTAAGGGCATGCTTCGACTTTGTATATGCGTTTACCGTAAAGATTATGTTGACTGGACAAGTTTAGCCACACAAGGTAAATAATGACTCAGCTGATTTTGCTTTTAGCAATGATTGACAACGAGGTTTGGCAAGAGCGACTATGCCAGCTTTACAATTTCATTCCTTTTAGTCGCGACCGAAGAAGGAAAACGCATTTTCTGTTTGCTTCAACGTACCTCCATTTGTGAATTTGTTAATTAGGCAATAAAAATAGCCCAAGTGTAAAATATCATACTAATTCAATCTTCTATTATACAAAATAAGTACCGATGTGTTGCATTTTTATTTTGTAGTAATATATTTATAACTTTTACAAAATAGTTTTAACTTTGGTGGACTATGTTCCAATTAAGTATACCGGAGATTTCAAGCCACGGCCAAAGGATTGAATTCTGCCCATCCAGGTCTTACTCTGTCCTGAATTTAAACTAATAATGTCAAAAAATATGGTTTGTCAAATGTTACAAAAATATAGTATATGTACGTGTAAAATCATTTTGTTCAATAAAAAACTGGTCTTACACGAAACAATAAATCAGCAAGTTTGCCGTTAAAAAACTTTGGAAACCCCATAAGTAAGATCAAACAGGAAAAACATTTTTACAAAAAGTTACATGCAACGTGATCGCATTGAAAGCACAAAAAATTAAAATACACAAAGCGAAGAAACAAAATTTAAATACGAACTAACACACTTGGTCGCATGCGTATCAAATACTGGCGTAGGGAGGCGGTTGCTTTTCATTTGACATCGATTCTGGACTGTACGGTGGAGGGTTGTCGTTGTAGTTTCCTGGAAGGGTTGCCTGGTTTATTTGTGGCGGGTCTGGTGAACAAATGTTTAAATTGAAGTTTCGCTGCTTTAAAAGCACCAAGAGGTCATGAAAAAACTTTTTCTGAAGAGATTTTATTCTTTTTTTTATTTCGCAAGTTACTATTACACTTTCAATTAAAAAAAAGCCTTACAAAATTTAGTTTTTTGAAAAAAATATGACCTTTTTGTAGTACTTTACGTTTGCCAAGTACAAAAACAGATCAGACGAACAATTTTATTCAAAAAAACAAACAAATAGCGGAGTGGATTGAATAAATGGATGTTTTACCTGCTGCGTAAACAGTTTTCATAACTGGCGCAGTTGCAGCTTTTGGTGAAGATTTCTTACAGCATAAAACCAGACTGATAATGACAACAATTACGGCAACAAGACATGCTGCCACAATTCCAACAATCACACCAACCCTGAAAATTTTGTTCGGGTTAATTGTCAGTTTGCGATATGAGATGTTTAACTGGTTTTATGATTGACGTACCATATTGGTGTAAATCAAGGCAGTTTTTTGACTCCACTTTAATCTTTAAGGAATATGGTTTAATCGTTTAGTCACTAAACCACTAAATTTTGGTCACCACTAAATTTTAGTGGAACCAAAAGATTGTACTTGTTTAAGGGCTGTAGCACTATAAGAAGGAAACTGGTTTTCGAAATGTGACCTTTTATGCCTTGTTGTTAGGTTCACTGGTTGTTGCTGTACAAAAATGTGTTAAGTTCACATTTTTATAGACAAACTTTTTTACTTACTCCAAATCATCGTCCTTTTCAGCATGTGGTGCCTCTGTAAAACAAAACATCAAATAGTTTATAGGGTCCTTTGTCGGCGATGCATAGTCATATCCGTACCTTTAAATTATTCAAAAAAACAAAAAAAAACGTTTTGCCCTTTTCAGTAGAAATGTCACCGTATTTGACGAAATCGGTTTTACTCACGTTGTTTATAACGTAAAATTTGCTGTAACTTGTCAATCAGCCAAGTCTAAAACATTTTTATTATACCTGATGTGTCAGCGTCATCATGATCATCATCGTCGTCGTCGTTATCACAATCTTTGTGATCATGTAAATCACGATCATCGTCGTGATCATCATCACCGTCATGATGACCATTGCAGTCCTTAGATTTTTCGGAGCTTTTTTGTTTCTCGTTTGCTATAAGTTCCGGTTTATCGAAAACATCTTGTGGTTGGACCAACACGAGCTCGTCATTTTCACTGATCAGCCTGCCATTCGCTTTAACAAACATATAATTATTGAATAACTAAGTTTAACCAAACGCTTTTCAAGCCTAAAATCATAGTCTATATTGTTAGTAGCTATATAGGTTCAGGCCATATAGATGCTTTGAAGTCATCGTAAGAATATGATGTCGAATGGAGTAGTTTATGTAACCATGGGGTTTTGTGAAAGCATCTAGCCAATAAATGACAAGTAACAGCGCATAGTGCTTCGACCTATAAGGTCTTATTAGTGCAGCTGGTGACAAGACATAAGCCGTATTGTCTAGTAGGCTATAGCCGTCTAGCGGCACTCGAGTTTATTGGAAGTACAATTTAGTTCCACGAAGAGTGAAGATAAGGCTGACTTATTCGATAATGACGAAATTCTTTTTATCGTAACTTTGGCCATCGTCAATATAGTTCCTAAGGTATCTTTCAATATGTAAATACTTGTCCTACCTTCAGAAGCGAATGTAGCCAGCACAAGTAGCAACGTTGAGATGAATACTAGTCGCATTTTTGTTGACATAAAAATTCCTTATCCTAAAATTATCTGCCGAAAGAAAACCTTTTTTTGTTCTCTTCACTAAACATAAATAAGCTTCTTAAAGCTACAAACTGCTAACTTTTTGAATGCATTTACTGCCTGTCCCTCAACTGTCTATCTAGTTTTCGTTGGAAAGGTTCATTTTATCTTATCCCAAACTCTCATCATATGCTTCTAGTTTACGATCATCCAAGCAGAACACAAAAAGACCAGAAAATAGGGTTTAAGTGAAACGACTCATCATGCAGACCTATGAGCTGAATTGACACTGACACGTAGGCCATGTAACTTGATGCGCCCCGCATGCCAGCCTGGCACGACTGTCACAACGTTTACTGCACAATTGACTTTCGTTCCGACGGTATCACGGGGCTTTTTTGTTTGCTTTGGTTTCGTGAATATAATTCCGTGGTACTTTGTGCAAAATATTGACACAATTACGCTGTGCATACTGAAGCACAAACTCCTCATAAATCTTTTTGCATGTAGATTTCCTGTGTTACGAAAGTATACAGTGGTGGTTTTCGATTGGTCTGCCTGTTGTGTGTAAGTTACATTCCCAATTGTGCTGCTAATAAGATTGACAATAAAAGCATTGACGTTGCTAAACCAGTCAAAATATTGTTTCGTGGTCCTCCCTTGTGGCATCATCAGCCCTCTAAGATATGAAAAATTTAATACACACAAAAATTTACAGCTATCTGAACGACTATAGATGAGATATTTTTACGAGGCGATCGTTGCGCCGTCAAAGTTTATTATGTATTGGTTCGGCGAATTCAGGTTATTCATTTCCTACAAGTCTTTGTAAGTAGCATGGTTGAATGTATTTAGAGTTTAACCAATTTGGCTTGCACATGTGGCTGAAACTGTTTTAAAGCATATCTTTGTCTTTGGAAATTTTAGCTTTAACTCATTACCTTGACAACATTTTGTTTTGACATGTGACCGAGAGAGTTTTGTACACACATGCTGTTTGTAACAAACATAGGTCTATTTTGATTTCCTTTTGTTTGGGACCATCCTTTTGTATGCTTAGTCTTTAACAAAGGACTCAATATGCCATAACTCTGATTCAAAGTTTGTTACCCTTTATGTGCCAGCCGTGATTTTAGAAAACGGTTGACTGAAAATTTTGGCTACGTGGAACGCAGTAAACCAGTTTTTACGAACTACTGTAATTCTACGTAACGATATCTCGGATGTTTGCCATTTAGTTCTTGGAAACACTTTTGTGACAACCAGTGGTAGTTAAATTGCAACAAACTTTCACCCAAAGTTTACACAGTTACGCAAACATTAAACATAAGCAAACAAACTAACACAGTCAACATTATTGGGACGGGAAATTAATGTTTGGTCGCTGTGGATTTGTAAATCATCGCATGTTAATTTCCACCTACCTACATAGCAAAAGGGTTTTGGTGTCTATATTTAAGTTGCTTCTGGTGATATTAATGTTACGATCCAAACGTAAAAGCTTGGCCAAACCAAAAAATAAATGTGAAAACATTTGCAAGGGCCGGTACACGTTAATTAGCACATAAGTTACAAATTATGATATTTTAACATATTTGTGTCTTGAACATCAATGCCATTCGTTGTTATAATTTTCGATACAAAAACCCAGGAAATACATTAAACCTGGCTTAAACCGGATTCAGTTAATCCGGATCTTTACCTAATTTGGACAAATCTTTCGGTATGAACGGTTTCGGATTTCCTGTAAATGTGCTTTACAGTGATTAACGCTTTACAGAATCGCAGATGTGTTTGGTGCCATCCTGGGTTCGACCCATGGAAAATAGTTCATGAACGCGCACGTCAGAATTTCATGCATTATACGATATTCCCAGTAACACGAATCCAAATCGTTACCAGTAAAATGAATCAGATTTCTTTAAATAAGTAAGTTCTCATTGAAGGTTGATGACAGTCCAAGTTTACCGTATACAACTGGTACACCAAAAATGAATTTTCGGAGTTAGAATTTGAAAAAAGTAAAAACGTATTTGAGGTAAAAAAATGTTTATGAATGCATGCATTATTTTGATAACATGCCGGGTCTACAAAGAACAATACAAAACACGACACACAAAAACTGTACAGTTTGAATACGCGGGACCGCAAAACGTTTGCTTTAAACGCATTGGGGGGTGACCAGCTGCTTGCTCTGCTTTCCGCTGTTTGCCATTTTCACTTCAACCTGGACGTTTTTCCCGCTAGGACGTTGTCCGTTCTTGGGCTGTGGCTGAACGCCTTGGACGACATGGGTTTCTTTTAAATATCTTTCATGTGATTGCCACCAGTGGCTGGTCAACCAGTGGGCCATGACCCATTATTTGGTTACAGAGCAGTTTTTAAATGGACTTCTGAGTCTAGCGATAACACTTACATCCCATTTTTAGCAGTGCTTAATTTCGTATTTAAAATAGTGCTTTGAACTTAGTTGAAAAGTAATGCATTAAACAGTTACTACATTGTTGTTTTTCTGGCAATTTTTGCACTGACAAACTTGTGATTTAATTTAGAGTGTTCCTGTAAGAATACAACACATTTTATCATGTTTTCTAGTTTGCCTAACTTCATATACGTATACGAGCATATGGTTCTTAAGACTCTTACCTGATTCGGTCACCAGTGTCGAGCATGCAAGACATGCGCAGTAAAGAACTCTTAGGATAATGATGACCACTGCGACAATACCGACTCCACCAGCGCTTAAGAAAAAAGGCAGTTGTTTTATCAGGCGTGGTATACAGTCTTCAGCCCCCGTAGCTAAGAATGCCAATAAACTCACTTATTTTAAAATGGCGTTTAGTGTGTGCAATGTTTTAAATTCAAATGCCAATAACTGTAATTCAACAGAATTATAGATAGGTTATAATAATGTATGGATTAAAATGCACAGGAAGACATTTCAATGTTTTAATTAAATATCAATAGGAATATTTATTCTTTATTGTAAGAAAAAAAGTCACAGTCATTTAAAGTGCCAAATCTGGCTCTCGAACCATATACGTGGTCTACAATATATATACTGTATAGTGATTCTCAGCCGTGAATAGTTCGTGGCCCAGAGTTGTAAACGGGCCTGACATTGGAGCCCGAACCCGGCCCGAACCCGGACCGAACCCGAAAGTACAGGCCCGAAACCCGGCTCGAACCCAAATCGTTTTTAAGTAGCCTGTTTAGGCCCGAAAGTTTGATTGATAGGTCTATACACAACAGATAATTGGTCTCGAACAAGGCGTTTTGACATCAGGTCAGGTCCAGCAACTGGCTACTTAGCCAGTTAAATTAATATAAAAAAATACTCACACAGAGTGTAAAGTCAAGCCCGAATCAAGTCCGTTTTTTTTCGAAGAAACCTAAGCCCGAACCCGGCCCGAAAATCCCCGTCCGACTTACAACTCTGTATGGCCAAATGAACCCCCTTAAGAGGGTGGCACCCCGCTCACTAATAAAAAAGATTACAAACAACAATGACCCACTAAAATAATGTCCAAGATAGTAATTTTAAGCACTTAAAAGCGTTGAAGTTCACTTATATATTTTGCTGTTGTTTGTTTGTTGGTGTCACTAGTAAAACCCTACAATCGTGCTCTCCTGAAAAAATCCTCATTGGAGGCAATTTGTGCCTAGGTTTAAGAAACGCTACTCTAGAGTCGTAAAAAAGACGTATAAAAAGCTATCTGGTAAAATAAGTTACGATGGAAAATAAAGGTTGATTATTGTTTGCTGACTTTTTATGAAGTTTAATATACTTACGTGTAATAGACGTACATTTCACGAGACGATCAAAACACTTGGTCTTTACTAATCTGAGAAACCTTAAATGGCAAGCCAAACGCTTCCGATGGTAGATATCTATTTTTTCACTGCGCAAAAGGTATTTTCCGATCGTCTCCAGTTTCGTTTTGCTTTCTGACGCTAATGAATCAATTTTATTTGTTTTAAGACATGTGACATACGGGTAAACATGTAAAATAAGCGTTGAAACAAAAAGGGTGCAGCTGGAGCCACAATTGACTATTTTTATAAGCGGACCCTATCGATTTGTTTTTGGTGAATTTAAGTGTAAATTGTGAACGCAAGAAGAGAAAAACAAAGTATAAGCACTGCGTAACAACTGTTTTTCCTGTAAATGCATCAAGTAAATAATAAATTAACATGAATCTGTGTATAAATAAGACTGTAACAATAAGTTTGCATTTCTTCGGGCAGTAATTGCACGCCTGTCTGGCCGTCTGGCGAGGTTATTCGTAACTGTATTTGCGTCGCTTAAGTAATCAAGACCATAACACCCCGTGGAATGTAAATGCCAATTGCACAGCAAACCTAGGGAATTTATGGAATGATCTTTGACGCCAATCAGTTCTTGCGCCTTATTACGGTCCACTCCACAAATAACCTGCATGATGTGGGCAGTGCGCGCATGTTTTGATCGCAGTCGGTTCGCTGCTATCCATGCAGTGACGTCTATGTGCTATGTCGAAACCTGGCAGTGGAGTTGTTGGGTCGTCTACTAGCTCTCCTCCAGCGGGCATATTATCAAACCAATATTGTTTCCATTCTTCAATCATATCAAAAGGGTTGTCAGTCGTTAATTTGTAGATAGGATGCCTGGATTTTAATTTATGTGTTTTTGGTGCTTGCTTTATATTCTTTGTGAGGGGGATTTCCTCTGGCAGTGTTTGAATATTCTGTATCATCTTATCATGTTGTATCATGTTGGAGCACAGTCTTCTGCAGCGCTGTAACACAATGCCAAGTCAGATGTTCTCAGGATTGATTGACTTGCTCCCCATCATGTGGCTGCTAGTTTTGTTAATCAGTGAGTTTCTAGTTTTTATCTTGTTTGATAGTTTCTGCAGATGTTCTCTAAAATTAAGAGTTGTGTCTGACGTTATTCCAAGATATTTCGGATTGGGGTCCGTGGGCAGTTGCTTTCCATCAATGGTAATCTTGAGTTGTTGGTTTGCACGGTTATTGTCCAAGTGGGGAAGTTTGATGAGTTTAATTGGCTCGCAAAAGCTCATCCGCCCTTTGACAGATCTTGCTTTTAGTCCTACGGGGCGTCTACACACCCGGGTTGCCTCGAATGGGAGAGTCGCCGGCCACTCTTCTTGCGACAGGTTGTACTGGGCTACATGGTACCAGTAGCAGGTATATAGCCTGACCTGACCAAGGTAGGCTATGCATAAAAAGCATACAAAGTCTCACCTTGGGCATACTGCACAAACAATCCACACACAACCAAGAAAACTATGTATTTCATTATCAATTCCATAAAACTAAAACGGGTGCAGCATGGAAAAACGTCCATATTTTTGTTTCCTGTCTACTTGAGTGTAACTTGTTAATGTGTTTGTGATGAACCAAATAACAAGCACCGAACTTATCAAATTGAAACGTGCAAAATCTTTTAAATACTAGTGGCGCACGAGAGCACTGGCGCACCACATACGACCATTGCAAGCGTTAGTGTACAAGTGTGGCAGGAACTTTGACTCGACGCCAGGCCCTAAAAACAGACACAAAAACCTAACCGAGGGCGTAGTTTGGGGCATCCGGGGTTCGAACCCATAAAAAATAGTTCATGAACGCAAGCGTCCGAATTTTATTGCATATAACACAGTATTCCCAGTAACATGAATCCAAATCGTTAACAGTCACATAAATCAGATTTCTCCTAATATTATACAACTGATACACAAAAAAATGCATTTTCGAAGTTAAAATTGAAAAAAGCCCAAAAGTATGAAAACGTTTTTAGGTAAAGAAATGTTTATGATTGTGTGCATTATTTTGGTAACATGTCGGATCCACAAAGAAAACAAAGTAAAACACGACACACAAGAACTGTACAGTTAAAAACGCGGGACCGCAAAACGTTTGCTTTAAACGCATTGGGGGTTGACCAGCTGTTTTCCGCTTTTTGCTGTTTTTACTTGAACAGTTTTCCCGCTAAGACGCTGTCCATTGTTGGGCTGCGGCTGAACGCGTTGGACGACATGGGTTTCTAAAAACAGTGGTTTTATTCAAATGTTTTTAATTCGATTGCCACTAGTGCAGTGGTTCCCAACCTTTTTTGTCCTGTGCACCCTTTTAGTCGAAAATCAAATCTAATTCCCTCCTACAAATTTAGTTTGCTAATTATGGTTTACAGTAACATTTTAATCTAATTCTTAGAACAGAAATTAATTAATATTGTGACACAAATTCCCCTCCTACAAATTACAGAATTCCTCCCTAGTGTCGAAATCCCCCCTGGTTGGGAGCCACTGCACTAGTGACTTGTCCTATATTTCAACCAGTGGGTCATGACCTATTGCTAAGCAGCAGGGCAATTTTTAAATGAACCATAAGAGCCTAGCGACAATACTTGAATATCATTTTTTAGTATGGCTTGAATTTGTATTTGATATAGTGGTTTGAATTTAATTGAAAAATAATGATTTGAACATTTACTGCATCCTTGTGGTTAACTTAGAGTGTTCCCGTCAGAATACAACACATTTTATCATGCTTTCTAGTTTGCCTAACTTCATAAACGTCTAAGTTCAGAAAGAGTGTATAGCTACAAGGATTTTCCCCCCGAATATTCGTTTAGTACAGCGCTTCTTAAACTGAGGTCCGCGGTCCTTTAGGGGTCCGTGAGGCAATTTTGGGGGGACCGCGAATAGGTTGAAGTAATTCTCTAATCTAATTTGGCGTCAGTTTATGTCACTGAATAAGTTAAAATCAAAGTAGAATTGAAGATCGAATGTCTCCATTCATAAACAATAGCCTTTATTGCATGACAACTATCAAAAATGCAATTGTTCGCGCACAATCCTAAGTTTTTTTTTGTCTTGTCTGTGATGTCACAAACTGTCTTTGTATCATTGTTATGCGAAATATTGCATAATTGGCAAAAATTCTGCAATTCATTTTCGTTTTTCTGAAATACACATTCCATCTAAAGGACCGCGAGCGCTCGAAATAATGGCAAAGGGACCGTTTTGAAAAAAATATAAAACGTTTGGGAACCACTGGTTTAGTATGTCTCAGTTCATTTTGATTGCGAAGTGTTCGAGCTTGTTTTGTATCAGTCGCAACGAGACGTATATGTGTGTACCCTTGGCAAATCTGTTGACAGAGCAGAACTGTACACAGCGTCTGTGTCTCGTAAAGGTAAGGTCCTATGTTTGTTAAGACTCTTACCTTGATCGTTTACCAGTGTCGAGTATCGATGTGCGCGACATGCGCAGAGCACAAGTCTCATGATAACGATGATAACCGCCAAAATACCGACTCCGCCAACGCTTAAGAGAAAAAAAGGGTTGTTTCGTCAGGACGTGGTAATACAGCATGGCTCAGGAGCCTTCGTAGTCTAGGTTGCCAATGAATTCACTTATTTTAATATGGCTTTTAGCAATGTTTTTAATTCGAATGCCAATAATTGTAATCAACGCCATTAACCGTATAGATTACAAAATGTATGTATTAAAATGCACTAGAAGATATTTCAATGTTTTAATTAAATATCAATAGAAATATGTGTAAGAAAAAAAGTCCTAGTCATTTAAATTGCCAAATCTCGCTCTCCGAACCATATACGTGGTCTACACAGTATACATACTGTATAGTGATTCTCAACCATTCGTTGCCAAATGAACCCCCAAAGAGCGTGGCACCCTGATCAGAATAAGACCACACGCGACAATGGCCCACTAATGCAATGCACGCGATATTTATTTTGACCACTTGAAATTTTTGAATTTGAAAATATCTTTTGCCGTTGTTTATTAGTTGGTGTCACTAGTGAAGGCCTGTACTCATGGCCTCCTAAAAATACCTCGTGGTCCTCATTGGAGGCAACTTGTGCCTAGGTTTTAAAACGTTACTTTAGAGTCATAGAAAAGACATATAAAAAGCTACCCGGTAAAATACGTTACGATGCAAAAGAAAGGTTGATAATTGTTCGCTATACCGACTCTCTATGAAGTTAGTCTATGAGCTACCACTATTGCTATTCGTATTTCACAGTTTAATATACTTACGTGTAATAGACGTACATTTCACAAGACGATCAAAACACTTGGTCTTTACTAATTTGAGAAACCTGAAATGGCAAGCCCAACGCTTCCGCTGGTAGGTGTATATTTTTTCACTGCGCAAACGGTGTTTTCCGATCGTCTCCCCTTTCTTTGTGTTCTCTGGCGTCAATCAGTTCTAGCGCCTTGTCACAGTCAACTGCACAAATAACCTGCATGACTAGCCTTGCAAAGGAATAAACGGCGAACTTGATGGTTTAAGATGTTCCAAACCATTGGTTCGTAACCAGTGGGAAATTTTCTTGTGTACATGCAAAGGGAAAAAGCTAAGGTTACTTAAATTGTTGTTTTAATGTTTACTCAAATATCCAAGGTCGCAAACCTGATTAAATATTCACAAAGTCAAGATTTTTTGTGGAATTGAGGCTGTTGTAAGTTTGTAACGATAACCATGTTCCTTTCGCAACAATGACCATGAGTTCTTGAAGTTTTCGGGGTGTTTATGTACAACGCACCAACTACTAACTTTTATGCTAAGTCACAGGTTTAACATGCTCCAAAAAGCGACAAACACAGCACCTATAGGTAGCCTATATAGTGGCGGCCTTTTATTCGGTATTTTCTGCCTCGCCTTTTCTGATAAGAAACTTGAGAATGATTAGATGAGGATGTAAATAGTGTTCGTGGCTTTTGTGTCTGCTTTATTTTGTGATGCTGAAAAGCTTTCATGCTTTCGTTGTATGAGGGGGTAAATAGAGCGTATGTTTTGTGAACAGCTTTGGAGCTAAGTGGTTGGCTTTACTATAATGTTAAATCTTTTTGCCTTTATTGTTTTTTACTTACTTCATTGTTTGCTGTTTTAAATTTAACAAATAAATGCCGTGCCACCCTTTCAAATATGTTGAATAAAGTTTTAAAGCTTAAAACTAAAAAATGCTTCCAAATAAACTTTTTTTTGCTTGAGCCCCTTAACAGAGCCATTTAACGCGCGAAGTATTACATCTTTATGAGCCAGTTTAAAACAAAGTGGTTGCTTTTTGGGCTAAAAAATATAATGTACAAAATTTTTATTCGATCATTTACTGCATGTCACAATAAGCGAAGCATAAAACACACAAAACTGCTATATCCTTTTCAAAGTGGCTCTCAAATCTATATAATTTTGTTTGTTCAATTTTTAGGTTCTGATATTTTAACATGAGACGCCAAAATTTTTGCAGCACTGTGGTAGACTATTTACATACAATTTGTCACATATCTATACAACTTCTATTTATGTTTCACAAGACATATTTTTGCTTACTTCATGATGCGAGAAGACGTTTAGTGCGCTACTGCAGTTTGGAACTCGGGACAATGGTAAACTTAATTGAAAAAGCATTAAAACACTACACTATTCTGTACATGCTTTGTGGTCGTAACCATTTTAGGCATCATTTGAATCCTTTCCCTCGTCGGTCGCATCGATTTCCACATTCTCGTTTTTTTTCTCCTCCTGGGGTGGGAGCAGCTGAGAGGCTCCTTCCTGACAAGGGACAATTACCCGTATAGGACCCGCGAGGTTACCACCCCCGGACGAAGGCACGGGCAAAGTGCCGCCGTTTTCAGGGCCACCTAAGAAATATAGTGATGTGCAGTGCCAGTTTGACCACGAAGGAAATTTGAAAAAATGCACTTTACGGCTTAGTATTTAAGTGGCTAGTCACTCATTACAATTAATGATAACTTTTGCCGTAAAACAGTTAGTCGGTGTATCGCCATTATAAAGTGTAAATTAAGTTTTAGTGAAGTTATTGTTTTTTGCGGTTGTTGTTGAAACAAACACCGTAACTCACTCAGTTTTAAATTGAACAAAACCCTTTCTATTGCTTCTATACAATCAGAAAAAACAAACTTGTTAAAATCGCTTAGGCCTTACACAGGTAAACTGTGTAAGTTTGTTCACTTGTAGCTTACTGTATTGGTTAGAAAGCCTGGAATAGTTTGATCGTTTTCGTACGTGTGTAATGCTGAAGACAACAACACCTATCACCACAATCAACACCGCTGCACCGGCAAGTCCAATACCAGCATATGTAATGATTCTGCGAAATTAAAATATATTTAGGTTAAGGTTACCAGACGTCCGGAATTTCCCGAACATGTCTGGAATTTTGGCGTTAATTTTGTGTCCAGACATAATTAAAAAAAACACTCTTAAAATCTGGAATTTTAGCGTATTTCGCTTTAATCTTCAGTAGTTCTTACAATTCTTTTTGAAGGTTTACGTTGTAAGTTAATTGTTGTCTGTGTTGTTTTTGATGCATGCGAAACTTATCAGCAAAAATTAAAACTTATCAGCATTAATTAAAGACTATTTCGTGAATTTTGTTTGTTAAAAACTAACAACACTCTGTTATAATAACCAGATCTTGTAAAACCTTCTGTATTGTACCTTAATTTGAAACAAAACCGCGCTTTTGTCTCAGCATAGAGACTTTTGTCAAAAACAAGACTGTTTTGGTTTGTAACATGCAACCACATGTGACATAACGCTTGTTTTTATGTTGCCTTAGATGTTTATTGGAACCGTCCGGAATTTTGCTCACTCAGATATGGTAACCCTAAAGTAGATTTGGTTTTGCCAGGGGCACAACACTAAAGGACGTGTATAATTGTTCCCATATGACCCACAAAATATTCACTAACAATAGAGTATTGCCTCTGTTCATAGTATGTCCCGATAAACTGTTTGTACGCGATAAATGTGTTAAAATAAAAAGAAAGAACAATTTAGAAACAGTGCGATAAAGGCTCAGCGTAAAGCATACCAATGTCTACGATCACAGTGTTCGCCATAGTTTTTTAGTATTAAATACAGGCAGGCCCTTCTAAAAGGGAAGTCATTTACTATGTAGTCCAAACTTAAATACGAAATGTGTGATTTCTGTGCCGTTTTTTGACATTCATACTGCAAAGATGCAAAAGTATTTTTAGGAAACAATTGTACACATTTTTTGTCAGTTAAAGCTTACCTCAACTGCCTGGAGTTTTCATCCGTGTTATAATCCACGTAGTCGGGGTATCTTTGGTACTCCTCTGATGAATACATATTGTAGTCGGACGGGACCGTGGAAGCTGACAAAAACATGATTAAATGTCAGGGAAAATCTCTGACCTTACGTTTTGCTTGTTTAAAAAAACCCATTCAAGGGTGTTTAGGCAGCTTGGTGGGCTACCGGTTTAAATACATTATGTTTCTTTTAGTTACAAAACAAATGCATGTGTCTCATTAAATTGTCAGTTGAACTATCTGTTTAGGAAACCACCTGCGTGATGCGCTTAATTCCGTAATAATTGGTTGACATATATTCAATAATTGTTGTAGCTTAAGCTTCGATTAACATTGATCATGGATAAGTTTTGTGACACGCTTTTTCGGGTACACTTCAAATGCATAAATCTTTAGGAATGTAAAAGTAGGTCGTTAACAACTTACACTGGTATTCGTAACCGTTTTCTTCATTCTCATCTGAAACAAACAAGTATAATATGTTAAAAGCTACTATAAAAAATACTGGTGCACAAAATAGATTTACAATTGTTTCCATCGTCGTCCCAATAATTTCGTTTGTAGCCGGTGGTCGTGTCAACAGTCGGTTTCTTGTAATTGTCGTTTTCTGCAAAGACATGCTGATATTAAAATGATTTGTCGAATGGTATTAGAGTGTAAAAATCAATTTCACTTTTTTCAATTACTTTCTGTTTCTTGACCACATATTCAACATTTGAGCTTGGTAAAGGGCTACCCTTAACAAAGGGGTGGGGTAAAACGTCGCCAAAAAAGCGCCGCAAAAACGAGCAAAAGGTTAGATAAACTGATAAATCAATAATGATGTTGTATCAGTGTGATTTTTAACCCTTTCCTTTTTTAGAGGTTCCTACACTGAAAACATTTTTGGCATCCGACCATTTTGGAAGGCTAGTAGGGTAATTAGTCAGGCTATAGCAATGTTTCTAACCTTTTTTTACTCTTTATAGGTTTCATAACACAAACGACTCCCACCAGAACGTGTTCATACATTTACTAACAAACGTCGCATAGAAAAACATTAAAGTTGTGGTTATGGCTCATGTCACCGAAAATCTTTTTACCCTTTTCATGCTTTTTATGTCAAAAAAGCCAAAAACCTCAATCACACAGAAGTATACAATCGCAAATGCTTTGGGGTCGCGACGTCCAGGTTGATAACACTGGGCCATAGGGTAAGGTACAACAATCGGTACACCACAACGCACAGTTATCTCTTGAATTTTTAAATTGCTTAAGGCCTGTAAAAATATATTACAACGCTTTACCCTCGTTGTCGTATTCATCTTCATCATCTGAAACACACAAATAAAGTTTAAACGGCTTCTGCGGAAAGGCTGTTGCGAAAAAATAGCTTTAGAATTGCTGTTACCATAATTGTTGTTCCAATAAGGACGTCCAGTGGTTGTCGTAGGTGGGGTCGATGTTCGGTATTCGTCTCCATCTGCAAAGGTCTTCAAGTTTTATTAGAGTTCTTCAAGTTTGCCTTCAAAGCCCTTACAGTGTTCAAACATATTTCAACTTAAAAAGTTTCTGAGAAGGTTGGCTACCGGCTAAAATCGGTTAGAGCAGTGGTTCTTAAACTGTGGAACAGGTACCACTAGACTAGTGGTACGTCGGAACTTTTCAGTTGGTACGTGATTAGATTCCTGTGAGACCTAATTTAAGTTCGATCCAAAATTGCAACTCAACTGGTCAGTTGGTTTGGGCGAAACTCGTGTTTTGGACATTCTTTCGATATATCTAAATATGCTAGACAGGTTGAGAAAATGGGCGAATTTCTTGGACTGTCGATTTAATCAAGGTTTAGGTCAGGACTTCGGATAGTACGCAGGGATAAAAAAGTTAGGTAGTACGCGATCCGAAAAAGATTGAGAAACACTGCACTAAAGAGAATACGGGATAAGTCGGTACATTCTGCAATCTAATTTTGTATCCTATTTGGACAAATTTTAAACTTTCACGAATTTTGGAAGTCTAGTGGGGTAACTATTTAGGCCAGTGGTTCCCAACCGGGGAGGAATTCCTCCCTAGGGAGGAATTTTGTGAGTTCAGGGGAGGAATTTCATAAAAACTGTAAAAAAATTACATTGAAAATGTTGTAGAATATTTTTGCATATACATTAGGGATGTCCATTATAATTTGGATCCGGTTGTAAATGATTCTAAAATGAACTCCCTAATTATAAGGTCTATT
The DNA here is from genome assembly GCF_965637545.1 of Phallusia mammillata. Lineage (NCBI taxonomy): Eukaryota > Metazoa > Chordata > Ascidiacea > Phlebobranchia > Ascidiidae > Phallusia > Phallusia mammillata. The sequence goes on along the minus strand of NC_137252.1, from coordinate 30,308,841 downwards.
TCAAATTGTTTAATTTTTTATGTTATATTTGTTTTTCGTCTTATGGGGAGGAATGAATAGTTCGAAAACGGGCAAAGGGAGGAATGTAACAAAAAGGGTTGGGAACCACTGATTTAGGCTATAGTGTAAGGTACAACAATCGGTACACCACAACGCACAGTTATCTTTTGAATTTTAAATTGGTTAAGGCCAGTAAAAAATATGTTACAACGCTTTACCTGAAACACACAAGTAAAGTGTAAACGGCTGCGGAAATGCTGTTGCTAAAATTAGCTTCAGAATTTCTGTTACCATAATTGCTGTTTTTGTTCCAATAAGGATGTTCAGTGGTTGTAGCAGGAGTCGACGTCCGATATTCGTCTCCATCTGCAAAGTTATTAGCGGTCTTTAAGTTTGCCTTCAAAGCACTTACATGTTTCAACTTAAAAGTTTCATAGAAGGATGGTTACCGGCTAAAATCGGTTAGAGATAGCAACAGTGCAAAGGTTAATTGCAAACTACATTTTACTTGCTTAAAGCCCCCTCCCCAAAACTATTACATCAATTAGTTGAATAAAAAACGTCTATTTTTAGGGGACTAAGAGAGATAACTAATTGCGTTAAACAGTTAATATTTAGACTTCTAAAGTTGGTTTGATGCCTGTATATTTTAACGTAAAGCTTGGTCGAAACTTGCTTAGTTTATTGCGAAACACTTTGTTTGTTTTTTCACGGGGTTCGAAGCCAGGACACTCCCGAGAACGAATACCGATCAGGTTTTTTATGTCTGTATATGAATCAGGCGGGGCAGACCATTCGGCCAAGTTCCTGCCCTCATTGCAAAAAACTAATAACGTAAAAAAATCTTTTTCAAAACGCCACCTAACGGAATAGAAAAAAATCATTGCTACATCGCATATTCCAAAAACACCCAAAGTGTAATAACCGTCAAAAATGTTTGTGGAATTCAAAAAGTGTTAAAAAATTTGACCTATTTGCATTATGACCCGTTTACAGAAAGCAAGTTGGGCTATAAGTACACGAACCGATACACCACAACTGCATATTCTAAAAACTGTCCAAATTGTATGCAAAATTTAAAAAATTGACCCATTTCAGGGGGTTAGCGGGCTAATGGCATGGGTACCACAGCCAAAACAATTATTCCAAAAAAATGTTACATTTATGGGACCAACATAGGTAACCGATTAGATTAAAACAGACAACATTTTGACTTTTAAAGTTAGTTCAATTAAATGTAAAAAGCCTGTAAAAAATACAATACCAACACTTTACCTTCGGTGTCGTAACCGTCATCAGCCTCATTGCCTTCTTTATTAACTTCATACTCTAAAATACGCAAATAAGTGTAAACGTTTCGTGACAAAAGGCTGTTGCGTTAAAAGCCTCAGATTTGCCTTTACCATCGTTGTTGTCCAAATAAGGACGTTCCGTGGTTGTCGTAGGAGGAGTCGAAGTTCGGTATTCGTCGTTATCTATACAGAGAAATACAAAAAAGGTTTTACTGATAAAAAACTCTCTGTGACATTGCATATTCTAAAACACCCAAAATATAAAAATCGTCAAAACAATCCCAAATCAAGCATTGTTTAAAAATTCGACTTATTTGGGCGGCCTGGTGGGGTAACTATTGGGTGCATTGGAACATCATACTGGAACTTCCCAAAACTATCAAAAATGTATCTAATTAGGACAATGTTTTCATACATGACCTTTTTTGGGCTATAAGTACAACAACCGACACACCACAATCGCAATGTCTAAAAACTGTGCAAACTTCATCCAAATCGGGCATAGTTTAAAAATTTTACCCATTTCAGAGGGTGTAGCTGGCTAACGGCATGGGTACTACAGCCAAACCAATTAATTATGTTAGAATACATTATGTGTATTAGTGATCTGTTTATGTTTCTATTTGAATAAGCAATAAAATAAGTTAGGAAATTAAATAAACAAAGGTTTTCATAGAAGGGACTTACATGGGTAACCGATTGGGTTAACAAATATTTTTTACATATTTAAAGTTGGTTCAGGCCTAAAAAAAATTGCTAACACTATACCCTTCATGGCGTTATCATCATCGTGGTAATAATCATATCCTTCGTCGTCTTCTCCATCATAATCTATGTCATATAAAATACACAAACACTATAAACGTTTCTGCGAAAAAGATGTTGCATAAAAGAATTGCTGTTACCATCATTGTTGTCCCAATAAGGACGTTCCGCGGCTGTCGCAGGAGTCGACGTTCGGTATTCGTCGGTATCTGCAAGGAAAAGTCCTGCAGTTTGCCCTAAAATTCTCAAACATATTTAAACTTCAAATTTACAGAGAAGGTCGCCGCTACTGGCTAAAATAAGTTAGAAATAGCAACAATGCAAAGGTTCATGGATCATGTAGAATATTTTCACGTATCTCGGTCGAAACTTACTTAGTTTATTGCGAAAAAAAATTATGTGAGAAATTTTTTTGAGTGTTTGAGAATTTAAAAATTTAAGTGAGAAAATCTTGTACAAAACACGACCCACTTTTCTCCTCCCAGTAGTTTTCTGTCGATGTTGTCGGAGAAGCTGAAATGCAAAGAAAAGTTTTACAAATTTAAACTTTTTGTGACACCGGTCGAGGCATCATTGCATATTTCGAAACACTCAAAATAAAAAATAAAAACCGTCAAAAATATTTATCCAAATAAAGCATTGTTTAATTTTTGACCCATTTCCGGGGGCTAACAGCAGGGGTACTACAGACAAACCAATTAAGTAAAAATAAAAAAGCGTTTACGTGACTAGCAGGAGCAATCGATTGGGTTAAACAGTCAATATTTAGACATTTTAAGTTGGTTTCAGGACTGTTCATTGTTACTTAAATCTTTCAGGGTTCATTGCTAAATAATAATAATGAAAGTATCTTTTACAAATCTCCACCCACTCTCATATTCAGTATGTTCCTCATCCCAGTAGTCTTCTGTCGATGTTGGGGGAGCTGAAATGCAAACACGTTTTATTCCTAAAAAATACACTTTCTTTGATATCCCCACAGGCTACAGCCCTTGTTGTTTTAACTATTAAAATCGCATCTAAAAGCAGGAACCTAAGTCGCTTTAAAAATTTTGTAAATAAGATAGATAAGTTGTGAGGGGATAAATATACTGTTGTTCAAGCCAAGACAAGTTTTCTTTTGCAGGGCGACCAAGCAAAAGCAGATCGATCTGTTAAAGTATTCAGAATTTCGTCTAATTCCTAAATCCGACTATAAATTTTTGCATTAAATTACTAAGTGACGAAGACATTTTAAGGTTTCAATGTCTAAGTTACTTTCGTTGTCCGGACCTAAAATGAAAAAAAATATCGGTTAAAAATGTAGTTACAAATATAAAAAAGCTTTTTGTGCTGTTTAAACGTCTTTATCTCCTTTTTGTGGTTGCAACAAACAAAAGACAGTGTCTCCTAAATCTTTGCACTATTTTTTCAAATGAAAATTCTAGACACGTGCAAACGCAAAAATGTACAGCATTTTTTAGATTTTTCAAATGGAAGTCTTTTGATGACTACCTTAGCTCCGGAGGGCTGTAAATATTCTAGTCTGTAATGTTACTTTTTTTGCACGGATCTGTTTATAAATCCAATGAAAAATATATCACTTATGATGCCATGAGCATTTTCCGATACGTATAAGTCATGTCGGGCCGTTATATTTCTTATTAGACCAATGTTACTTTACTTACACAATGAAATTTAGTTTTTAAATATACACTTTAGTTTCTGCACTTGATTTATATTCCACGTGGCTGTTGCCAAAGGCGTTTCAATTTAAACTACTTACCGTATGTTGTACTGTACCGCCCGGGGTACACCAATCGATGTAAGTAATGCCTGCGGTCCGTGTACTGTGTGGTTGAGGTGATTGGAGGCCAAGTTGTAGCTTCTGTTGTCCTTACTTCGCAGAAAAGGTCATGTTAATTTAAAATTTGCAAACTGAGTCTTATGCATGAAAACCTAACCTTCAAATTCGTCGTAATCATCTTCCCAGTTGCGGGGTGTGCTTGTAGACGGTGTGTAACCTTGGGTTTGGGATTCGTAACTCTCTACGAAACAGTTTGAAAATTGAAGGGTCGTTTACAAACAAAAAGGGCAAATATAAATATCAATAAGGGAAAGAAAAACTGGTGCCTTAACTTAAGTACATAAAATACATTTAGGGAGATGTATAGGCTACTTTTTAAACAATAAACAGAGGCAAAAAATAAGTAAAAATCTGGTGTGCATCATTTGCTGGAAAATGCCACTTACTCTTTGTTTCCCCGAAATCATCATTGTCATCTATCCAATACTCTGTGGTGGATGTTAAAGGCGCTGAAAAGTGAAAAATTGTAAGCAGTATTAAAATATCAGAAAATAGTTTGGACAATTTTGCACACCCCCTCTGCAAACAAATTTTCAACAGCATGAATAAAAGCTAGTATTTTTTTCCCTAAAACCCTCCTAATATAGTAAACTTTATCAGAATACTGTATTTCAGGGAATTGCTGAACTCTGCTTAAAGGTTTGTTTGTATCTGCTCTATCGATTTTCCAAAAGCCCGGCACGGTCGGTAGGTATAACAGTACAACTATTTCGTGGTGCAATAGGCGCAAGGCGAAAAAAGTCTGCCAAACTGCAAAGTGGCCCCAAAGCACCCATGTTAGTTTTACAGGCAAATACGGGTCTCTTTGGTTTAAATATTCTATCTTAAAATGAAGGTAGAGCTATACTAATCCCCACAACTCATATCAGTATAAACTTGCTAAATGATGATATGTGGCGTAAAGAGCTAAAATTGGCAGTTAGACATCAATAAACATGATCAATAGGGAATAAGTTTAAAAGTACCAATTAGAATCTATTACAAAATCAAACTGAAATGCCCTTACCGCCAGCATGTTTACAAAAATACCCTTAAAATAGGCGCCAATGCTTTTAGCGCCAACTGTTTGTATTTAACCAATTTAGTGTGATGTAAAGTATCTTGTATATGCCTTTTTTCCCAAAACTCCCTCTAGTGTGTTAGTTTTCGTTACTTTTAAATATTGGTGCAAAACATATTTACCAGGCGTTGTTCTGTAGCGCTTGTGTGACAACAGCCGATGCAAGAAATGTCTTCCGCGTTTATACGAGGTTTCGGTGCTCGAAAGCCAATTCGGTGTCTGTGTTATGAAATCTAAAAGGCACATAAAATGGTGTTCAGGTTTGCCTACATAAATAATAACATTTTGTGTTGGCATTTTTACCATGCCAATAGCGCCGTCTAGATGTGGGTGTTGCAAAAGTCGAGGTTCGGTATGTGTCATCGTCTGCATGAAAAACATGTATTAACTGGCTTTTTAAACGCTTTAAATTTAACCAAATATCAAAAAAAAAAATTAAAGCTTTTTGTGCCTAAAAAAAAAAAAAAAGTCGTTTCTTCAAAAAAGAATTAAACATTATGTTAGAGGGCTGCATGGTTTACTAGCCCTGACGCAGTCTCCCAAACTGTAACCAGCGAGGCAGTTTTGATAAGACGGCTAATAATGTCTTTTTACAATCTCATTTGTTTTTTTTTTAGATGGTGACGCTGTTAAACTGTAAAACTATGAAAAAAATATAAGTGTCTCATGTACCACCTAATCCTCCTTTATTCTATCACAAGTAACAAAATAAGGCAAAGTTTCGCGCTATTCTTTACTCTTGTCTGTGACGTAACAAATCCAGTTTAACCAGTTAAAATTGTTAATAGAATGCATGCATTTTAAGATTTTTGTTGACTGATTTTGAGACAGATGCATTACCATATTTCTGCTGTGCAAACCATTATCACTTACCCTGTTCTTTGTCGTACCAATCACCAAAACGCTGACCTACAGTACAAAGTAATAATTTTATGAGGTCATAATTTCTTAATTGGTTACTCCTTTTTGTGTTGTGTGTCGTTAGAGAAACGCCAAACAGAAAATATACATGTGATGCTCAACTATTTAAAACACACTTATTTTGTATTTGTCTATACGCTTATTTATTTGTTGGTATTTTGCATGTCTAGAAATTTGCATGTGTACATGAAAGTATTTACCGCACAGCCTTTACATAAAATACATAAAATGCCCCAGGCTACAACGGAATTAACAATTGTATTTTATTCCACTGGAGGTTAAATAGGCTTGAAAGTGCACAACTTCTTTGGTCTAAAACAGCACACAGAACTACTTGTAGTATAAATAAAGGAAAACTTAAGACACATTAGCCAAATTGTGGCCAAAACAAAACTAAATAGGATCTAGGACAGTTACAAGGCAAACTTACCCTGGGCGCTGCTTACAAGCAAGACTGCCAAAGACGAAAACAGTGCAATATTCATTGTTTACCAACCAGTAAATACTTTCCTAAACGCAATGTGTACAAATTATAACGAATGTAACAGATTAACACTAACTTAACTTAAATAAACATCTAACTTCACTAAACGTTTAAATATTCATCCGACAAAGCAAGGCGATAAAGCAAAACACCTAACAAAACTAAAAAATGCTTCTTTTACTCAAATCTCAAGCTGCAGTTTCGTCCCGCTATCGGAATCTCCTCAATTCTGAGCGCGAAGCATACATTTCTTCACAGAAAAAAAGCTTTCGGCGCACGCTCTGTTGAAGTAGAAAGATAAAAACGAATCAGGCTTTGTGACGTGTTTGCTCAAGATCGACCGGAAAAAAGGAACATTTATCAAGTTAACTATGCGTTGGATCAGTCGTGCGTAACGGGAAAGTTCTTGTGTGAAAAATAGCAGCGAGTTTCAGAGATGGTCTTGTTTTGAAACCAATGGGATGTAAAAGAATCTTTGGAAGCTTTCTGTTTTTAAAAGACAGTTAATTTTTAATGTGACCAATGAAAAGCATATTTTCGAACCTTGCTGTTACTGTTTTGCAAGATAACAACAATGTTTTCGACTGTGTCATGTCAAAATTTGATTTTTTTATTTACTAAACTGATAAAAAATACTCCTTTGCCCTAACTACATGTTTGAGCCCTTTTCATCTCAGCTTTTTTCAAACTTAAACGTCAGTTCTTTCTGAGTTATACTTCTTTAATTCGTAAGATTCTTTACGTGGAACACATCCAAATAACAAAGAATGCTTTTGTTGCCCCAAAAGGTCTTTTAAACACTAGAACTGCAAAAATAAACGAATCCAACACGCCAATCAAATTTCCTAAACGTGCCTGCCACAAATTTACTTGTATAGTGTTTTGAAATCGCCCATAACATTAACAACTTTAGACGTTCTATGACGTAACAATGCGTCTGATGGTTTCTAGCATCACGCCATGTTCTGACCTTGAGTAACCTGATGTTTTTGTGAGCTGTGGTGTGGTTTTGTAAAGGAGCACCCGATTCGTCAACAAGTGCTCGATTAGAAGCGCTTGTGTTATGAAAAAATCCCCGTTTCTTATCGGGCGGTGTTATAATTTTAGAACATGTGTTATAACACAGCCCGATTTTATCGGCAATGGTAGTGAAGCATTAAATTTATTTTTTATTGAAAAATATTATATTTTCTGTGGAAATAATCGCAGGTGAAATGAGTTTTACATGAAATTGGCAGTTAAATGTGAACTGTTATGACAAAAGCAAACGCATTTTAAGCAGTGAAATAGCAGCAGTACCAGATTCTCCTCGATTGTAAACTGTAAAATACAAAATGGGCCAAGGTTGTTGTATCTAATAGGCATCCATGTTTTGATAACAAATGGAGTAATGAAAAGTGACAGTTCAGGGTGGGGGAAGCATTTCTAGTGCTTCATGAAGCAAACTAAGGCCTAGCACACTATCAAATGAAGGACTTGGGACATTGGATTTGAAAAGCAATGATACATGGTAAGTGGTTATCAATTGTCATGATATGCTTGTCATTCTCAACTGTTTCTATTATTTTAGCAGATGGTAATTTGTTATTTGTTAGGCATGTTTAAAAATATGGTAGCTCATCTCTAGTGTGATCCTGGTTTTGTAAAACATTGGCTTTCATTTCTACTGGCCTAACTCAAGCATTTTTGTGTAAACTCCTACTTGTCAAATTAAATGTTGCCTACACTTTTTCTTTTATTTTTTGTTGCAGTTCAACATCTGGAAAACTGAATAGAAGCAGAAAATAGCAGCAGAATCATTCCAAAGGTAATTCAAGATTGCCTTGGACAACATGGAAGAAAGTAATTGATTGTGGAAGAATGGTGTGGGTGAAATGAGCTGACTGAAGTGTCAGCTAAATCATTGATGCATACAAAATGCTTCTTGCCTCGCTTGCATGGGAACATTTTATTTTAAGATATTCACCACACACTTCAGTTTTACATGAATCGAAATATGTGTGTTTTTTGCCGCTGTACTACCCGAAGGCAGGTTTATTTAACAATTCTTGTGCCCAATTTAAAGCAAACTTGTTATGTTAGATGTGTTCAATGATTTGCTGGTGTTATTTTAATCTCGTACCCAAATTAAGGCAAACTTGTTGTGTTGGTTAGATGTGTTTAAACATTTGTTGGTATTAACGCTGTCTTACCTACATGACATAATCATGGCGTCGTTAAAAAAGCATCTCTTGGGTAAATATTTATACATTTTCACTTTGATGTAGACTCTTTCAGTAAAAGTGATTCATCAGACAGGAATGAAAAACCTTCATTTTCAACCAGTAATCTCTATGATAGCTTGTTTGATACAACCTCATCTTTCACATGGTAGCTGGTTTAATTTTATTTCAGTAACTCGCAACACATTGCATTTTCAGCTGAATGTTGTTTCACCTTTTTTGTTTCTCAGTCTGTTCACTTGATGACCCCTTTTTAGTGTACTCATTGTAAATGCAGGTTTTTGCTTGATAAATCAATCTTCTAATTATTTATCCTCTTCACATTTATTTCTTCTTTCATATAACTGTGGCACCCAATATGAGTATGTTATTGTGTGGAAATTGGGTTCATTTTTTCATTAATAAAATGTTGCCCTTAACTGTGCATTTGTTATTTCATCATTTTAAGTACTAGTATTAACTGGTTTAAAATCACAAAGGCCTTGATGTAAACAAAAACGGTTTTCACAGGTCAGCTCTAAACTACATCTAGTAAACGCATAAAAAATATCTTTAGAATCTAACCACCACATGATAAATGAGAGGCGTACATCATAAGCGAACGAAGGGCATGACCGCTTTAAAATGATTTTTCGCGCTGACGACCTTTGTAGCATATACAGGCTCCAGATCACAAACGGATTAAGATAAATGAAAACGGTTTTCACAGGTCAACTCTAAAATACATCTAGTAAACACATACCAAATATCTTCAGAATCTAACCACCACATGATAAATGAGAGGCGTACATCATAAGCGAACGAAGGGCATGACCGCTTTAAAATAATCTTATGCGCTGACGACCTTTGTAGCATATACAGGCTCCAGATCACAAACGGATTAAGATAAATGAAAACGGTTTTCACAGGTCAACTCTAAAATACATCTAGTAAACGCATAAAAAATATCTTTAGAATCTAACCACCACATGATAAATGACAAACGTACATCATAAGCGAACGAAGGGCATGACCGCTTTAAAATGATTTTTTGCGCTGACGACCCTTGTAGCATATACAGGCTCCAGATCACAAACGGTTTAAGGTAAACAAAAACGGTTTTCACTGGTCAACTCTAAAATACATTGAGTAAACACATACCAAATATCTTTATCTTCTAAGAAGAACATCAAAAACAAGAGGCGTACATCATAAGCGAGCGCAGGGCACGACCGCTAGTGCTGTCGATTTCATGTAGGCCTATAGCATGTAAATTTCTTGTAGCGCGTAGAATACAATCTCAAAGTATAGTGATGATGAGCGCCTATTGATTTTAGGGTAATGATAATGATTGATTGATATTTTGCATGCGTTCACTCGACGTAGGTCTAGTTTAAAGTTAACCTGTGAAAAACGTTTTCAATACTTTATGTCGTTTGTGTTCTGGAGCCTGTACATGCTACTGGGTCGACAGCGCATAAAATTATTTTGAAGCGGTCATCCCCTTCGTTCGCTTGTACGCCTCTCATTTATGATGTAGTGATTAGATTCTAAAGATATTTGGTATGTGTTTACTAGATGTATTTTAGAGTTGACCTGTGAAAAACATTTTCATTTATCTTAAACCGTTTGTGATCTGGAGCCTGTATATTCTACAAGCGTCGTTAGCGCAAAAAATCATTTTAAAGCGGTCATGTCCTTCGTTTACTTATGATATACGCCTCTCATTTATGATGTGGTGGTTAGATTCTTATGATATTTTTTATGCGTTTACTAGATGTATTTTAGAGTTGACCTGTGAAAACCGTTTTCATTTATCTTAATCCGTTTGTGATCTGGAGCCTGTATATGCTACAAAGGTCGTCAGCGCGAAAAATCATTTTAAAGCGGTCATGCCCTTCGTTCGCTTATGATGTACGCCTCTCATTTATCATGTGGTGGTTAGATTCTAAAGATATTTTTTATGCGTTTACTAGATGTAGTTTAGAGCTGACCTTTGAAAACCGTTTTCATTTATCTTAATCCGTTTGTGATCTGGATCCTGTATATTCTACAAGGGTCGTCAGCGCAAAAAAATCATTTTAAAGCGGCCATGGCCTTCGTTTGCTTATGATGTACGCCTCTCATTTATGATGTGGTGGTTAGATTCTAAAGATATTTGGTATGTGTTTACTAGATGTATTTTAGAGTTGACCTGTAAAAACCGTTTTCATTTAACTTATACCGCTTGTGATCTGGAGCCTGTATATGCTACAAGGGTCGTCAGCGCGAAAAATCATTTTAAAGCGGTCATGCCCTTCGTTCGCTTATGATGTACGCCTCTCATTTATCATGTGGTGGTTAGATTCTAAAGATATTTTTTATGCGTTTACTAGATGTAGTTTAGAGCTGACCTGTGAAAACCGTTTTTGTTTACATCAAGGCCTTTGTGATTTTAAACCAGTTAATACTAGTACTTAAAATGATGAAATAACAAATGCACAGTTAAGGGCAACATTTTATTAATGAAAAAATGAACCCAATTTCCACACAATAACATACTCATATTGGGTGCCACAGTTATATGAAAGAAGAAATAAATGTGAAGAGGATAAATAATTAGAAGATTGATTTATCAAGCAAAAACCTGCATTTACAATGAGTACACTAAAAAGGGGTCATCAAGTGAACAGACTGAGAAACAAAAAAGGTGAAACAACATTCAGCTGAAAATGCAATGTGTTGCGAGTTACTGAAATAAAATTAAACCAGCTACCATGTGAAAGATGAGGTTGTATCAAACAAGCTATCATAGAGATTACTGGTTGAAAATAAAGGTTTTTCATTCCTGTCTGATGAATCACTTTTACTGAAAGAGTCTACATCAAAGTGAAAATGTATAAATATTTACCCAAGAGATGCTTTTTTAACGACGCCATGATTATGTCATGTAGGTAAGACAGCGTTAATACCAACAAATGTTTAAACACATCTAACCAACACAACAAGTTTGCCTTAATTTGGGTACGAGATTAAAATAACACCAGCAAATCATTGAACACATCTAACATAACAAGTTTGCTTTAAATTGGGCACAAGAATTGTTAAATAAACCTGCCTTCGGGTAGTACAGCGGCAAAAAACACACATATTTCGATTCATGTAAAACTGAAGAGTGTGGTGAATATCTTAAAATAAAATGTTCCCCTGCAAGTGAGGCAAGAAGCATTTTGTATCCATCAATGATTTAGCTGACACTTCAGTCAGCTCATTTCACCCACACCATTCTTCCACAATCAATTACTTTCTTCCATGTTGTCCAAGGCAATCTTGAATTACCTTTGGAATGATTCTGCTGCTATTTTCTGCTTCTATTCAGTTTTCCAGATGTTGAACTGCAACAAAAAATAAAAGAAAAAGTGTAGGCAACATTTAATTTGACAAGTAGGAGTTTACACAAAAATGCTTGAGTTAGGCCAGTAGAAATGAAAGCCAATGTTTTACAAAACCAGGATCACACTAGAGATGAGCTACCATATTTTTAAACATGCCTAACAAATAACAAATTACCATCTGCTAAAATAATAGAAACAGTTGAGAATGACAAGCATATCATGACAATTGACAACCACTTACCATGTATCATTGCTTTTCAAATCCAATGTCCCAAGTCCTTCATTTGATAGTGTGCTAGGCCTTAGTTTGCTTCATGAAGCACTAGAAATGCTTCCCCCACCCTGAACTGTCACTTTTCATTACTCCATTTGTTATCAAAACATGGATGCCTATTAGATACAACAACCTTGGCCCATTTTGTATTTTACAGTTTACAATCGAGGAGAATCTGGTACTGCTGCTATTTCACTGCTTAAAATGCGTTTGCTTTTGTCATAACAGTTCACATTTAACTGCCAATTTCATGTAAAACTCATTTCACCTGCGATTATTTCCACAGAAAATATAATATTTTTCAATAAAAAATAAATTTAATGCTTCACTACCATTGCCGATAAAATCGGGCTGTGTTATAACACATGTTCTAAAATTATAACACCGCCCGATAAGAAACGGGGATTTTTTCATAACACAAGCGCTTCTAATCGAGCACTTGTTGACGAATCGGGTGGAATTTCGCTTTCGGTTGCTTCGCTGATCCAGTTGTTGATCGACTCTACCGATTTTTGAGGATTATTGGCAAAATCCAACTGAACAAGTGGGAACATTATTAGAGCTGATAACACACTGTATGCTGGATATGTTGAGATCTCATTAAATTGCTAATTAAAAGCGAAGTATGGTCACCTTAAAATTGTGTTTTGGCTGCAGTTAACAATGAATAAGTAACACTCTAGTAAACAGATGTTTCATTTATTTTGAAAAGAAGTTTCGTAAGAAAGCAAAGCATACATGACATACCAAGTCAACTTGAGCTCCATAAACCTTTAAAGCTTTTTGGTAATCTTCAAGCACTTCTACATGTTTATTGGCAAACACTCGGTTTGAAGATGTAATTGTGATAGACTTAAACACAAAGAATAAGTTTCTGTCAATCACACATATAGGATTCTAACACCCATTGTAAACAAAAAAACATATATAGGCTATATATAATAAATATATATATATATTGAATGATTAAAAATGACTTACCGGGGGATCACCTGAAACAAAAAATTCGAAAATATCTATCATTTTATCTGGGTCGAATCGTTGATGAAATGGCGATTCAATGGTGTCGTTTTCAGCAGTCTGCACATAAAGAAACATATTGTTTCGCGACTGTACAAATTGTATCACAAGTTTTAGACAAAAACGCTATGTTTGGAAACAGTGGAAAATAGACGTACCGAGTCAAACAGTGTTTTCTTAACATTTATTGAGTCGGATAGTATTTGCTTTTTGTCGTCCTCTAAGTTTGAAGAATCTTTTGAAATCTTTTTAGTGCTGTTCTGCACCTAAAGAAACCATTTCACCACAAATTTTAGACAAAATACTCATTAGCATAGGTAACTTCGATAGGGACCCAGGAGGTCATAAAACGTCATGTTTTTACCCCAATCGGCAAGAACAATTAAAAAAACTGCAACATAGAAGTCAAGAGTACAATACCAACTTTATTAAACATTTGATCGTGCAGTTCACCAAAAGTACTATGAAATTTTCCCTCCAGTCTGTTGAAACCAAAAACCTCCTCAATCTGCTTGGCAGTCTGGCCTTTTGCTCCAAGGTGTACCATTGCCATAGCTATAAAGTAGCACAAAAACATACACGTCTCAGTTACTGAAAAGTTTATACAAAATCTATAAAAAAAATACTAACCTGCTGTTATGCTCACTGGGGAGAACATGATATTTTCTGTAGCCGGGTCCGCAATGAGTGTTTTGTAAAAATCGATGCTGAATTGAAGGTTTGATGCAGACAGTTTGGCAATATCATCTTGGTCCATGGTATTTGCAACGTCGACAATAAACAGGCACAAAACGTAGAACAGTGTACTGGCCATAATCCAAAGACTTTCAAATTCAGTCGTTAGACCAAAGCAACGATGCCAACATACGGAGTTTACTTAGTTTACTCGCACTACGGTTTTGCAAAGTTAAAATGGACGTGCTGACCCGAAAAGCCAGGCTGCATTGAAAATAGTTTTGCGGTGAAAAAAGCACTTGGGGTAAAATGAGAATGGAAACCCACCGAAGCGTGGGGGCAAGAGGGTGCCTTCGCTTCCTTTGGAGATTTTAAAGCACCTCAAATTTGAAAAAAATCGAAAATCCTAATGAAAAAAGTATCAAGTATATTTTAGTGAAGGAGAGAAAGTCATTGAATGTCTATACAGACGTCTTTAACGATATCATGACCTAAACCATAACACCAGATGTGCTTTCAATTGTTTGTCGTTGCGCTTACGATGCTAAAGTAAAGCGACTCGCCTTGATGATCACATAAGCATCGTAATTGCGCCCCTACTTTGCTTTGATTAATTAAGAAGCAAATGCTTCTGACTCAAAATCAGTAGACACTGTGTTGGTATATTCGAGATATATATTTCACCTATTCAGGCATCGTCAGTCTCTAAAAACTGCAAACAACGAAGGTAAATTAAAAGAGAACAGATGTAAAAACATACAAAATAAAATAGTAAAAAACTTAAAACACTAAAAGCATTTATGTCTAGTTTGGTTAACACAGTCTACACGAGCACAAAAGCGTAAATGTAATGAGGACGAAAAAACAGACGCAACGTCGGAAAAAAGGAGAAAAGGTGAGAGGCGTAAAACGCAAAAAGATAACGTCAACAGACACACGCAAGATTAGAAATAACTCTGCGGATCAGCGCAATCTAGGTAAAACCATTTTTTGAATATTGATGGTGGCCTGTGTTATTTTAAGCCACTTGGCTTCACATGCATCCAGGTCTTTAGGTGCCGGCTGCTGTAGAAACGTTACGCTAAAACATTGTGTTATGTCGGGGTGTGTTGAAAAAACTGCTGTGTGTTTTGTGGCGTAGTGGTGCAATAATGCTGCATTGTCATTTTCCTCATTTACTTTGTGTTCTTTCCATGTGGATCTGTGATGTGTCCAACGGGTGCTAAACCGGTTTTTTGTTTGTCCAATGTTTTGCTCGCTGCATATGTTGCAAGTAGCCGCATATATGCCGTAGCACTTGCAGTCCAGGTCTTGCTTCAATTCTAAAACTTGTCCGTGTGTTGTGAACTTGCGCTGTTTATAAACCATGCTCTTATGGCTACCATGATTGCCACACAAAGCACACTTTTCGCATGGGCCAAGCTTCTGTAATTAGTCAGAAGGTTCCCCAGGGTTCTTGCTCTTTTATAAACTACAGTCGCGGAAAGTTGTAAGTCCCTTTCCTTAGCTGTTAACTTCAAGGCCTGTGGGAAAGCTGTACCCCAAGCTATCCTTGGTTTGCGGGATTGACAAGTTGGTGACACGAACCGTTTCATCCAAGTTTTCGAAACACTTAAACACTGTTCTGTAATGCGTTCGGGAAACGCAGATCTTCGGCACTTTTCCCTGAGTCGTTCCAGACTGGTGAAATAGTCTTTGTCCAACTCATTCAGCCTTCTTAATCTGCTGGCCTCACCCAACACAATGCCCCGAAATACATGTGAAGGGTGATGAGAAGTTCCGTGCAGGAAGCAACGGTGTTTGCTTGTTTCTTTCACGTGGTCTTTGGTGACGAAATGTAACTTTGTATCACTTGAATAGCAGTGCAAAACATCAAGAAATTCCACACTCCCTTTCCGATCTCTGTTGGAAAATTCCCGAAATGTGAGCTTTAAACCGGATTTGTGAAAAGCAGCTTGCAACGGTGTAATATATATCTCGAATATACCAACACAGTGTCTACTGATTTTGAGTCAGAAGCATTTGCTTCTTAATTAATCATTTACTGAAAGAATTTTGACTCAGTGATCGTGGATATTAACATGCCTACTATTAGAGGGACAGATCCTGTGAATAGCATTTATGTCTACTTTGCTTTGGGTTTTTATGTCTGCAGGATGCACAAGAATGTGGCATTTTTCGCGACTTTAAATTTGCCATCGAGGAAATTTTGCGCTAGCTAAAAAAACCGCTGACGAAAAACCCCCATTCTTGTGGGTTGTTTCCAGGGGCGCCGACAGAAAATTGTGCACGAGGGGGGGAATTTTGAAAGGTACTTACGATATCAAACAATTAGGTGCATATTGACAAAAATTAAGCTTATATACTATACGGATAAAACATGATACACGCTACATGTGAAGTGTATATAGTGACACAATTCCATACCCAACACACATTACAATCAGCAACAAAAATTTTTTGGCCCTCATGTTTTTATACTGTCCAAAGCATCTGATTTGCATATATATCGGATATTATCCAAATATCTTTGGGTCTGGTTTATCAAGGTGTTCTAAAACTGTGTTTTATTACATTTTTAAGATGTGACACACTTTGCAATCTAAAAAAACAAACATGTGCTCGCAAAATATCCATTTAAAACTTTATTGTGATTGGTGAGATTTTTTTGTAATTGTACATTCTAGAAAGGCCTAAGATGAAACTTTGCTCAAAAAAGTTTTTGAATGAAATGAAGTAAACAAACAATCTGAAAGTTTAGAAAAAAATGCTAAGCAAATTTGCACAAACTACAAAATAAATGTGAAAATCTAAACACTAAAGTTATCATGAGCTCTATTTTGACATTATTCTTTTTGTATGAAAACAAAATATCAACATCTGCAAAACAACAACTTTCTCGATTCAATTCACATTTATCAGACAGCCAGGCTACATTAAAATTTTTAAAACAATCAAGTCTTCTAATAAAACTGATGTAAATGCTGAGGGTTAGGGTGGGGTTTGTAATCACATCAAGTTTGTAGTTCAATCTCAGAGACCTTTCTTTTAGGCTACCGGTAATTACCGCCAATATTATCACTTGCGTTAAAAACGGTTTTTCTTTTAGTACTATATTAAAATTTTCATACGTTTATTAAGTAGATTGCGCATGAGAGGTCATTCATCGCGCATTTTAACGTCTGAACGTTGCAGCCGGCCAGGTGAATATTTTAGCGCAATTGTGCTGCTACGACTTTGCCCGGCAAAATAAATTCAACTCAACCCAACACAATCTTCATCTCCATTTTGTCAAGTATTTGTTGT